>NC_057863.1:240307410-240938660 GCF_019393635.1 Dromiciops gliroides | reverse complement strand
AGTGGGGCACTGTTTCCAGGCTGCAGTATCCCAAGCTTAAAAAATCCCAGGTGGTATGAATAAAGGAGGATCAGGTTCTTCACTTGCCTGGCCTGTTCCCTGGTCCTAGATGACCCCAGACCAACTTGCCAATCAACCAGCTTTGTGTGTTGTGGTTGTTAGCTCTGATGAGCCTGTGCCCCTCCCCTACCTGGGCCATTGCTACTGGAGCCTACCTCCTGATTCTCAGCAGGGGTGTAAAATCCAAGTTGTGCCTTAGCACCAGTATAGACCCCTGTAGTCTCCCCCCTGCCCAGGGCTCAGCCCACTCACCAGATTGTGAGCTTAGTTCCAGACAACACTGGTACTTCAGCTGATTCAGAGGCTCTGGGGGTCTGCTTCTCTGGTGGGGCTTTCCTGGGACTGGATCTGTGTCAGGGTGACTGTGGGGTTGGGCCTGACTCCTGTATTAGCACAGCAGCTCCCTCCTTCTGACCTTCCAAGCCATTCTTGGTTAGAAGATGATTTCAGCACATTCTTCTGTGAGTTTTGCTGCTCCGGGCATTTTCCTATGACATTACTTGGATGTTTTTTGGAGCAATCCTGTCATGAATTGAGGCCATTCCTAAAACCTATTAGAGACTGGCCAATGGAAGCCCTGTCCTTGGAGCATGCATAGGGTGCTCTGCCAGATGCCAGCAGTGTGGGAGAGTCTAGAAAGGTGTGATGATGTATAATGGAATGCCCCTGATCCCTAAATCAGAGCATGGACAAGTATTTTAACTTTCTCTGGTCTGTTTTCCTCAAAGAAATAAAGAACCTTTTAAGTTGGCCACTAAATTAGAACCAAGGCAGACAAAATACTCCCATGTGGGTGACTTTCCTGTCTTTCTTGTCTCACTGGTTCAAGTATGGAAGACATTCATTCTTTCAGTCTCTGGGCAGGGACAGGGGACAGATACTGAGTCCTCTGTGAATAAGGGACTCTGTTCTTTGCCTCTTTGCATTTGTTCTTTCCTGCTCTTCGGTAAAGGAGTATTAGAGTGCAGTGGATAGAGCACCGGCCCTGGATTCAGAAGTACCTGAGTTCAAATCCGACCTCAGACACTTAGCACTTACTAGCTGTGTGACCCTGGGCAAGTCACTTAACCCCAATTGCCTCACTAAAAATAAATAAATAAATAAAATTAAATAAACAATGGTTCTGATAAATGGATGTTTAAAAAAAAAAGAGTATTAGAGATGGCCTTGCAAGTCTTGAAAGGTCAGAGATATACCCTGTGGTCCAGGAGTTGGAATCCATGTTGGAGTTTGCTAGTAGCCAAACCAAGTGAGGGGTTGGTACATCTGTGAGGAATGGGAACCAGCATAACAGCAAATGGACGTGGATGAGATGGGAACAGACTCTCCAGCTAATTCCACATTTGGAAATGAACTTGGGGTATGAGTCATCTGTACTGGAGTTGCTACAAATGCAAATGGAGAAGTTTTGAATACTGTGGGTAAGTTCGTTTACCTTGGCACTATACTTTCCAGGTATGTACATATTGATAATGAGGTTGATACATGCATTGCCAGAGCTAGCTCAGCGTTTAGGAATCTCCAGAGGAAAGTATGGAAGAAGTATTAGACTGACTGACCGACTAACTGAAGGTCTACAGAGCCATTGTGCTGACATCATTGTTGTATTTTTATTTTTATTTTTAGTTATTTATTTTTGGCCAGGCAATGAGGGTTAAGTGACTTGCCCAGAGTCACACAACTAGTTAGTGTCAAGTGTCTGAGGCCAGATTTGAACTCTGGTCCTTCTGAATCCAGGGCCAGTGCTCTATCCACTGCACCACCTAGCTGCCCCCTGACATCATTGTTATATACCTATGAAACCTGGATGGTATACAAGTGCCATGGCATGAAACGGAATCACTTCCGTTTGAATTGTCTTAGGAAGATTTTGAAGATCACTTGGCAAGATAAGGCACCAGACACTGACATAATTTCTTTTCTTTTCTTTTTTTTTTTAGTGAGGCAATTGGGGTTAAACGACTTGCCCAGGGTCACACAGCTAGTAAGTGTTAAGTGTCTGAGGCCGGATTTGAACTCAGGTACTCCTGACTCCAGGGCCGGTGCTCTATCCACTGCACCATCTAGCTGCAGCAGACATCATTTCTTAAACTAAACTGCTACGCACTCAAACTCTAATGCAGAGAGCACAACTCCAGTGGGTTGGCCACATTATTGGAATGTCAAATGTACACTTGCTTAAGACAATTTTATAGAGAACTCACTCAACGAAGATGCTCACATGGTGGTCAGAAGAAGCTATACAAGGACAGTCTCAAGGTCTTTCTGAAGAACTTTGGAATTGATTGCATGACCTGGGAGACACTGGCACAGGATCACCCAACATGGTGCACCCTCATCAGAGAAGGCACTGTGCTCTATGAGTAAAGCAGAATTGCAGTATCTCAAAAGAAACACGAGATACACAAATTTAGAGACATCTTTGCTTCAAATGTTCACATGGATTATTTGTGCCAGACCTGTGGTAGAAACTTCTGAGCTCATGTTGATTTGATCAGTCACAGTCAGACACATTGTAACTTGACTCTAACATAGTGAGCTCATTTTGGTCCTCTTTGAGAACTAAGGACAAGAACCAGCAACTGCATTGTTTGAGTCCACTCTCCCCAAGGACAAGGTAGCATAGGGGAGATGGTGCTTCTCAAGTATGAGGGGAAATGGTTTGTGCTTCTGTGCTAGCTATGTTTTCAGTAAATATTCCTGTGTATAAGCTACTTGATGTTATTCAGTTAAATGATATTGAGAGACTAACTGCTGGTGATTAACATTAGAGAAGACACTGATTGACACTAGAGAACAGCCTCATAACCCTTCTGAGGACTCCTAGAATCCAGGGAGGGAGATGTATTCTTATTCTGGAAATTCAACTTGCTAATACATAAGCAATTTGGCAGAGTAATCCTTGTTTTGCACTGGCCGCAGAAAAGTATGTCAAAGACTCAAGAGTGTCTCCTGTGCTGAGGACAGTTTCATTGTCTTTTAGTGGAAAAAACCCCCCAAAACAATAAAGTAGTTTACCTTATGTTGCAGAGATGTTAGTAAATATTTCTTCTACCTTACCTAGTCTAACAAATTTTCATAGAGTTTATCATATGGTCCAGCATGATGCCTAATACTGTTAGGCATGTTTAAGAACTGTGTCTTCTGAGGGGCAGCTAGGTGGTGCAGTGGATAAAGCACTGGCCCTGGATTCAGGAGTACCTGAGTTCAAATCTGACCTCAGACACTTGACACTTACTAGCTGTGTGACCCTGGGCAAGTCACTTAACCCCCACTGCCCAGCAAAACAAACAAAGAACTGTGTCCTCTGTCCCAGAATGCTCAGTAGCATATAAGCTTTGCCCAAGTTCTAGTTACCTGAGTTTGGTCCATTGGAGGGTTCAAAATTATTGCTATTCCTCATCCCAGATAATCAATGAGATGACCAGGTACTGTATTTGTAGTTTTCTCAAACACCATACTGGCAGCAAGGCACAGTAAAGAAATTACTGTTATACCTAGTTATGGCCGCTAGGTGGCACAGTGTATAGAGTGCCAAGATCAGGAACACTCATTTTCCTGAGTTCAAATCCAGTTTTAGACACTAGCTGTGTGACCCTGGGCAAGTCACTCAATCCTGTTTGCCTTAGTTTCTTCATCTGTAAAATGATCTGGAGAAGGAAAAATCACTCTAGTATCTTTGCCAAGAAAACCCTAAATGCGGTCATAGAAGGTGGGACATGATTGAAATGACTGAACAATAACAACATACCTTGCTACATCATCCATTCTAACCCATTGATTAATATGACCCATCACCAGTTACACATTGGAATTCCCAAAACAGTACACCATTTCTTTGGAAAGGTACCATGGCACAGTGGAAAGAGAACTGTTTTGGAAGTTAGGAAGACCTGTGTTTAAATTCTGACTGTGTAACTTTTGGTCAAGTCACTTTACTTCTCTATTTCCTCATTTATAATTTGGGGCTAATGATACTTATACTGCCACACTTTTTGGGTTGCTTTGAGGAAAGTGCTTTGTAAGTTTTAAATTATTATATAAATACTATAAATATATAAAGTACTATATAAATATTACAGGGTGTTAAATTGCTGGCTAAAGAATTTAGGCATGATTTGCTTGGAAAAGAATGAATGAATGAATGAAAAAGAATTTTTTTAATTCTTAAAAGTATTTTATTTTTTTTCCAGTTACTTGGAAAGATAGTTTTCAACATTTGTTTTTATAAGATTTTGAGTTCCAAATTTTTCTTCCTCCCCCTTCCCCAAGGCAGAAAGCAATCTGATATAGGTTATATATATGTACAATCACCTTAAACATATTTCTGCATTAGTCATGTTGTGAAAGAAGAATCAGAAAAAAGTGGAAAACCTCAAAAAAGAAAAAAAACAAATGAAAAAGTAGAAATAGTATGGTTCAATCTGCATTCAGATTCCACAGTTCTTTTTTCTGGATGTGGAGAAAATTTTCCATCTTGAGTCCTTTGGAATTATCTTGGGCCATTGCATTGCTGAGAAGAGTTAAATGTATCACAGTTGATCATCACATAATGTTGCTGTTACTGTGTACAATGTTTTCCTGGTTCTGCTCACTTCACTCAGCATCAGTCCACTAAAGTCTTTCCAGATTTTTCTGAAATCTGCCTGCTCATCATTTCTTACAGTACAATAGTATTCTATTACATTCATGTACCACAATTTATTCAGCCATTCCCCAATTGCTGGGCATTCCCTCAATGTCCAATTCTTTGCCACTACAAAGAGAGCTGCTGTAAATATTTTTGTACACGTGGGTCCTTTCCCCCTTTCTATGATCTCTTTGGGATACAGACCTAGTAGTGGTATTACTGGGTCAAAGGGTATGCACAGGCCCATAGCTCTTTGGGCATAGTTACAAATTACTCACCAGAATGGTTGGATCAGTTGACAACTCTGCAAACAATGTCTTAGTGTTCCAATTGAAAAAGAATTTATTAAGAGCTAACTATTTGCCAGGCATTACTGTACTAAGTGCTGGCTACAGATATAAGCAAGAAAGACAGCTTTTGCCTTCAAGGAATCTACAATCTTTTTTTGGTGCTTAGTAGTGAGCCATCCCTATAGGAAACTTCATGAATACTTCAGAAAAGGACTTCCAGTAACAAGGTACCATGAGATATCCCTTTGCCACATGTGTAGCATACATGTGTGCCATATCATCCTGATGCTTTAAGTATGAATCCACTTGCCTCATGGTTCTATGTGTACTTGTGGGAGAGTGTGCCCTAGGCTTCTGGAGGAATGCTTTATAACAAATGTTCTTAATGTCATGGGGCGCAGAGCACCCCAGAAGTTCTCTGGGGCACACCAAGGAATCTTCTCCTTGAGAAACTAAACCAGAGGACAGATAACGCCTAGAGAGATAAGCTGAACCAAATCGGACTGAGCTAGCTTGGGATTCCTACCCTTCATTCTGGTCTCCCTTACCCTGGGGAGATAAGTTTGGGTGTGGCTTCGGCCTTTGTGTTCTGAAGAGGGATCCGTAGCCGCCCCTCACCCAATTCCCCCAGCTACCACCAGTGGGGGATGGTCCTCTCTCACTAAAGGAACTTTTCATGGGCAGATGGTCCACCCCCATCAGTCCTCTATAAAAGTACCTTCCAGTCTCCTGTTCGAGGAGATTTGGTACCTCTGAGCCATGTGCTTTATGCCAAATCTCCCCATGAAAAGTCCAAGGATTTCTTTCATGGTTTCCCTCCCCCCACCCTTCCCTTCCCATGCTCCTAAATAAACTATCACCTTATTCTAACTACGTTTTGTGTGCAAGAGGGTATAATTCTTTAAAGAGGAATTCCTAAGAACCCCAACTCCCACCAACCCGTACCCCATTTCCCACCATATCATTACTATACCATCTTAATAAATAACCTTTTATAAAAGCTAGTTGATATCGACTGGCTGATGGGGAGCTTAGATGATAGGGGCTTTTGAGTAACAGAACTACTAACTTCAACCCCTCAAGGTAGCTCCTAGCACCCTTTGGAGAGGTGTAGTAATTACTCTCTAGCAACCCAGTCCTACCAATCCTACTAATGGGAGTCAGGAAAGTAGCCCCAAAGTGGGGAGGGTGGTATTGTTAGATCTAGACTTGGAATAAAATGTGAGAAGATATTTCTGAAATTAAACCTGCAAAAAAACAAAAACAAAAACAAAACCAACAACAAAAAACTGGATGAGTGATATTTAATTCTAGTGATTTTCCTCTGTTTATTATTTTCAATTTATACTCTCTGTAGCCTGTTTTTAGAGTTATTTGCATGCTCTCTCCCCCATTAGACTAAGCTCATTGAGATCAGGGACTGTTTTTTTGTCTTTCTTTGTATGCAAGGCACTTAGAGCAGTGCCAGACATACTGCAGGTGCTTAATAAATGTTTGCTGGTTGAAGATTACCACAATTTACTAAGAACTGATTGATCTTCACCTACTTCCCATTCCCAGGCCAATGAATTTCCTGGGGCTAACCAATCTTTGTTAATTCCAGACTCTTGATTGTTTTATGGATTTACCCTAAACAAACTAACCTCTCCCAAAGATTCCCAAACTTACTTCCTGGACTTTAGATTATTATGAAAAAAGGTTCATTTAGAGTTAAGTAGTTTCTATTTATGAGAAATTTACCTAACCCAAGGGCAGTCTCATAGCTCCCTTTGTTCTGTTACCCCATATAAACCCTGTCCCCATTTTTGGGTATTCCTAGCAATCTGCTTTGCCATACTCCTAGTTATAGGTCCTCTGCCCTGATTAAAGATCTTGTTTTTCCTATATTGATTGTTTCGTTAATTTTCAGGTTGACACTGATAAATTTTCATAGGTTACAGCACATATTACCACTACAGAATAAATATTGGTCAGTGACAAATAAACATTAAAAGATCCTAGAGGAAAAAGAGAAAACAAAAAACAACAAGCAAAAGCAAACAAACAAAAGATCCTAGAGGCTCAGCTCTTTGTCATTATGTACATAAGGAACAGGTTTCCTATTTAGTGTAAAATTGTATTTAGCAGGATGAATTTGTTCCTTT
This sequence comes from Dromiciops gliroides, assembly GCF_019393635.1. Taxonomy (NCBI): domain Eukaryota; kingdom Metazoa; phylum Chordata; class Mammalia; order Microbiotheria; family Microbiotheriidae; genus Dromiciops; species Dromiciops gliroides. The sequence continues at coordinate 240,931,536 of NC_057863.1, read as the reverse complement.
AGAAGAAAAATTGCCTTGTCATCTGATTGATCTAGTATATTCTAGCATATGTATTATCCCCTTTGCCAAGTCTCAGTATCTGTGGCAATATAGGACAAGAGTCAATGTCACCCACACGTAATCCAGGCATTTCATTTTAGCCTCTTCGCCTCTTGTCCTTCTGGCAAACCTTTGCTCAGAGTTCCTAACAGGTACAGAAATAGGCTGATTTTAATGTTGCCCATTTGTCTTTCTACCTCTCACTGCCCACACAAAAGCTGTTCACAATGTAATATTCCATAAAGCCAAGCTGTAGAAGTAATAAGATGACTTAATAGCCTTTGGGAATCTATAAACTAGATATCCATTGATGAGAAGTCAAGATTTGCTGCAGTTGGGATGCAATTTGTTTATTTGGATCCTTTTCAGTGAGGTCATCAAAGTTTGAAATAAAGTGTATTTATTGTAACTATCACAAACTTTAGGACTTTGGTGTGTGTTTGCTTTTTACATTTTCCCCTCCTCCTTCTCTCCCTCCTTTCCTTCATCTTTCCCTTCCTTCCTTCTGTTGGGGTTAAATGACTTGCCCAAGATCATACAGCTAGTAAGTGTCTGAGGCTGGATTTGAACTCAGGTCCCTCCTGATTCCAGGGCTGGTGCTCTATCCACTGTACCTCCTAGCTTCCCCTCCTTTCTTTTTCTTTCTTTCTTTCTTTCTTTCTTTCTTTCTTTCTTTCTTTCTTTCTTTCTTTCTTTCTTTCTTTCTTTCTTTCTTTCTTTCTTCCTTCCTTCCTTCCTTCCTTCCTTCCTCCCTTTCTTTTTTAATTTTTTTTTGCAACAAACATTTATTTTATTTTTTCTAGTTATATGTAAGGATATTTTTCAACATTCATTTTCATAAGATTTAGAGTTCCAAATTCTTCTCCCTCTCTCCCTTTCCTCTCCTCTGCACAAGACATCAACCAATCTGATACAGGTTATATATGTACAATCCACAAGTACTCTTTTTATCAGTTCTTTCTGTGGGGGTGGATAGTATGCTTCATCATTAGTCCCTTGGGATTGTCTTGGATCATTGTAGTGCTGAGAGTAAAGTCATTCACAATTTCTTATTGAACAATATTGCTGTCACTATGCACAATGTCTTCCCAGTTCTGCTCACTTCACTATACGTCAGTTCATATGAGTCTTTCCAGGTTTTTTTGGGATCATCCTGTTTGTCATTTCTTATAGCACAATACCATTCCACTACAATCATATACCACAGCTTCTTCAGTTATTCCTCAATTGATGGACATTTCCTTGATTCTCAGTTCTTAGCCACCACAAAGAGTTGCTATAAATATTTTGTGTACAATTTTCCCCCCTTTTCTCTTTTTCATGATTACTATTGTTAACTGTTTCCCTCCATCCTATTCCCTTCCCCAAGATATTTACTTTATTATCTATCTTCTTTCATCCTATCCCTCTTCAAAAGAGATTTGCTTCTGTCTGTCCCCTCTCCCAATCTGCCCTCCCTTCTTTTGCCCCTCTCTCTCTATCCCCTTCCCTTCCTATTTTCCTGCAGGGTTAGATTAAATAGATTATTCCACTCAACTGGGTGTGTGTGTTAATCCCTTCTTGAGGCAACTCTGATGAGTTTAAGGTCTTTGAGTCTATTCTGATGAGTGTAAAATTCATTTACTGCCCAGATCCTCCCCCATCTCTTCCCCCACTCCATAAGCCCTTTCCTGTTTCTTTCATGTGGGATTTCACCCCATGCTACCTCTGTCCTTCCCCCTCCCCCAGTGCATTCCCCTCACCCCTCAATTTAACCCTAAGGATGTCATCATGGGGCAGCTAGGTGACACAGTGGACAAAGCATCCACCCTGGACCCAGGGGGATCCCAGATAAAACCTGGCCTCAGACACAAGACAGTCACTCATTGCATGACCCCATGTATTTCTCCCAACTCCAATTTTTTTATGGTTCTCTAGGGTCTTGTATTTGAAAGTCAAATCTGCCATTCAGTTCAGGTCTTTTCCTCACGAATACCTGAAAGTCCTCTTTTTCATTGAAGTCCCAGTTTTTTCCTCTGAAAGATTATGATCAGTTTTGCTGGGTAGGTGATTCTTGGTTGTAATCCCAATTCCATTGCCCTCTGGAATATCATATTCCATGGCCTTTGGTCCTTTAATGTAGAAGCTGCTAGATCTTGTGCTATCTTGACTGGAGCTCTCTAACTTTAACTTCAAAGTCCTTTTTGAGTGCCTCTATGGCTTGAGACCAATTCATATTTTTCTTGGAAGCTTTAGATATAGGGGCCCTGATGTTGACATTGTAACAATTAGAGTGATGCCACCTGCTGGAGAGTTACTGTAGGAAAGCTCAGCCATGAGGAGAAGGTGTCTGAGGGCAAGCCATGCAGTTTAGAAGGTCAGTTCCTTGGTGTCAGGAAGTGATGTTTGCTTGTGGGTGCTGTCTATCAAAGCTACCAGCCAATTAGCTTGGAGCTGTGTGTGCGTGTGGGTGGAATGTTCCCAGTTTCACAGGAGGCCTGTGGGACAAAGAAGGGGTGAGGCTCACCCTTTTGCTCTCTTTTGTGAGGACCTCAGTGGGGAGAGGAGCTGGAGACATTGGCTCCCTGAAATAGATAGCTAAATCTAAGCCTCTTTCTCGCTCTCTTCACCAAATTCTTATTCTCTTTAATAAATGCTTAAAAGTCTAAACTCTTGCTAAAGCTTATAATTTATTGGTGACCACTCATTAGATTTTTAGACAGACTAGCTAGAATTTTAGCTCCTTACAACATCTTCCTCTGAGGGTGCATCTCCATCTTCCTTGTCACTAAAAAAAACTTTCTATGGTCCTCACCTTTCTCTGTTTGCTCATCTTTCCTTTCTTTTACTTGACTTTTAGCTCCTTAAAGTGGGGCACTGTTTCCAAGCTGCACTATCCCAAACTTCAGAAGGTCCCAGGTGGTATGATTTAAGGAGGAGCCGGTTCTTCACTCACCTGGCCTGTTCCCTGGTCCTTAGATGACCCCAGACCAACTTGCTAATCAACCAGTTTTGTGTGTTGTAGTTGTCAGCTCAGATGAGCCTGTGCCCTTCCCCCACCTGGTCCATTGCTCCTGGTTCCCAGCAGGGGTGAAAAACCCAAGTTCTGCCTCAGCACCAGCAAAGACCCCTGTAATCTCCCCCTTGCCAAGGGCTCAGCCCTCTCACCAGACTGTGAGCTTAGTTCCAGATGACACTGGCGCTACAGCTGATTCAGAGGCTGGGGGGAGGGGGAGGCGTCTCTTTCTCTGGCAAAACCTTCTTGGGACGGGATTTGTGTCAGGGTGACTGTGGGGTTGTGCTCCACTCCTGTCTCAGCACAGCAGCTCCTTCCTTCTGACTGTTGAGGGTCTAGAGTACTCCAGAAGTTCTCTGGGGGTACATCAAGGAATCTTCTCCTAGAGAAACTAGACCAAGAGGACAGATATGCCTAGAGAGATAAGCAGAACCAGATCAGACTGAGCTAGCTTAGGTACTTCCACCCTTCATTCTGATCTCCCTTAACCCTGGGGAGATAAATTTGGGTGTGGCTGTGGCCTTTGTGTCCTGAAGAGAGAGATGGCTTGAGAGATCCATAGATCCATAGCCACCCCTCACCCAATTCCTCTAGCCACCACCAGTGGGGGATGGTCCTCCCTCACTAAAGGAACTTTCCATAATCAAATGGTCACCCCCTACCCCCATCAGTCCTCTATAAAAGTACCTGCCAGTCTCCTGCTCAAGGAGACTGATACCTCAGAGCCACGTGCTTTGTGCCTTTCTCCCCAAGAGAAGTCCAAGGATTTCCCTTCCCTTCCCTTCCCTTCCCTTCCCTTCCCTTCCCTTCCCTTCCCTTCCCTTCCCTTCCCTTCCCTTCCCTTCCCTTCCCTTCCCTTCCCTTCCCTTCCCTTCCCTTCCCTTCCCTTCCCTTCCCTTCCCTTCCCTTCCCTTCCCTTCCCTTCCCTTCCCTTCCCTTCCCTTTCCCTTTCCCTTTCCCTTTCCCTTTCCCTTTCCCTTTCCCTTTCCCTTTCCCTTTCCCTTTCCCTTTCCCTTTCCCTTCCCCTCCCCCTAAATAAACTACCATCTTATTCTAACTGCTTTTGTGTGCATGAGGGTGTAATTCTTTAAAGAGGAATTCCTAATAACCCCAACCCCTACCCCTAACCCAAACCCCGTACCCCATTTTCCCAATAACATGACCTTCCAAGCTGTCCTTGGTTGGAAGATGATTTCAGCACATTCTTCTGTGGTTTTTGTGGCTCCAGGAATTATCCTATGGCCTTATTTGGATGTTTTTTGGAGCAATCATGTCATGAGTTTGAGAGCTCACTGCCTTTCCTTGACCATCTTGGCTCCACCCCCTCCCTTCCTTTCTTTCACTTATGTTTGATTCAAAAGACTTTTAATAGTAATGAAATGATGATTATAATTGTCAAACTTTAGATATTAAATAATATACTAAAAGTCTCTACATGAGAGACTTGAAGGTTGGACTCCCAAAGGAGCAAAAAACCAAACCTGTGTACAGGAGGTTAAAAGCAAATCCCAAACTTACCTTAGCAAGATCTCACCCCTCAAATTTCACAAAAAAAGAAAAAGAAGTTTGAGTCTGGGACTAAAATGACCTCACACATTGAGTGCCAAATAATAATGTGGGCAGGAAATTTGGGGACCAATTGATTGTGAGTCATCCCAAAAGAATTACAAGACTCAGTGACTCAGTTTACCAAGTTTTATTGCAATGCTGTGAGTGATCACAGGGAGAGTACCAGAAAAGTGGAAAGGTATCTCTAGAATAGTGAAAGAAAAGATAGTTATATTTATAGTATGGATAAATTAATTATCAGTTTCATTATAATAATCTTGACCTTGGGGAGGTACAGGAGAGTGCCTGTCCTTCTCATTATAATGTTCTCCACCTAGAGGTGTTACAAGGGAGGGTTTATCCTAATTTGGAGTTTCTGGGGGTTCTAAGCCAACCCCCAAGGTGGGTACCTTTTTCAGTGGAGGTGTGTTTTGGGGGTTTACACATCATAAGGTGAATCTGGGGACAAATTTGGCCTTTTCTGCACATGTCTCTTTCTGATTCCCATGGCTAGTTTCAAAATATAATCATTTTTCGTTAGAATTTCTATAGGTTGGGGGCAGCTAGGTGGCGCAGTGGATAAAGCACTGGCCCTGGATTCAGGAGTACCTGAGTTCAAATCCGGCCTCAGACACTTGACACTTACTAGCTGTGTGACCCTGGGCAAGTCACTTAACCCCCATTGCCCCGCAAAAAAAACCCCAAACCCAAACCCAAAAACGAAAAAAACAACAAAAGAATTTCTATAGGTTGTCTTTTTCCTTTATTGTTATTTTGACCTGACCCGTTCTGGTCTGTTATGGATGTTGATCACTATGGGTAAGAGAACTTAACATAAGTTATCCATTAACTGAGGTCTGACTCCCTTTTAGAGCTGAATTAGAGCTTGGGTCTTAGGTTTTTCTATTAACCCCTTTTTGCCTCCTACATCATTCCCCTCTTTTCATATAGCCTGGAAAAAGGACAACAATTATGTCTTCTGTAACTGCTTCCTACTGAATGGGGGCGAAGTAGGGGCCCACAGGGGTACATGAATGGAGGGAAATCTAGAGGCCTGAGTAAAAGCCCTTCCTGGCATGGCCTAGGGGTTATATAGCAGTTATGTGAGATGTCACAAATGAAGTGATAAGATTACAAATACAAGGGCCACAACACAAAATACAAATAATTATCAAACCAATGGGCAAGAGAGAACCCAGTACAGAATAAAACCAAGAGGTCCATGAGAAACCAGATGAAGTAAACAATTGTGAACAAGTCTCAGACATCCAAGAGGAGACATCATGTAACTTATGTATACAAAGCTCAACCTTTTGGGAATTATTAATGTATACACAACAAGAGGTGTTCTGAACCATGCAGACCCCACCTTCTGCCGCTAACGAATAGTCCAGTGCAATCTGATGGTCCAGGACCACATTTGCTAATGAATTTAAAGATTTCTCCAATTCCTGTAACCCTAGTACAGTGGAGTTAGAGATTTGTTCTATAGCCAATGTTAAATTTGTAAGTACAGCCTCATGTTCAAGATACCCCACAAGAGGAATAGTGAGGGTGGCTATTTTCCTAATCCACCAAATAAAATTATCCCAGGCTCCCTTTTTCTTCTAGCATGGGAGGAAGAACCTGGGCTCTTATATAGAGATACCCTTGAGTCCAAATAGCCTAAGGTAGATTTACCATAATTGATATAAGGACTTAAACAAGAGGTGGTTAAAACTAAAGACTTGTAGTGATTTTCAGGGGACCATTCAAGGGAAAGTAGGAAGTGAGTACTAGAGTACCCACATACAAAAACATATCCCTTTGGGGCACATATTGACCTAGAAGTGGATTTCAAAAGAGCAGTAACAGTCTGACTCCATTTACTGCTTGAATTGCAAGAAAATAATGGGCCTGATCTCACAGTGAGTCATCTACTATACCATTCATAATCAATTGTGTCCCTATATGATTAGCAGATTTAATATGTACTAGTTCAAAAGATTCACCAGTTAAAAAACACAAAGAATTATTCAATGTACTCCATAGTGGTGTAGCTAATAAAGGTGAGGTGGCATATATATGTGAAAATGTGGGAAGGGGATAAGGACGGGTAGTATTTAAACCCCTAGCAAGAGGTAAGGGGTTAAGTTCACTCTGAGGGTGTCCTTTACACACCCAACAATCAGTAGGTCCTGCTTTGGCCACTGCTTCTCCCAATTTGACAAGGGCATTATCATACCATATGGAACTACACACACTAATTGGATGGAAAAAGAAAATATTAGACACAAGGACAAAATGCAGTCTCATATTTCCCAAGCTAGGTGTCCTTCTTTTGTTTCTTAAACAGGAACTTCAGGTCTTCAACAGGCTCACAGGTATAGGGTGGTTCAGGATCTGCAGAATCTGTAGGTGGGCAAGATTTAATTTGAGGGAGATGAGTCCATGATAACTGCCCTTTTAGTTTTACAGCAGTTGGTGTGGCCAAGATAACTCTAAAAGGTCCCTTCCATTTAGGAAGGAGTTGTTGACTAGTGCCTTCCATTTTCCAGGTTTTCTGATATACCATATCCCCGGGCTTTACCGGAGATGTTATAAAATCTGAATCCCAGTGTGTTTGCAAAGTCCTGCAAAGCAGAATGCACCATCCCTACTTGTTTTGCAAAACTAGTGAGAGAGAGGGATTCAAGATCCATTAAGATATTCGAAGAAAGGAAGGACCTCCCATATAAAAGTTCAAAGGGACTCAACCCTAGACTGCTCCTAGGATCCGGATTCTTAACAATGCAACAGGTAGAGCCTGAATCCAATCAATTTTAGCTTCCTGAAAAAGCTTGCTGAGGGACCTTTTAATAGTATGAGTCATTTTTTCAACTTTCCCAGAGGACTGAGGGTGCCAAGAGCATGAAGGTAATATTCAATGCCTAAGGCACCAGCAAGCTGCTGGGTAACCTGAGACACGAACGAATGCTGGGCCACTGTTACTCTGGAGTGATCTGGGAAGCCCAAATCTGGGAATAATTTCCTTTAAAAGGGCTTTTGTCACTTCATGAGCCTTTTCTGACCTCCTGGGGTATGCCTCAACCTATCCAGTAAAAGCATCAACAAAAACTAGGAGGACTTTATATCCCCGACATGGAGAGAGATATGTAAAATCTATCTGCCAATCCTCCCCTGGAAGTTCCCCGCTTTGTACAGGCTTTAGCAAGGGTGGGGGCTTTATGCCACCTTCTGGATTATTCGGAGCACAGACAGCACAAGTCTTACAAACTTCCTGAATGGTATTAGGAAGACTCTTGCCTATAAACACAGATTTAAGTAAAGTAGTCAAAGCTTCTCTTCCTAGATGTGTTTGACTGATGTAAACCAGACACCAGTTTCCATTGGAGATGACCAGGAATAAGAAGCTGTTCTGTAGTGGCTCGGAGCCAACCATATTTCCCTTCTACTTGAGTATAACCATTTAGTTTTGCCTGTTCTACTTCTTCAGGGGTATAGTGTGGTACTACATCTGAAGGCACAAAGGGGTATAACCGCACCGGGGCTAAAAGGCCACTCTCCCTAGCAGCTACCTTGGCTGCCAAATCTGCCTGTCTGTTCCCTTTAGCCACCGCAGTGTCCCCGGTCACATGTCCCCTGCAATGAATTACTGCAACCTCTGATGGAAGGTTGACAGCATGTAAAAGCTGCATGATTTCAGGTCCATGTTTAACAGGGGAATTTTTAGTAGTCAAAAGACCCCTTTCTTTCCATATTGCTCCATGAGCATGTAAAATGTGAAATGCATATTTAGAGTCAGTATACACATAATCCTTTTCCCCTCTGCCAATTCTAATGCCCTGGTTAGAGCTATAAGTTCTGCTTTCTGGGTTGATGTTCCAGGGGGGAGACTTCTAGCTTCTATAACCTCCTCAGAACTAATTATTGCATATCCTGCTTTTCTCAGTGCCTCTTCCACAAAGGAAGAGCCATCTTTGTACCACTCACAATCAGGATTTTCCAAGGGAATATCTTTCAAATCAGGTCTGCTGGAATAAACCTCATCAATAACTTCCTCGCAATCATGACTAAGACTGTCACCAGGGATTGGAAGGAGAGTATCCGGGTTCAAGACCTGGCATACCTTCAAAATCAATCCAGGAGTATCTAGTAAGAGAGCCTGATATTTTGTTAAACATCCCACAGTCAGCCATCTGTGTCCTTTAGCTTCTAAAACTCCATGAACTCTGTGTAGGATAAGGACTTCTAGGGGCTGCCCTAGTGGAAGTTTCCCTGTTTCTTCTGTCATTAAAGCTGTGGCTGCTGCCGCCCGCCCATAGGCAGGCAGGCCATCCCAGGGCTACAGTGTCCAATTGTTTTGAAAAATAGGCTACTAGATGCACATCTGGGCCAAGGGATTGTGTAAGAACTCCCAAGGCATATCCCCGTCTCTCACCTACATACAAAGTAAAAAGTTTGTCCAAATTAGGTAATGCAAGGGCTGGAGTTGTGGTAAGTCTGAGTTTCAAAGTATCAAAAGCAGTTTGCTGTTCAGGTCCCCAACACAAAGGCTGAGTCTTGGGGCCAATAGTGGCCTCATACAAAGGTTTTGCAATTAGGCCAAAACTTGGAATCCAAATTCTACAAAAACCAGCCATGCCTAAAAAAGTTCTAAGTTGTTTTTTTTGTAGCTGGGACAGGAATGGATAAAATACCCTGCTTTCGCTCCTGTGTGAGCAGCGAGAACCTTTTGAAGGGATATCTGAGCCTTTTTAAAAGAAGTTTTGTACCCCCTTTTCCCAAGAAAATTAAAAGTCTCAGCTGTATCCTTGTAAGAGGAGGCCAAGTTAGGACTGCAGATGAGAATAACATCTACATACTGTATGACCACACTCCTCTTCAAATGCAAATCTCTCAAATCCTTACTAAGAGGGGCAGAGCCAAGATGGCAGAGGAAAGGCAGTGAGCTCCTGAACTCATGACACGATCGCTCCAAAAAACAAATAACGCCATAGGAAAATGCCCAGAGCAGCAGAACTAACAGAAGAATGTGCTGAAATCATCTTCTAACCAAGAATGGCTTGGAAGGTCAGAAGGAGGGAGCTGCTGTGCTAATACAGGAGTCGAGCCCAACCCCACAGTCACCCTGACACAGATCCAGTCCCAGGAAGGCCACACCAGAGAAGGAGACCCCCCAGAGCCTCTGAATCAGCTGAAGTGCCAGTGTTGTCTGGAACTAAGCTCATAGTCTGGTGAGTGGGCTGAGCCCTGGGCAGGGGGGAGACTACAGGGGTCTATGCTGGTGCTGAGGCAGAACTTGGGTTTTACACCCCTGCTGAGAACAAGGAGGTAGGCTTGAGTAGCAGTGGCCCAGGTGGGGGAGGGGCACAGGCTCATCAGAGCCTGTTGATTAGCAGGTTGGTCTGGGGTCATCTAAGGACCAGGGAACAGGCCAGGCAAGTGAAGAACCTGATTCTCCTTAAATCATACCACCTGGGACTTCTTTTTATTATTATTATTTTTTTTTTAGTGAGGGAATTGGGGTTAAGTGACTTGCCCAGGGTCACACAGCTAGTAAGTGTTAAATGTCTGAGGCCGGATTTGAACTCAGGTACTCCTGACTCCAGGGCCGGTACTCTATCCACTGCACCACCTAGCTGCCTCGCACCTGGGACTTCTGAAGCTTGGGATACTGCAGCCTGGAAACAGTGCCCCACTTTAAGGAGCTAAAAGTCAAGTAAAAGAAAGGCAAGATGAGAAGACAGAGAAAGGTGAGGACCATAGAAAGTTTCTTCAGTAACAAGGAAGACCGAGGGGCACCCTCAGAGGAAGATGTCAACATCAGGGCTCCTATATCTAAAGCTTCCAAGAAAAATATGAATTGGTCTCAGGCCATAGAGGTGCTCAAAAAGGACTTTGAAGATAAAGTTAGAGAGGTAGAGGAAAAATGCTTACTAAGAGCATTTCCAAATAAATGAGGGCTGTCCCAAAATCCCTGAGGCAGAACAGTCCAGTGATATTGTCTAGGTAATGGGTCTGATGGTGAAGCCCATTCAAAAGCAAAAATGTATTGGGAATTGTTATCCAAAGGAATGCAAAAGAAAGCATCTTTAAGATCCAAAGCAGAAAACCAAAGTGTATCTGGAGGGACCTGAGCTAGGATTGTATATGGATTTGGGACAATAGGATGGATGGGAATCACTGCCTCATTTACAGCCCGGAGGCCCTGAACCATCCTCCATTCACCATTTGGCTTCCTAACCAGCAAAATAGGAGTGTTGCAAGGTGACTGACACCGGGTAAGTAAGCCATATTTCCTTTTTTTTTTTTTTTTTTAACAAATATTTATTTTATTTTCCATTTACATGTAAGGGTAGTTTTCAACATTCATTTTTATAAGATTTAGCGTTCCAAATTTTTCTCCCTCCCTCTCTCCCTTTCCTCCCCCCTCCACAAGATCGCAATCAGGTTATTTATGTACAATCCACAAGTGTTCTTTTTATCAGTTCTTTCTATAGGGGTGCATAGTAAGCTTCCTCATTAGTTCCTTGGGATTGTCTTGGATCATTGCACTGCTGAGAGTAGTTAAGCCATTCACAATTACTCATTGAACAATACTGCTGTCACTATGTACAATGTCCTCCCAGCTCTGCTCACTTCACTATACATCAATGTTCATTAGTCTTTCAAGGTTTTTCGGGGATAATCCTGTTTGTCATTTCCTGTAGCACAAGTCCATTCCACTATGATCATATAACACAGCTTTTCCCATCATTCCTCAGTTGATGGACATTCCCTTGATTCTCAATTCTTAGCCTCCACCAAGAGTTGCTATAAATATTTTTTGTACAACGTTTCCCACTTTTCTCTTTTTCATGATTACTATTGTTAACTGTTTCCCTTCCATCCTATTCCCTTCCCCATGATATTTATTCTATTATCCATCTTCTTTCATCCTATCACTCTTCAAAAAGGATTTGCTTCTGTCTGTCCCCTCCCCCACTCTGCTCTTCCTTCTTTTGCCCCTCTCTCTTTATCCCTTTTCCCTCCTGTTTTCCTGCAGGGTTAGAGAGATTACTCCACCCACTTGAGTGTGTACATTATTCCCTCCTTGAGCCAATTCTAATGAGATTGAGGTCTTTGAGCCAATTCTGCTGAGTGTTAGGCTCATTTACTGCCCAGATTAAATAGATTACTCCATCCAGGTGGGTGTGTCTATTAGTCCCTCCTTGAGGCAGCTCTGATGAGTTTAAGATCTTTGAGCCTTTTCTGATGAGTATAAAATTCATTTACTGCCCTGCTCCTCTTCCATCTCTTCCCCCACTCCATAAGCCTTTTCCTATTACTTTCATGTAGGATTCCACTTCTGCCCTTCCCCCTCCCCCAATGAATTCCCTTCACCCTTCAATTTAACCCTAAAGATGTTATCATCTAGGGAAATGACACAGTCCCTGGACCCAGGGGCCTCCCAGCCAAAACCTGGCCTCAGACACAAGACAGTCATCTACTGTACGACCCCAGGTATGTCCCCCAGCTCTAATGTTTTTTTTTTATGGTTCTCTAGGGTCCTGTATTTGAAAGTCAAATTTGCCATTCAGTTCAGGTCTTTTCATCACAAATATCTGAAAGTCTTCTTTTTCATTAAAGTCCCATTTTTTTCTGCTGAAAGATAATGCTGAGTTTTGCTGGGTAGGTGATTCTTGGTTGTAATCCCATTTCCTTTGCCCTTTGGAATATCATATTCCATGCTCTCTGGTCCTTTAATGTAGAAGCTGCTAGATCTTGTGCTATCCTGACTGGGGCTCCACAGTACTTGAATTCTTTCTTTTTGGCAGCTTGCAATATTTTCTCCTTGACCTGAGAGCTCTGGAATTTGGCTATAATATTCCTGGGAGTTTTCCTTTTGGGATCTCTTTCTGGAGGTGATTGGTGGATTCTTTCAATTTCTATTTTAGCTTCTTCTTCTAGAATTTCAGGGCAATTTTCCCTGAGAATATCTTGGAAGATGGTGTCTAAGCTCTTTCCTTGATCATGGTTTTCATGTAGACCAATAATTTTCAAATGATCTCTCCTGGACCTATTTTCCAGGTCAGCAGTTTTTCCCAGAAGATATTTCACATTGCCCTCTATTTTTTTATTCATTTGGATTTGCTTTATTGTGTCTTGGTTTCTCATAAAGTCACTGGCTTCCACTTGTTCAATCCTAATTCTTAGGCAATTATTTTCATCAGAGAGCTTTTGTACCTCCTTTTCCATTTGACTTTTCAAGCTGTTGACTTTTTTCTCATGTCTTTCCTGCATCACCCTCATTTCTCTTTCCATTTTTTCCTCTACCTCTCTAAATTTTTCTTCAAAGTCCTTTTTGAGCACCTCTATGGCCTGAGACCAATTCATATTTTTCTTGGAAGCTTTAGATATAGGGGCCCTGATGTTGACATCTTCCTCTGAGGGTGCCCCTTGGTCTTCCTTGTTACTGAAGAAACTTTCTATGGTCCTCACCTTTCTCTGTCTGCTCATCTTGCCTTTGTTTTACTAGACTTTTAGCTCCTTAAAGTGGGGCACTGTTTCCAGGCTGCAGTATCCCAAGCTTAAGATGTCCCAGGTAGTATGATTTAAGGAGAATCAGGTTCTTCCCTCTCCCAGCCTGTTTCGTGGTCCTAGATGACCCCAGACCAACTTGCCAATCAACCAGCTTTGTGTGTTGTGGTTGTTAGCTCTGATGAGTTTGTGCCCCTCCCCCACCTGGGCCACTTCTATTTGAGCCTTCTACCTGGTTCTCAGTAGGGGTATAAAATCCAAGTTCTGCCTTAGCACCAGTATAGACCCCTGTAGTCTCCCCCCTGCCCAGGGCTCAGCCCACTCACCAGACTGTGAGCTTAGTTCCAGACAACACTGGCGCTTCAGCTGATTCAGAGGCTCTGGGCGTCTGCTTCTCTGGTGAGGACTTCCTGAGACTGGATCTGTGTCAGGGTGACTGTGGGGTTGGGCCTGACTCCTGTATCAGCACAGCAGCTCCTTCCTTCTGATCTTCCAAGCCGTTCTTCGCTTGTCGTTTCTTATAGCACAATAATATTTTATCACCATCACATACCACAGCTTGTTTAGCCATTCCCCAATTGATGGGCATTCCTTTGACTTCCAATTCTTAGCCACCACAAAAAAGCTGCTGTAAATATTTTTGTACAAATAGGTCTTTTTCCCTTTTTGGGATGTCTTTGGGATATAAACCTTGCAGTGGTACTGCTGGATCAAAGGGTATGCACAGTTCTATAGACCTTTGAGCAAAGAGGAATACCATCTTGTAAATGACATGGGGGCATCCATGGAGTTGAAGTCAGGCAAGGCAGCAGATTCAAAGCTGAGTGAAAAAAAAGTGGAAACACAAAGAAACCCTTGGGAAAATGTTGAACAGAGTTAAATCCTTAGTAGGATCGCTTTATTTAGGATTCCATTCCATAATACTTAATGACCACATGACAGATGAATAAAAACCATTTCCCCACATATTTGCATCTATTTTGTTTGTTTGTAAATAATGGACTTGATTATCTCATAGATGTACCCTTTATAAGCTCTGGAGATTCTTATGCCAACTTTAGCTTGCACTATACCTGAAAGGGAGGCTGACTATTAATCCCCTTAGGGTTCTAGAGGCAAGTCTAAGGAATTATCTGGTGACCATTGTCATATCTCTGATATCATCCATACCCTCCAGTGATTAGCATCTAAGTTTCATGAAACCATTTAATATCAATTAGCTTTTGGAAAGGAATATTCACTGGTAATATATAGTAATAATTTGTCTACAAACCATTTTCCCCAACACCTGGGGACAGATTCACCCCATACCACACCTTATTGTCTAGGGAGAGTAGTCTCCTCCTTTTTATTTTTTTTGGTGAGGCAATTGGGGTTAAGTGACTTGCCCAGGATCACACAGCTAGTAAGTGTCAAGTGTCTGAGGCCAGATTTGAACTCAGGTTCTTCTTCTTCTTTTTTTTTTTGGGTGAGGCAGTTGGGGTTAAGTGACTTGCCCAAGGTCACACAGTTAGTAAGTGTTAAGTGTCTGATGTCTGATTTGAATTCAGGTCCTCCTGACTCCAGGGTTTGTGCTCTATCCACTGTGCCACCTAGCTGCCCTCTCAGGTTCTTCTGAATCCAGGCCTTGTGCTCTATCCACTGCACCACCTAGCTGCCCCAGGAGAGTAGTCTCAAACTTAAAAATAGTTGCTACAGACATTTGCCCCACCAAATTTCATTTCCTTTTTTTTTTTTTAAAGGCAATCTGGGTTAAGTGATTTGCTCAGGGTCACACAGCAAGTAAGTGTCTGGATTTGAACTCAGGTTCTCCTGACTTCAGGGCTGGTGCTCTAACCACAGCATCACCTAGCTGCCCCCAAATTTGCTTCCAAATGAGGTTTAGTGGATGGACAAAGTTGCTCCAGAAAATGGAATCTTGTCTATTCGTTTAATTTGCTGCTTGAGTTGATTCCTTCAGGGCCTCATTAACACTGTCACCAGACCTCTGATTCTCTGGTCTTTTGAACCTTACAAAGGTTTCCTTTGGTTTGTTTTGTCTCCAATGCTCTTCACTTAAGAGTAGGAAAGAATAGACACAAAACAGACAAAGAAATTGCAAGGTCATGTATTTTTGTTTTTGTTTTTGTTTTTTGTGGGGCAATGGGGGTTACAGGGTCACACAGCTAGTAAGTGTCACGTGTCAAGTGTCTGAGACTGGATTTGAACTCAGGTATTCCTGAATCCAGGGCCGGTGCTTCATCCACTGCACCACCTAGCTGCCCCCAAGGTCATGTTTTAACTGTGATGTCTGGGCAAATTGGGGAGATAGTTGAAGGCTCTCTCTCCACCTAGAGGCTTACAGCATTCCTTGTTTGTGGACTAGAAGGCAGTCAGGAAACAGAAGGACTGAGTCATCCAGTTAGTGCAGCACAGAAACAATATCCATATATGCTCTGAAGTATATATGGGGATTACTGGGTTTATTAGCCCATAGTCTTCTCTTTTTCCCCTTACATAATTAAATACATGTGAGATTAAGTACATTAGGATTTTGTTTCTTTGTTTTTTGTTAAGGGGAAGCATTTGTTAGATGGACTTGGATATTTCTGGCACTTTTCATCCTCCAAAAACACCCCAGGAGGTAAAGGTAGGTCTCCTGAGGATTTTGTCATATTATTTGAGGTCTTATTTTATTTTATTTTTTTTAGTGAGGCAATTGGGGTTAAGTGCCTTGCCCAGGGTCACGCAGCTAGTAAGTGTTAAGTGTCTGAGGCCGGATTTGAACTCAGGTAGTCCTGAATCCAGGGCCGGTGCTCTATCCACTGTGCCATCTAGCTTCCACGAGGTCTTATTTTATTAACTGTGTTATGCTTTGATGAATAGTAGAATTAGGTGTCATGATTGTGTTTTCTCTGTAGTTGGATTTACTATCCTTCTCTCTCTCCCCTCCTTTGTTTCCCTCCAATTCAAGACATAAAAGCTGGAGAATCTGGTGGAGGGCACACTATTCTTGACTGTGTTGCAGACTTTAGGACAGAAAACCAGATGCCTTTTTGATCTCTAATTTGGATTTTCTGTCCAGGAGTTTGGAAGGAAGGGGAAAGGGCACTCTGAGATTGCGAGAGCTATATATCTTCTCTTCCTTTTCTCTCCCTCCATCCTCCTTCCAAGAGATGGGAAGTTATGAATCTAGAGTAAGTAGGAAGAGGCCAAGTAGAGGCAGAGCCGGAATTGGGGGAGGGTGGACACACTGTACCATGAAACAGCCACAGATGAGATAGAGCCCAATTGACCTCAGTACTCTCCCTTCCCTTATCCTCCAAGTGCTTAGGGAGGAAATCTCTAACAATTCTAAAAGCTTGTCATGGCTTCTTTTTCGTCTTCCTCTTTAGTCACTGGGAGGAAAGTCAGAGGGAAAAGGTAGTCAATCCAGGCTATGATGATTCCTGCAGTTTTGCAGTTTGGTAAATGAAAGGCTGTTACAATTGGTGTTCTCTGCTACCTAATTATTTCAGTAAATCAAATCACACAGCCATTACAAGAGACATATTAAATCTTATGAATAGGGATTCTGGAAGAAGGAATGAAACCTCAGGATGAGGACTTGAACAACAATTAGAAGATTTCATAACATTTTTGGAATTTGGGGGGCCTATTCAAAATCCCATGTCTAAACCCCTCTAAAGCCTGGGTCTCAGCTATGGCTTCATGAAATTACATTGTCAGCTAAGGAAAGAGATCCATAGCCAGAGATGGTTATCATAGGTTGTCTGAGCACCATCTGGTGGCCAAATATTATACTACACTCTTAGCTGGTTAATGAATTCCTCACAGGACCACACTGCTCTCAATAGCAAGAAGCTGGGGAAGGAGCCAGGTGTGGGTGGATATAACTTTGGCAGCATGGATACTTGCATTTCAAGCACCTACCATCTACACTAGCTAATCATTTCTTCCTTCCTTCCTTCCTTCCTTCCTTCCTTCCTTCCTTCCTTCCTTCCTTCCTTCCTTCCTTCCTTCCTTCCTTCCTTCCTTCCTTCCTTCCTTCCTTCCTTCCTTCCTTCCTTCCTTCCTTCCTTCCTTCCTTCCTTCCTGTACCCTGGGATACATCAAAGAACCTTCTCCTTGAGAAACTAAACCAAAGGACAGACACACCTAAAGAGATAAGTGGCACTGGGATGGGGACTGAGCTAGCCCTAGGACCACCACCCTTCATTCCAGTCTTTTCCACGCCTTGGGAGATAAGATCAGGTGTGGCTGCTGCCTTTGTGGAGGGAGGAGGAGAGAGATGACTTGAGAGATCTGCAGCCACCCCTCACCCAACTCCCCCAGCCACCACCAGTCGGAAATGGTCCTCCCTCAATAAGGGAACTTCCTACAGTCAGATGATCACCCCCATCAGTCCTCTATAAAAGTACCTGCCTGTCTCCTGTTTGAGGAGTTAGGTACCTCAGAGCCACACCTCTGTACTATGCCTTCTCCCCATGAGAAGTCCAAGGATTTCTCTCTTGGTTTACTTTCCCCAGCCTCTAAATAAACTATTATTTTATTCTATTGGATTTGTGTGCAAGAGGGTGTAATTCTTTAAAGAAGAATTACTAAGAACCCCTATCCCAAACCTGCCCAACGTGGGGCGCCAATTATGTTATGGGGAAATAGGTGGGGGGCAAGGGTGGACACACTGGACCATGAAACAGTCACAAATGAGATAGAACTTTTAATTTGGGGGGGCATCTAGATAGCACAGTGGATAAAGCACTGACCCTGGATTCAGGAGGACCTGAGTTCAAATTCGGCTTCAGACACTTGACACTTACAAGCTGTGTGACCCAGGACAAGTCACTTAACCCTCATTGCTTTGCCCCCAAAACAAACAAACAAAAAAGGCTTTTGGGGCGGCTAGGTGGCGCAGTGGATAAAGCACTGGCCCTGGATTCAGGAGTTCCTGAGTTCAAATCCGGCCTCAGACACTTGACACTTACTAGCTGTGTGACCCTGGGCAAGTCACTTAACCCCATTGCCCCGTTTAAAAAAAAAAAGGCTTTTAAGTTGTATAGATAAATTTAACCCAGAGTAATTCACCCTGCCCCCCCATAAAATGTCAAAATTTTGCATAATATTGAAATGAGAAAGATCTAACCCACTGTAGAGCTTTGAAAACTCTGAAGGTAAGTGAAAATACCATTCTTGGTTCTCTACAAATTTTTTTGGGCAAAATCTCTTCCAATTTTTTTAAAATTAAATTTTAAACAATCTTTTCCAAATTTAATAGAGTTTTATCAGGATAGAATTTCTACAGCCTAGAGTATCCTCTGAGCCTGAAAATGTGTATTCAAACATTTAAGGACTAATAGATAAGGAGCAGGATGGTAATACCCATTCTGAGATTCAGATCTTACCCTTGATGACACATACTGGCTATGTTACCCTGGGCAAGTCACTTCTTTGGTGCCCCAGTTAAATCTTTAAGTTCATATGTATATATGAACATATATACATATACGCATACCTGTATATATATATACACACACAATAGTACATACAAACATCAAAATGATATATGCATACATGTATATGTGTACACACACAAATTATACACACACACACACATATATATACACATACATATGTATACACAAATATATAGATTCAGATAATATGCTGTTCAGTATTGGTAGAGGGTATATCTTCACCTGAAAGTTTCCTATACCCTTGAAATCACAGGTCCTATCCCTATCTTCTTTCTTATCCTAATCTCTTATGACTGGCATGTATGTAGTAGCATAAAACTAGACTTTTTCATTATGTTGGTTAATTTTACTAAACTATTTTGTAGCCTCTTTTATTTCTGTGTTACAAAGGATCATTTTATGGGAGATGAAGGGTAGAGAGATACATTAGGATATGTAGGTAATGTAAAAAAAGATA
Source organism: Dromiciops gliroides (assembly GCF_019393635.1). NCBI lineage: Eukaryota > Metazoa > Chordata > Mammalia > Microbiotheria > Microbiotheriidae > Dromiciops > Dromiciops gliroides. The sequence continues at coordinate 240,912,542 of NC_057863.1, read as the reverse complement.
ATGATTTATTGAAAAATTTAAAAAGAAAGAGAATTTTTAGAGATGATGAAGCAGGCAGAAGGGAAAGAGAAACTTGTGTCTACCGCTGAAGCTAAGCATATTTTTACATTATATCTAGAAAAGGAAATAGAATGCACACATTTTCATAAAGGTAACATTTAACCATTTAGAGACAAAAGTTGCTACTATTTGTTATGTTTGGGCTACAGAAAGTCCAAAGGGCAGAACCATAACATACAGGAGTGTGTGTGTATATGTGTGTGTGTGTGTGTGTGTGTGTGTGTGTGTTTGTTTATAGCACGTTGCTTCTGGACCCATCATTCCCACACCTTAGGGACTGCACCACCTGACTTATTTACCTAGATCCAGCCTCAGGGTCCCCTGGCCATGGCACCCCTCTCCTGGAGCCTGCCTTATCTCTTATTTCTTGCAGAGGCACAGGAAAGATTCTCTGGGTGGCAGGCTACACCCTCTCCCAGGTGAATGAACCAACACTTGATAGTCCCATGCACTTGTTCTAGCAACCTCATCCTCTACTGTTTTTGTTCTAGGTTAAAGGATTCCTAATTATAGTTTGGCCAAAGGGTTGCAAAAATCTCCAGTATATCATATTTCCTGGTTCTTTCTATTTTTTTCCTATTTTTAATTTTTTTTTTTTGCAGGGCAATGAGGGTTAAGTGACTTGCCCAAGGTCACACAGCTAGTAAGTGTCAAGCATCTGAGGCTGGATTTGAACTCAGATGCTCCAGGAATCCAGGGCCTTATCCACTTTATCCAGTGCTTTATCCACTGTGCCACCTAGCTGCCCCTGTCCTGGTTCTTTCTAAGTCTATTCACAAGGAAGTCTCAAAACAGTTATATACCTTATGTATATGGGCTAATGATCTCCATCTCCCTCACTTCCCCCATCCTCCATCCCCCAGGGTGGGGCAGTTAGGTGGTGCAGTGGATAGAGCACTGGCCCTGAAGTTTGGAGAGTCTGAATTCAAATTTCACCTCAGACACCTACTAGCTATGTGACCCTGAGCAAGTCACTTAACTCCAATTGCCATCTCCAGTTGTTCTGATATATATCTTGCTACTGGACCCAGATGGTTCTGGAGGAGAGAGTGAGGTTGGTGACCTTGCACAGTTCTCCCTCACTTAAATCCAATGTCAGTGTAAGTCATGATATCACCCTGATGTTATCGTCCTCTTCAGGAATGAAGGACAAAAACCAACCCTCTCCCCCGGGATTTAGAACAATTCCTACAAAGCTAAAAAAAACCCCAAATTTGCAATGTTGGACCATTCTAAAGATTAATATTTTCTCACCATTTCTGTCCCTGAATAATGGAGTATTTGATCTTATTTTCTGAGGTTAATTTTTGAGGGTAAATGAAATATGATTATAGCAGTGTAGGAACTTGGAAGCTTAGTCATAGAGTCAGAACTGGATGGAACCTAAGATATCATATCGCTCAACCCCCTCATTTTAAACCTAGGGAACTGATACTCAGAGAAGGGACTTGCCCAAGATCACATAGGTGTTAAACAACAGATGTGGAATTCCAGCCTATGTCTTCTGACTCTAAATTTAGTGCCATTCAGCAGCTAAGTGACTCAGTGCACAGAGCACAGGACCTGAAATCAGGAAAGCCTGAGTTCAAATGTGACCTCAGACACTTACTAGCTGTGTGATCCTGGTTAAGTCACTTCACCTTTGTCTGCCTTCATTTCCTCAACTGTAAAATGGGGATAATAATAGCATCTACCTCCCAAGATTGTTTTGAGGATCAAACAAGATAATCTTGGCAAAGTGCCTGGCACACAGTAAGTGCTTAATAAATACATTTTTGTTTTCTTTCTCTTTCCCTGCTATCACACTGAATGTCTAATTTCACATATTTCTTCTTAGTCTCATTTATTCATTGGAAAATTGAATAATGTAATCTTATTTATTTTAATAATCTTGAAGATTAACTAATGAAAATGGCAGCAAACACCTTGGAAATACATAGAAAGCCTGATTTTTTCTGTGGTCAAGATCTTTCCGTGGATAGTAACTTATCACAAGGGATTGAAATAATGTAATTTTAGAATTGGGAAGAGAATTTAAAGAGGATGTTGTGTAATCTCTTTATCATGTGAGGGACATGAGGCTCAGGGAGGTTAAATAATTTGTCCAAGGCCACAGAGCAAATTAACACTTTAATAGACTATTGGGTTACCATCAAATAGATTCCTGTAGCACTTCAGCACTAGTGATTTTCTAAAACTCTTTAATAATAAACGTAACAATATACAAATATTCCAATATACAAAGTACAAAAATATGTTTGCATATGAAATCAGGAACATGTTACATAGTTTATTTTTTTAAGTATGTTAAATTGAGTAAGATAACCATGGTGAGAGGAAAGGATGACAGGTGAATGGTCAGATTGCTCTACTGATACTCTAGCTCTGTCAAAAGAAAGCAAACAGGGGTCAGCTAGGTGGTGCAGTGGATAAAGCACCGGCCCTGGATTCAGGAGGACCTGAGTTCAAATCCAGACTTAGTCACTTAATACTAATACATCCCTGGGGATGTCACTTAACCCCAACTGCCTTACCCCTCCCCCCAAAATACTAGTTTTTATTTATAAAATAATACTTGTAAATTTGTAAATTTTCAGTTGACAGCATTGCTGTTATTGTGGGAAGGCAGATTAAAAATGGGAAAATATTTTGAATATAGGATAAGGGCTTGCAAAATAATAATAAAAAAAAAACTTCTGTGAATTCTAGAATCAACATAGAACCCATGGTGCCTTTGGAGGTCTAGAAATGCAGGTTTGTAGCTTATGAAGCTAGCCATCCACCACACAAATTTATATAGAGATTCTGTTTTTTAACTGAGAAATAAGAGCTTTCAGGGTCTTCCAGTTCTTGTCATAGTACCACCACACAAACGGTCATGATTTGCTCTTTCATACAGGCTGAGATTTAGACTGGGCACAGTGTTGCAAAGTGATAAAGAAAAGGCAGAATATTTTCCTCTGGCAAAGGTTTCTATAACTTCACCATGGAAGCATATTGTTGACAGAAATTTTCAAAAGTTCTATATTCTTATGGGGCAGCTAGGTGGCGCAGTGTATAAAGCACCGGCCCTGGATTCAGGAGGACCTGAGTTCCAATGCAGCCTCAGACACTTGACACTTTCTAGCTGTGTGACCCTCATTTCTCTACCCCCCAAAAATAAAAATAAAAATAAAAAATTCTAAATTCTAATGATTAAACAAATATGATATTATTTGAAGAAAAGAAAGTAAGTAAGTAAAAAAGAAGCTGGACTCTGTGAGGGCAGAAACTGTTCAGTTTTGGTCATTGTTTTCTTGGTTCTTTAGAGCACCTTCAACCACAGAGTAGAGGCTTAATAAATTTCTATTAAATGAATTGCCTTGAATTTATATAGAGCATCCTGTCTTATAAAGTACTTCATCTCATTCAACCCCCACAGCTCTGTGAGGTAGGCAGAGCAGGCATCATCTCCATTTTCCAGATGAGGATGCCATAATCATCTAAAGTCACAAGGGTAGAAGGCAAGTCTCATTTCATCCTGGTTCTTTTTCTACTACATCAAAGGAAAAGGCTACAGTTATTTTTCAGTTGATTCTGCACTGGCTTCTTTAAAGTGAGATATAGAATGTGTATATTCCATATACAGAGAATATCTATATATGCATAGAGATCTACATATCTACATCTATACAGATGTCTACATATCTATACATGTCCACATGTCTATATACATCAAATAGACCAATATAGTCAGATTTATATCTATACAGATTTAGATATATCAATATCAAATAGAGATCTGTACCCGATATATGTGTCTACATAGATCTATCTTTTTATTTATTTATCTATCTCCTGCATTGGGGTGGTAGATATACTGTACATTGTTAAAAGTAGAGCATGCAGAACACCAGTATTTCTCAACCACCTAGGTCCCTTTTAATATCAATGAACTCTGGACTCTTTTAAGGAATAGGACTCCCATTCAACCAAATGACCTGATGCAAGTATTTTCCTCACGGGTCAATTCTGGCCAAACAAACAAACCTTCCACAGCTGGCTAACCATGAGAGTGCGTCTGGACATACCCAATCTCTCCGCAGCAATTCCCTCCCTCCACCCCTTCCCCCCCTCCCCTTTTACCACTCTCCCTCCCCTCGGTGGTTCTAAAGTTATTTAAACTTGTCTTTTTGTTCCCTACACTAGACTTTCAGCATGAACACCCAAAGCAAACAGAAAGAATGCCAGCTATAGACAATAACATCCAGTCAACATTAGCATTTCAAATAAAGGAACAGGATGCAAAGTGGAAGGCCTCTTGTCTGGCCCCAGAGCCACCCTACAGCATCTGATTGTAGCAAGTTCTGTCCTATTGTATTTTCCGCATTGCAGAACAGGTGATATCTATTTTACACATTTTTCTGTTGGTTGAGTGGATAGGCTTCTCTTTCCCCCTCACCAATCTCTCCCCCAAGCACATACACACACCTGGCATGCTTTTTATTAGCAGGGTCCACCACAGCATCATGCTATTTCTCTTGTGTGACTTGCAAATTAGGTGAAGGATTCTTTTGTTTAGACATTCCGTAAGATTCTATCTTGCTAAGCAAAACCATCTATATTGTATCTTGGATAACAAAACGATATTGCATTTTGCTCTCCTCTCATCCTCAAAGGTATAAACTGGGAATTTCAGCAGCAGGGACAGGTTCATCGTTCCTGATCTTGATTGCCTTGCTGATCTTAGACAACCCACTGATATTTGGCAGTGTGACACAGGGTGATTCACTCTGGTCAGTCCCAACTTCAGCCCATTCTCTCCGGCTATTTCATGGTGGCTAATCAGAGAGATGCCTAGCTCTATTTTCACTTTTCTCTCTCTTCTACTCTTACTGCAGAACAATCCCTGGATTAGGGGAAGGTCTGTGAGTTTGCTCACTAAGAATTCTATATGCAAATGAAATCACAGGTTTAATCCCTCCCCCTCTCCATCATTTTTCCTTTCCTCTTTATGCCCTTTAGTTTGTGACACCATTTAGTAGAGCTGGTTCTTGTACCTAGTATATCCCTAACTCTAGGGCTTTGCAAGTAGAGAGTGGAGAGATCCCTTTGCCTCACTTAGCTATAGGCTATCATCCTTTTTTCCCCCCTTTTCATTGCCCACATTAACTTTCGGTGAGGTCAGCTTGGCTCATCTCTGTATTATTATTTAGCTAAATGTCATAGGTTGGCAACTCTCAGAAAGAGGAAGACTTGGGTATAGAAAGACATGTGTCAGGAAACATAAACCACATCAAAGGGCCTAGTAGCACACAAAGGATCTGATTTTAACATTGGGTGTATGAGGCTAAAAATTGTCAGGTCTAGTGATAGGAGACTGTTCTAAGTTAATGCTGATCCAATGTAGTCAGAATGATGCCTGCCCCTGATACCGGTACCTGGTACTCGGAGATACTACTTGGCATGTATATTTCTCTGTTTTTCTCATAAAGGATGTGTCATACACAAAACAAGGAACTCTCAAACCACGGTCAAACCATGGCCGCTGAAATTAACCATGGCACAATCTATTCCTGTGGGTCATCTTGTCAGCTGTTGGTGAACGGCTGATGTTGAATGCTCCTGACTTGGAACACAGGACTGCTTGTACGGTGGTTTGGTCTTTAGAGAAGACCAGGCCTGGCTAATGCCTTTGCCACTCAGAAAAATCCCCACTCACCCATATCCCCTATGCCATGGTGTCCTGGTTAGTCATTTTTATCAGAAAACAGTTCCAAGTGACAAATGGCAAGAAAAGAACTAGTTACATGAACATATAAAGTCATATGATCATAGCTTTGGAGGTCATCTAGTCCATTCCCCTCGTGCCTGGGCCAGGGCCAGCAGGGGAGGGTCTGTCTGGAGTGCCAAGGGCTGTGAGCAGTTCTGCCAAAGGAGAGAATCTGTAGTTGAGACAGTGGTCGGAGAGTAGCCGAGTCTATGTGAATGGCTGTCGGGAAGGAAGAAGAATTCTTCCCTCCCTCCCCAGGTTAAGAAGCATCAGATCTCTGACTTCCTACCCAGCCAGACTGATTCTTTCACACTGTTTTGCTTTTACTCTTTTTCCTTTCGGGAAGCCATCCCTTTGAAGCCCACAGGGCTTTCTGTGCCTGATGTAACTAGGAACATTCCCACTTTAGCTCGAGTTTTAGCAGCCTTCTCAAGGAAGAAGCACTATGGCCTCCCACATGATAGGCGGCCTCAAACCTTTTTCAGACCTGAAAAAGATGAGTTTTTGACCTTAATTCCTTTGCACTCACCTCTCATGGGCACCAGCGTTGCCTTTTTGGCTCACATGGCTCCCTTAAAACAAGCTTTCCTGCCTTTTCAAACAGGCCCGGCTGCCTGCAGATGACCCTTCCCCCTGTCCGCTTGACATTGATCTGCCTGACAGTGTCCGGGCAGAGAACAGACTTTCCCTTCTGGCCTCTGAGCTATCGCTGAAGAGTGAATTTTTTCCTAGGAACTTCCTTAATTTCTGATGAAACTCTTTGGAGGCAAAGTAGTAAATGAAGGGGTCCAAGCAGTTGTTGAGACAGCTGAGACAGAGGGTGAGTTTATAGATGTGGTAGTAGCTCTTGTTGAAATACAAGCGGCTGACCATGTGCACTAAGAGTATGAAGTTGTTAGGAGCAAAACAGGTGACAAAGGCAAGGAGGACAATGCCAGCGAGACAGATGGATCGACTCTTCTGCCCATTCCCATACCTTCCAGAAGTCCGGATCAGCTTCAGGATGGTGGCGATGTAGCAGGCTACAGTTACGATGAAGGGAATAAGGAAGAGAAAAATGAACAGTGTGAAGAGGAAGATGGCCCAGACCGCAAGGCTAGGCAGCATATTCCACTTGAGGACGTCGAAGCAGGTGATGATCCCCAGGGCTTTCACTTCATAGGTCAGGTCTGTGATAGCCATTGGAGACAGGGCGAGTAGCAAAAGGAACCATATGCCTACACAAGCCAACACCGCATATCTCTTCCTTCTCCACCTGGTAGAAGTCAAGGGGTACACAACCCCCAGGAACCGCTCTACACTGATGCAGGTCATGGTCAGTATGGAGGAGTACATGTTGGTATAGAAGACAACTGTCACCAGGTTACAGAGGAACTTCCCAAAGGGCCAGTTGTTACTGTTCAGGTGATAGAAGATCTGAAAAGGGAGGGCTACAGCCAGCATGAGGTCGGTAATGCAAAGGTTGATCATAAAGATGACCGAAGGTGATTTGGGTTTGGTGTGGCAGGACAGCACCCAGAGGGAAAAGAGATTCCCAGGGATGCTGATTAAGGCTACCAGCGAGTACACGATTGGGAGGGCCACAGCAATGATTGGGTTCTCAAGCATCAGTATTGTTTCATTATCCAGCTGGGATACGTTGCTATTCATAATTCACAAGATTGTTGGTCTCTCAACACCAGAGGGACCATATCCTGAGTGTTCAGTTGAAAGTCTGAAAAGAAAAAAAAACCCCAGAAATAAACAGAAACACATCAAAAAGGCATAGTGAATCTGATGCTGAATTATTATTATTATTTTTTTATTAGCATTGGATGTAGCACTTTAAAGTTTGCAGAGATCTTTAGGGGTATTATCTCATTTATCTGTGGTACAGTGGGTAGAGCACCAGGCCTGGAGTAACGAAGACTCATCTTTGTGAGTTCAAATCTGGCCTCAGACACTTACTGGCCGTGTGACTGTGGGCAAGTCCTTTAACTCTGTCTCATTGCCCCATCTGTAAAATGGGCTGGAGAAGGAAATGACAAACCACTCCAGTATTTTTGCCGAGAAAATTCCAAATGGGGTCATGAAGAGTCGAACATGACTGAAAAAATGCCAGCACTGTCCAATTCCCCCATCCTCACAGCAATCCTAGGAAGCAGGTTCTATTATTATCTTCATTTTACAGATGAAGAAACTGAGGTAGACAGAGGTTGGATTTGAATTCAAGTTTTTCTAGCTTCAGTTACAGATCTCTATCCATTATTTTCCTAGCTATGGATTCAGGATTATCTTTGTTAATGTTTTTGTGTGGATAAAATAAAATAGATAAAGATTACTATGGAAAATAATTATATTGAAATGTTTTCAAAATATTAAAAAAACATGGACTCTTATACGGGGTAAGTACCTCTGCTCTAAAATTATATACTGTAGAATGGGTGCTGATCTACATCGATAAAGGGAGTTTCTTATACCAGTAATATAATATCTCTTATTTTGTGGGAGAAAAAAAGTAATCAGCACCATTACGAGGCCTGTAATTGGCCTAAGCCTTTCACAAAACTGTGAAGTACTCTCTTACTGTCCTGTATCTATTTCCCATTTATATGTAATTCCTGTTGCCCAACCCACAAGTTCCCAGACAATCCCACTGCTGTCCTCAGGGATGACCACCCTCCTTGGTAATACCCCATGCACCAGATATGATTCATGTTCCTAAGGAGCTTGCAATCTGTTTAGAGAGAACTATACACATGAAAAGCTTAACTGACAATATTAGACAATATTCAGAAACAGACAGAAACTTGAGCTAGTCCTTGAAGTAAGGTTTAGTTAAATGGAGAAGAGAGAGACATTCCATATAGGAGGGTGGAGAATACATTGGGATGGAAGACAGAAAAAGGTGAGGCGTGACAAGGGTACCAATCTGGTTAGAGCAGAAGTTTCATACAGACAAAGAGAGGGAAGTTACTCTTGAAAAGTCTGAGTTGGAGCCCAAACAGATGAGATATTGGCCGGCCTGATCAACAGGCAGCCAAGAGATTCTTCTTCCCAGGAGTTGAGTCCCTGTTCTCACTGACCTCTGATGGAAAGCCAGGACACAGGAAACCGGGAATACATCACCTCCTATCTGTGGGCCTTTCAGACTGGTATAAAGGAGAGTTAGTGAAAATAGATAGTTTAATTGTATCAGAATTACCTATAGAAAAAAAAATCTCAACAATATTTATAGCTAGAACCTATAAATAATTCCCATCTCTTAACTGAGGCCTTTCCTGTTTCCCTGTTAGTTCTCCTCCACTCCCCCACTACTTAATATTCATTTTTTCTGATATTTCTCCTGATAGAACATAAACTCCATGAAAGTAGGTAATATTTAATTTTGGTCTTCATATCCCCAGTGTCAAGTATAGTTTCCAACACTTGTTGTTCAGTCATTTCAGTTGTGTCCATAAGACTGATTTGGGGTTTTCTTGGCGTGATTTGCTAGATTTGCTAGATTTACTGGAGTGATTTGCCATTTCCTTTTCCAGCTCATCTTATAGATCAGGAAACTGAGGCAAACCGAGTGAAGTTGATTTGCCCAGGTTCATATAGCTAGCAAGTGTTGGAGGCTGGATTTAAACTCGGGTCTCCTTGACTTCAGGTCTAGTGCTCTATCCACTGAGCCACTTACCACTCAGTACGTACTTAATAAATATTTCTCGATTGGTTGAAGTGATCAAAATAGACTGCATTTAAAGTTAAAAGCCAGAATGAAAAAATTTTCTATATTGATGTTAATGGGTTAGGCTCAATCTTGCTACTTAGAAGGGGGGAAATTACTTCTAGAAGGAGTGAGAACTCTCAGAATACACAGATCCGTTTAAGAAATTCTCTTTTCTTAAAAATTTTAAGCTGATGCAAGTACAAACATATGCACACAAATGCATGCAAAAATATATGCACTGGGCAGATAAGTCAAGGTTGGAAGAACAGAGTTCAGAAATGATAGGATATTTAGGATAAGTTAGCTCCAGCTCCAGGGTCGTAATAAATTGTTCAGATGATTAAACCACATCAGTGAAGTGGAACGTCTAGACACAAGAGGACAGTGCAAAAGACCACAATTTGAATGCTGGTTTTGAGCACAAACCATTTGCAAAAGTGAAGAACTGTACTACAGGTTATAGTCAAGGGTGGTAAGTGGTTAACAACCAGCACTATGGGGAAATAAATGTATGCATGACACACTTTTAAGTTTAATTAAAAAAATTTTTTTTGACACTTTTAAGTTTAATCTGTATGATTAATATTTCTCTATCATTTAACTCTGGACAATCAACAAAACAATAAATCGAGTCCTGATGTGTAGCAATTGCTCATTTCTGAGGTATAAATGCTCACAGTAAAAAATTTAATAATTGGCTCCTGGTCTGAGCACACTCCAGCACACCCCTGAGTAATAGATCATATTTGGAGGTAGAAGGGACATTAGGGACCAGGTAGTCTTACCCTCCCATTTGCCAGATAAGTAAACTGAGGCCCTGAAAAGCTAAGTTTATAGCCCATGATCACAGTTGACTACCAAGGCAGGGTTTGAATCTAAATGTATTCCTACTCCAAACCCAAGGCTACATCCATCACATACTAGTCTACATCTCTTTTACTATATACTTCTTATTTTCAAATACTTACTAACTCCATGACCCTGGACAAGTCATTTAACTCCTCTTTGCTTCAGTTTCCTCGGCTGTAAAATGGGGGTAATATTAGCACCTACCAAACAAGGTTGTTGTGAGGATCAAATACAATAATCTATGAAGTGCTTTACAGACCTTAAATATAAAAGACAGCTTCTTGCTGCTATTATTATCACTTTTCTCTCTTTTCCTTTGTGGCCCTGCTTCCAAGTCAGACTTTTCTCCACAGATTAATTCACTTCCTGACTTCAATAAATCCTTGTTGATTTTACTGGACTTGGCTCTTCTAAAATCCATACAAAACCCAATCATGGTTATCCCTTGAATTAAGGATTGTCCAGCGTCCCTCTACTCTTCCCCACCCTCCCAACATATTTATCCAAGTGACATGTCACACAGAATCATTGCTCTCAGGACTTGGAGGGGAAAGGAATTTCAAAGATCATCAAAGTGAACCTTGACCAACAGAAATTTCCTTTATAATATACCTAAGAGGTGATCTAGCCTCCACTTGAAACCTTCTAGTGATTTGGAACTCATAAAGTAGTCCATTTCACTTTTTTTTTTTCAGGACAATGAGGGTTAAGTGACTTGCCCAGGGTCACACAGCTAGTAAGTATCAAGTGTCTGAGGCCAGCTTTGAACTCAGGTCCTCCTGAATCCAGGGCCAGTGCTTTATTCACTGCGCCACCTAGCTGCCCCCTCCATTTAACTTTTATGTAGTTCAGGTTGTTATGAAGTTCTTTCTTATATAAAATTTGCCTCTTTACAAACTTTCACCCATTGTACCTAGTTCTGCCCTCTGGGGCCAAACAGAGCAGGCCTAATGGTTCATCTATGAGATTGGCCTTCAAATAATTTCGTATGATCTACACTTAGAAGACTTCAGAAGTCATCCAGTACAACCTTTTTTATTTTACAGATGAGTAAATTGAGGCCCAGAGAGGTGGTGTGATTCCCTTGAGGCCACATAAGTCATTAGAGACTGAGTCACAATTCAAATCAGGTCTTCTGACTCTAAATATAATGTTTTTCTCCCTACATGTAACAGCTATCATGTCTCCTAAATATTCTCTTCTCCAGCCTAATTATCCCTAATTACTTCAACTGATCCTTGTACATCATGGTTTTCAGTCCTTTGGTTAGCCTTAAGGAGGGAACAAGACCCCAGAAGACTATCATATACTCGTAATAGCTTTTATCCATAATTTCCTTAGTGTAATGGTGGGCCTGAGGAGTTTACAGATTGGTTGTATGAGTAAGAAACTCAGGTCTTTCTCATTTTCTTTCTCTTTCTTCCTTTCTTCCTTTCTTCCTTTCTTCCTTTCTTTCTTTCTTTCTTTCTTTCTTTCTTTCTTTCTTTCTTTCTTTCTTTCTTTCTTTCTTTCTTTCTTTCTTTCTTTCTTTCTTTCTTTCTTTCTTTCTTTCTCTTTCTTTCTTTCTTTCTTTCTTTCTTTCTTTCTTTCTTTCTTTCTTTCTTTCTTTCTTTCTTCCTTCCTTCCTTCCTTCCTTCCTTCCTTCCTTCCTTCCTTCCTTCCTTCCTTCCTTCCTTCCTTCCTTCCTTCCTTCCTTCCTTCCTTCCTTCCTTCCTTCCTTCCTTCCTTTCTTTCTTTCTTTCTTTCTTTCTTTCTTTCTTTCTTTCTTTCTTTCTTTCTTTCTTTCTTTCTTTCTCTTTCTTTCTTTCATTGCATTCACTGGCAGTGTTGAGGTGTTTCTTTGCTACCCCATGGCCAGTCACTGTAATAGCTCAAGACCTAGGGCCATAACCTCAGTTTGCCATGCCCAAGGGAAAGTTCTGGCCACCAAAACACTCATTTGTTCAAACATGAGAATATGACACCCTTCTCTTAGACCGCCACTTGACACAGTAATGGTTACATTTCATGTAATCAAATTTGGCAGGTCACTAGCTTTTTACATACCTATAAACATTTAAAAGTTTTTTAGCAGGCACAGGGAAACATTTAATTAATATTGTCCTTCCTTAAAACCTTTGGACACTTGTATAGAAATTCAAGAAATAACAATAGATGTTAATAGGATATCAGAAGAATAGAATACAATAGTAAAAATAGCTAACATTTATATGTTGTTGTTGCTATATAATATTTATATAGTACTTACTAAGTGCCGGGCTCAGGGCTAAGTACTTTACAATATGATATCATTTGACAAGAAATAGAAAGACTAAGAGGTGGCAAAATGAGATAGAGAATTGACCTCAGAGCCAGAAAGAGCAGGGTTCAAATCTTGCCCCTGTCACACACTAGTTGTTTGACTCCAACACTTAAAATTTCAGGGACCCAGGAAACATACTCTAAGTTGCAGAACGGGCTGATTGGCATTGGCAGAAGGAGTTTCCTAATTAGGAATCTCCAATTAAATCACAGGTATGAATTAAAGAAAGAGAGAAAGAAATCAGAAAAAGTATAGGTAGGCCAAACAATTCTTGATAAATACTGATAGATTGATACACTAATTTTGATTTGAAAACCTTAGTGGCATATTTTCACATTTCTCCCCTTAATCTTCTTAACTAGTCATGGAGTTTGTCCCAAACATATTTCCAGTAGTTCCCAGATCTCATACAATACAAATACAAATTTTTTTAACCCTCTTGCTATTGTGGTTATGGAATTCATTCATTCATTCATTCAACAAACACTTATTAAGGACTGAAATTATTTCATGCACTCTGCCAGAGAGTGGAGATAAAAATGCAAAATTCCTACTGTCCCTATCCTCAAGGTGCTTACATTCTCCTGTTTGAGAATTAATACATCTAGAGAATAAATCCTAAGTAATTTCAGTGCACTAACAGCTTGGAGAGGCCTTGTGTAAAAAAAGGTGGCATCTGATCTGAGCCTTTAAAGGAACTAGACTGGGTAAAAGCACAAAAAGAGGGGATGAGATGCCAGGTTTAGGGAAGAGCAAGGCATTTTAAGGCTTATGAAAGCTTGCTCTGAATATTTTCCTTGCTACTACATGACATACAAGCTCTTAGCTGGTCACATAGCATTTTTAGCTAAAGAAAAGTCAAGTCTTACCTTTTTTCAGTCTTTCTTTTGAGCCAGTGGTATGTGTTAGAGACACCTGTCTGTTATTTGGTTTGGCAAAGCATGACTTTTCATGCAAGAATGCAAATGCAAAAGAGACAGCTCGCAAATCTTCTGAACCAATGGGCAGAGAAAGGATGAATTTGTGGTTTACTGTCCTGAATTCACATCTTCAGCAAATGAGTGAAAAGATAGTTTTGTTCCAACAAGCTTACGGGTTGTTGTTTTTTTTTTTTCTTCTGATTAATTTAAGACTGACAGAGAGACCCCAGGAGAGGCAGATAAGAACATTATTTGCACCAGATTAGCATTCACAACATAAAGAAAACTAAACTGGTTGTTCCCTAGGGACCTAGTATTTCACAGGGTGGTGTTCCAAGTCTGACCTTTAGGACTTTGACAAACTTTAATCAAAATGTAATTCAAAGCCAGGGGGGCTGGAAATTGACATGATGTGCATTATTAGAGCATGGGAACATTTATGATACTTTAAAAAAATTAATGATAATTTTTCCCCCTCTCATATTCCTCAACCTGAAAAAAAAGAAAGATGAAATCCTTGTGACATTTATGAGCAAACTAAACAAACACTATGATAACATTTTGAAGTGTTGTATGACACTGATAATATTAACATTTATAAAAGGACAACATCACTTTACTTTTGCATATTTTGCTCTTTTTTGGGGGGGGGCAGGGCAATGAGGGTTAAGTGACTTACCCAAGGCCACACAGCTAGTAAGTGTCAAGTGTCTGAGGCTAGATTTGAACTCAGGTCCTCCTGAATCCAGGGTCAGTTCTTTATCCACTGTGCCACCTAGCTGCCCCTACTTTTGAATATTTTGTAAATTTTTTTTTTTGCAATTATTGTGACTTGGCCAATATTTTTCATAGACTCTGCTCTCTAGTTTTGATCTTTGAATGTAGAGTTAACTGCACAGCTGTAAGAAAAGACAACTGGAGCTTTGTCCTGAGGCAGGAAATGTAGAGGGTGTCAATTTCACCACTGGACTTAAAGTGAAAGAGGTGATAGTCATTCCAGAAGGTCTTTTCTCATCTGCTTTTCCCTTCCCCAGTGGTGGCAGATTTGTCCTGGGCTATCCTTCCTTCCTCCATCACCAACAGTATAGAAACCTCCTGGAGGTTTCCTGGGAGAAGGAAGTGCAGCTCAGATGAGCCTCTCTTCCCTAGACTTGTCTTAAGCACAAAAAATTACCAGGTTACTATTCTATTTAGTTGTATTAACAATTAAGTTGATTTTGATGGGTTGGTGGGGGGAGAGTCTGGACCCTTGAGTTCATCAGTGAGCTCTACAAGTTGAAAATTCCTTCCACCAGTGCAGATCACAACTCCCCTGTAACAGATATTCATTTATTATTTATTTATTCACCCCCCCCATTTTAATTATTCATTTATTCATTTATTCATTTATTTATTTATTTTTTAGACTTTTTTTTTTTTTTAGTGAGGCAATTGGGGTTAAGTGACTTGCCCAGGGTCACACAGCTAGTGTTAAGTGTCTGAGGCTGGATTTGAACTCAGGCACTCCTGACTCCAGGGCCGGTGCTTTATCCACTGCGCCACCTAGCTGCCCCTATTATTTATTTTTAAACATTTATTTTATTTTTTATAATTTTTTATTTTTAATTTTTCTCAATTACATGTAAAGATATTTTTTGAGTTCCAATTTTTTCTCCCACCCTCCCTTCCCTTCCCTCTCTGAGGACAGCAAGCAATTTGATATAAGTTATACATTACTATCATGTTAAACATATTTCCACATTAATCAGCACAAAAGGAAAAAAACACAAGAAAGAATAAAGAAGAACAATAACAAAAAAGCAACAACAAAAGTGAAAATAGTATGCTTCATTCTGCATTCAGATTCTGTAGTTCTTTTTCTGAATGTGGAGAGCATTTTCTATCATAAGTCTTTTGGCATTGTGTAACAGACATTCTTAGAAGATTGGGTGAGACCCCAAGTGGTTAAGCAATTTTCCCATGGTCACATGACTAGAATGTGTCCAAACAGGACTTGAATCCATGTGTTCTTGATTCCAAAGCCAGTTCTCTGTCCACCATGTCCTGTTACCTCTCAATTAGCCTTGAATAAGCTATGTGAAACAATTAGGTTGTATCTACAATTACTCATCATTTCTTTCCCCATACTTTCTTTTGCTCACCCTATTTCTCAGAACATTGGCAACCATTCCTCCCAGATTTTCAAGGACACCATATTCAGTAAAGAAAGTATACATATCTTTTTTCTTTTTAAAAATCAAATTAACCTATTTTATTGTGTTTTTTTCATAAAACCAGCTCTTAGTTTTATTGATTAATTCTATAATTTTCTTGCTTTCAGTTTTATTAATTTCTCCTTTGATTTTCAGGATTTCTAATTTAGTATTTAATTGGGGATTTTTAATTTGTTCTTTTTCTAGCTTTTTTAGTTGTGTGCCCAATTAATTGATTTCTTCTTTCTCTTTTTTATTCATGTAAGCATTTAGAGATATAAAATTTCCCCTAAGCACTGCTTTGGCTGCATCCCATAGGTTTTGGTATGTTGTCTCATTATTGTCATTCTCTTGGATGAAGTTATTGATTTTTTCTATGATTTGTTGTTTGATCCACTCATTCTTTAGGATAAGATTATTTAGTTTCCAATTAATTTTCCGTCTAACTTTCCATGGCTCTTTATTACATGTAATTTTTATTGCATCATGATCTAAGAAGGATGCATTTACTATTTCTGCCTAAGAAAGTATACTTTTAATGAGACACTGGGTGTATCAGGCACTTCATATATCATTGTTTATAGGATCATAGAAACATAGATTTAGATCTGGAAGGGATCTTAGAAGCCATTTAGTCCACCCTCCATATTTTATAGATGAAGAAACTGAGGTTCAATTTGAATGCAGCTCCTTTGAGTCTAAATCCAGTTCTCAGATTTCTGCTGTTTCAAGAATGCTGAATAAATTTATGACTAGAGCCTTCAGAAATCTGCCACCCAGCACCTTTGATTAACAATCTAAGGACACATAGAAGGCAAGCACCAATGAAGGTCCAGTATAAAGGGTTATTTGCTCCTCTTTCTGTCCTCTTTTAGAAATATTAAGAAAGTATCTAAAATATCCTAAATCTAAAGCCTTCATACTAATCTTAAAGAAAAAGCATGCCTGTCTCTTTAACTATCCTTTCCAAAACAATATCCTGATCTCCTCTCTCTGATAAACCCAAGAAAGATTCTTCTCTCGAAATAATTAGGGCAGAGATTAGACAAGGACAAGGGGCATTTTATTTAATCCACCTAAGAACAGTAGCCTCTTTCTTCATGCCCTGAAGGATTAAAGTAATCTCCAACTAAAACAGGGGTTCTTTACCTAGTATCCACGGATCTCCAATAGGTCCACATGTAGATTTCAGGGGATCTGTGACCTTGGAGGAGAACAATTTATTTTCACTAACCTCCAACTGAAAATTGGTATTTCCTCCAATAAGGAATTTTTTAAAAAAGAAAATGGTGTCCTTGGCTTCATCAGCCTGCCAAAGAAGTCCATGAAACACACACACACACACACACACACACACACACACACACGCACGCACGCGCTCTCTCTCTCTTTTTTTGGGGGGTAGCAATGAGGGTTAAGTGCCTTGCCCAGGGTCACACAGCTAGTAAGTGTCACGTGTCTGAGGCTGGATTTGAACTCAGGTCCTCCTGAATCCAGAATCAGTGCTTTATCCACTGCACCACCTAGCTGCCCCACTCTCTCTCTTTCTTAAGAACTTCCAACCTAAGAGAAGGAAGAAGTCTTTTTAATTACTTTGGTTAATGGTGGTATTGACCAGTTGGAGAGTGAAATTTTTGAAGGGAGGAATCAAAGAGGGATATTTAATGGTTTTAGGAAAAATAAAATGGGAAATAAAACAAATGAAGAAAATAATTCTTCAAGGGTGACTATTTGATGGAAAAAAATAGCTGAACTTTTACCCTGAACTCTGTTAAGATGTTTTATAGTATTGTCAAAATTTGTCTGTTGTCCAGGAATGCTATAATTGGAACTCTGAATTTGTATGGGAAAAAGAGAAATTTTAGAGTTATGTGGTAGCTCTGCCCATCTTTGGTTCTGTGTCTAAGCAGAAACAAATGCTTATATTAGAATAACCTAAAATTAATTTAGAAAACGTTTCTGGCAGGTACGTGTCTATGGAATGTCTTATTATATATAGGACACCTTATACCTATTAGGCTTGATTATTATTATTATTTTGAGAGGATTATAGGATGTAAGAGCTATAGATATCTTCCAGGTTATCTACTGACCAATCCCTTCATTTTGCACATACTTTGATAATGTCAGTGGATCTTAAGGAAAAAATAGGTTGGGTTTTGGCCTGAATTTTTTTTTTTTGCTTCCATTTTTAACTTTGCAGTGATAGTATAGATGTTACTGAAATTATACGTTTTCATCTTTATTTTGATGTTAGAAATAGGGACCTTGAAATCTCATATGCCCAAAATAGGGTAAATATTTTTCATAACACTCAGAGAAGTTATACAAATTTGGCTCAGTCACGTGGTCCTAAAAATGGAAGGGAAAAACCGAGTACAAAGAAAACTTTTATTCACTTAAGAAATAGGCTCTGTATCTTCAAAGTGATTTGAAAAGTTCCATTCAGCTTGGTATCTATCAACTATGGCATATTAGTTCATCAGATGTTTTTCATCTTCAGGCATAATATGAGAAAACATATAAAGCTTGATTTTCCTTTCCTAACTGAGAATTAGGGGTGGAAAGAGGAATTATGAAAGTAGCAATCTTATAGTAAATGTTTGCTACAATGAGTGAATAGCATCAGTCAACTATTAATCAATGGGCATTTATTAAATACCTCCTATGTTTTGGGCAAAGTAATAGACTGCCCTTGTTTTCAAGGATCCTACAAAAGTGATGGAACTAGGAATTGTTTAATAATGTTTGTCCTTTATTCTCAAAGAGTATCATGACATCAGGGAGATGTCATGACTTGCACTAAATTGGATGTAAGTGAGGGAGGGTTGTGCAAACTCACCAACCTCACTCTCCTCTCCAGAGCCATCTGGGTACAGTGACAAGATAGATATCAGGACAATTGGAGATGGCCCTGGATGTTTAAGGCAATTGGGGTTAAATGACTTGCCCAAGGTCACACAGCTAGCAAGTGTCTGAGGTGAGATATGAGCTAGACATTTTAAAAGAGAACCATGAAAATCTGATTTCAGATCTCACTCCTGCCACTTACAAGTTTGTGTAACTATGAGGAAGACACTTAAATTTTCATTTCCTCATCTATAAAATAAAACCAACTAATTACTAATATGACATATATGGTATATAATAGATTATTAATATTAATAATTATAATAACTTTAGCATTTCCCTCATAAGGTTGTTGTGAGTGTTAGGTAAGAAAACATACATAAGCATATATCTCCTGGAATACCAAGTTAATGTCATTTCTTACGGTTGAAATAAAAATTAGCTTTTCTGAGAATTGAATTATAGTAGGTGTTGATATTACATTGGTAGAGGGCATTTCTTTGCTGGGAGTTCCTGGTGCCAATAAATTCTCAAATCAGGTGTAAAAAAATCATTAGAAATAGCAAAGGGGGGTCAGCTGGGTGGCGCAGTGGATAGAGCCCCGGCCCTGGAGTCAGGAGGACCTGAGTTCAAATCTGACCTCAGACACTGGACACTTACTAGTTGTGTGACCATGGGCAAGTCACTTAACCCCAATTGCCTCACCAAAAAACCCAACAAACAAACAAACAAAAAAACCCCACAAAGAAATAGCAAAGGGTTATCTACAAGTTGGAAAGGATCTAAGGTAAAATCTAGTTCCATTACAGCCAGGAAAAGGATCCCCATTACAGCACAACCAGTGGTGTGCTGGTCAGTGCTTAATAACCAGTTCTCTAAAAATTCAACACACTTTTAAGTTTAATCTTCATCACTGACATTTTTTCCCCCATCATTTTAAATTTAGACAATGAACAAAGCAACACACTGAGCCCTAATTTGTAGTGTATGCTAATTTCCCAGGTATAAATGCTTACACTGAAATTTTAACAGTTGGTTCTGCTATGAGCTTGCTCTAGTACACATGTGTCTATTAGTATTAAACTTTCAGGTCAGGTTTAAAAAGATATTACAGAATTATAATAAGACCATGGGGAAGGAGTCAATAGAGAAAGCTAAAGGTTATTGTAAGCTTGGAAAGGGCCTAAAATGACACCTAGAAAGATGGGGAAAAGAATCCTGGCTACCATGTACTTGGGCTAGTGGTTATCTAGCCTCTGCTTGAAGACCTCACCTCCAATGAAGAGGAACCCATTACCTTCCTGAGAGAACCTATTCTACTTATGAAGAGCTCTAGCCAGTAGGAGGGGCAGCTGCCCCTTGTTAGTCTTCTTGAGTTTTTTTTTTTTAAGTGAGGCAATTGGGGTTAAGTGACTTGCCCAGGGTCACACAGCTAGTAAGTGTGTGTTAAGTGTCTGAGGCCGGATTTGAACTCAGGTACTCCTGACTCCAGGGCTGGTGCTCTATCCACTGCAACACCTAACTGCCCCTCTTCTTGAGTTTCTAAATCTGCTTTGTATGATTTTTTGGTTTTTTCCTTTGCAGGCTGTCAGCTGCCATTGAAAAAACACATTTTGTCTCCCTATAAATTGTTTTCCTTATTAGAATCATAAAATCTCAGAGTTCAAAGGGACTTAGAAGCTATCTAGTGTAGCTCTTATCCAAGCAATCATCTTTTCTCTAACATTCCCCAAACTGGTTACCTGGCCTCCACTTGAAGCTCTAGTTGGTGGGAACTAATTACCTGTAAAGGCAGCCAATTCTACTTTTTGGATAGCTGAACATTGTTAAGATAGTTTTCCTGGTATCAAACCTTTCTCTAAAACTTCCATACACTGCTCCTGGCTTTGTCTTCTGAGATGGAAAAACAAGCAAACAAATGAACAAAAAACCTAAATCATGTCTAATTTATCTTTCATTTGACAGTCTTTCAGGTACTTGTGACAGGAGTAGGAACGAATAGAAGAAACCTCTAGGGTCTGTGGCCATTCCACGCTTCTCAAGGGGATGCCTTCCTATTAGGCTGTATTATCCCCTTCCCCACCCTCCCCCCTACTGCATTGATTGTTCTAGGGACAGAGTCAGATTGTGGTGGGGCTGGCATTGGCGACAAAGTTTAGTCACCCCACTTCCCTAATTAAAGGGACTATGCCTCACAGTTTCCCTTGGTCTCTCATAATAAAATAGAGCTCCTTGAACTCAGTGAGCATTCAGTAATAAGCTTTTATTAATGATTGTGATTATTTTTCTTTTTTTCTTTTGGTGGGGCAATGAGGGTTAAGTGACTTGCCCATGGTCACACAGCTAGTAAGTGTCAAATGTCTGAGGTCGGATTTGAACTCAGGTCCTCCTGACTCCAGGGCCGATGCTTTATCCACTGTGCCACCTAGCTGCCCCAATGATTGTGATTATAATAGAAATGTTTCCTATCAAATAAACCTTTTCCCAACTATAATCAACTGAGGTGGCGGCATCTCAGAGTTAGAATGTGTGGGGCCTATTGGCTATCATCTCAGTCGGAACTTTGAAGTCAATTTAGTTTATGAATGCTTTGTAACTATTTTCCCCCCTCCCCATCTTTTTTTTTTTTTTTTTTTTTTGGTGAGGCAATTGGAGTTAAGTGACTTGCCCAGTTTCACACAGCTAGTAAGTGTCAAGTGTCTGAGGCTGGATTTGAACTCAGGTCCTCCTGAATCCAGGGCCGGTGCTCTTTATCCACTATGCCACCTAGCTGCGCCCCCTCCCCATCTTAATTGTATTTTATTTTTTTCCAATTACACGTTATAGTTTCCAACATCCATATTTGTAAGCTTTTGAGTTCCAAATTTTTTCTCCCTCTTTCCCTTCTCTAAGACAGCAAGTATTGGTTGATCAATGATCTGATTTGCTTTGCCTCTTCAACTCTACCTACTAACTTCCCTGGCTTCCTGTCTCAACTGAAATCTCATCTTTTACAGGAAGCCTTCCCCAACCCTTCTTCATTATAGCCCCTTCCCTCTGTTAATTATTTCCCATTTATCCTGAACTTAGCTTGCTTTGTATATATTTGTTTGCATGTTGTCTCCCCTATTAGATTGTGATCTGCTCGAGGACAGAGACTGTCTTTAGTCTCTCTTTCCCCAGAGCTTACTTAGTATGGTGCCAGACACATAGTAGGTGCTTAATAAATGTTTATTGATTGGTTTCAATTCCCCACTCACTATAGCCAGCAGATTTTGACTTCCTGCTCCTCTAATCTCTGAGATTTTAGGGCTACTTTCTCCCTAATTGAAAACCCCTTTTCCTTGTTACCTCTCCCCATATTCTTACCTCTATTCAACTAATCACTAATGCTTCCCAGTCCTTATTCTCTTCTTCCTCCCTTTCCACTCTGCCTTCTTCTGTTAAAACAAACAACGCTCCCTCATCTTCCATCTATTTCTCTCACATTCCTTCTAATATATTTTTTTTGCTCCCCCCCTTTTTTTTTGGGGGGGGGCGGGGGGATTCCTTCTGATTTCTGACACCTACTAAGATCTGGCTTTTTCTAGGAATCACTTCTCTCTCCAAAGGTGGCTTCTACCCTCGCACACTCCCTTACACAGAGCCAGGAGGCTTATTTGGCACATCCTTTACAATCCTTACTTCCAGACCCTCCTTCTGCCACTATCTCTCAGCAACTACCTCTCCACCTTTAAAGTTCATTCCTGGATCTTTGCTGCTGCCATTGATGGACCTTCGAACCATTCTCCCTCTGCCACAATAAGTTTAGTACTGGCTTACTCCTGGTTTAACTCCTCCTCCTTTGAATACCCCGACCTCCCTATTTCTCAGCCTCTTCACTTACCATGCACGCCCTTTGTTTCCAGTCTATATCAACCACAGGAGTGGCTATGCAGCTATTCTCCATGCTTATCTGAATTTTTCCTGGGTGCTGGAATTGATAATTACTGCTCCAAGTTAAAGAGGTGCTATGATATAGTGGGTAGAATACCAAATCTAGAACTAGGAGGATCTGATTTCAAATTCCACTACTGAGACTTACTAGCTGTGTGACCACGGGGAAGACGCTTAAGTTTTCATTTCCTCATCTATAAAATGCTTAAAAATGAAATCAATTATTAATATGTTTTATATATAGCATATGGTAGATTATTAATAATAATTATTATTATAATACCTTTAGCATTTCCCTCATAATGTTGTTGTGAGTATTAGGTAAGAGAACATACATAAAGGACTTTACAAACTTTACAATGCTATATAAATTCCCATTTAGTATTTTCTTCTCCAGTGGTGCAGTTGATAAAGCATTGGTCCTGGAATCAGGAGGATCTGAGTTCAAATCTGACCTCAGACACTTACTAGCTTTGTGACCCTGGGCAAGTCACTTAACCCCAATTGCCTTAAACATCCGGGGCCATCTCCAATCTTGATACTGGACCCAGATGGCTCTGGAGGAGAGAGTGAGTTTGGTGACCTTGCACAGCCCTCCCTCAGTTAAATCCAATTCAGTACAAGTCATGGCATCACCCCCATGTCATGGTCATCTTTGAGAATGAAGGACAAACATTATTAAACAGTTCCTAGTTCCTTTGACCAATTGTCATGTGACATAGTTTTCAGTTACCTCACCATTGTGTTAGTTTTCAGGGCAAGCTCTAATTTGTCCGTGTTCTTTTTGATCATAGCACTCAGAAATGAACACTTTACTCCAGAGGCAGCATAATACTATGTGGAAAGTTTTGGATTTATAGTCAGAAGCTCTGGGTTGAAATCCTATTTCTGATACTATCTACCTGTGTGACCTTGGAAGATCACATAATCTCCCTAGATCTTAGTTTCCTTTTCTGTAAAATGAGAGAATTAGCCTAGAGGATTTCCAAAGTCCCATTTAGCTCCAAATCTATGAAACTCTGAAAGACGTGGCCTAGCCATAGAATAGCATGGATGGACTAAAAGAACCTTCCTCGTTCTTGCATCATGTTTCTGTCAACCCTGCCTAAGATCTCCTTAGTATTTTTAGCTCTCATATCATGTTAGTAATTCATATTGAGCTTACAGTGCATGAAAAACCCCAGGTCTTTAAAAAAAATGTTTTGTTGATATTCTTTATTAAGACCACAGCTACTCCCCAGAGATTTTCCACCCATCTTCCACCTTCACTTAGTCCTCTGGTTCCACAGCGAATAAAACTTTTTTGTAAAGAACAAGTACAGTAGAGCAAAACATATCATGCTTGACAATCAATTAATTAACAAATATTTATTAAACTGTGTTAATGCATGCCTGATTCCAAATGAAATCTATCAGGGGACGGCTAGGTGGCACAGTGGATAAAACACTGGCCCTGGATTCAGGAGGACCTGAGTGAAAATCTGGCCTCAGACACTTGACACTTACTAGTTGTGTGTCCCTGGGCAAGTCACTTAACCCTCATTGCCCTGTGGCCCGCCCCCTCACCCCCATCTTACCAAATGAAATCTATCACCTCTTTCCCTTATATTCTCCTAAACTGTACTTGGGTAGTTGGTTTTTGTTTTTTTAAATTGGCATGTAATACTTTACATTTATTTCTATTAAATTTCACCTTAGATCTTATTCTTATTGGATCTGGGCTCATCACTTTTTTAAAAAAATCTTTTGTTTATCCTGATTTTAATTTGCTCCTGTAGGCTTGAAAACTAAGAATTGCCAGAATTATGGGTAGAATAGAGGTAACCAGGGTCTGAATAAGAGCCTGAAGGTCTCTTAAAGGTTCAGCTTCAGGGGTTGAAGGCCGTACTAATCTACATCACCTTCCCGGAAATTTCAGATCCTTCCCTTTAGTCCCTGATCCTGTTGAGATACCTGGGTTTAGGGACACTGGCCTCCTTCTTCTTCCAGACATGCCATCTTTTGGCTCTGAGCATTTTCTCTGGCTGTCCCCCATGCCTGAAATACTCTACATCCTCTGCACCCATTACTTCCCTCCCTGGCTTCCTTTAAGTCCCAACTAAAACCCCACCTTCAACAGGAAGCCTGGGACAGCTGGGTGGCACAATGGATAGAGTGCTGGGCTTGAAATCAGAAAGACTCATTTTCCTGAGTTCAAATCCAGCCTCTGACGTTAGCTGTGTGACCCTGGGTAAGTCACTTAACACTATTTGCCTCAGTTCCTCATCTGTAAAATGAGCTGGAGAAGGAAATGCCAAACCACTCCACTATCTTTGCCAAGACCCAAATGGGTTTACAGAGATTAGAACATTACCGAAAAGACTAAACAATATCACCGTCAACAACAAAAACAAAAAGGGAGCCTTCCATAGACCCCTCCATTCCATTGCCTTCCTACTGTTAATTATTTCTTATTTTTCCTGCATGTACCTTGTTTGTAAATATTTGTTTGCTTGCTGTCTTCCCATTAATTTGTGAGCTCCTTGAGGGCAGGGACTGTCTTTTACCTGTCTTTGTATCTTCAGAGCTCAGCATAGTATCTGGTACACAGCATGTACTTAATGTCCCCTTTCTTTTCCCATTGCTGGTATTATTAGTTGCTCAAAATTTGCATCCAGCCTTCCCCACTGTCCTGATTTTCTTACTTTATCATATGATGCTGCAGAGCATAAAAAATCATTTTCTTATGATTTATTACAAGAAGTTTCGGCTAGGGCATTTACCAGAATCATGGAGGATCTTTTTTTTTTTTTTTGAGGCAATTGGGGTCAAGTGACTTGCCCAGGGTCACACAGCTAGTAAGTGTTAAGTGTCTGAGGCCGGATTTGAACTCAGGTCCTCCTGAATCCAGGGCTGGTGCTTTATCCATTGTGCCACTTAGCTGCTCCCGACCTTAGAATTGAATAGGAGATCAGCATGAATTACTTTTGGGAGTCTCTTAACCTCTGTTTGCCTCAGTTTCCTCATCTGTAAAATGGGGATAATAATAGCACCTATCTCCCAGGGTTGTTGTGAGATCAAATGAGTTAATTATTTTAAAAAACACTTATCACAGTGTCTTGGGCACATAGTAAGCACTATATATGTAAGCTATTATTATTGTTGTCATTTAATTATTTTTAAAAGGAAAATTGTTCAAGGTTTTCACCTATTCAAGCTGCTTGATGCTGGAAAAGCCTATCTTTTTAATACTATGTTTCAGACAAATAGCTGTTATCACCAATATTTTCCCAAGGAGTAGATGGCTAAAAATCACAACTCACCACAGTGTCAGAAGTATAAAAAATGCAAGTCATTCAAAGGGCAGTGACAGATTCAGTGTGGGTGAAAGTAGACCATAAATTTCCTCAGAATTTGCATACATAAGGTCGATTTTCAATTTTGATGATAATTCAACTTTTGATAATGCTGGACCCCAAACTCCCAGAGTATACACTCGCACTGTGTTACTATACTCCATTCTTTGTAGCCATTGTGAGCCAGATGCTGACATGCTTCTTGATATATTTTAAAATTTTGCCTTCCCTGGCCAATCAAAAGGCAGAATATTTATTTTCAAGAACTAAAGTAACATCATGGAAGGTCAAGAATAACTAAATCTAAAAGAAGTACTTCTAAAAAAAAAAAAGGGCAGCTAGGTGGTGCAGTGGATAAAGCACAGGCCCTGGATTCAGGAGGACCTGAGTTCAAATACAGCCTTAGACACTTGACACTTACTGGCTGTGTGACCCTGGGCAAGTCACTTAACCCTCATTGCCCTGCAAAACAAAACAAAACAAAATAAACCAAAACCAACCAAACAAACAAGAAGTACCTCTTCTGGCCCTGAAAAAGTCAAATTTCCAGTGATGACTTGCACATTAATGTACATTGAAGAATATCGCTGATGATAGGTATTATCAGAAAGGTAGATGGGCTACTTATATAGCAATGGTAGGACAACCCAACTACTATACTGGTATCTTTCAATATAAAAAGAACTAAGGAAAGATCTTTGGAGTTTTGAATAGATCTTCTCTGAAGAATTTAGATAAAGGAATGGACCAAAAATCCACATGTGATACAAAGATGACAAGAGACAAGATGTAACAGTGGATAGAGCACTGACAGATAGCCTGGGTCAAATCCTGGTTCTGCTATTTACTACATGTGTGACCTTAGTGAAGTCACCTAACCATCCTTGGCCTTGGTTTGCTCATCTGTAAAATGAAGGATTTGACCACATGACCTTTACGGTCCTTTCCAATTCTGTACCTACAATAATATACAGGGCTACAATCCATATCAGTAGAGGAATTATCATTCATCAAAATATTCACAAGAGAAAATGGAATATACAAATTCAGAAATAATAAAACAGGTAAGGTAATTAGAACTGTGGGTAA
The DNA here is from genome assembly GCF_019393635.1 of Dromiciops gliroides. Lineage (NCBI taxonomy): Eukaryota > Metazoa > Chordata > Mammalia > Microbiotheria > Microbiotheriidae > Dromiciops > Dromiciops gliroides. The sequence goes on along the minus strand of NC_057863.1, from coordinate 240,885,584 downwards.
AAGAAAATTATAGTCCTTAGAACCCCTACCTTAGCTCCCATCAACCTCAGCTCAAACACCACCTCATTCATGAGGACTTTGTTTATTGTCATAGTTTTTCATATTCCCCAAACCTAAAATTACTTTGAATTTCTTTGTATGTGTTGGATATTTATTCATCTGGTTACATGTTGTTTCCTCCCAGTAGAATGTAAGATCTTTAAGGGTAGGCACTGTTTCATTTTTTGTCCTTATTTCCCCAGTGCCAGGTAGAGTACCTAGCACATCATCATTACTCAAGCACTGCTTGCTGATTTGGATTGAATTGAATTATAGACTAGATGGTGCTCAACTCCTAACTATTCTAGTTAGGTACAGTTTTCTGGGTTCAACTGACTACATATTTCCCTTTTTAAATTTTTTTAATTAAAATTTTTTTTTTTAATTTGCAGGGCAATGAGGGTTAAGTGACTTGCCCAGGGTCACACAGCTACTAAGTGTCAAGTGTCTGAGGCCGGATTTGAACTCAGGTCCTCCTGAATCCAGGACTGATGCTTTTTCCATTGTACCACTTAGCTGCCCCCTACATATTTCCTTTTGTCCATGGGCCTTCCAGCTTCTTTGTGACCCTCAGAAGAGAATGGCCTTTCCCTATGGAGGCACACCCCTACGCTAACTAGAAATTCGCCCATCTAAGGGTTCTGGATGTATCCATTCACTTATTCTATAATCCCTGCCTCCCTCTCAGCCAAGCAGAGAGCCTTCTATTGGCATACTGAGCTCAATTAATAATGACTTAACTTTCCCTTATTTCAGTCAAGGGAAAGAAATATAATGCATCACTTCAGAAATAAAATACCACTCTAAGCCATGCCCCAAAGGCAAGGCCATTTATCACAATGCCACTTTATGTGTCATAGGTGTGAAATTTAGCAATGAACTTTGTCATATCTATTTGGACTTCCCAGAAGTCATCGCATCACTCCCTCCCCCCAACCCCCAACCCCGTGCCTCCCACCCCAGGTTTTCAGCTCTGCTCTGGTAAGCTGAGAAGGCAACAGAATTCAGGTTCTAGACATTTTGTTCATTGAAATCATCAAACATGTGGATTTCAGGAGATGGTAGGGCTATAAGATCCCTTGTAGAAAACTCATGAATCTTAGCAAGTCACACTCTTCATTCTGGATCTTTTCATAAAATAGACCATACTTCATTCTTTCCCTTTCCTGTAAGATGACAATTACCCACAGGGCTTCCTTGATTCTGTAATGCATCTCTCCATAAGGCAGTAGTATTAGACTTTGGCTTTTGCTTTAATGTGAGATAAGACTCACAAAGGTTTCCTCCAGTGGAAAATGGATGGGCACATTAAAAATAGGTCAACACATAAGATTAAGGCTTACCTCTGGAATGTGAGCCATCTTTCATCAGAGAGTGCTGAATTTCTGCATCTTTCTCCGTAACTGACCTACTATCTGTTATAACTCTGACATTGTTTTAAGGAACCTATGAGGAAGGTTCCTCAAACTAATTTTAAAATGCTCAAGGTTTCACTTTGAGTATGAGTTTTCTGTTCAACAAGTTAACACCCAGGTGTAAAATCTACAGTAACTGATAACTTGGATCAACGTCCTCAGGTTAACTTGGTTGTTTTTAGAGCACATAGCTCATAACCAGCATGCCTGGATATGGATACTTTGTTCAAGGACTGGAAATCTTTTTTTCCCCCCTCTTTCCATTTTTTTTCCCATTTCATTTTATTCCAGGAATTTAAACATTAAACTAGAGGCTTCAGTATATTTTGAATCAATTGCTAAATCCTTCCAGTTTTGCCTCTGTGGGTGTTTTTGTTTGTTTGTTTGTTTGTTTTGTTTTGTTTTGTTTTGTTTTGCATCCATCCCCCTCTATTCCATTTATTCTGCCACTACTCTGATTCAGGTATGACCCAAACCTTTCAAATGGGTTGTTATAATGGCTTCCACTATGTTCCCTCTCCTTCCAGTCTTCCCTCTCCAATCTATCTTTCCTATTGCTGCCAAAGCAGTCTTCCTAATCCACAGGTCTGATCAAGTCAGTCTTTTGCTCAGAAAGGTATGATGGCCGCTCATTCCCCCAAATTAAAAAGTGAAACTCTTTAACCTGGCATTCAAAGCCCTCTAGAATGTCTCCAGATTTATTTCCTGCAGCTTCTCTTCATATCTTTAACCTCCCAGCCAAACTCACCATTCCCAATCTTATCCTTTCTTTCCCACTATTGCACATCTTTTCCTCCCTCCCCCCACCCATTCCTGAAACAAATACTTTCAGGGTCTTGTTTTTATAGATTATTAGAACCAAAAAGTCCCTTAGAGATCAACCCCTTTATTTACACAGATAAGGAAAGAGGCCCCCAAAGTTCAAGTGACTTGTCCAGGGTCCTAGTAGAAAAGCACATTTCCAGCTCAGGTCTCCTCACTTGTGGCTAGGCGTTTATACCACTGCAACACATGGACCTATTCCACTTCACATAGGAAGTGATAGCAGCCTATAGTACCAATAGCTCTTTCTATAGGGCTTTCAAGTTTACAAAGTGTTTTTTTGTACAAAGACCCAGTGAAATGGAAAAAAATGCAAATATTAGGACCTCTTCCTGAAGGCAGCTCAAGAGTTGAGTTCAAATCCAGCCTCAGACACTTCCTAGCTGTACGAGTCTGAGAAAGTCATTTAACTCTGTTTGCCTCAGTTTCCTTATCTGTAAAATAAGCTAGAGAAAGAAATGGCAAACTACTGCAGAATCTTTGCCAAGAAAACCCCAAATGGGGTCACGAAGAGGTAGACACAGCTGAACAACAACAATTGCTCTACTTTCTTCTACTGTAAAATGGGGATAATAATAGCACCTACCTCCCTGGTGTGTTGAGGAGATCAAATGAAATAATATCTCTAAAGTTTTCTTTGCAGGCAGCTAGATGGTGCAATGAATAAAGCACCAGCCCTGGATTCAGGAGGACCTAAGTTCAAATCTGGTCTCAGACACTTGACACTTAGTAGCTGTGTGACCCCGGTCAAGTCACTTAACCCTTATTGCCCCGCCAAAAAAAAAAAAAGTTTTCTTTGTAAACCTTAAAGCATGATGTAAATGCTAGCTATTATTAGTGTTAGAATTTCCCAAAGAAAGTTCTGGTCTCAGATTTAGTGACTTGCCAGAGGTAAGTCTGCAGAAAACCAAAGACTTCAACTCAGATCCACTGACTCTAAAGCCCTCTTTCCACTAGAACACAGTTACTTCCCTAGACTTGCCTTCATCAAAGGTCCAGCTCAGGTGCCATAATCTTTGTGATACCCAAATTCAGAAGTGATCTCTTTCACCCTAAATATCTCCTAATCCTCTGACTCTTCATATACCTTTATTACACTTTTAAGGGAGAGAGAACAAGCATCTATTAAATACCATAGCACATTTAAAATATTATTTTATTGGATCCTTTCAATAACCCTGGGAGACAGGTGCTATCATTATTCCCATGTTAAAGTTATAGGAAACTGAGGCACATTGAGGTTAAGTGACTTGCTCAGGGTCACATAGCTAGTAAATGTCTGAGGCTAGATTTGAATTCAGGTATTAATTTGCTGTATAGTTATTTGTGTACACATCTTATAAATAAATAAACACTTATGGGGCATATGAGGTGTTCAGGGAGGACTAGCATTTCTGGTGTGAGGGACTGCCAAGACTTTTTCAGGGCTGCTCATTCACCTTTGGTGTCCACCCATCACCCAACTCTCACGTGTGGCTCCAAGAAGCTGTGGCATGCATAGTGGTCACACCACGGTAAATCAGATGGGCTAAACCAGATTGAGAATAATGGACAGGCCTCACACCCATCAGTGAGTTAGGGGGACATCTACCCCATAGCATGTGAAGAATTCCCTGGTGGAATGGCTGAATGAGAACAATTTGTTCCAACAGCCATGAAGGCAGCTGAAGCAAGTGCTGTGGAGCACTTAGAGCTTGGTCAGACATCAAAGATGCCAAGGTCATCCATTGTATCCTGGGCCAGCACCAGGCTTGTTTGGCTTGCTTTGCCACTGGACTTTGATGACTCTGGAAGAGAGAGTGAGGCAACTCTGACTCACTTAAATCCAATTCACGTACAAGTCAAGATATCACTCCATGATTACTCCATTGGTCCTCTTCAAAAACAAAGGACAAACAACAAAAATCTACAGTCTAGTAAGGGGGATATGGCAGATATAGAAATATGCTAGAACAATACCAGAACTTCACGATAACAACAATAGAGTAGAAGAGACCATGACAAGTATCGAAAAGGTACAGAATACTATGCAAAATCTAAACAAGGAAAGATATTTCTTAACTGTGGGAGGATTTCCTAACATGAAGTTGGTCTTCTAAGAGGAAATAATTATGTGTTTTCTGCATTTCAATTTTACTTTAACAAAAGATAGGGTCTAGACTTGTGATTATATTAGTAATGTCATTGGTCCTCTTTGAAAGCAAAGAAAGAACAAAAACATTAGGTGCTTCTTATGTGCTGGGCATTGTGCTAAGTGCTGCTAAGCATTATCCCTTTAACAAGCTGTAAACTTTTTTTTTCTTCTTCTTTTTTTGGGGGGGGGGGTTAAGTGACTTGCCCAGAGTCACACAGCTAGTAAGTGTCAAGTGTCTGAGGCCGGATTTGAACTCAGGTCCTCCTGAATCCAGGGCCAGTGCTCTATCCACTGTGCCACCTAGCTGCCCCTCAGGCTGTAAACTTCTCGAGGACAACAATTAGTTGTAATAATTTGTAACTGGCCTTTCCTGTCTCACACAAGCCTTCATCTCTGTGCCTTTGCACTGGTTATTTTCCATGCCTAAAACTTCACCTCGTAGGGTCTCTCACTTCCTTCAAGACTCATCTCAAGTATTACTTTCTATGTGAAGCCTTTCCTGATGCCGGCCACTGCTAGTGCATTCCCTTCCTGATTAACTTCTATTTAACTGTCTTGTATTTCTTCTGTATATCCTTACACATATATGCACACATTTCTCTCCTAAAGCTCCTTGGTAACAGGGATTGGTTCATGTTTTATCTTTGGCATCCCCTGTGCCTAGAACAATGCTTGAGACACAATAGATGTTGACTAAATGCTTGTTGGTTATTTGATTGATATCCATAGCACTTAGTACAGTATCTTGCACATAGCAGGTCTTGGTGAATATTTGTGAAAATGAAAAGGCTGCATGGTATAGTAGATAGAAAGCTGGCTTTGAAGCCAGCAATACCTGGAAAAAAGTGTCACCTCTGACAAACACTGGTTATGTGACCCTGGGCCTCTTGGTGTCCTTAGCAATTCTCTAAATTTAGACATTGCAGAAATGGTGCATTGGTAGAAGGATGAGTTTCCTATACTAATATAATCACAAGTCTAGACCCTATCTTTTTTTTTTTTTTGGTGAGGCAATTGGGGTTAAGTGACTTGCCTAGGGTCACACAGCTAGTAAGTGTTAAGTGTCTGAGGCCAGATTTGAACTCAGGTAGTCCTGAATCCAGGGCAGGTGCTCTATCCACTGCGCCACCTAGCTGCCCTGACCCTATCTTTTATTAAAGTGAAATTGAAATACAGAAAGCATATAATTATTTCCTCTTAGAAGACCAACTTCATGTTAGGAAACCCTCCCACAGTTAAAAATTGTCCTTTCTGGGGGCAGCTAGGTGTTGAGGTGGATAAGGCACCAGCCCTGGATTCAGGAGGACCTGAGTTCAAGTCCAGCCTCAGACACTTGACACTTACTAGCTGTGTGACCCTGGGCAAATCACTTAACCCTTATTGCCTTGCCAAAAAATAAAAAAAGAATTATTATTCCTTCTTTAGATTTTGCATAGCATTCTGTACCTTTTATTTTTATTTATTTTTGCAGGGTAATGAGGGTTAAATGACTTGCCCAGGGTCACACAGCTAGTAAATGTCAAGTGTCTGAGGCTGGATTTGAACTCAGGTCCTCCTGAATTCAGGTCCAGTGTTTTATCCACTGTACCAGCGAGCTGCCCTATTCTGTACCTTTTGAATGCTTGTCACAGTCTGTTCTATTCTATTATTGTTATCGTGAAGTTATGGTATTGTTCTAGCATATTTGTATATCTGTCATATCCCCCTTACTATACTGTAAATTGTTGTTGTTGTTTGTCTTTTGTTTTTGAAGAGGACCAATGACATCATGGGGTGATATCTTGAATTGTACATGAACTGGATTTAAGTGAGGCAGGGCTGCACAGAGTCATCAGCCTCACTCTCTCTTCCAGAGTCATCAAAGTCCAGTGGCAAAGCAAAAGTTAAGACAACTGGTGCTGGCCCGGGATGCGGTGGATGACCTTGGCATCTTTAATGTCTGACCAAGCTCTAAGTGCTCCACGGTGCCTGCTTTAGCCATCTTCATTGCCATTGGAATAAAATGTTGTCATCCATCCATTCCACTAGGGAATTATTCACATGCTTGGGGTAGACACCCCCTTAATACACTGATGGATTTGAGGCCTGTAAGTTACTCTCAACCTGGTTTATCCCATCTGTGGAGATGGTTCTACATGGTGTGACCACTATGCATGCTACAGCTTCTTGGAGCCACAGGTAAGAGTTGGGTGACAGGTGGACACCAAAGGTGGGTGAGCAGCCTTGAAAAGGTCCCAGCAGTCCCTTACACCAGAAATGCTAGTCTTCCCTGAACACCCCATATACCCCAGACTGTAAATTATTTGAAGACAGATGACATTTTAGCTGTTTTTGTATTATCCTCGTATTCCTCCCTTCCTCTTCCACCCACATATATGCATAACTACCATGGTGCTGTGCTTGTAGTAGTGTGGTAAAAATTATTTGTGGTAAAGATTAATATTCCCGTTTTTAGATAACTCATTTGGGAGGGGCCACACCTGGCCCACCCCGAGGTTACGTATGCTACTGAACTGAGAAGGAGAAATCTCCATAGGTAGTTTTTGAAGGACCTCCCCTTTTGTGGAAGGAAAGATTGAATGCTCCCTGAAGGGAGGGGGAGGGCTGCTTCCAGAACACTAGGCTTCTTCCAGAAGGCGAGCTCGCTCTCAGATCTCTCTGTCTGGCGACTCCCCTTGTGGTAGCGCATGTTCATTCTGTATCAGCATGGTGTTAGCTATTCTTTTTTTTTTTTTTTTGGTGAGGCAATTGGGGTTAAGTGACTTGCCCAGGGTCACACAGCTGGTAAGTGTGTAAAGTGTCTGAGGCCAGATTTGAACTCAGGTCCTCCTTAATCCAGGACCAATGCTCTATCCACGGTGCCACCTAGCTGCCCCTGGTGTTAGCTATTCTGGCAGCACAAGCAACTGTAGACTTTCAGGTTCGGTGAGTTAATTACGGAAAACCCTAAACTCCTTTGAACTAGCTTAATTGGAAACGTCTGAGGATTAAATAGGTTAAGCTTAGAATTAAGAGCATTTATCTGTATTTCTATTTTCCTATTTCCTTATCTTTGATTTTTATTAGTTTCACCTTTGTTGTTTAATTAATTCCCAAGTAATAAAATCTGATCCTTTTGTGAACTAAAGCTTAGAGGCTCCTTTCTTATTGGCCTGGGAGAAATATCTAAAAAGGGCAGTTCAAAGGAGAGGGAGAACCTAAAATGTCCCTCATATTTCTGGGACCCCAATATTAAGCCGAGTCACCCAAATAATGTGCTGTATATCAAATTTTGGCCCTCACAGTAGGCATTTAATAAATGGCCATTACAGTCGTAAATGAATGATGAATGGGTTGAATGAGGGACACTGTAATGAATTACTGTCTAACTTCTTTTATCCCACAAATCACAGTGATTTTAGAAGGATTTTCAGAAGTAGATTGTGTTACAGAAAGCAGGTCATATACCACCCACATGCCCCCAAACACATTTTCACAAATGACTAATATTATCTTAAATTTCTCCAGATGTGGTGGTACTGTAAAGCACTTTCCACTATATGGCACTATGCACATTAATTGAGAGAACCACAATTGTTAATGAGTCCATTTGGGTAGAGTTCACTGGGTTAGGTAGTGATCTTTTAAGTCAGTATGAAATACTCACTTCTGCAAATGCATTTTCTCTTTTACCAGTTAGTATTACTTTTCTAAATCAGGGATTCCTTTTTTTTTTTTTTTTTTTGGTGGGGCAATGAAGGTTAAGTGACTTGCCCAGGGTCACACAGCTAGTAAGTATTAAGTGTCTGAGGCTGGATTCAAACTCAGGTCCTCCTGAGTCCAGGACCAGTGCTTTATCCACTGTGCCACCTAGCTGCCCCTGTTAGTACTACTTTTCATTGACCAAGAGGATAAAATGCATCCTGGGAAGCATCTAGCTTATACCTAGCTAGTACATACTCTAGACGAGTCTTATTAATTACTACTATTTTCCTTAGCTGCTTATTTGATGTATTGTGTCTACTATGTGCCAAGCACTATGGTGCCCGAGAGAACAAAGATAAAAGTGAAACATTCTTTACCCTCATGGAACTTACATTCTAATGATAGAGACAACAGATAGATAGGTAGGTAGATAGATGAATAGATAAATAGGTAGATGGATTGACAGGTAGATAAATAGATAGGTGAATGGATGGATGCACGAATGGATGCATGGATTGATGGATGGATAGATGGGAAGGTAAATAGCTAAAATAAGCTACAAGATGGGTTTTGAGAGCAGAAGGCAATACCAGCTGGGAGGTGGGGGGTCAGGAAAGGCTTCATGTAGAAAAGGTAGCCCTTGAGCTGAGCCTTGATGGAAATTAGGCATTCTAAGAGGTGGTTAGTGAGGAGAGAGAACATTCTAGGTATATGGGGAAGCCAATGCAAAGCAGGAATATCACAATATAATTTTCCATTAATATTGTGCTTTTTTACTTTTTCTAAGTACTATCACACAGGACAAAACTATCAATTTAAGGTTTATCAGACTTAAATTTTTTTAAAAATTAAATTTTTTTTTTTTAGACAGGCTAGGGAGAGTAACTATAGATTTTTTTTATTGGGCTAGGGAGAGTAAATATAGATTTTCTAACATTAGGGTTAGGGACTGGATCTATAATTTTATTGATGTAGGGAGTTCCTAGTAAGGAACTTTTTCAATCAAAGCAGATCAGCATCTCTTTTGTAATTTATAATCTTAGAAAGTGACCTAAAGCATTGAAAGGATAAGGGATTTGTCCACATGGCTAGTTTATCAGAAATAGAATTTGTACCCTGGTCATCCTGGCTCCAGCTACACCTGGCTGCCTCATCATGTAAAGTTACATTTAGGTTTTGTTTTGTTTTGTTGTTGTTGTTGTTGTTTTGCTGGGCAATGAAGGTTAAAGGACTTGCCCAGGGTCACACAGCTAGTAAGTGTGAAGTGTCTGAATCCGGATCTGAACTCAGGTCCTCCTGAATCTAGGGCTGGTGCTTTATCCACTGCACCACCTAGCTTCCCCCTAAAGTAACATTTAGTGAAGTTATTGAATTTATTTATAGTGGTGCCTTAGTTTTAGGATATTTTGATTTGATTCAACAAGCATATATTAAGCACCTGTAACATGTATAGGGCACTATCATGAGCCTGGGGATTTACAGACAAAAGGAAAAGTGGCTCCTGCTCTTAAAGAATTTACATTGTCCTGGGATGTGTTAATTAACCTGTTTTAAAGGCTGTCCCCAAAATCTTAGTGCAGTTTTAAGCTTTCATAGCTTTAAGCTTCCCAAAAAAAAAAAATTTTTTTAAGCTGCACTAAGACTTTTGGGACACTGTATGCAGAAAGACATTATTTTATTCCATTGAACCAAAGAATAATAAAAATGTTTTCTTGCTGAGAAACACGGATGATTAATAAAGAAAATTGGGTTGGTAACTGTCACTAACTCCCCCAGCCCATGCAGCCCTTGTGGTCAAAAACTCTGTCTGACGGAAATTGCATAATGAGATGATTGATTTCTGTTTCCAGCTGTTTCAGCAGACAGCATGGATTGCAACAGAGTTGATCATAAGCACTGTGTAACTTAAGGTGATCAATTCAAATGAACCAACTGAAAAATAGTCAATTTACTTATCCTGTATACACAGGGCCTGTCTTAGCAATTCATGGTCACAAGAGTAACCTGAGGCCTGTTGTGTTATTCTAGCATTGTTTCTCACTCTATCACCCCTCATCCCTCCAAAGCCACCCCCCCCCCCCCGCTGCCCCCAGTGGCTACATTTATCTTTTATCAGTCACTTCAGAAAACCTCAGCCAAGAGCAGAGGGATAGTAAATCAAATGGTAAAAGATTTCTTTAGATGTAAAATCAGGAGGGAATCATAGAGATAAATTGGCCAATCCTCTCATTTTATAGTTGAGGAAATTAAAATTTAGGAAAAATAAGAGTTAGAATGTCATAATATCTTCTTTCATTGATATTGTGTTTTTAATTTTTTCTAAGTACTATTATACATGATAAAGCCACCAATTTAAGGCTTATCAGTAGATTATAAGAGAGGGCAGCTAAGTGGATGGTAGATAGAGTGCCAGGCCTTGGAGTCAGGAAGACACATCTTCCTCAGTTCAAATCTGGCCTCAGACACTTCTTAGCTGTGTGACCCTGGGCAAATCACTTACCCCTGTTTACCTCAGTTTCCTCATTTGTAAAATGGGCTGGAGAAGGAAATGGCAAGTCACTTTAGTATCTTTACTGAGAAAACCACAATAGGGGTAACAAAGAGTTGAACACAACTTAAAAATGACTAAACAACTAAACAAGTAAATAAGAGTCAGAATTTGAGCTCAGGGTCTCCGATGCAATGTGCTTTACAATCCTACAGTTATGATAAGCACATAGAATTTTAGAATTGAAAGGGACTACCGTGGTCACTTAGACTAAACTCAAATCTAAATGGGAATACCCTCTCCAATGATGAGGAGTCATCAGGCCTCCCTTGATGATGGGGAGCTCATCATTTTCTTTCTTTTTTTTTTTAGTGAGGCAATTGGGGTTAAGTGACTTGCCCAGGGTCACACAGCTAGTAAGTGTTAAGTGTCTGAGGCCGGATTTGAACTCAGATACTCCTGACTCCAGGGCCAGTGCTCTATCCACTGGGCCACCTAGCTTCCCCTAGCTCATCATTTTCAAGGCAAGCCTTTACATTATACTTTTGGGCAGCTCTGTGTATGAGGAAACTATGAGGATATCTAACTGCCTATTTTGAACATCCCCCCCCTCCCCCGTTTCTAGTTATACCCTCTGAGGTCAATCCCTCTTCCCTATAATACCCCTTTTATTGTATGTTGCTATTTAATGTAGGAGGTCTTTGTAAGGGAGTAAAGACAGGATCCTAATCCTTTCTGTCATTTGTCCTTCAGGGCCTCAATAATACATATCCCTTAGTTTGATTCTTCTCTTCTAACATGAAGGGCTTCCAATCCATGTTCAGTTGGCTTTACTGCACTCTAGGCCCGGGTCCACAGATGAGAGCCCTGGCCTCTCTCTCTCAGCCAGCACCAGCTCTACCTTTCCTTTCACTCTTCTTTTCTTTCTTTCTTTTTTTTTTTTTTGTGTGTGAGGCAATTGGGGTTAAGTGACTTGCCCTGGGGTCACACAGCTAGTAAGTGTCTAGTGTTTGAGGTCATATTTGAATTCAGGTCCTCCTGAATCTAGGGTCAGTGCTTTATCCATTGTGCCACCTAGCTGCCCCTCCTTTTACTCTTACTAGTGTGGTACCTGAGGAGAGCAGCTGGAGAGTCCTAGCACCTGCTACCAGGGGTGGTGATCCCCAATTACAGTTGCCTGGGAGCTTGCTTTGGATCATTGTGGGCTCAGGAGGCAGCCTTGCATGTGTAGTGATGGAAGGAAAGTGAGTGCTTAAGTGGGATCACAGTGCCCACAGCTGGAGAAGGTGAACTCACACACATAAAACTTGGCAAAGGTGTCTTTCCCATTCCTTTCTGTCCAGCACTACTCAGTGAACATTTTTTTTTTCGTGGTAAAGAAGTAGCCATTATTAGTTTTTATTCGTGGAGATAATGCCAATACTGTTTGTGAATAGGTGGCACGTGAGTTTACTAGTCTCATTAAGCGTTATGAGGGTCAGATAAATGGCACAGTTGATAGAATATTTAACTTGGATTTAGGAAGATCTAAGTCAGATCCTGCCACAGATATTTGCTAGCTGGCAGCTAGCTGGCGCAGTGGATAAAGCACCGACCCTGGATTCGGGAGGACCTGAGTTCAAATCCGACCTCAGACACTTGACATGTAGTAGAGGTGTGATCCTGGGTAAGTCACTTAACCCTCATTGCCCTGCAACCCCCCCCACCCCAGAAATTTGCTGGCTGTGTGACCCTGGGGAAGTCACTTAACCTCTATCATCCTCAGTTTCCTTTTTTTTTTTTTTTTGAGACAATATGAGTTAAGTGACTGTGACTTGTCCAGGGTCACAAAGATAGTGTCTGAGGTTGGAGTTGAATTCAGGTCCTCCTGGCTACAGAGACCATGTTCTATACATTGTACCACCTGGCTGTCCCTCAGTTTCCTTTCCCCCAAAATGGGGGTAATGATAGCACCTACCTCACATAGTTGTTTTGAGGATCAAATGATATGCTTAAAGTCATTTGTAAATCTTAAAGTACTATATAAAGGGGCAGCTAGGTGACACAGTGGATAAAGCACTGGCCTTGGATTCAGGAGGACCTAAGTTCAAATCCAGCCTCAGACACCTGACTAGCTGTGTGACCCTGGGCAAGTCACTTAACCCTCATTGCCCTGCAAAAAAAAAAAAAAGTACTATCTAAATACTAGCTCAGTCATGTCCAACTTTTCATGATCCCATTTGGGATTTTATTGGCAGAGATACTGAAGTGACTTGCCCAGGGTCACACAGCTGGTAATTATTTGAGACTGGATTTGAAATTAGGAAGATGAATCTTCCTGATTCCAGGCCTGGCACTCTATTTACTGCATCACATAACTACCCAAAATGTCAGCTATCTCTGAGTTCTTCTCTAAGAGACTCGCTGACATTCCACTTGGCTTTGAACAGCACACCGAACCCCAGATGGTTCTTGATTCCTCAGTTTCTTCAGCTAAAAAAGGGGATATATACTGCAGGCCTATTTTAAAGGAAGGGCCAATAAAACTGACCTTGGAGTCAGGAAGGCAGAATTTGAATCCTGTTTCTGTCACTTAATTAGCTATATGATTTTGGACAAGTCACTTAATCTGTCCCATCCTCAGAGTCCTCATGGGTAGAATAGGGATAACCTTCCTCACAGAATTGTTATAAGGGTCAACTGAGACAGTATAAATAAAGTGCTTTGTAAACATTAAAGCGCTGTACACATACTAGCTATTATTATTTGTTGTTATGATTATTAGCTGAAGAATATGAATGTTACTCATTCATTTCCTCCTCCTTTGGGCCAACATCACTGCTGGACATCACTTATTCTTTTTTATGTACTTGTCATCCCCAGCAATACATTAGGCACATGTGGACTCAATCATCCCCAGCAATATCTATTTAGTGTCAATAAGGTCTATTTTCCTAGCAGCCCCACACCAAACTACTGATGGGGTAAGACATTTGCCTGGTACCTTGTGTGAAAAGCTGCCCTTTTTGTTTTCCTATTTTTAAATTTTTTTTTGGCAGGGCAAAGAGGGTTAAGTGACTTGCCCAGGCTCACACAGCTAGTAAGTGTCAAGTGTCTGAGGCTGGATTTGAATTCAGGTACTCCTGAATCCAGAGCCGGTGCTTTATCCATTGCACTACCTAGATGTACCCCCTCCTTTTTGTTTTTGTTTTTTGCTTTTGTATTTCTTTAATTAAATTAAAAAAAAATTTAAAAGGAAACAATTTAGAAGCCACTTGAATTACTGATGTTTAGGACACAACAGGTCTGGGCAGTACCTGGGGGAAGTGGAAACTGGACAGCAGATGGCCATGGAGGCTGGGTTAGTATAACTATGGCAGGTTAGGGCCAGGAGCTGGTTCTGGGTAACATACATGGAAGCTCATTTTTAGCTGGCACTTGATTGACTTCTTTTTTTGGGGGGGGGTGAGGCAATTGGGGTTAAGTGACTTGCCCAGGGTCACACAGCTAGTACATGTTAAGTGTCTGAGGCTGGATTTGAACTCAGGTCCTCCTGAATCCAGGGCCGGTGCTCTATCCACTGTGCCACCTAGCTTCCCCGACTCGATTGACTTCTATCTCAGAGGGGACTACTGTATGGCACTGATGCCCTGTGAAATGTAAGTTTGTGGAGGGCAGAGACTGTTTCGTTTTGTTTTGATTTTTTTCTTCTCTTGAACATGAGGCATTTGCTATATAGTTATTTAAATCCCATAGGAAAGATGGTACCCGATAGAGTAAAATGATCACAGACCTGAAGTTAGGAGATCTGGATTCAGGGATTCCAACTCTGCCACTTTCTGACTATATGACCATGGGCAAATCACTTAACTTCTCTGGGCCTCAGTTTTCTCATCTGTGAAATAGGAACAATGATATTTTCAATTACCTCATAAAGTTAGTGTTACGATCCAATGAGAGAAACTATGCAAAGGTTGTTATTCTTCATCAACCTTAAGTCTTGTCATTTCTGAGGTTGCAGTCAAATTGACATTCAGTGTAACATATAGCCTTGTTTATACCAGCCATATAAGTTATAGATTTTTTTTTTTTAGCAGGTGCTGATTCCGCTTTCTGTCTTGCATCTCTTTGGCATGCTCTGTTCATAATGACTGCAAAGGAAATTTAGAGCATGAAAGAGATGAGCAGATTGCAAAGGAAAATGAGAAACTATCCGTCTGAGGCCCTGTATAAACTTGAGATCACATGCCAAACGCCCTTCTCAGATAGATGGAGCAGAGGCATATGAAAAATGTCCTTATCTTTTTCTCTTGTCATTTTCTCACTTATTGCAGAAGCAAAGCTTACAGTAAGTTCAAGCTGATTTGCATATAATTGTGTATTTTTGTACTTTTGATCTTCTCAAGTGAGAAAGTATTGAGGGCTGCTTTTTTTGTTTTAAATCTCTTTCCTTTTTTTAGAGTCACACAAGTCAGCACAGTTTTAAGACAGATTTCATGCATCTCAGTTTCCATACTGGCCATGTAGCAGTCTCTGGTAGAAATTATACAGCATAATTTTTCCATTACAGTCCTGCAAGACATGACATCTTTTGAGCAACACCCACACACTGTTAGAAAAGTTTTTTCTTTATGTATCTGTGAAAGATGAAGACTTGGTTAATAAGCTAAGAACAATTGGTAAATTTATTCATTATTGCTCCATTCCCAGGCCCTTTGGGAAGAATGACTCCTTGTTAACTGTGCATCAGGCAATAAAAAGATTTCTGGCCTTGAAGCTATAAGATCGGGATTTGGGATATGAAACAGACTTTTTCTTTACTTTCTTTGTTTTTCTTGTTGGTTTTTTGTTTGTTTGTGTTTTCTTGCACAGTATAATTTACATGGAAATGTGTTTTGTATGATTACACATATATAACATATCAGATTACTTGCCTTCTCAATGAGGGGGGAAAAGAGGGAGAAATCTTGGAACTCAAAACTTGAAAAGAAGAATAATAAAATTGTTTTTACATGTAATTGGGAAAATAAAATATTAAATTAAAATTTAAAATTAATTCCTAAAAAATCATTCAATCAATCAATTAATTAATTAATTAAATTTAAAAAGATGAAACAAACAAAAAGAAGATCAGAATTTGAGTCCTGGTTCTCATATTGATTACCTGAGTATGCTTTAATTTCCTTGAAATTTAGCTTCCTCATTTGCAAAATGGAGATAATAGTACTTGCATTTGCTAACTTACTGGGATGTTGTGAGGAAGTTGCTTGTTGGTAAGCCCTGCAAGCACTCTATTGGTAGGGGCTACTGCTAACTTTTTTCATAAAGGGAAGGTCTTACTATTCCATTGTTCTGTTCAGTAAACTCCAACAACTCCCTCTTGCTTTTTTTTTTGCGGGGGGGCAGGGCAATGAGGGTTAAGTGACTTGCCCAGGGTCATACAGCTAGTAAGAGTCAAGTGTCTGAGGCCAGATTTGAACTCAGGTACTCCTAAATCCAGGGCTGGTACTTTATCCACTGCACCACCTAGCTGCCCCCTAAGCACTTACTATTTGCCAGGCACTGTTCTAGGTGTTGGGATACAAATACAAGGAAAAAGAAAAGACAATCCTTGCCATCAAGGAACTTACACTCTAATGGGGGAAGTTTGTTGTTGTGCTTGTTGAGTCATGTACAACTCATGATCCCTTGGTGTTGTTTTCTTTCTTTCTTTCTTATTTTTTTGTAGGGCAATGGGGGTTAAGTGACTTGCCCAGTGTCACACAGCTAGTACATGTCAAAGTGTCTGAAGCCACATTTGAACTCAGGTCCTCCTGAATCCAGGGCTGGTACTTTATCCACTGCGCCACCTAGCTGCCTTGCATTGGTGTGGTTTTCTTGGTAAAGATATTGGAATGGTTTACCACTTCCTTCTCTAGCTCATTTTACAGAGGCGGAACCTGAGGCAAATAGGGTTAAGTGACTTGCCCAGAGTCAAATAGCTAAGTAAGTGTTTGAGGCCAGATTGGAACTCAGGAAGATGAGTCTTGTTGACTGCAGGCCATCTGACACTGTATCCATTGGGCCACCAAGCTGACCAGTGGGGGAAGACAACACACCAAAGGGAGTTGAAAAGGGGGAGAGTACCTTCAAGGGCCTGATGTTCAAAATAGGAAAGTGACAAGCAAAGCCTGGAGGGGAATGAATGATTCCTGGGGCTGGTCTGGGCCCTTCCTCACAATGGAGATCTTGGAAGGAATTCAAGGTAGAGTGATGGTCCAGGATGAGGAGGCCCCCGTTGCTGAGGCAGCTGAAGCTTGGTGTCTAAGTCAGGAAAGTCAGAAGCAAAGCTGGGAGGAGAGAGAAGGATGGTCAGCCTGGACTCCTCCTTAAAATGGAGAAATAATACCCTTAGAAAGAAGTTTAGAGGTTGTTAGGAGCATTAAGTGAAATAATATATGTAAAGTGCTATTATTATCCAGGTTTATACCATCCTACCTTCCATGCCTTGGAGCTAAACAAGGGGAACATTTAAAAACACATTAAGTACTACTTATTTTTAGGAATTTCACATTTATCAGATTTCAAAGAAGATTATTTCTAAGGTTCTATGGAATTGAAGTAGGCAGATCTTCTCCTTACTGATGGAAAACTTGAAAGTGCAAAAAGAGGAATCCAACAGTTTACCCCATTGCTTCTCATAGGGTTCACAGACTCCTGGGGATCCCTTAGACCCTTTCAGGGTATCCACAAGGTCAAAATTATTTTCATAAAAAGATGTTATTTGTCTACTAAAATAATTCTCCCCTTTCCAACTACCTATCTGTAGGAGACTTGATTTTCTTCATATACTTTAACCAAAACAACAGACCGAAACAGACTGAGTGCAGAAGCAGATATGAGAATCCAGCTATCTTCTGTTTGACCAGACATTAAAAAGAATTGCACAATTATGTAAAATATTTCCACTTTTCTCAATAATTTTTTTTTATTTGGAAAATATTTTTTTGGTTGTAATACCAATTCCTTTGTCCTCTGGAATATCATATTCCATGCCCTCCGGTCCTTTAATGTAGAAGCTGCTAGATCTTGTGTTATCTTGACTGTGGCTCCACAGTACTTGAATTGTTTCTTTCTGGATGCTTGCAATATTTTCTCCTTGACCTGGGAGCTCTGGAATTTGGCTATAATATCCCTGGAAGTTTTCATTTTGGGATTTCTTTCAGGAGGTGATTGGTGGATTCTTTCAATTTCTATTTTACCTTCTGCTTCTAGAATATCAAGGCAATTTTCCCTGATAATCTCTTGGAAGATGACGTCTAAACTCTTTCCTTGATCATGGTTTTCAGGTAGACCAATAATTTTCAAATTATCTCTCCTGGACCTATTTTCCAGGTCAGCAGTTTTTCCCAGAAGATATTTCAGATTGTCCTCTATTTTTCCATTCATTTGGATTTGCTTTATTGTGTCTTGATTTCTCATAAAGTCACTGGCTTCCATTTGTTGAATCCTAATTCTTAAGCAATTATTTTCTTCAGAGAGCTTTTCCATTTGTTTTTTCAAACTGTTGACTTTTTTTCATGACTTTCCTCCATCACTCTCATTTCTCTTTCCATTTCCTCCTCTACCTCTCTTTATCTTCAAAGTTCTTTTTGAGCACTTTTATGGCCTGATACCAATTCATATTTTTCTTGGAAGCTTTGGATATAGGAGTTTTGACTTTGTTATCTTCTTCTGAGGGTATATTTTGATCTTCCTTGTCACCAAAGAAACTTTCTATGGTCTGGATTTTTTCTGACTGTTTATGTTCCTAGCTTATTTCTTGACTTGTAAGTCCTTCTTAAAGTGGGGTACTATTTCCAGGATGCACTATCCCAAGCTTCAGGGGTCCCAGGTGCTATGATTTAAGGAGAGGCAGGTTCTCTACAAGCCTGGCCTGTGCTCTGGTCTATAAATAGCCCCAGGCTTGCTTGCTCTTTAACCCAGAAACAAAATTCTGTTTCACTGTGGTTGCAAGCTCCAGGAGAGCTTCTGTCCTTCCCCCACCTAAGCCCGCCAGCATGGGCAAAACAACTGAGTACTGTCTCAGCACCAGCAGAGACCCCTGTAATCTCCCCTGGCCAACTGCTCAACCTTCTCACCAGACCGTGAAGTGAATTCCAGAAATAGACACTGCTGCCACCTGTTCAGAGGCTCCAGAGGTCTCTTTCTCTGGTGCAGCCTTCCTGGGGATGGATCTGTGGGATGGGTGTGGGCTCCACTCTCACCTCGGTACAACAGACCTTTCTTGTCGACCTTCTAAGCCATCTTTGGTTGGAAAATTATCTCACCCTGTCCTTTTGTGGATTCTGCTGCTCCAGGAATTGTCTTATGGCATTATTTAGAGGTTTTTGGCATGATCATGTGGGTGGCTCTGAGAGGTAGTACTACCTTTCCTCTGCCATCTTGATTCCACCCCTATGGCCTGGTTTGAAAAATGTTTATTTTTCTTAAAAATATATTGTTTATGTTAACATATAATTGGTTTATTTTTATTTTTAAAATCTTTATTTTTTTTTACTTAATAGTATTTTATTTTCCCCTAATTAAATGTAAAGCTAATTTTCAATGTTCATTTTTATAAGATTTTGAGTTCCAAATTTTTCTCCCTCCTTCCCCAAGACAGCAACCAATCTGATATAGATTATATAGTATAATCACGTTAAACATATTTCCACATTAGTCATGTTGTGAAAAAAAGAATCAGAACAAAGGGGAAAAACCACAAGAAAGAAAAAAACAAACAAAGTGAAAATAGTATGCTTTGATCTTCATTCAGTCTCCATGGTTCTTTTTCCAGATCTGGAGAGCATTTTCCATCATGAGTCTTTTGGAATTGTCTTAGATCATTGCATTGCTGAGAAAAGCTAAGCCTATCACAGTTGCTCATCATGCAATGTTGCTGTCACTGTGTGCAATATTTTCCTGCTTCTACTCACTTTATTTATCATCAGTCCATTTAGTCTTTCAAAGTTTTTCTGAAATCTGCCTGCTCATCATTTCTTATAGCACAATAGTATTCTATTGCATTCATATGCCACAACTTGTTCAGTCATTCCCTAATTGATGGGCATCCCCTCAATTTCCAATTCTTTGTCACCACAAAAAGAGATGCTAAATATATTTTTGAGTGTGGGTCCTTTATGATATCTTTGGGATAAAGACCTAATGGTGTTATTGCTGGGTAAAAGGGTATGCACAGCTTTGTAGCCCTTTGGACATAGTTCCAAATTGCTCTCCAGAATGGTTGGTTCACTTCACAACTCCTACAACAAGAATTAGTGTTTCAATTTTCCTGCATCTCCAACAATGATCATTTTCCTTTTTTTGTTATATTAGCCAATCAGAGTTGTTTTAATTTGCATTTCTCTTATCAACTAGTATTGAGAACACTTTTTCATATCATAGATAGCTTTAATTTCATCTGAAAACTGCCTGTTAATATCCTTTGACCATTTCTCAATCAGGGTTATTTTTATTATTAAAAAAATAAATATTTAAAAATTTATCAGTTATAATTTTAATATGGTAAATAACAATTGATAATGATAACCAATAATTCATTTCCTCCTAATTCTCAGTTTAGCAACACAATGGGGTTGATAACAACAACAACAGTAATAATATCTAATATTTATATGGCCCTTTTTAGGGTCATGGTAGCTTAGTTTAGTAGTTTACATTACTGGGCCAGTAGATAAGGGAAAATTGTAGACATAGTGGACATTTCACTGAGACATTCAATAAAAGTTTCCCAAGGTAGAGAAATAGGGCTGATGATAGTACGGATGGGTTAATTAATAATAATAATAATAGTAATAACAAAATAGTTGGCATTTATATAGTGGTTTCATTCATTCAACCATGAGGCAGCTAGGCATAATGGTTAGAGCACTGGGTATGACATCAGGAAGACCAGAGTTCAAATTTGACCTGAGACACTTAAAAGCTGTGTGACCTGGGGCAAGCCAGTTACCTTCTATCTGCCTCAATTTTGGAACTAGAAAATAGGGATAATAATAGCACCTATCTCCTAGGATTATTGAGAAGATCAAATGAGAGATTTGTAAGCACTTAGTATTGTGCCTTGCACATAGTATGTGTTTAACAATGCTTTCTACCTCCTCTTTTCATTCAGTCAGCATTTATTCAACCACTTCTTATAGTTGGGCTAACACAACTCCATAAGAACAGGTTTGAGGAAATCTGGTGATGATATGGAAAGCATCAGGGAGATCTTTCTCCTTCCTTTGAGGGCTGTCCTCTGCCTATGCTGTTGCCACCTTTGCCACGGGCTCAGGAGCCACGTCAGCCTACTTTGTCATAGAGGACTGCCAGTTGGCTACACTTCAACTCCATCTGTGCCACCACTGTGTCAGGTTCAGGCAGCCTTGCCCCACTGTAGCACCAAGTAGAAGTATACCAGAAGGGATGTGAATCTTTTGGGTGGAATGTAATCATGTTGGATGGACATGGTGTGGAGGAAGCGACCTGGGATATATTTTTTTCTGAACATGGTCAATGAAGAAATTTGTTTTGCCTGACTTTGCAAATTTATTATTTATTACAAAGGTCTTTTATTTTTTTTCAAGGAATAAATGTTTATTTTCTCTTGGAAAAAAAAGACAAACAAAACATTTGCAAGGAATAAACACAGTCAAGCAAAACAAATTTCCACAGTGGTCATATCAAATTGTATGTCTCCTTTTGTGTCATGAGTTCTTCACTTCTCTGTGAGGAAGTGAGCAACATGCTTCATAGTCAGTCTTTGGCTGGTGCATTGATCAGAGTTCTTAAGTATTTCAAAGATTTTGGCATATATATATACACATGAGATAAATCATAAAAGTATGTTGCCAGTCATTTGTCCTCATTGCGACTTCATTTAACTACACAGGTCAAACACAGACATATCACATTAATACAGTAGAATGATGACATGGTCCTCAAAGAAATGGCTTTCTTTTAACACAGTTGGGAAAACCGAGAGCCAGTATACTGTCTTATCCCACAAAGAGAGTCATTTCTCCCTAGAGTCTGGGTTCTTGACCTACAGTTTTTGAACTTTTAAATATACACACACACACGCATATATATATATATATATATATATATGTATTTTACATATTATACATGTATATATATATATATAAATATATTTATATATAGCTGTATTTCAGCATTACTGGTTTTGAAAGGCTTCCTTTCTATGGAAGGTGGAATTTGAACTGAATCTTAAAGGAAGGCAGGGAAACTAGGAAGCAGAGGGGAGTCAGGAGAGAACTCCAGGTATAAGGGACAGCCAGAGAAAAGGCATAGAGTTGGAAGATGGAATATGTGAAGTATGTGAAGATTATCAAGAAGAAGGTCTTCTATTTTTGTTTCTTTTTTTAATTTTGGGAGATGGGAGGGGAAAATCTATTTCTGCTTATTAAAAATACAATTTATTTAAAAATAGTAAAGTGAATTAAGCATTATTTATTTATTTATTAGCATTATTTAAATGTATATATACATATATACAAATAAGTTTCTGTATATATAAAAGTATATTTGTAACTATATAACTCTACATGTACATACATATGTGTGTGTATGTATATGTGTGTGTATACAACATTCATCAATCTGACCAAGGCCTTGCCTAAAGAAGTTCATCAGTATTGTATGCCAGGGAAACAGGGTTTAAATTGAACAGAATTTCATATTAATTTAGATCTTGTATATTTCTTTTTTTCTTTCTACATCAGGTTCAAAGGATACATATACAGACACTTACATTTCCCTGGGAAGCACAAGGTTGGCCCCTAAATATATGTATGGGTGAGGGGAGAAGGAAAATGGTATCAAATGCTGTTTAAAAGGTTTTTTTTAAACATTAGGAAATGAAATCTGGGTGAACTAGTATATTTAATAATCAATCCCAAGGCAGCTGTTCAGAGTTGTGGCTCTAGATTTAAAAAAAATTTTTTTTCAACCTCATTTGGACAACAAATAAAATGAAAGAGGAACATGTGAATTTGGCATTTCACAGTTCTGGTTTTGTGATACCCTAGGGTGTTACCAGTTTTTCTAGGAGAGTCACAGATATACCAAAAAATGAGTTTAATTCATTTGGCTATTATAAATGGATTCTATATAATATTATATCATACTGATGGGGAAAGTAGGCATGTCCTGAAATCAGTAATAGAACATCACTGTTCCAAAGAAGCTGGGAATTACTGGATCATTAATATGTGGGACCAGACTTTAACTTTTTGTTTTGTTTTGTTTTTATTTTTATTTATTTATTTTTTTTGAGGCAATTGAGGTTAAGTGACTTGCCTAGGGTCACACAGCTAGTAAGTGTTAAGTGTCTGAGGCTGGGTTTGAACTCAGGTCCTCCTGACCCCAGGGCTGGTGCTCTATCCACTGTGCCACCTAGTTGCCCCAAGACTTTGCCTTTTTTTTTTTTTTTTTTTTTTAGTGAGGCAACCGGGGTCAAGTGACTTGCCCAGGGTCACACAGCTAGCAAGAGTGTGTTAAGTGTCTGAGGCCGGATCTGAACTCAGGTACTCCTGACTCCAGGGCCGGTGCTCCATCCACTGCGCCACCTAGCTGCCCCGACTTTGCCTTTTTTAAAAGAGTAGGCATGGCTAGGTGTGGTGGTACTTGCCTGTCATTCCTGTTGCTGGGGAGGCTGGGGTGGCTGAGGCTAGTGGATTCTTTAGTTTTGTAGTTCTGAGCTACAGTAGGATTAAAGCAATCTGGTGTCACGTTGCACTAAGTCCTACAACAGTGAGCCCTCCCCCTTCATATCCCCTAGCAGGGAAGGGCACTAGCCTTCTTAAGGAGGGTCAAACCAGGGTAGTTTGGCAAAATGGAGCAGGTTAAAGCTTCTGGGCCACACAGTATTGGGATCTGATCTGTGAGTGGCCAATTAATTTCTATCCCAGGTGAGGTAGAAGGATGAGACACACACACACACACACACACACACACACACACACACAAAGGGAGTGAGAGACAGAGTAAGAGAGAGAAAGAAAGTAAGAAAGAAGAAAGGAAGGAAGGAAGGAAAGAAAAAAGAAAGAAAGAAAAGAAAGGTTTGGATTAACTTTTTTTTTTTGGATTAACTCTTAAGACTAAATGGTCGGGGCAGCTAGGGGGCACAGTGGATAGAGCACCGGCCCTGGAGTCAGGAGTACTTGAGTTCAAATCCGGCCTCAGACACTTAACACACACTTACTAGCTGTGTGACCCTGGGCAAGTCACTTAACCCCAATTGCCTCACTTAAAAAAAAAAAAGACTAAATGGTCATTTGGTCTACCCTACATCAGTAAATCATTTCTGAGTCACTAAGTCAGAATTAACTTTGTGATGCATAATTTTATTATTTTTTTTTTGTGAGGCAAGAAGGGTAAAGTGACTTGCCTGGGGTCACACAGCTAGTGTCAAGTGTCTGAGGCTGGATTTGAACTAAGGTCCTCCTGAATCCAGGGCCAGTGCTTTATCCACTGTGCCACCTAGCTGCCCCCTGTATAATTTTATTCTAAATATGTTATGAAGTCTCTATATGTGTAACTCTCCCAGCATATTTTAGGATCCCCTTACATACAAATTTACTGCCTTGCTGTCCATCACATTTGATTCTATTCAACAACCCATTATTTATCTCCTACTACATGCAAGGTACCATGATAGAAAAATTTCCCCATACCTCTGTTCTCTGCAGCCCTTCCTTGTTGTGTATGCTTCATTCAGATGTACCATTCCTTGAGATTTGCAGAGTCTCTAAATGCTAGATCTCCTGTTCGCCTATAATAGTCAGAGGACAGCAGGCTCTCTTATAATCTCTATCCCCTTGTGCATAGTTATAGCAAGGAATCATCTCAGGTCAATGTAACAGCATCATAGCGCAGACATTCTTGTTTTGAGTTTTCTGAACTTTTTTTACTGAACTTTTTCTGTGGTTTGTGATGACAGATTTAATCTCCAGTTGTGCTTAAATCAAGAGGAAGAGATGTCACGGAACATTTTGATTGATTAGTTAACGCCTTTCATTCAGGAAGTGACAGTTTACTGGTTGAAGGTACCTAGGAAGATGCCATTTTCTCTAATTTCATTCTTTGTGTTTTCCTGTTAATGTGTGCATTTTTATTTGAACTGGTCTTAAGTCTGTATACAGGTAAAGCTTCTTCTCTCTTTCAAGTGCTAACCCCAATCTTATTTAACTCTTGGAGGACATGGAGGGAAAGGAGAGGGCATTATGGCTCTGACAATTAAAGGAAAAGGAATGAGTATTAAGGTGGAGGATGTAAAAACGTTTTTTTTTTTTTAAAGGATTACACAATTAACATTTGAGCAATATAACTACCTCCTTCCCTCTGCTTTCTTTATCTAGGTTTATGTAACTAACTCCCCCCCCCCCTTTTTTTTTTTGGGTGAGGCAACTGGGGCTAAGTGACTTGCCCAGGGTCACACAGCTAGTAAGTGTTAAGTGTCTGAGGCTGGATTTGAACTCAGGTACTCCTGACTCCAGGGCCGGTGCTCTATCCACTGCGCCACCTAGTTACCCCTCCACAGCTATCTTTCAACCAATGACTGATGCCTGAACCCTTAGCATTATTTAGCTTAAGGCTCTGATACACAGTGTGCTGGAAAATATGTAACCACCAGCTATAGAAAAATTAATAATAGTGCACCCAAGACATTATTAACACTTTTCCATTATTGTATTATTAACACGTTCCCATCACTTTTTAAAGTTGAAACAATCACCAAAACAATAAATTCAGAACTGATGTGTAGAATCTGCCCATTTCAGAGTTGTAAATTTTCACATTGAAAATATAACAATTTGGGGCAGCTAGGTGGCACAGTGGATAAAGTACTGGCCTTGGATTCAGGAGGACCTGAGTTCAAATCCAGCCTCAGACATTTGACACTTAACTAGCTGTGTGACCCTGGGCAAGTCACTTAACCCTCATTGCCCTGCAAAAAAAAAAAGAAAGAAAGAAAGAAAAAAAAGAAAATATAACAATCAGTTCTCTAGCTAGAACTGACTCTAGCATATCCATTCTTTGATCACTGTTGACACAGTAAATACTTTTGGATAAAATAATATTTAAGGCTATGAGCTCATTTATGAAACACTTTGTGTAAATGAATAAGTACTGGGTACTTACAAGGAAAGGGAAAGGAAAGAAAAGGGAGCAGGGATAGCAAAGACATTTCATCTACTTCATAATTCTGCCTCTGGCTGATCCTTCCCCCTAGCTTCCAGATTGACTCTACTATCATTCCTTGGGTCCCAGAGGACAGAAGACTTTGGGGCTATTTACGCTGGATCTGGAGAGGCAAGGATTGAAATCTGGGTCTAGAATTGTCTATATAACTATACTCCTGGCATAGATTGTCATTGCTATCATTCTAGAGCTCTAGGGGTTCCTAATCTGGAGTCTGTGAACTAATTTTTTTGTTTTGTTTTACAGGGCAATGAGGGTTAAATGACTTGTTCAGGGTCACACAGCTAGTAAGTGTTAAGTATCTGAGGTCGGATTTGAACTCAGGTCCTGAATCCATGGTCAGTACTTTATCCATTGTGCCACCCAGCTGTGAACTTGTTTTTAATTTTTTAAAATAACTATTTCAATATAATCACCTTCCTTTGTGATCCTATGTATTTTATTATATACATTTAAAAACATTATTCTTAGAAGAGGTCCACAGGTTTCACCAGACTGTCAGAGGGGCCTATGGCACAAACACACACACTGAGGGGGAAAAAGTTAATACTCCTTGCTCTAGAACAGAGGTGTCAAACACATAGCTCCAGAACCACATGTGGTTCACAATATTCCCTACTGCAAAAATGTACTTTAATGTGTTGATGCATTAATAAAACTATATAAACATGCAGTTTTCAAAGTCAATATGTGGCTCTCAGGAATACTTATGTATGATTTAGTCACCCTTGTCTATAATTGTATTGTATCTGCTTAGACCATTGTAATGGGAAGGGATTAGTTGTAAAACTCTTCTAGTGCTCAAGACTAGTTTCCTCAAAAGAGAAAACATCTTGAGTATTGCCAGGCATTTGTTACTGATTAAGAGCCAGGGATTGTGTATTTCTGCAACAATGTTGTTTGAAGTCAAAGTGTGAAAATGTCTAAGGAAACAGACATGGTGGTTTTATTGCTTACCTGTTCAAACATCTTAAGATGCATGACATAAGCATCTTATTTAGAAACCTCAACTGCATTCATAGGTTTCCCAAATAAGTTTCATACCTTCTTTTCAACTTCTTTGTCTATATCTCCTTTGAGGAGTTATTTCTCAGCATCTCATAGTTAGTATTTAGGCCATATAAATGAATTAGGGTTTACTGGGTATGCATATAGAGTAAATTTAAAAAAACACCCACATCATTTTGTATCTAAGGCTTAAACTATTTCCCCACAAATATAAAAACTATCTTCTTACAAATATATGTCCTTGCACAAAAAAAGAAAGAAACAAATATATGTCCTTGTACAATGAGACATATTCCCCATATACACACACCACAAGGAGATAGAAAAAGGAATCTGACTCCATATCCTTTTTCATCATTCCCCACAACTAAGTTTACAATAGCTTTTTTTTTTTTAGTGAGGCAATTGGGGTTAAGTGACTTGCCCAGGGTCACACAGCTAGTAAGTGTTAAGTGTCTGAGGCTGGATTTGAACTCAGGTACTCCTGACTCCAGGGCCGATGCTCTATCCATTGCACCACCTAGCTGCCCACCAATATCTTCTTCTTCTTCTTCTTCTTCTTCTTCTTCTTCTTCTTCTTCTTCTTCTTCTTCTTCTTCTTCTTCTTCTTCTTCTTCCAGGGCAATGAAGGTTAAGTGACTTGCCCAAGGTCACACAACTAGTAAGTGTCAAATGTCTGAGGCCAGATTTGAACTCAGGTCCTCCTGAATCCAGGGCCGGTGCTCTATCTACTGCACCACCTAGATGCCCCTATTTACAATAGCTTCTTAAGACAGCAGTCAATATAATGGCCAATTCTAGAACTTCTCTGAATTTCTGTGAAAGACATTCAGAGAAGTAGCTTTATTGGTTCAGGGTAGACATATTCCTGGGAGCACAGTCAGATTCCTCTATCTGTGGTAAAAAAGATTATGGAAGTTATACGATCATAGGATCTTGATTGAGAATTGGTAGGAACCACATAGATTTTCTAGTCCAATCCTCTCATTTTATATCTAAGAACACTGAGGTCCAGGGAGATTGTGTCTTACTCAGAGTCACCCAGAGAGTAAATGACAGAATTGGGATTTGAGTCTAGGCCCTTCAAATCTGATGATTTTTTTACTGCTTCACTTTGCCCACCTTTTTTTTTTTTTTTGTGAGGCAATTGGGGTTAAGTGACTTGCCCAGGGTCACACAGCTAGTAAGTGTCAATGTTCTGAGGTCGGATTTGAACTCAGGTACTCCTGACTCTAGGGCCAGTGCTCTATCCACTGCTCCACCTAGCTGCCCCCCCCCTTTTTTTTGCCCACCTTTTGCCATGTAGGAATTTTAGGTATTCTTACTTTAGAGAGTTTATATAAATCCAGAATCCAAACTAATTCTCATAATAACAGACAGAACATTCATAATTATAATCTAAAATCAGTATGTAATCTTTAAGGCACTCCCTCTTGTACATGAATCTACAAGCAGAGCTATATCAGGTTTGAGAGAGTCAACATGCCAGCACTAATTTAAAAACCATAGCTGGGGCAGCTAGGTGGTACAGTGGATAGAGCACCAGCCCTGGAGTCAGGAGGACCTGAGTTCAAATTTGGCCTCAGACACATGACACATGACACTTACTAGCTGTGTGACCCTGGGCAAGTCACTTAACTCCAAATTGCCTCACCAACCCCCCCCCCCCCAAATAAAAAACGAACAAACAAAAAACCATAGCTAATGAATTCTCACTGAAATATATACTTTCACTTGTCTAGTAAAAAGTATAGAAGACATATTAGTTCAAACAAAGTATATTTATTCAAACTGTTTAGCAAATGAAGTAACTCCTATGAGCACATGGGAATACACTCTACTATATGCTACCAGACCACCAATGAGGAGGGCACACATACAGAGAATACTTGGAAAGCATATGCATATATATGTTGTATGTCAACCTGAAATTTAATGAAAACAATCAATATAACAAAATTAAGGTCTTTAATTGGGGCAGAGGAGTTGTAGCTTGAGGTGCCATACAGCAAGAGCTCGAGTACCCCCAAAGGTCTGGGAACAGGGTTTAGATAGGGTACTAAGACAGAGAGAGTGACAAGACTACCTGTAGGACAGTTAAGTATCTCATAAGTTTCACCAGGTAAGTTCTTTTGCATAACAGGCTGAAGTTCATAAAGAAAGCTTGGGAATCTCAAGAAGGGGAGAGTTTGGGGGTTTTACAAAATAGTCAGAGGCCATAATTTTTTTTTGCAGGGTAATGAGGGACAAGTGTCTGAAGCTGGATTTGAACTCAGGTCCTCTTGAATCCAGGGTCAGTGCTTTATCCACTGCCACCTAGCTTCCCCCTAGGATTATGGTTCTTACCTTTTTTTTGATTCATGGACTGTTTTAGTAGTCTGGTGACAAAAATAAGGCATGACATTAAGCATTTATTAGATAGATTCTTATTATGTGCTAGGCACTGTGCTAAATTCTGGGGACACAAGCAAAATGAAAGAGAATTCCTGCCCTCACAAGACTTACATTTTGTTTTGTTTTTTTTTGGTGAGGCAATGGGGGTTAAGTGACTTACCCAGGGTCACACAGCTAGTAAGTGTCGTGTCTGAGGCCAGATTTGAACTCAGGTACTCCTGAATCCAGGGCCGGTGCTTTATCCACTGCGCCACCTAGCCGCCCCAAGACTTACATTTTAATGGGTAAAAACAATAAAGATTGAGATTTTGAGATTGAAAAGGTCAAAGTAGAGTTATTACAATAAAGTTGAATATCACATGATATCTTTTGTATTTAGAGATGTTTTTTTTTTCATTTTGCTCTATTTGATATCATTCAGTTTATATATTTAAATTTGTATATACATTTACATGTAACCCTATGAGGAAGATCCTATAATTATCCTCATTTTACATATGTTTTATTGCTCTTTTTCGGGGGGTAATTGTTTCAGGAGCTCTGTGCATTTGTCTTTCTTCCACCATCTTGGCTCCTCCCCCCAGACTTTTGAGAGTTAAGTGACTTTCTCAGGGTCACACAGCTAGTAAGTATCAAGTGTCTGAGGCTGGATTTGAACTCAGGTCCTCCTGACTGCAGGGCCAGTGCTCTATCCACTGTGCCACCTAGCTGCCCCCCTCATTTTACATATGAGAGGAAACTAGGGCCAAAAGGGGTTAAGTGACTTGCCCGAGGTTTCTGAGACAGAACTTGAATTCAGGTCTTCTTGACCCCAAATCCAACACTCTATCCATTGAGCTATCCAAAATCCATTAACTATTTTGTTTTTGATCTTACAAATTTAAATATGCACAAGTCTTCATGTTAAACATAGAATTAAATGATATATTCTTTGTGTATTTTTTGTCCTTTTATGTAATAAGATTAAGATACTTTAGGGGATGTGTAGGGGAATGCAGGTGGTACTGTATAAAATATGCAAGGGTTTATTTTGAGTGCTTCTGTCTCTGAGGGGAGCAGCTGAAATGAGGATAATTGTAAAGGCTTTCCTCCTGGGTCATTTAAGGATATGGTAGATTAGGAAGAGGACTGATATACAGTGGTTTAATGGTATGTAGAGATTAGTATATACTGGGAGTGAGAGAATATGGTAGTGAAAGTGTTTGATGGTAGTCAGTGCAGTTCCCCTTTAGAAGAAATTTATTCAATCTGGGCTGCAAAAAGTGTGTGTAGTACCTACCATGTTTGGCTCACTTCTTCTTTGCTATGTTATCATTGTGATGTGTGGGAATTTGACATGGGCCTATGACCCTTGTTGCTCATACATAATGGGCTCCAGAATTGGGGAAATGAGTAATAATGAGATCAGTGGTCAGATCCAACATTGTTCTGTTTATCTGAATTTTATTGTCTATCCATTTCTGGTTTCACATCCTGTCTGGGAAATCAAGACGTAGAAGAGTAATTAATTTCTCATATCGAAAGTTTTTCATGCCCAACCCACTGGGAAATACCTTAAGGAGAGGTGACATTAATCACCTAATGGTTGTGACAAAAGTTATTGTCATAGACCAGAAGAGCAAATAAATATCACTTTTAGGTGATTTCTCAAAGGATCTTCTACTTAGTAGCAATGGGAATGTCATATGGCCATCACCAAATATCAACCAGGTTTTAAATGAGGCTTAATAGGTACATTGACTTTAAGGTCCTTTTGCACTCTAATTCTATGAGGAGTCTTAGACTTTGCATAGTGGAGAGAGTGAAATTTCATAATACACATAGATAGACATGTATACGTTATAGATAAAATATGTTATAAACACACATGTTACAATGTTATATTTTCTATACAATATATACAATATTAAAGTACATAATTATATATGTATCTAGTATATGATATATACCATGAATACATATGTGTATATATACACACACATACATGCATTATCAATCATCCATCTATCCACCCACCCATCTATTTATTTTTGTATATATCATATATGATATACTTTTTTCCCCTGCAGGGCAATGAGGGTTAAGTGACTTGCCCAGGGTCATACAGCTAGTAAATATCAAGTGTCTGAGGCCAGATTTGAACTCAGGTCCTCCTGAATCCAGGTCCAGTGCTTTATCCACTGTGCCACTAGCTGCCCCCATTTTTTAAATACAATATATTTTAAGAGAGATGATATATGGGACATCTAGGTGGCACAATGGATAAACTGCTGGGCCTGTAGTCAGTAAGATTCAACTTCCTGAGTTCAAATCTGGCCTCAAATACTTACTAGCTATGTGGACCTGGCAAATCACTTAACCCTGTTTGCCTCAGTTTCCTCATGTGTAAAATGAGCTGGAGAAAGAAATGTCAAATCTCTTCAATGTCCTGGCTGAGAAAACCCCAAATGGGGTCATGAAGAGTCAAAAATGGCTGAAAAAAGATTAAACAACAAGGTAAGATCTTATGTTGTCTGTATCTAATATATACATACATACTATATATATATACACATACATATTAGAGGAAGGAAGGAAAAAGAAAGAAAGAAATCATGGAAGGAGGACAAAGCAGGAAGGAAAAAGAAAGGAAGGAGGGAGGGAGGAAAGAAAGGAAGTAAAAAAAGAAAAGAAGATTTTTGCCTTTGAGGAACTTGCATTCTATCAAAGTGTGATAACAATGTATGTTATTTTCATGAAACATATGGGGAACCTGATCCCAATGGCAGTCAATGATGAAGCAATAAATGCTTATAGATGGATGCAATAGATGGATCATATATTTGGAGTGTCAGATGCTTCATTGTTGGTTGCCCATTACGAGTTTTCTATATCTTGAAAACTTGGAAAAATGAAAGGAATTCATTTCAAAATTGATACAGACATTGACAACCATCTGCACCAATTCACTCCCTGACTATATTGTACTTGCTTTCATGCAAACTGGATTTTTAAGGGGAAAAAAGTATCTGTGCAAGGAATAAACATTGTGGTGTAGTGGACAGACAATTGACCTTGGTGTCAGGAAGACCTGAGTTCAGGTTTCACCTTTGACATTGCCTGTATGATCCTGGAGAGGTCACTTAACCGTCCAGTGTCCCAGGCAATTCTCTTGGCCTCTAAGTTACAAAAGAATTTCTGATCTCCAAATCCAGAAAAATGAACTGTGGAATCTAGATGCAAATTGAACCATACTGTTTCTGCTTTTTTTGTTTTTGTTTTTGATTTTTTCAGGTTTTCCCCCTTTGTTCTGATTCTTCTTTCACAACATGACTAATGCAGAAATATTTTTAATGTGATTGTACATATGTAACCTATATCAGAGTGCTTGCAGTCTTGGGGAGGTGGGAGAGAAGGAGGGAGGGAGAGAAAAATTTGGAACTAGAATCTTATAAAAATAAATGTTGAAAACTATCTCTACATGTAACTAGAAAATAATAAAATACTTTTATGATGAAAAAGAATTGATGATTTGTATTATTAGAGGGAATTTCACTAGCCAGACGTTGCTCTACCAAGGAAACAATAGATCAGATCACTCCTATCCTCCAAAATTTATGTGAAATTTATTTCTCAGTGGAGAAAAGTAATAATTAACTCATTCTCCTCTTAGTAATAATACCTGACATTTATAGAACACTTAAGGTTTTAAAAGACACTCTCTACACATTAGTTCATTTAATCCCTAAAATATTTCTGTGAGGTAGGTACTTTCAAGTATTACTAAACCCATTGAACAAATGAGGAAACTGAGGATGAAGAAGATTAAGTGACTTGCCAAGGTTACTCCCTGGCAAACATCTCAGTTAGGCTGTGAACCTAGTTCTTCCTAATTCCCATACCAGAGCTGGACCATGCTGCTTTTTGGTAGTGGCAGTAGATTATAGGTGTAGAGTGTTGGATAGATTGTGAGATGGGGTCACCATGAAAACTTATTTTGATTAACTATTTTTCTTTGTTAAAGGTGGTACAACAGATGCGGCCCTGAACTTGGGGTCAAGAAGACCTGAGTTGAAATCTAGCCTCAGGCATTTACTAGTAACTCCGAACAAGTCACTCACCATGTGCTTCTAATTCATCATCTCTAAAATGGGAAATAATAGCACCTACTTCTCAGGGTTGCTGGGAAGGATTAAATGAGATAATATTTGTAAAGTGCTTAGCACAATGCCTGGCACATAGTAGGCATTTAATAAATGCTTGCTTCAAAAAAGGGGCTGTTTTTCCTTATTTAATGAGATTATTAGGAAATAACAATAGCATAAAAATACCAATAAACCGGGGTAGCTAGGTGGCACAGTGGATAGAGCACAGGCCCTGAGTCAGGAGTATCTGAGTTCAAATTTGGCCTCAGACACTTAACACTTACTAGCTGTGTGACCCTGGGCAAGTCACTTAGCCCCAATTGCCTCAGCAAAAAAAAACAAACCAAAACCCAAAAAACAACAAAAAAATACCAATAAACTATTGAACTTACAATATCTCCATGACAAAGCTTATTTCTCCTTGAGCAGCCCCCAAACAACCCAGCTCTGGTTCACAATCAGGCCACAAGAATAGAGTTGCCTTTCATTTTGCTCCTACTCTTTCCTTTTCCCCACCCCAAAGTCATTATTTGAAGTGGGTTTTTGGGGAGGTATCCATGAGGCACTGTGCTAACTCATAGGTTGTTCCTCAAAAAACCAAAACAAGATCAAATTGAGTTATTTTTAACCCTCTGCAAAGGGTTGAAATGATTCATTTGGAGAAAAAAAAACCAAAAACAAAAACCATGAACAAAACTTAAGACTCAGATGGAGAACAGGAAACAAGGAAGCAGCGTCCTCCTCCCCGACCTCCAAAACAGGGATTTCCAGGCCTGCTTGGTTTGTTTATATGAAAAAGGTCACAACCTTTAGAACTAGAGAGGACTTTAGATTCTTCATCCTTCTCATTTTACAGATGGAAAAAACGAGAGGATTCGCAAAGATGAAATCTCTTCAGATTTGCCCAGGGTCACATAGGGAGTATTCATCGAAATAATGGAATTCCTGCCCAGGCCCTCTGACTCCAAGTCCAGGATATTTTCCATTTCCATAACACTGACTCCATTTCTGGGTATCCCTATAGGATATAAGGATTTTATCTTATAGGATTAAGATTTAGAGCCAAAGGAAAACTAAAAATTGTCTAGTTCTCCCCTCCCCACTTTTTTTTGGGGGGGCGGGGCAATGAGGGTTAAGTGACTTGACCAGGGTCACACAGCTAGTTAAGTGTCAAGTGTCTGAGGCCAGATTTGAACTCAGGTCCTCCTGAATCCAGGGCCAGTGCTTTATCCACTGCTCCACCTAGCTGCCCTCCCCTCCCCACTTAAAAAAATGTTTACAGAGGTAAAATGGATAGACTGATTTCACATTCTGCCTCAGACACTTATTAGCTCTGTGACCCTGAGCAAGTCACTTATTCTCTGTCACCCTCATTTTTCTCACCTGTAAAATGAGAATAATATAGCACCTACTTCACAGGTATGCTGTGAGGATCAAATGATATAGTAATATGCAAAGAACTTCCTAAACCTTCAATGCTAGTTATTACTATTATTATCTTTCTTTTCTTTTCTTTTTTTTTTTTGTGGGGCACTGAGGGTTAAGTGACTTGCCAGGGGTCACACAGCTAGTAAGTGTCAAGTGTCTGAGGCCAGATTTGAACACAGGTACCTCCTGAATCCAGGGCCGGTGCTTTATCCACTGTGCCACCTAGCTCCCCTATTATTATGATTATCAATAAGGAAACTGAGGCTAGAGAGGTCTGGTGAAACTTTCCAAGGTCATAGAGGTAGTCAGTAGCAGAGCTGGGGTTCAAACCCAGCTCCTTTGACTCAAGTCTGTGCGTTTCCACTATACAATTATCTGAGTGCAGAAAAGCTACAAAAGAAATTTAAAAAATAATATATATCAGACAAACACTTTTGGGAGGAGGTGGGTCTGACACAAGATCAATCATATCAAGATTAGTATTGTACATTTCAGTTCAAGTTGGCAAGCTTTGATATCTTGACAGATCTCTACATCCAGAACAGATAAGAGTATGGTTAATCAATCATTTAATCAACAAGTATTGACCAGTCAGCAATACCAAGCAGGTGTTGGTCTATATTCTTTGTACCACCACCCTTCACCCTATCACTGGACTTGTCTGCACACAGATTCACCAGAGTGGTTACAAAGGAATATAATGGTGCATGCTGTTTGCTTTTTTTTTTGTGTGTGTGTGTGTGTGTGGGGGCAATTGGGGGTTAAGTGACTTGCTCAGGGTCACACAGCTAGTAAGAGTCAAATGTCTGAGGCCGGATTTGAACTTAGGTACTCCTGAATCCAGGGCCGGTGCTTTATCCACTGCGCCACCTAGCCACCCCCATGCTGTTTGCTTTTAATAGCTTAGCTCCTTTGCAATAGAAGCTGTCACTGAAGTCCTTTTTGATTCAAGTCAATTAATAGTTATCCAGCACTTACTAGGTAGAGCACTGAGTGTTGTGAGGGGTACTGTTCTTTTTTTGTTTGTTTGTTTTTGTTTTGTTTTTTGTTTTTGTGGGGCAATGAGGGTTAAGTGACTTTCCCAGGGTCACACAGTTAGCAAGTGTCAAATGCCTGAGGCTGGATTTGAACTCAGGTCCTCCTGAATCCAGGGCCAGTGCTTCTTCCACTGTGCCACCTAGCTGCCCCAGGGGTACTGTTCTTAAGGGACTTAAAGAGTCATGAGATATCAGAATTAGGAAGGAGCTCAGAGGGATCTGGTACAGTTAAACTATATTCTCTACAAAATCCATGAGAATTGATCATGCAACCTCCTCTTTTTTCGGGGCGGGGTGTGTTAGGATTTAGTGACTTGCCCAAGGTCACACAGCTAGTAAGTGTCTGAGGCTGGATTTAAACTCAGGTCCTCCTGACTCTAGGGCACTGTGCCACCTAGCTGTCCTCCAGCCTCCTCTTGAAGCCCTCAAGAGATGGGGAATTCATTATCACTCCACGGCAATCCATACCACTTTTGAAGAGTCCTAATCACAAGAAAGGCATTTGATTATATCGACTAGTTATGATAGGGTTTGGCCAGGGATTCTAATTTGAAAAGGCTCAAGAATAATGACTTGTGTGTTGATTAGCCGTAGGGGTTGTTGGAATTTACTTTGATTTGGGGACCCTACCATTGGCTGAGATTAGAAAGCCTTAGGTCCTAACATACCCTAAGGGAAGAGGTGGTAATGGCCCTTATTGTATTAAAAAAAAGTTCCAGGCGGGACAGCTAGGTGGGCGCAGTGGATAGAGCATCGGCCCTGGATTCAGGAGGACATGAGTTCAAATCCGGCATCAGACACTTAACACTTACTAGCCGTGTGGACCCTGAGCAAGTCACTTAACCCCAATTGCCCCCGCAAAAAAAAAAGTTCCAGGCGCAGCAGGTAGAAAGAGACGCACCGCAACGCAG
Organism: Dromiciops gliroides; assembly: GCF_019393635.1. Classification (NCBI taxonomy): domain Eukaryota; kingdom Metazoa; phylum Chordata; class Mammalia; order Microbiotheria; family Microbiotheriidae; genus Dromiciops; species Dromiciops gliroides. The sequence goes on along the minus strand of NC_057863.1, from coordinate 240,848,872 downwards.
TCAGGTTGTACATTTTATTTCCCTGTATTCATAATTTTAAATTGTATCTCATAAATAAACTCTGCTTTGATGATTTAGTTAAGAGGCTTCTTAATCCTTTGCTTATCAATTTGGGAGGCATTGTGGAGAAATTTTTAAATGGCCCTACTAGTTAATAGCAGTCAGATGGCAGTGAGTCAAAGTCCCCAGGTTAGTCCTCCAGTCAGATTAGCCCCCAAATTAGGCCAGCAAGTTAACAAAATATTTTTATAGGGTATAGGATAAAGGACCTAGACCCAGAAGGGACCTCAGAGGGATCTAGTCCAAAGCTTCTTTAACTTGTGATCATGGGGTCATGTAACTGAATGTGGGGTCTTGAAAAATTTTGGCATCAGTAAAAGGTTATGTATATCTATTTTATATACCTATATATCTGGGGTGTGTAAAATATTTCTCGGGTGAAAAGGGATAATGAGTGGAAAAAGTTTAATTCTAGTTAAACCTCTTGTTTTGCAGAAGAGGAAACTCAGGCACAGTAATGCCTTAGTCGGTTAAATTCTGATTTATTTTAAACAATCACTGGAGAGGCAAGAGCTAGCCTTGAATGATTCAATTGCAATAGAGATTTTTGTGTCAAAAGAGCAACACAAAGAGTCAGGGTAGGTCAGTGAAGATGTGGTCACTGTGGGCTGGAGTGGGTAGAGGGAAACTGGGGGAGATTGAATTTTTGTAGGAAAGGGATGGTTAGATTTGCCATGTAACTGAGTGAAGAAGTGCGGGGCAAGAGAAGTCAATACCAGGAAGTAGGCAAGAGCAGAGGAGGGTTAGGGAAACCTAACCTCCTTTATCAGTGAGCTAGAAAATGTGAAAGTTGACACTGGGGCAGAGAAATCCTCAAAATTTCCTTGATGCTAGCTGAGTGAAGATATTTTTAAGAGAGGTAAAAAAGAATACAGATTTCTTTCAATAAAAAAAACCCCAACAACAGAAAACCCACAACCTTTTGCCAAAATCCTAGCTAATGGGTTGACTTTCTTTTTCCTGCCTCTGTGTGTGTGTGTGTGTGTGCAATGCCAATTGTTTGTGAGCACATATCTGTGTCTTTATTGGCTTTATCAAACATCTAAACATCTCACCACTTAAGCAAAAAGAAAAAAACATTTCATTAGAAATGGAATAACACTTCTAGAAGTCACAAACCAGCTGTTTCCTATTAAAGCGGGATTTTTTTTTTTGGTGAGGCAATTGGGTTAAGTGACTTGCCAGGGTCACACAGTTAGTAATTGTTAAGTGTCTGAGGCTGTATTTGAATTCAGGTCCTCCTGAATCCAGGGCTGGTGCTCTATCCACTGAGCCACCTAGCTGCCCCTTAAAGCTGGATTTTGAAAAGTAGTAGTTAGAATTGAACATTTCATAGTAGTGTAGATAAATGAAGAAGAGACAGGAGAAGCAATACTCAAAGGGAAGCAGAAGCAATGACTTAAATTTATACATAGCTTTTAAGAATTATGAAATGCTTTCTTCCTGCTGAAGTGAATTGTATGAGCGTTATTATCCTCAGTGTAAAATGAAGGATAAATTTGCCCCTGCTCACAGAGCTGATGAGTGTAGGAGCTGGTTTTGGACATGACCTCTCTAACTACTCTATTCATGACAAATGTAGGGAGACAGTAAGGCTTTGTTCTGTCTGTGGAATAACAACAAATGCCAGGTGATGGTTTTGTTTTGTTTGTTTTTTAGGTAACACACATGTAAATATGTATATGCATATCTGTAAATACACAATGTGCACATATAGTAGTATATATTAAAGTGTATGTATTCACATGTGTGTTGCATGCATGCATGTAATACTATGGACCAGGAAGGAGAGTAATGACCTTGCCTTCTTCAATGGGCTTTTAATATCTGAGATCTTGAACTGGAGCTTAGAGTCCAAGTCCTCTTTTTACACCTGAGCAGCTGAGACCCAGATAGGGAAGTGACTTATCCAAGGTCACACAGGTAGTGCAAGAGGCTACAATTCAAATTTAGGTCTTAGGACTTCAAGACCATGTTACCTCAACTTGAATTATTGATCGTAGTCATTTGCATGCCAAAGGTCATTGAGGGTGTAAATTGGCATCTTAACCCTAACCTTCACAGAGTTTTTCTTGCCTAAATCATGAATTCTTTTCTTTTTCTCTGTAGTCATTCATTTTCTCATGCCTCTGGATGCCCATCTATTTATTTTCCACCTTGCCCCCCTAATCACTTTGATTCTCTGTAATCAAATTTATAATGTTAAACCTTATATTTAGATTTCTTTTGTCCATCTCTGATCAGAGAGAGTGATTGATCTATGGGAGAAAACTTCAGCAGAATAAAAGTCATTGACAAGAATATATGCACTCCTCTCTTTTCTGAATGCATACTCTCTGTCTCTGTCTGTCTGTCTCTCTGTCTTTGTCTCTCTCCCATTTACTTCGGTTAATATTATTTTGTATTTTGTGCTATCAGGTGACTTAAATGAATATAACCCTGTTTCTGTCCAACCAAGCCTGAAATGGTTTTGCAGAGGGATACATCCCTGGGCTGCTTGCTCTGTATTTGAAGGCAGACATGACTAGATTGACTGAAAGAATGCTGAGCATTACTTTGCATACTTGTGTGAGGTTTTCCTTGAGTTTGTTGAAAGCTTGGAGACAAACATGGAGAGATAACGATCTTACCTGGAAGAAGTCTACCCCTTGCAGTCTCTAGAATTGCAAACCCAGGATGTCGAGGAACGTGATGTGTCTGGTTCTCATATATGTATGTGTCTTAGAGAACTCTGGTATGATATAAAAAAGTCTCTATCCAAATTCCTCCCTGAAGATTTCTTACTCTACATGTACCCAAAGTCTTTCAACAAACTGGAATATATCTCTTACACAGATAAATAATGTTGCACTTAGCCTTTTATCAGCCAATAGAGTCATATATCTTTTTGTAAAACTTCCCCAGGTTTATGTAGAACTAGAGTTATATTTTAAAAGGATGATGGTTGATTTACTCAACCAACTCTCATATTTACACTAACAACCTTACACTGACAAAAGGCTTTGTGCTACATGTTCCATGTCCAAGGTGTTGCGTGTACAGTGATCACTGGTTGAAGGACCAGGCAGGTCAGATGTGCTAATTAAAAGATAACATGGGTAACAGAAGAAGGATATGTAAGCAAGATTGGGAAGGGAAAGGAAGGGGAGAGGACTACTGACATCTCAGGATAATAAGTAACAAGGTCCCTTGGTGGTCACACATCTGGCTAGAATGACTATTTACACCTCAATTTCCCTTAATTTCATGATAGGGAACAAGATCACTAAACAGAAAACAGAAACCACTTTTTTGGTAGGGTAAAACTAAGTTCTCCTAAAATAGTGTGATTTTAACAATCCCTAGCTGTTCTGCTAACAACAAAACTCCAGATTTAGAAGCAGATTGTCTACCTGATGACTTACACAGCACTAGTTCATTTTGTTTGTTTTGGTGCACATGTAGTCTATGACATATGGGTTGTCATCTCCCTCCTAGCCCCTTTCAAGACTCCAGTAAAGACAACCTTTAGGTTTCGGCAAGAATACCCTGGTGTTATTCTGTTAAAACATCGCTTGGCTTGAGTAGAATGCTTAGAGTATGATCTTAAAAGTTCTATCACCTTTTGCATTTGGCTAAGCTGCTTCAAAGGAAGCAGCTGGTGGCTTGGTGGATAGAGCACTGGACCTGAAGACAGGAAGACTTGAGTTGAAATTCAGCCTCAGAAACTTACTAGATATGCGACCCTGGACAAGTCACTTAACCTCTGTTTGTCTTAACCCACTAGAAAAGGAAATGGCAAACTGCTTTGCCAAGAAAAACCCATGGACAGTATGGTCCATGGGGTCATGAAGAGTCAAACATGAGTGAACAACAAACTGCTTCAAATGACTAGTTGTACCCTTTACCTTCCAAGGGAAGTTTAAACATGTTATGAGGTCTATGGAAAGGAAATAAATGCAATTCTGATCATCTTGTCATTTTCCTGGTTGATAAAGACAATCTGGAATTAGAAGTATCTGTCTAGTTGTCTGGAAATTTCTTCAGTGGCTGAAATTACTACAGACTTTAGTTTCTTTCCTCCAAAAGATAGAAAGAAAATAGATACTATAAGTTTTCATTTCTGTAGAGTGTGTGTGTGTGTGTGTGTGTGTGTGTGTGTGTGTGTGTGTGTGTGTGTGTTTTAGGCCCACAGGTTTATTTTCTTTAGGCCTGCACTGATATTATTCATGTTCTAGGGTGACAGAATTAAAGAATCTAAGAGTTGGAAGGGAGCTGAGACACCCAGCCCATAAATGAATGGGAATGCCCTCTACAAGAGACGATTGGGGGCTGCTAGGTGGCACAGTGGATAGAGCACTGGCCCAGATTCAGGAAGACTTGAGTTCAAATCCGACCTTAGACACTTGACACTTACTAGCTGTGTGACTCTGGGCAAGTCACTTAACCCCCATTACCCCCTTACCAAAAAAAAAAAGAGAGAGAGAGAGAGAGAGAGAGAGAGAGAGAGAGAGAGACAATTAAGGGGTGTAGCAGAAAGAATGCTAGACCCGGAGTTAGGAAGACTTAAAACCCAATCTTATCTACTTACTAGGTGAATAACCCTGAACAAGTCACTTAACCTCTGTCTCCTTCAATCTCCTCATCTGTAAAATTGTGATCATAACAGCCCTTGCTTCCCAGCTTTTTGAGAGGATTAAACAAGATATGTATAGAGTGCTTTATTAATTATAAAGTGCTAAATAAATCCTAGCTATTATCCCATATAATAATCTTCATTTATTTATTTATTTATTTTTCATCTAATAATCTTCAGTAAAGAAGGATCCACCATTCTCTGAGTCAGCTTATACTACTTTAAAAGACTCTGTTAGGAAGGTTTTTTTTCCCCCTAAAATAGTTACGAAATCTGCCTCTCCAACTGTCATGTGTTGCCTCTAGTTCTGTCCTCTAGAGTCAAGAAGGACAAATCTAGTTTCTCTACCTCAGTTCATAAGCTAATGTTCATTTTTATAGTTACCGTAGGAGGCTGATTACTGTTATCTGGTGTAGTCTATATTTGTTAACCACAATCATGATAATAGCCACAATTGGCTTATTGTTATACCTCATACTGAGGTTAAAATCATCAATAGGTCTTTTATTAAGCCACTAAATAGCCAAATCTTGTCAGAAAACAGAGAAGAAAGAAAAGTAACAAAGTACTAGGGACCAGAGCTGTGGCAGAGTATCAGAAGTAAAAGAAGACTTTTGCAATGGGAAATATGCTTAAAATAATAGTGGATCATGAGCATATTTAAAAGAAGCTGTGGAGGTTTTTGGTAGTGATCAAAATCTGTCTTTGTTTAGTCATTTCAGTCATGTCCAATTCTTCATGACCCCATTTTGGATTTTCTTGGTAAAGATAATGGAGTGGTTTGCCACTTCCTTCTCCAGGTCATTTTATAGATGAGGAAACTGAGGCAAACAGGGTTACATGACTTGCCTAAGGTCACACAGCTATTAAGCATCTGAGACCAGATTTGAATTGAGGTCTAACTAGGCCCTATCCATTGTGTCACTTAGTGACCCATATTAAACCAGTAGGAAAACCCATTTTTAGAATAACAGCTCATGTTTAGATGGTACTTCTTAAGGTTGCCAAGTGCCTTACACACAGTAGTTCATCTGAGTCTCCCAGCAACCCTTTGAGGTGGTTATTACCAACCTCATTTTGCAGCTGAGGAAACAGGTTCAGAGAAATTAAGTGATTTGCCCAAGGCCATACTCCTAGTAAAATATTAAAGGTGGGATCCTGAACAAGCTCTTTCTGACTTCAGCCCTCTAGCTATCATGCCACACTGTAATGTTGGCATTTGAGTGCAGCATGAATCAAATCAGAAGATTGTAGCTCTAGAGCTGAAGGGGAATCACAGAAGACAAACAGTCCACATCTTTTACTTTTTCTATAGATGAGGAAATTGAGACCCTAGAAGGTAAACAACAACAACAACAACAACAGCAAAACATTTACATAATTACAAAATACGTCACAAATTATTTTTATCTGCACAATCACTCTGGAAGGTAAATAATAATATTATTCCCATTTTTATCGATAAGGAAACTGAAGTATAAGGAAATTAATTGTTCAGGGTCACACAGCTAGTTAAGTGTCTGAAGCTAGAGTTAAAACTCAGGTCTTCCTTACTCCCAGCACAGCCCTCTACCCACTGTGATACCTAAGTAACTTGCTCAAAATAACACAGGTAGTAAGTGGCAGAGGTGAGACTTGGACCCGGAACTAGCACTCTTTCCATTGTACCATATATCTTCTTATCAGACATAAGAGAAGCATTTCTCGTTAGTCTATGGTGTACTAACGTTACAGAAGTTCGGATTATTATTAATTTGCATGATTGTTTAAAAATTGCAGCCTCTTTAAAAATTAAAAATAGAAATGGGGATTGCAACAGCAACCATGAAGGCTATACCACTGGGAATTTAACTGGCTTCTTGTGGCTAGTATTTCAGAGGGACCAGTTGCCTTGCTTCCTGTGTGTGTGAGTCAAAACCAAATGAATTGTGTAAAACGATGTTTTAAAAGCCTTACCCAAGATTGCATTCAAAGGGGCACCTGTTATTTATATTACTTGAATGTAATGAGATTGCAAATGGATATGAAAACCTTCAAAGTGTGGAAAATAATCAAATAAAATTCAAACAGCAGAATAATTGGTAGGGGAAACCATGATTTGCTTTGAATTACAGAATATTTTCTTTTAGATGAGTGTATTTACATTAAGTCAAGTCAATAAACACTCATTAAATGCTTTCTAGGTGCCAAACACTGTGCCTAGTACTGGGGGATACAAAGAAATCCTAAAGGAGTTCACAGTGTAATGGGGGTAGACAACATGCAAACAACTATGTAGAACAGAGATCGATAAGGGAAATTGGAGAAAGTCTCAGAGGGAAGGCATTAACATTAAGGAGAACTGGTTCAAGCTTCTTGTAGCAGGTGGGATTTGAATTGAGATCTGAAGGAAGACAGGAAAGCCAGCGGACAGAGATGAGAAGGGAGAAAATTCCAGGCTTATAAAATAGCTAGTGAAAATGCATGGCTAGGAAATGGAGTGTGGAGAGAAGTAGGGAGTAAGATGACTGGAAAATGGGAGAAAGCCAAGTTATGAAGGGTTTTAAAAGCCAAACCTCCTCATATGCTGCTGAATGGACCCGGAGAAAGCCATAAGACTGAGTTTACTGAGTCTGCTACAGATTTCTTTTATCTAATCTCAACCATGTCCTCACTTTAGCAAGATAATCCTTCAGTTCTTCCTTAATTGATTCTCCATCTACTCCCCATTGAGAAGTGTTCCTAACCTTCTCCTATCCTCAAATCTCCTACACCTCTTTCTTCCCCCATTTTCTTAGCTGAAAAGCTCAGTTTTGGCTTTACTGAGGACATAGAGGCCATTGGCTGTGAGCTCCCTCTTCTGCCTGTCTCTATATCTCAAAACTCAATATTATATCTTATTCTTTTGTCCACTATTCCAGTTTCCCATAAAGAGGTGACCTTTTTCTTCATCGAGGCTAATTGTTCTACATGGGCTTTTTAAATAAAGATTTTTTTTTTTGTGAGGCAATTGGGGTTAAGTGACTTGCCTAGTGTCACACAGCTAGTAAGTGTTAAGTGTCTGAAGCCAGATTTGAACTCAGGTCCTCCTGACTCCAGGGTCAGTGCTTTTATTCACTGTACCACCTAGTTGCCCCTGTACATGATCACATCCCTTTTCTTCTCCATCGGATTAATCCCTCAAACAGCCATCCTTTGTAATGTTCACTCTCATTTTCCCCCATCTAATGATTGTTTTCCACTCCCAAATTTCTCCAATACTTAAAAAAACCCTCTCAAGATCCTGCCATTCTTCCAAACTATCATCCCATATGTGTCTTCTCTTTTACTTCCACATATCTAGGGAAAAAAGTTGTCTACACTCATTGTCTGTACTTCTCTCCTCTTACAAATTTGCCAACTCTTTGCATTCTAATTTCCAACCTCACTACTTAACTGAAACTATGCAGTTTTTAACACAACTGACTACCTTCTCCTATATTCTCTCTCCTCTGGGTTTTCTTGATCCTACTCTCTCTTAGTTCTTCTACTTTTTTTTCTTTTTTTGCCAGGCAATGAGGGTTAAGTGACTTGCCCAGGGTCACACAGCTAGTAAGTGTCAAATGTCTGAGGCCAGATTTGAACTCAGGTCCTCCTGAATCCAGGGCTGGTGCTTTATCCACTGCACCACCTAGCTTCCCCCTGGTTCTTTTACTTTTGACCATTGTTTTTAGTTTTCCTTTGCTGATTCATCATCCAGATCATACCCTTGACTGCAAGTATACCTTAAGGCTAGATTCTGGGCCCTCTTCTCTTTTTTCTGTACGTACTTTCATTTGGTGTCTTAATGAGCTTAATTATCATCTCAATGCAGATGATTCCCAGATCTATATGTCCAGTCTTAATCTCCTCCTTCCAGTCTTGCATTAATAACTTTGTATTAGACATTTCAAACTAGGTATCCCATAGGTATTCCAAACTCAACATATTCTGGGGCAGCTGGGTGGCGCAGTGGATAAAGTACCAGCCCTGGATTCAGGAGGACCTGAGTTCAAATCTGGATACAGACACATGACACTAACTAGCTGTGTGACCCTGGGCAAGTCACTTAACCCTCATTGCTCAAAAACAAACAAACAACAAAAACAAACCTAGTTCGCCAAACTCAACATATTCAAAACAGAACCCATTATCTTTCCTCAAAACTAACTTCTCTTCTGAACTTCTCTTTCAGTTGAAGGTATCACCATTTTTCTAATCTCCTAGATTCACAACCTGAGTGTTATCCTCAACTTCTCACTCTCCCTAACTCCACAAAGCCAATCAATTTCTTAATCTTATTTCACCTTTTTCATCTCTTGCATCTGCCCTCTTTTCTCAAACCCCACAGTCACTACCCTAATTCAGATCATCATCTTCTCTCGTCCATACTATTACAATAGCATTCTCATTGGTCTCCATGCCTTAATTCTCTTCCCACTCTAATCCATCCTTCGTACAGTTGTTGTTTTTTTTTTTTTTGGTGAGGCAATTGGGGTTAAGTGACTTGCCTAGGGTCACACAGCTAGGAAGTATCAAGTGTCTGAGGCCAGATTTGAACTCAGGTCCTCCTGAATCTAGGGCTGGTGCTCTATCCACTGTGCCACCTAGTTGCCCCTTTCATACATTTACCAAGGTGATTTTCCCAAAGTACAGTGGCTATGTCACTCCATTACTTAGTAAGATCCAATGGTTCTCTACTGTCTTAAGGATCAAATATAAACTTCTATTTGGCATTGAAAGTCTTTCACAACTTTGTCACAATTTCCCTTCCTTCACTCTGTGGTCCAACCAAACTTGATTTAATGCTGTGCTAACATACAACACCGTCTTCTATCTCTGTGCATTCAAACCAGCTATCTCATGTGCCTAGAATGCTTTCCTTCCTCAACCCTACTTCATAGAATATTTTGTTACCCTCATGACTCAGTTTAAGTGCTACTTTCTATACAAAGTCTTTCTTGATGACTTCAATGGCTAATGCTCTTCCTCCCAAAATTACCTTGCATTTATTTAGCATATACTCGATAGGTATTATTATATGATTCTATTGTTCTGAATCTCTTCTCACTTTCTTGAGTAAAGTTAAAAATGCATTCTACAGATGTGTTTCAACTTCCTCTCTTCTCACTATCTTCAAAACCATCAGCACTTTGGCTTTTGATTTCTCTCATTTACTTATCTTTAATCTCTCCCTGTCTGTTGGCTGTTTCTCTGTTTCCTAAAAACATGCCTGTCTTCCCCAATCTGAGAAAATCCTAATTTGATCCATCCATCCATCCCCACTAGCTATCATCCCATATCTCTCCTCCTTTTTGTGGTTAAACTCCTTGAGAAGGCTCTACAATAGATGCCTTCACTTCCTTTATTCTCACTCACTTCTTAACTAGAGAGTTAAGTCTGGTTTCCAGCCTTATCATCCAACCAAATTTTCTGTCTTCAAAACTGTCAAATGATCTCTTTTTAAAAAATTAATTAAATTAAATTATTTTATTTTATTTTGCGGGGCAATTGAGAGTTAAGTGACTTGGCCATAACCACACATAGCTAGTAAGTGAAAAGTGTCTGAGGCCGGATTTGAACTCAGGTCCTCCTAATTCCAGAGCCTGTGCTTTATCCACTGCACCACCTAGCTGCCCAGCAAAGCCATTTTTCTAAAGCATTTCTCTGACCATATCATTGCCCATTCAATACACAATAAATCCCAAGAACCCCTTATTACCTACAGGATCAAGTATTAAGTTTGCTGCCATTTAAAGCTCTTCATAACCCGGACCCTTCCCACCTCTTCATTTTTCTTACACTTTACTCTCTTCCATGTACTCTACAATTGAACTACCCCAACCCACTTGCTGCTCCTCACTATTTCCTGTTTCTGTGTCTTTGCAATGACCATTCCCCTCATTTACAGTGATCTTCTGTCATCTCACTGTCATCTCATAGTTCCCTGGCCTTACTTCAAGACTCAGCTCAAATCTCACGTGCTGCAAGATGCTTTTACCAGTATCTCCAGCTCCTAGTACCCTCTTTGCTGAGATTAACTTCCACTTACTCTGGATATATCTTCTATGTACCTAGTTATTTGCACATGGTATAAAATGAGTTCCTTGAGGACAAGGAATAGTTTTTCCTTTCCTTGTATGTCCAGCATGTAGGATAGTCTCTGACATATAGTAAACATCTGATAAATGTTTTACCTTACTGCCTGATATTATCTTTCTGATAGAGGAATGTAAGTTCCTTATGTGCACAGGCTAATTAGTTTATGTCTTTGTATCCCCAGTATCTAGAAAATGGTGGGATTTTTTTATTTTTTATTTTTAGTGAGGCAATTGGGGTTAAGTGACTTGCCCAGAGTCACATAGCTAGTAAGTGTTAAATGTCTGAGGCCGGATTTGAACTCAGGTACTGCTGACTCCAGGGCCAGTGCTCTATCCACTGCGCCACCTAGCTGCCCCCGAAAATGGTAGGATTTTAACAAATGTGTGGTTTATTTATTTATTTATTTATTGCAGGGCAATTGGGGTTAAGTGACTTGCCCAGGGTCACATAGCTAGTAAGTGTCAAGTGTCTGAGGCCACATTTGAACTCAGGCCCTCTTGAATCCAGGGCTGGTGCTTCATCCACTGTACCTCCTAGATGCCCCCCTGCCCCGGTTTATTTTTAATTAAATTTTATTTTATTTTTAAAAAGATCTGCCTTCTCTCCCTCCTACCTCTCTGCCTATCCATTAAAAAAACAAGAAAAATGAAACCTCAGTTACAAATATGTACAGTTAAGCAAAGCATGTCCCTGCGCTGGCCCTGTTAAAAAAAATTCTTAATGTATACTCAGAATCCATTGCCTCTCTATCATAATGCAGATAGCACGTTTTATCATGAGTCCCCTGGAATTTTGGTGGTTCATTGTGTTGATCAGAATTCCCAAGGTTTTCACAGTTGTTTGTCTTTACAATATTGTTTTTATTATACAAATTGCTCTGGTTTTGTTTACTTCACTCTGCATCAGTTCATACATGTCTTCTCAGGTTTCTCTGAAATCATCTTTTCATTTCTTACATCACAATGTTTACAGATGAATGTTGATTGACTAATTGAGTTGACTCTTTTCTCTCTTTCACCTTTTATATTCAATCAGTTACCACATCCCTTGGATTCAATCTCTCCATAATTTCTTTTCTTTTTTTATTTCAGCAACAAACATTTATTTTATTTTCTAGTTACATGTAAGGGTAGTTTTCAACATTTATTTTCATAAGATTTAGAGTTCCAAATTTTTCTCCCTCCCTCCCTTTCCTCCCCACTCCACAAGATTGCAATCAGGTTATATATGTACAATCCACAAATGTTCTTTTTATCAGTTCTTTCTATAGGGGTGCATAGTAAGCTTCCTCATTAGTTCCTTGGGATTGTCTTGGATCATTGCACTGCTGAGAGTAGTTAAGTCATTCACAATTACTCACTGAACAATACTGCTGTCACTATGCACAATGTCTTCCCAGCTCTGCTCACTTCACTATACATCAATGTTCATTAGTCTTTCCAGGTTTTTCGGGGATCATCCTGTTTGTCATTTCCTGTAGCACAAGACCATTCCACTACAATCATATAACACAGCTTTTTCCATCATTCCTCAGTTGATGGACATTCCCTTGATTCTCAATTCTTAGCCTCCACCAAGAGTTGCTATAAATATTTTTTGTACAAGGTTTCCCCCTTTTCTCTTTTTCATGATTACTATTGTTAACTGTTTCCCTTCCATCCTATTCCCTTCCCCATGATATTTATTCTACTATCCATCTTCTTTCATCTTATCACTCTTCAAAACGGATTTGCTTCTGTCTGTCCCCTCCCCCACTCTGCCCTTCCTTCTTTTGCCCCTCTCTCTTTATCCCCTTCCCCTCCTATTTTCCTGCAGGGTTAGAGAGATTACTCCACCCAATTAAGTGTGTACATTATTCCCTCCTTGAGCCAATTCTAATGAGATTGAGGTCTTTGAGCCAATTCTGCTGAGTGTTAGGCTCATTTACTGCCCAGATTAAACAGATTACTCCACCCAGTTGGCTGTGTCTGTTAGTCTCTCCTTGAGGCAGCTCTGATGACTTTAAGGTCTTTGAGCCTTTCTCATGAGTGTAAAATTCATTTACTGCCCTGCTCCTCTTCCATCTCTTCCCCCACTCCATAAGCCTTTTCCTGTTACTTTCATGTAGGATTTCACTTCTGCCCTTCCCCCTCCCCCAGTGAATTCCCTTCACCCCTCAATTTAACCCTAAAGATATCATCACCTAGCTAAGTGACACAGTGGACAAAGCACCATCCCTGGACCCAAGAGGATCCCAGCCAAAACCCAGCCTCAGACACAAGACAGTCACCCACTGTATGACCCCAGGTATGTCCCCCAGCTCCAATTTTTTATGGTTCTCTAGGGTCTTGTATTTGAAAGTCAAATTTACCATTCAGTTGAGGTCTTTTCATCACAAATATCTGAAAGTCTCCTTTTTCATTAAAATCCCATTTTTTCCCCTGAAAGATAATGATGAGTTTTGCTGGGTAGGTGATTCTTGGTTGTAATCCCATTTCCTTTGCCCTTTGGAATATCATATTCCATGCCCTCTGGTCCTTTAATGTAGAAGCTGCTAGATCTTGTGTTATCCTGACTGGGGCTCCACAGTACTTGAATTCTTTCTTTTTGGCAGCTTTCAATATTTTCTCCTTGACCTGAGAGCTCTGGAATTTGGCTATAATATTCCTAGGAGTTTTCCTTTTGGGATCTCTTTCTGGAGGTGATTGGTGGATTCTTTCAATTTCTATTTTAGCTTCTTCTTCTAGAATTTCAGGGCAATTTCCCCTGAGAATATCTTGGAAGATGGTGTCTAAGCTCTTTCCTTGATCATGGTTTTCAGGTAGACCAATAATTTTCAAATTATCTCTCCTGGACCTATTTTCCAGGTTACCAGTTTTTCCCAGAAGATATTTCACATTGCCCTCTATTTTTGTATTCATTTGGATTTGCTTTATTGTGTCTTGGTTTCTCATAAAGTCACTGGCTTCCATTTGTTCAATCCTCATTCTTAGGCAATTATTTTCATCAGAGAGCTTTTGTACCTCCTTTTCCATTTGACTTTTCAAGCTGTTGACTTTTTTCTCATGTCTTTCCAGCATCCCCCTCATTTCTCTTTCCATTTTTTCCTCTATCTCTCTAACTTTATCTTCAAAGTCCTTTTTGAGCACCTCTACAGCCTGAGACCAATTCATATTTTTCTTGGAAGCTTTAGATATAGGGGCCCTGATGTTGATATCTTCCTCTGAGGGTGCCCCTTGGTCTTCCTTGTTACTGAAGAAACTTTCTATGGTCCTCACCTTTCTCTGTCTGCTCATCTTGCCTTTCTTTTACTTGACTTTTTGCTCCTTAAAGTGGGGCACTGTTTCTAGGCTGCAGTATCCCAAGCTTAAGAAGTTCCAGGTGGTATGATTTAAGGAGGAACAGGTTTTTCACTCACCTGACCTGTTCCCTCATCCTTAGAGGACCCCAGACCAACTTGCTAATTAACCAGCTTTGTGTGTTGTGGTTGTTAGCTCTGAGGAGCCTGTGCCCCTCCCCCACCTGGGCCACTGCTACTCAAGCCTACCTCCTGGTTCTCAGCAGGGGTATAAAATCCAAGTTCTGCCTTAGCACCAGCATAGACCCCTGTAGTCTCCCCCCTGCCCGGGGCTCAGCCCACTCACCAGACTGTGAGCTTAGTTCCAGACAACACTGGCGCTTCAATTGATTCAGAGGCTCTGGGGGTCTGCTTTTCTGGTGAGGCCTTCCTGGTAGTGGATCTGTGTCAGGGTGACTGTGGGGTTGGGCTTGACTCCTTTATCAGCACAGCAGCTCCTTCCTTCTGACCTTCCAAGCCGTTCTTGGTTAGAAGATGATTTCAGCACATTCTTCTGTGAGTTTTGCTGCTCCAGGCATTTTCCTATGGTGTTATTTGGATGTTTTTTGGAGCGATCATGTCATGAGTTCGGGAGCTCACTGCCTTTCCTCTGCCATCTTGGCTCTGCCCCTGGTTCTCCATAATTTCTTGCATCTAAGCACTCTTGTGTTGTTTTTTTTTTCCTCACCATCACAACCATGGTAAAGATCCTTATTAACACCCCCATAGATTATTGCAATAGCTTCCTAATAGGAGATGCTTCCCATCTCTACTATCTACCCACCATCCAATCTACCCCTACTCCTACCCCTACCCTCTATCCCCAAGCCATTCTTCATGCCATTGCATATATCTGCTTACATTAATCCTTTGTTTAAAAGATCTTCATTGGCTCTTTACACAGCCTACTTTTCACAAGCTGGCATGATTCAACCTTTATGGTCTTAGCTTATATTACTCTCTTTAAGACACTCCACACCACTAAATACTGAAGTTCTCTGCTTCTCTTCCTTTGTTTATACTCTTCACTATGCTTAGAATGGCTTCCCTTCCCCTAGTCTGCCTAACAATCCATTAGAACACAACTCATACTTTAACTTTTCTATGACATCTTCCCATGAAGAATCTTCAGTGGCATTGGACCTTCACATATTCACTTCTCAAGAGCACTTATCTTGTAATATTATATATTCTAGTTATCTCTATCTGCATCTTATTTCTTTATTGGACTGAAACCTTAATGAGAGTATAGTTTGGGAATTATCTAAACTTTGCATTTTTCTCTCTGTTGAGTACTCTGAACATAGCTGTTGCTTAAATGTTGGGTAAATGAACATCTTATCTCCCTAATGAAGATGTCAATTCTTTGAGGATAGGGATTATATCTTATGATTCTACTATGACCCCTTGATAAGTACCTATTTGATGTTAAATAAATATGTTAAGTTGAATATGAGAATGTGCTTAACATACTTTTTAGTTTAATCTGCATTATTAAACATTTTCTCCATTTTTTTCACATCTCAATAATCGACAATAAAAGAAATCAAGCTCTGATTTGTAGTTTTCTTTTTATAATTTTTTTTTTTAGTGAGGCAATTGGGGTTAAGTAACTTGCCCAGGGTCACACAGCTAGTAAGTGTTAAGTGTCTGAGGCCGGATTTGAACTCAGGTACTCCTGACTCCAGGGCTGGTGCTCTATCTACTGCACCACCTAGCTGCCCACTGATTTGTAGCTTTACTGATTTCCAAGGTATGAATGCTCAAAGTGAAAATATAACAGTGGGCTTTAGCTAGTTTGAGCTTGCTCCAGGACTGGGAATATGAATGTAATTCCTGTTTCAAAACCCATTGGTATGGAACTCTCATTAATGATGGGGATTAAAGAACTGCCTGGTGTGAAGGACAGGGGGTGGGGTTGTTAAGAGACAGAGAGGTATAACTCTCATCATTTCCTCTGTGGGAACTATTCAACTGGGAATTCCCCTTAAGGACTCTCCTAGCAAGGCTCTTCTTTGCCTGGCGTCCAGTTGGCTTCCAACTTCAAGAGAAAAGAAGCAAGAGGCCAACCCCACTTCAGGTTGCTGAAGGAAAAGACTTGAGAGGATCAGGCAGCCTCCATCCTGGCCCTATTTCCAGCTTACTACACTAGAGACTTTGGGGAATTCCCCCTTGGGTGAGATCCTGGATTCTCTTTCTTGGTTGAGCTAAGTTTTCTTGTTCCCAATGGGAGAGCTTTTTCACTCTGTATTGTTTGGCATATAATCTCCTTCTTATTTCTGTTTTGCTATAATTTAGATAAATGGATTTCTTTTCTATTCTCTATGTATATTCATAATCGAACTGTTATTTGGTGGGAAAGGGCTCAGGCCTTGGTTATAGAGCTTGCGGTCTTCCTACTCCCCAAAATGAGAGGTATCAAGTTAACTTGAACCCAGGCGTATCCCCTAGATAAACAATATTTAAGGAACAAATACATATATTGTAGCCCAGTGCTCCCTCTCTCAGGAGAGCAGTGTGGTAGCCTCCAGCCCCTGCCTCTTGCTTTCCTTCTCCTGGCAGGAATGAAAGTCTCCCTTGGAGAAGAAAGATGTCTATTCTGCCTCCTTTCAAGTCACACATGCAACAACAGGCCTTTTTGCCACATGTGAGTCCTCTTTACACATGTGGTACCCACTCTGCTGCTGTTGTTTTTTGTTCATCCTTTGTTCTCAAAGAGGACCAAAGACATACTGAGGGTGATGTCTTGAATTGCAAGTTGAATTGTATTTAAGTGAATCAGCGCTGTTCAAAGTCATCAGCCTCATTCTTTCCTTGAAAGTGATCAGTG
Organism: Dromiciops gliroides; assembly: GCF_019393635.1. Taxonomy (NCBI): domain Eukaryota; kingdom Metazoa; phylum Chordata; class Mammalia; order Microbiotheria; family Microbiotheriidae; genus Dromiciops; species Dromiciops gliroides. The sequence goes on along the minus strand of NC_057863.1, from coordinate 240,831,952 downwards.
CCCAGTGTCAAGATACAGGTGAAGAGGATTGGCAATGGCCCAGGATGCAGTGGGGGACCTTGGCCTTTTTAAGTTTAGGTCTTTTCCAGGTCTCAATTTGTCTGACATGAATAAGACTAACTAAAGTATCTTTCTTCCTCTCCCAGGTGTCTACAATTACCCAAAAAGGTGCATGAGAATTGCTAGAGATCTCAAAAACACAGTGGAAAGTATGAGTAACCCCAGGACAATAGACACCATCTAGCTAAGTTACAAAGAAACCATATAACCTTTGTGCTTGTTTCAAATTTAGCATATTCTTTAACAGAATATCTTTTTAAACATCTTCTAGTGCAGTTTCAAGGGATCCCCTTGTAAGACACTTTCAAAGGAGCAAAATTATTGAAGTTGCTCTGTCTTTTTTTGGGGGTGTGTGTGAGGAAATTGGGGTTAAGTGACTTTCCCAGGGTCACACAGCTAGTAAGTGTCAAGTGTCTGAGGTCAGATTTGAACTCAGGTCTTCCTAACTCCAGGGTGCTCTATCCACTGTGCCACCTAGCTGCCTCTCTGTCTTCTTAATAGAGATAGTAACCCGCAATTAAAAGTGTTGCCAGAAAAGGAACTGGTTGTAGAATAATCTAAGAAAAAATGAAGAAAAAACCTATGTTTGGGTTTTTGCTAATTTTCCTCTGAATCTAGTAGGAGATGGGAGGTTCCCTCAGATAACATTTCTGAAGCTGTGCAATAAGAGTCCATGCTCATTTTCACATTTCAGACATTGATCTCAAGTGATCATTTGACAAAAATTAGAGCCAGTTAAGTGGTATAGTAGCTATGGCACTGGACCTGGAATCAGGAAGAACTGAATTCAGATACCAGCTCAGACACTTACTACCCCTATGATCCTAGGCAAGTTATTTGACCCTAGCCTGCCTCAGTTTCCTCATCTGTAAAATGGGGATAATAATAGCAACCTACCTCTCAGGGTTGTCATGAGGATCAAATGAACCTTGTGAACCTTGAACCACTGGGTCAATGCTAGCTATTAACATTACTTGTGGACAAGACACTCTGTTGCTCTGGGCCTCAGGTTTCATTGTCTGTAATATGGGCGAATTTCACCACCAAGGTACTTTTTGTTTCTAAATTATATTTTGATTTGACTTGCCCAGGTTACAATGAGAGATTGGTCAGAACCAAGGGTAGACCTTAGAGATACTGAATCTCTTAGACCGAGATTCTTTCCAATATACTAACCTACCATTTCTATAAAGTAGAATGAACATTATTGTTCTACAGGTAATTTTATTATTAATCTCTTAGTGTCCAGGACCTTGCTTAAGTCAGACTTTAAGCCTTTCTAGCTTGCTAGGACATCTTGGAGGTTATGATGACTGACAAGGACTTTTGAGAACTAAGGGCCATCTTCATGTTACAAAGAAGCATCTACATAAGATTTTTTTTTTGGATGAGGCAATTGGGGTTAAGTGACTTGCCTAGGGTCACACAGCTAGTAATTGTTAAGTGTCTGAGGCTGTATTTGAACTCAGGTCCTCCTGAATCCAGGGCCAGTGCTCTATCCACTGCACCACCTAGGTGCCCCATCTACGTAAGATTTTTAATGAAAGTATAAATAGGCAATAAATATATGAAGTAATATAAATAGTTAATAATATCCATCCATCCGTCTATCTATCTATCTATCTATCTATCTATCTATCTATCTATCTATCTATCTATCTATCTATCTAATTTCTTCCCTCTCCCTGCCTTTTAACAGAATTCAGGCCCTTACTCTGATTTGTATGTTGACAACCACAGAATCACCATGAAGTTATATGCCTCAGGATAAACCAAGTAATCTTTTCAACCCTTCTATTTCTCCTTGACAGGATATAAATTCTCTATACTAGGAACAAATTACTCTTCTTGAGTCCTCATTGATATTCATCTGAGATTTTCATTGACTCAAATATATGCATAATTTGTACACTCAAGCTACTTCCTTGGACTTGAACTTTAAAAGACTGGGAAATATAGAGAGAAGGGAGATGGAGGCTTATGTACACAGATGTGGACTCTAAGAAATGCCTCTGCATTTGTGAAATTACATGGCCCTTCAGAGTACCATGGGCACGGAGGAATAGGAGTTATGTGGGCACACAGAAGGAGATGGGGTTCCATTGCTAGATGGAGATAAGAAGGTGAAGATGGATCAGCATAGCAGGAGGTTACAGTGTGGAAGAACAGACTAGACCCAACCTTTGCTGGTATTGTGAGTCATATATTATATGTACATCCTGATGGAACATGGGACTCACAGGAATATTGGTTGCCTCTTTAGAAGCTCCACATTCTTTCTTGACAAGGAGGCACCCTTCACAGGATAGTATAATGTCTGGAGGATTTTCTGGGTTCCTGGGGAAACAGAGGTTCTCCAGAGGACAATAAAGGGTTGTTTGGCTTCCTAGCAACTGAATTGCTTTCTCTATATGATTGGGGGGTAATCTGGAGGGACCTTATAGGCCCCTGGAACCCACCAGATGGATATCATTGTTTATAGTTTTGAGTATTTTGGTTGCTGATGTTTTGCTAAATAAGGCCTGGCTTCTATTCATTATTTTGTTAGCTTATATCCTTGCATGAGAGTTGAGTGCCATTTTAAGGAAAGACATGAGCCAAATATTTATACTGAGGACAAAATAAGCTGAATTCTGAAATTCCCAGTGGACAGCCTGATTGGGGACAAAATAAGCCAACAGAAACTGAATTGAGACTGTCAATCCAAGAACCATGGTGTCTGGACAATGGTTGCAACTACTACATAATAACCAAATAGAAACACCCCTGAGAAAGACATGCAGCAAACAGGCCTTTGGCATTTATTTATTGGATAATTCTTTTTTTTAGAATCATAGATTGATGGAATGTTCCACTTCTCAACTTTACATGTAAAAACACTGAAGTCGAGAGAAGGGAAATGCTTTCTGTGCAGGGCCTCAAACTGTAAATCTCTCTCTCTCTTTTTTTTAGTGAGGCAATTAGGGTTAAGTGACTTGCCCAGGGTCACACAGCTAGTAAGTGTTAAGTGTCTGAGGCCAGATTTGAAATCAGGTACTTCTGACTCCAGGGCCAGTGCTCTATCTACTGTGCCACCTAGCTGCCCCAAATCTCTTTATTTTTAAACGAACCTCTTGGTTTGTTACCCATAACCAGGAAATGACCTGGTGCTTAGAGTTCTTTTTTCACATAACAGTGAAAATGTAAATATGCTGGTTTGGTTGTGTTGGGGTAAACGAAATGAGTCATTCAATATAAAAACCATAACATAGGATTCTCAAACGTACTGAATTGCTCTGGGTGGTGTTTTTTGGTTTACCATGTTTCCATTTTTCTTTTACATTTCTTCAAGAATAAAATGATAAATATGTCACTTTTAGTCATGTTCAGAGGAGATAACAGGTTATATGTTGTAAGGGGCTACAATTCTAGCTATACTATCTAAAATCTAATGAGTGGTCACCAATAAATTATAAGCTTTAGCAAGAGTATTTAAGTGTTTAAGTATTTATTAAAGAGAATTAGGATCAGAGAGAAAGGTAAGAATCTAACTATTTCTAAGAGACCCCATAATCTGACCCGCCATGGTGAGGTTAGGAACCAAAAGAGGAAGAACCCCTCCACCAGGGTCGGCTTCCTACTCCGTGTCCTCCTCCCAGAAATGGGAGGCTCCTCAAGTTGATTGGCTGGTAGCTTTGATAGACAGCACCCACAAGCAAACATCACTTCCTGACGCCAAGGAACTGACCACATGGCTTGCCCTCAGATGCCTTCTCCTCACGGCAGAGCTTTCCTACAGTAGCTCTCCAGCAGGTGGTGTCATTCCAATTGTTACAATGTATAATAGGTTATATACATAACAGGTTAGGAACTTTAAAAGTGCAAACTATTCAATTGCCATCTACTTCTTCCTCCTGATTTCTCCACTCAGCTCCTTATTCTTGGATAGCAGATCCCAGGTTTATGGCAAATGCCATATAAATAATTCAGATTTTGGGATAAATACATACTGTTCACAGAGTTCTAGAATTTGATTGTCTTTCTATCATAAACTACTTTTTAAAAAAAATATTTTTAAATTTTATTTGTTTATTTATTCATTCATTCATCTATCTATCTATTTATTTATTTTGGTGGGGCAAAGAGGGTTAAGTAACTTACCCAGGGTCACACAGCTAGTGTCAAGTATCTGAGGCTGGATTTGAACTCAGGTCCTCCTGAATCTAGGGCTGGCACTTTATCCACTGCGCCACCTAACTGCCCTATCATGAACTACTATATCCAAACAGATTGATTCTTTTATGAAGACAAACTTGGCTTTCTTTTGCCTTAATTCTCACCTAGTCTTTAATTACCGAATGGGCATTGTCTCAGATGAACCAAGACCTGGGAAAGACCTTAGTTTAAAAAGGCCAGGGTGTCCCACTGCATTAGGGGCCATCTCCAGTAGGCCTGACCTATGTCTTGCCACTGGAGTCTGATGACTCTGGAGGAGAGAGTGAGGCTGATGACTTTGTACACCTCTGTCTCACTTAAATCCAGTTCACTTGTAAGTCAAAACATCACCCTCTTGATGTCATTGGTCCTCTTAGAGAACAAAGAATGAGGGCAGCTAGGTGGCACAGTGGATAAAGCACTGGCCCTGGATTCAGGAGGACCTGCGTTCAAATCTGGTCACAGACACTTGACACTTACTAGCTGTGTGACCCTGGGCAAGTCACTTAACCCTCATTGCTCTGCAACCCCCACTCCCCCGCAAAAAAACCCAAAATCCAAACTAAAGGTGAACAAAGAATAAACAACAACTATATCCAAGAAGCACTTTCTATATATAAAACTTTTGAGAGAACAATAGAACAGCTGACATATATCATTTTAAAGTTTGTAAAGCCTATTTTCCAATACAAAGTATCCCCAAAATCTTAGTGCAGTGTTAACTTTGAATAACTGAAAACTTCTGTAAGACTTTGGGGACACCTTGTATTATTGTGTTTGATCTTTATAATAACTCTATGGCATAACTATGACAGGTATCATAATCCTCATTCTACATATAAGGAAACTGAGACTCGGAGAAGTTAAATAATAGAACTAATAAATGTCAGAGATGGAATTCAAATCCCAAGTCTCCCCTGACGCTAGGTCCAATGCTCTTCCTGCTATATAAGGATACTGAGCTGACTTTTAAGAGGAGCTGACATTTATAGAGCCTTTAAAGTACTAAACCAGAAGTAAGATCAAGTAGACCTATCAAAATCAAGAAGTGGGGGGAGGATTTCTTTGGTTCATTTAAAAAAAATAGTAAAAAAACCCAAACCCCAAACAAACAAACAAAAAATAGTAAAGCTTGCCAGTAGTCATTCAGTGAATACCTATTGTAAGGCAAACATTACAATAAGGGATTAGTTGAAGTGGGGTTTTTGACCAACTGACATGATATCTATACTATAGCCCCAGAAGTCTGCTTTGCTGGCTCTTGGACATTTATCTCACCTCTCAGCATAGAGATGGAGGGCTTAAGTTATAGAAGGAAGAATGTATATATCAGATTTATTTTGCTTAAATTTATTTCTTTGTTAAAGGGAAAGACTATGTTGGAGGAGTGAGGATGGACAGTTACTAGAAAGAAGCAGAGTTTTTTTAAGAGCATTGCTAAAACATTTCGAAAAAAGAAAAAAAAATGGATCTACCTCTAAGTTCTTGAAGACACAAATTAAAAATCAACAATAATCAACAACAATGAAAAAAAAATTCTACCCCATGATTCTGGAAAGATAAAAGCCATAGCAATTCTATTTTGTCAACTCCAAGTGGGACCCCAATCCATACATTTTGTCCCTTTTTTATATTATACATTTGTAAAACTAGGATTGCAATTACCCATGGAGTATGCCTCTTGGGATCCTTTTGGAATAACTACAACTTACTGGTGTTTGGGAATTGACACAGCTTTTTAAACAGAGCTATTTTGGGGAGGCTTGGTCTCAGATTAGATATTACTGAGGCGAGATGTTTGTATCTTCTTTCCAACCTTTGTTTAAATTTTGTTGACTTCATTTGTTTCTCTTCAAGGAATGTGACAACTTACAACTGGCTTCAGGAGAAAATTCTTTCAGTGGATCAGTTTCTTAAAAGATGATAAAGAAATGTCCCTAGTGACTTTAGTGACAACTCACGTACCATTGCATAATCCTTAGCTAAATTATCCATCAATTCTAAAGCTTTGAGAGTTTTGGTAATTCTGAACTCCCTTTTAATGCACCCCTAAATAAAGACTGAACTTTCCCTTCATATTCTACTTTTCTAACCTACTTCTTCCATCACCTCTTCCCACCACTACTCCCCTACCTCCACACATGTAGAACTGCTCAAACAATTAGACAAATAGACATATTCAATCTTTAAACATCCCCAATTAAAGATGTAAAGGAAATAAAAACTCATTCTGCTTACCTTCATCCTAGCATGGAACTTCTTTAAATTCAGAAAACATTAACAGTTGTTTATTCCTCAAAGCTTTACCCAGGAAGTGACCTTGCAAGAGTCAACAGTCTGAAGAGTCTCTTAATTTGACACTGCTTTACACTTCACTTCAGAATATGTGGTGTGCCTCATTTGCTGTGAAGTGTTTCTAATATTTAAAGTTGATGGGCATGAATCACATTAATCTAATTGATTTTGTATTTCAAAGAAATGTTACTTTCAGCCCCAGAGCAGAATACCATGACTGGTACTGACATATAGACAGAGAAGAAAGTAATTTTGAAATTTCCTGTCTAAGTCTATGCTTACAATTACATGTAGCCAAGTTCAGCAGAGCAAAACGTGTACAGAGTTGATGACATGCCACTTGCTTCTCTTTTATAAGCACACTTCCTCTCTGCTCTGAATTGTTCGAATCATATCTTGGATAGAACTATTTGAAACAGTTTGGGCAAAACAGGTTTCTGTACCCTTTCTTATCCGAGTAAGGAAAGCCTCTATAATGTGGTATGGAAGGACCCATTTCCCTAAATCTAGACTATAAATGTTGTGAACCCAATTTGAACTCTGTTCTAGGCAGAACAGAAATTCCTGGCTTTTTATTTTTAAATCATTTTTTCCTGTTTAGAGGTCTAAAAATGCAACATCCTTTGGCTTTACGAGAGAAACATGACCTCTAATTTGTGTTATAGAAAAAATTGCATATTGCAAATTATTTTTGTAATTTTTTCTCAATTACATGTAAAGAAATTAACAGTCATTTAAAAACTTTTTGAGTTCCAAATTTTCTCCCATCTTCCCTTCTCTTCCCTCCCCTCTCCTTGAGATGGCAAGTGATTTGATATAGATTATATATGTTCAGTTATACAAAACATTTCCAGATTAGTCATATTGCAAAATAAAATGCAGGAAAAAACTAAGAAAAATAAAGAAAGTTAAAAAAAAGTATGTTTCAGTTTGCATTTAGACTCTATCAGTTCTTTAATAGGAGGTGGATAACATATTTCATCATAAGTCCTTTGGAATTGTCTTGGATGATTGTATTCCTGAAAATATCAAAGTCATTCACAGTTGCTCACCATAATTGCTGTTATTGTGTATAGTGTTGTCCTGGTTCTCCTCATTTCACTTTGTCTCAGTTCATGTAAGTCTTCCTAGGTTTTGCTTGTTATTTCTTACAGCACAATAGTATTCCATCACAATCATATACATAACTTGTTCAGCCGTCCCCCAACTGATGGGCATCCCTTCAATTTTCAATTCTTTGCCACCACAAAAAGAGCTTCTATAAATACTTTTGTGTAAATAGGTACTTTTCCTTTATCTTTTATCTTTTTGGAATAGAGATTTAGTAGGGATATTGTTGGGTCAAAGGTCATGCACAGTTTTTATAGCCCCTTGGGCATTGTTCCAAATAGTTCTGCACAATGGTTTGACCAATTCACAACTCCACCAGTAGTGCATTAGTGTCCCTTTTCCCCTACATCCCCTCAAACATTTGTCATTTTCCTTTTCCATTATATTAACCAATCTGATAGGTGTGAGGTAGTGCCTCAGACCTGCTATAATTTGCATTTCTCTAATCAATAGTGATTTAGAACATTTTTTCATGACTATAGATAAATTTGATTTCTCTTTCTGAAAACTACTTGTTTATATCCTTTGACCATTAATCAATTGGGGAATGGCTCATATTTTTATAAATTTGACTCAGTTCTCTATATATTTGAGAAATGAGGTTTCTATCAGAGAAACTTGCTATCCATTTTTTTTCCTCAGTTTTCTGCTTTCCTTCAAATCTTGGCTGCTTTGGTTTTGTTTGTGCAAAAACTTAAATTTAAAATAATCAAAATTATCCATTTTACATCCTGTAATCCTCCCTTGTTTGGTCATAAATTCTGCCTTATTGATACATTTGACAGGTAAAATTTTCCATGTTCCCCTAATTTGCCTATGGTATCACCCTTAATGCCTAAATCATGAAACTATTTTGACTGTATCTTGGTATACAGGGTGAGAGGTTGGTCTATACCTAGTTTCTGCCAAATTGCTTTGCAGTTTTCCCAAAAATTAAAAAAAAATTTTTTTAGTGAGGCAATTGGGGTTAAGTGACTTGCCCAGGGTCACACAGCTAGTAAGTCTTAAGTGTCTGAGGTCGGATTTGAACTCAGGTACTCCTGACTCCAGGGCCAGTGCTCTATCCACTGTGCCACCTAGCTGCCCCTCCAAAATTTTTTTTTTTTTGCCAAATAGTGAGTTCTCGTTCCAAAAGCTTGGCTCTTTAGGTTTGTCAAATACTATATTACTATGGTCATTTACTACCGTGTACTGTGTACCTAAACTATTCCACTGATTCATTACTCTATTTCTAATTCAGTATTAGATTGTTTTGATGATGACTGCTTTTGTAATGAGGAAATTGTGGGAATTGAGTGATTGCTACTGACTCTATCTTGTGACTCAATTCTGGATCTAGTTCAGTTGCCTTTCTTTTCAATTGTATGTCTAGTCCAATTTCTGTCTTATGAGAAAACTTTATTCAATTATGGTAATTGTGAGAAAATTTCATCGCATTGTTTGAAAACCCTACATATCTGGGAAACTGGACCATCTCTACCTGTTGCTTAGAGACCTTTAACTAAGGATCTTGGTTATGCTGACCAGAAACTCAGCCAGATCTAGAGAATGATGCAAGGAATTTTCTCACGATTATGTAACTCAAGCAACCCATATATCCTACCTGAAAAGTTGCCCCATATAGGTCAATCAGTTATTGTTTCCATGTTCCTTTGATTGAATACAAACACTTAGGGGAGTGGCCACATCTTTTTCTGATTTCAGAGAGTCAGACCTCTTCACTCTCCCCTTCTCAACTTGGAGAGTCCATAATCTTTTCTCCAATTAGAAATCAGATTACCTAATTTTGTATCCTATTAATTGTTTTCTTTTAATTAATTGGTCTTATTTGATTATTTGTTTTTTTATAAATTTTTTTTTTGTGGGGCAGTGAGGGCTAAGTGACTTGCCCAGGGTCACACAGCTAGTAAGTGTCAAGTGTCTGAGGCCGGATTTGAACTCAGGTATTCCTGACCCCGGGCCCAGTGCTTTATCCACTGCGCCACCTAGCTGCCCCTATTTAATTTTTTTTTTTTTTTTAGTGAGGCAATTGGGGTTAAGTGACTTGCCCAGGGTCACACAGCTAGTAAATGTCAAGTGTCTGAGGCCGGATTTGAACTCAGGTACTCCTGACTCCAGGGCTGGTGCTCTATCCACTGTGCCATCTAGCTGCCCCTGGTTATTTGTTTTTTTTTTTATTTTTTTATTTTATTTTTTTGGGCAATGGGGGTTAAGTGACTTGCCCACGGTCACACAGCTTGTAAATGTCAAGTGTCTGAGGCCGGATTTGAACTCAGGTACTCCTGAATCCAGGGCCGGTGCTTTAACCACTGCGCCATCTAGCTGCCCCCTGGTTATTTGTTTTTAATACACAAAAATCTGTTTCATTTTGTATTCGTTATCAAGTGCCAAGCTGAGGAGGCCTACTCCTAATTTGTTATGCAGTTGGCATGCATTGCTTAATAAATCAATATGCTCTGAATCTTGGACCTCTGTTTCCTTAATTATTTCAGATTTCACCCTTCACAATAATACATTTTAAGATCTCATAGTGCTAGGCCACCTTCCTTCACATTTTTTTTTTCCACTGATATTTTTGATCTTTTGATCTTATAGAGGAATTTTGCTTCTCACAGTCTCTTAATCTGGGATGGTGGGTTTATGAGTCACATCAGTACTATTTCATCAATCCTGAGGTTAAGGAAAATTCACTAGGAGGATTGAGGGAGGGGGAACAGTGGGAGACATCTGCCAGAAATTATCAGGCATCCTGTTCTTCTGGTTCAGATCCCTTGATTTTCCTCAAAATAGAACAAAATATGATGGCATTTTTCCAAGGTAAGGACTTGGTCATGTAAGTAGAAATCACATAATTCTAGCTGAGTTTTTAAGATGTTCTTGCAAAAACCCTTTAGTTTTTATTGATTAATTATTGTCTGAAGGAGAGTAGGATACTCACTAATTTCAATTTCATAAAAGTAAAAACTATTTCACATCACCAGATTTCTTTTCCTATAGGTAAAAATGGGTAAATGTTGGTTTTTTAAAGCACCAGAGTAATTAATTTTGATTTTTAAAAAAATAATAAACATTTTTATTTATAGTTTTGAGTTCCAAATTTTATCCCTCTTTCCCTCCCCCATTCCTGAGGCAGCAAACAACCAGATATGGGTTATAAATATAAAATTATGTAACATAACCATATTAGTCATTTTGTATAAGAAAACTTGAATAGAAAATGAAGGAAATTGAAAAATAGCATGCTTCAGTCTACATTCAATCAATATTAGTTCTTTCTTTGGAGGTACATGGTATGTTTCACCAATAGTCCTTTGGGATTGTCTTGGATCATTGTATTGTTGAGAATGGTTAAATCATTCACACTTGTTCATCAAGCAATATTGCTATCTCTGTGCACAATGTTCTCTTGGTTCTTCTCTCTTCACTATACATCAGCTCACATAAGTCTTTCCAGACCTTTCTGAAATCATCCTATTTGTCATTTTTTATAGCAAAATAATATTCCATCACCATCATATATCACAGCTTGTTTATCCATTTCCCAATTGATGGGCATTCCTTTGATTTCCAATTCTTAGCCACAACAAAAAGAGCAGCTATAAATATTTTTGTACAAATAGGTCTTTTTCTCTTTTTGGGGATGTCTTTGGGATATAAACCTAGCAGCTGTATTTCATCTGTCATTTATTTATACAAGCAAATACCTGTATAATGGATTCATCATTTGATAATAGCAGAAAAGTTCAGATTTATATAATAGATTTACAAAGTAATTTCCTCCTAACAACCTTGAGATATAAATATTATTCCCATATTATATATTGGGGCAGCTAGGTGGTGTGGTGGATAGAATGAAAGGAGTGGGGTCAGGAAGACTGATCTTTCTGAGTTCAAATCTAGCATCAGACACTTACTAGCTACGTGACCCTGGGAAAGTCACTTAATGCTGTTTGCCTCAGTTTCCTTATCTATAAGATGAGCTGGGGAAGGAAATGTCAAACCACTCCAGTATCTTTGCCAAAAATAATCCCAGATGGGGTCACAAAAAATTGGACACAACTAAAAAATGACTGAATAATAATAACAACTGAAGTGCCAGAGAAGTTAAATACTTGTTCATAGTCACCCAGCTAGTAAATGGTGGCACCAGAATTTGAACTAATTCTTCTTACTCAAAATTCAGTGTTCTTTCCACTACCAGCCACATCTCAGTTGAAAATAACATCAGTGAATTCTCTCTGTACAGAACTCTGAATAGATTTTATGTTAGTACTTATTACTCAATAGGGATGAATTTCTTTCTTTTTCTTTTCAATAGGGATGAATTTCTAAGGATTGTAGAGAAGAAGAGAGCAGAAAAAGACCTCCAAAGACAGGCAGGGGAAGTCCAACTATTCTTACATGATCACAAAGTATCTAAATACTCAAGCTTACATTGGTCAGACCTCTAAAGAATGATTATCTTTCCAAGGAAAGGTAATTAATCAATGAAACAATGAGAAATGGGATGCATGGTATATTCTCGTGAAGATTTTATAAATATGAGAAATAAGGCAAATGGGTTAATAGTTGCTGAAATCTTTTTAAAAAATAAAAGTACAGTGACTTTCCTCATAAAGTCTTTTTCTTTTTAAGATATCTAGAGAATCTATACATGGCTGTCAAGTCCAAATTTGGCTTCTTTGTGGTACACTGGTAAGAATGCTGCAGTTGAAGTTGGAGGAATCAAATGCATTGACTGGCTATGATGTCAGAAGAAGTAAAGTCATAGACTTTAAGCCAAAAGGCTTAGAAACATACTTCATGGGTCTAAGTAACTGGTATCATGTTTCCAACAGTGATTAGCATATGAGAAATTGTGAAACAGAAATGTTTAATGAGAGGTAAGGTAAATTGGTACCTCTGAGAAAGTATAAAACAAAACAAAACAAAGAGAAACTCACTAGGATGTTGGGATTGTATCTAGAATAACAAGAAACTGCTTTCACTATGGTGAAAATTTTATTTATTCTCTCTTTTTTTTTTTGTTGGGCAATGGGGGTTAAGTGACTTGCCCAGGGTCACACAGCTAGTTAAGTGTCAAGTGTCTGAAGCCAGATTTGAACTCAGGTCCTCCTGAATACAGGGCTGGTGCTTTATCCACTTCACCACCTAGCTGCCCCCTTTGCCACCTCTTTCAGTCTTGAATAGGGTTTTGTGGCTATGTTTGGTCCTACAGTCTTGGATATATTTTTTAAATTCTGAGCCTGACCTTGCTTTTCTGGGCTCCTTTCACTAGCTTCTACTTCTCCTGATGTATCTGCTCTCAAAGCATTGCCAGGTTTTAGCCTTCTCTATATCTTCTGCATTCAGAGTGCTGCTCTCTTTGGGACCTTCTATTGAATTTTAGGGTTTTTGTTTGCTTGTTTGTTTTTGTGGGGCAATGGGGGTTACACAGGGTGCCCAGGGTCACACAGCTAGTAAGTGTCAAGTGTCTGAGGTTGGATTTGAACTCAGGTCCTCCTGAATCCAGGGCCAGTGCTTTATCCACTGCGCCACCTAGCTGCCCCTATTTATTCTCTTAAATACTAAATCCAGCAATATTTTTTTAGTCTTCATCCTTCTTGACTTTTTTTTTTAGTGTTTGGCACTCAAGCACTCTCTCCTCCTAGTCCCATTTCTTCCCTGGTTTTCCCATGCCACTACTTTCTCTGGCTTCTCATGCCTGTCTGAAACTTTCTTTTCAACCAGCTTTGCCTGCTTATTATTGTTCACCTACTCCCTAGATATAAGTGAGCACCTTTATCTTCTGTCTCTATATTTTTGTTGGTTTCATCGCTTCACATAGGCTGTTACCATTTCTATGTAGACTAATCCCAAATCTACATATCCAGCCTTTGTCTCTTTCCTAAACTTCAGACTTGCATCACAAGTTGCTTGTTGGACATGCCAAATTGGGTGTTTTGTCAGCATCTCAAATTCAAACTAGGCAAAATGAAAATAATTATTTTTCATTTTAAGAATCATTTTTATTAGTCTTTTGTTTGCTGAATATTTTCCTTCCTTTATCCTACCCAACCAACTTTTTCTTGTAAAAGAAAGTTAAAAAATTAAAAAAAAAATTTAGATCCAAGATGGCAAAATAGAAGTTTCACAGTCAAGCTCTCTCTGTATTCCACACCATACAACTTTAAAATAATGGGTAAAATCAAATTCTGGAGTGGCAAAGCCAACAAAAAGTCAAGGGAAAACTTTTTTTTTTATCCTAAGAAGGTTTAGGAGGTCAGAAAAATAGGTCTGTGAAACTGGGATGGGGGCTGTGATGAGTAAAACTAAATGTGTGGAAGCCTATTTCTGTCCCAATTGTAGGGAAAGCTAGCTAGGATTTACTTGTAAATTAGAAGCTTTAGCACCAGTCTTTAGACATTCAGCCTTTATTAAAGAGTAAAGAGAGAACATGTGGAGCTCAGAAAAATAGGAAAGCCTATCTACCCTAGAGGAGAGATAAGAGTTTAGCCTGGACTCCTTCTTCTCTTCTGCTGCCACAAATTTGTCCCAGTAACCAACTGAGAGAGGAAGCAGCACTTCCTGCATCCCCCAGAAGAGGCTGTCCTTATACACTGCTTCAAGCTGATTGGCTAGTGTCACCCAAATCCATTGGTTCACTGGACTTGAGGGTGGTCACATGTTGATGTCATAGTCCACAGCCTCTGAGAACAATCCTCTTGGGAGTCAGCCAGGTGTGGCTTTAATTGAATTAATTTTAAGTGGGTTAATCAGCAAAGTCAATCACTCTCAGTCAATCTAATTAGTCCAAATCAATCTGGGGCCTTTGGGCATTTAGCAAATCCCATTATTTTCTCACAGTGGACATGAGAGTGAAAGCAGAGCTGCCCAGTTTTTATTCTGCTTCTGTTTTCTTTATCAGGGATGATCTTTATACTGGAAACAACAAAACAAAAATTACTAACAGTGAGTTGATACCCAAGATAAATAAAAATTTAGTAAAGATTAATATCGGAAGTTTTAGCTGAACCATTTGAGAGACTGCATATGCTACTGAAGCAGCTTTTGAAGGACCACCCCTTTTGGGAGGAAAACTCGAATGCGAGGAACTTCCAGGACACTAACTTAAAAGTGAGGGTGGGAATGGAAGTTGGCGTTCTCTGGCTACAAAACTTAGCCGTGGCAGCATGCGCGCGGGTGAGAGGAGTTGAGAAACATGTGGTTGGTGTTCGGCTTTCAGTGTGCTGGTTCTCAGCCTGGCGGGCAGTTTGGGATTTGGTGAGTTTTATAAAGGAAAATAGACTAAGTTTAGATCTAAGGTCGTTCATCTGTATTTCTACTTCCCTATTTCCCCAATTGGTATCACCTTTTGTTGTCTAATTAATTCCCAAGCAATAAAAACTAATCCCTCACAGATTAAAGCTCAGAGGCTTCTTTTTCTTAGTGGTCTGGGATATATATATATATATATAAAAGGGAAAAGTTAAAAGGGGGAGCTTAATGCTCCATATGTCCAATTTTGAATCTCACAATTCTCTGAGACATCAAGAAACAATAAAATGAAGTCAAATGAATGAAAAAAATAGAAGAAAATATGAAATATCTTATCAGAAAGACAACTCATCTGGAAAATAGATTGAAGAGAGATAATTTGAGAATGATTGGATTACCTGAAAACCAGGATTTTTAAAAAGAGCCTAGACATAATTTTTCAAGAAATTTTAAGGGAAAACTGCCCTAATATCTCAGAATCAGATGGGAAAACAGAAACCAAAAGAATTCAGTGATCCCTTCCTGAAAGAAATATCAAAAAGAAAACTCCAAGGAATATTATAGCTAAATTCCAGGACTCCCAGATGAAGGAAAAAAATATATAAGTAGTTAGAAATCATTCAAATATCATAGATAGGAACATACAGGATTTGGCAGCTAACACTATGAGGAGTGGAGGACTTGGAATATGAAATGCCAGAAGGCAAAGGAGTTAGGATTATAATCAAGAATAATATACCCAGCAAAACTGAATATAATCCCTCAGGGGGGACACACAGCTATTTAATGAAATAGAGGACTTTCAAGTGTTCCTGATGAAATTACCAGAGCTAAATAGAAAATATGACATTTAAATACAAAACTCAAGAGAAACACAAAAAGGTACATGTCAAAAAACCCCATAAAATGAAACTGTTTGTATTCCTATATGGGAAGGTGATACATGTTACTACTAAGAACTGTAACATTATTAAGGCAGTTAGAAGAAGTTGACATAGAGAGGGGCATTGATGTGAGTCAGTTGTGTTGGGATGATCTCAAATAAATGGAGGTATGAGAAAGAGGGATGCATTGAGAGAAGGGAGAAGGGAGAAGAAGAATGGAGAAAATTATCTCACATAAAAGAGGCATTAAAGGAACAGTTTTACAGTGGAGGGGGAAATGGGGTTGGGAAATGCTTGAACCTTACTCTCCTTTGAACAGGTTCAAAGAAACAATCAATCATTTCTTTTTCTTTTTCTTCTTCTTCTTCTTCTTCTTCTTCTTCTTCTTCTTCTCCTTCTCCTCCTCCTTCTCCTCCTCCTCCTCCTCCTCCTCCTCCTTCTCCTCCTCCTCCTCCTCCTCCTCCTCCTCCTCCTCCTCCCTCTCCTCCTCCTCCTCCCCCTCCTCCTCCCCCTCCTACTTCCCCCCCCCCCTCCTCCTCCTCCTCCTCCTCCCTCCTCCTCCTCCTCCTCCTCCTCCTCCTTCTCCTTCTGGGCAATGAGAGACTTGCCCGGAGTCACACGGCTAGTAAGTGTCAAGTGTTTGAGGTCTGATTTGAACTCAGGTACTCCTGAATCCAGGGCCAGTGCTTTATCCACTGTGCCATCTAGCTGCCCCCAACTATCAATAATTTCAATAAAGATAATGCCAGCAATGAGACAAAGCAGTACTTAGATGAAAATGTGTCATTCTAAATGCTTACATCAAAAAAAGAGAGACAGAAAGAGCAGATCGAGTAGTGGTCATGCTACTAGAAAAAGAAAAAATTAAACATTCCTAATTTTAAACACCAAATCCATGAAATCAAAGAAGAGATTAATAAAATTGGAAGAAAAAACAAACATCAAAGTAATAAATAAAACCAGGAGCTGGTTTTATGGGAATAAACCCCACAACAAAATGGACCATTGGTTAATTTGATTTTTTTTAAAGAAAAAAAAACCCCTCAAATTGCCATTATCAAAAAAGAAAAGGGTGAATGCACCACCAAATGAAGATAAATTAAAACAATTATTACAAGCTATTTTACCCAATTATATGTCAGTAAAATTGACAATCTAAGTGAATTGTATAACTATTGACTAAAAAATTGCTCAGATTAACAGAATGGGAAACAGAATACTTAAATAACCCTATCACAGAAAAAGAAATTGAACAATCCATAAATGAGCACCCTAAGAAAAAATCCCTAGGACCTGATGGATAGTAAATCCATTTGAAAGAATATGTAGGGGCAGCTAGGTGGTGCAGTGGATAAAGCAGTGGCCCTGGATTCAGGAGGACCTGCGTTCACATCTGGTCTCAGACACTTGACACTTACTAGCTGTGTGACCTTGGGCAAGTCACTGCGCCCCAATTGCCTCACCAAAAAAAAAAAAAAAAGAAAGAAAGAATATGTAAAGGGGTGCTACCAAATTCTTTCTATGGCACAAATGTAATTTTGAAACCTAAACCAAGAAGAGGAAAACAGAAAAAAGAAAACTATACACCAATTTCCTTAATGAATATTAATATATATTTTTAAAATATATACTAGCAATGAGATTACAGCAATATATTGTAAAGATCATAAGTATTACCAGGTAGGATTTATATCTGGAGTGCAAAGCTTGATCAATATTAGAAAAACTATAAACATAATAAACCATATCAATAACAACAGCAAACAAAAATCATATGATTGAGTCAATAGAATCAAAACCCCCTTTTTGGGGGAGTGGGCAGGGCAATGAGGGTTAAGTGACTTGCCCAGGGTCATACAGCTAGTCAAGTGTCTGAGGCCGGATTTGAACTCAGGTCCTACTGAATCCAGGGCCAGTGCTTTATCCACTGCACCACCTAGCTGCCCCCACCCCAAACAAAACAAAACAACTTTTGACAAATATAACACACATGCCTATTAAAAACACCAGAAAGCATAGGAATAAATGAAGTTTTTAATAAAACGATAAGTAATATCTATCTAAAATCAAGAGCAAGTATTATCTGTAATGGAATAAACTAGCAGCCTTCCCAATAATATCAGGGATGAAGCAAGGATATTTATATAACCAGTATTGTTCAATATTGTTCTAGAATTACTAGTTATAGCAACAAGACAAAAAAAAACATAGAAAGAATAAAAATAGGAAGAGAGGAAATAAAACTATTACTTTTGCAGATGATATGATTGTATAATTAGAAAACTTTAGAGAGTCAACCAAAAAACAAAACAAAAAACCTGGTTCAAACAAATAACTTTAAGTTGCAGGACATAAAATAAATCCATACAAATCTATATATTTCTATATATCAGTAACAAAACCCAGTAAGAAGAGATATAAAGAGAAATGTCATTTTAAATAACTGAAGACAGTATAAAAATCTTGGGAATCTCAATTCCAAAACAAATCCAGGAACTATATGAACACCATTAAAAAACACATCTCCCACAAATAAAGACAGATCTAAACAATTGGAGAAATAATTACTTGTGGGTAGGCTGAACCAATATGATAAAAATGACAATTCCATATAAATCAACTTACTCATTCAGTGTTGTATTAATCAATTACTAAAGAATTATTTTACAGATCTAGAAAAAATAATAAAATGTATCTAGAAGAACAAAAGGTCAAGAATATCAAGGGAATCAATGAAAAAAATGTGAAGGAGGGTGACCTAGCAGTACCATATTTCAAACTATATTTCAAAGCAGTAATCATTTATACAATCTCGTACTGGCCAGTGGTGAAGATCAAATATTTCTTCTTGTCGCTTTTCTCTCTGCTGGCCTCCGGGGCTTTGGTCCGGTTTTGGGCCAGAAACTCCGCAACTTTGCTCTCCAGCTCCTGTTCTGACAAGACAGGTCGTGCCCGGCCCTCCATAATATCATCTAGGAAGCGCTGGAGCCCTTCCTTGGGGCCCCGATGGGGCTGGGCCTCTGGTGGGGGTTGGACCCAGCCTTCCTCTTCCTCATTATCACTACCCAGGACAAAAACCCGGCAAGGTGAGGTGGCGACAGAAGCTGGCTGGGTTCCAGTATCCAGCAGGAGGTCAGGGGTATCATAGCGACTGCAGTCAGCCACCATCACAGTGCGGATTGTGCTGGCATTAAGGTTCTGGATTTTGAAGAGCCGCTTCACCACTGGCTGCCTTACATATTCCCCACACCAGATAGGAACCAAGCAGATCCTGCCTCACCAGATGACAACAGTAGGGCCAGCGCTGGGAGAGGAGCGACGTTCAGATGAGTTCTTTGACTCGTTGGATCATGTGATCGACATCCGTGGACACATCATTGGGATGGGTCTATCACCTGACCACAGGTACCTGTATGTCAACAGCCGCTCATGGCCCAGTGGCTCAGTGGTGTCAGACCCCATGCAGCCACCACCTATTGCTGAGGAGATTGACTTACACGTGTTTGACCTTAAGACTATGAAGGAAGTGAAGAGGGCTCTCAGGGCCCACCGTGCCTATACACCCAATGATGAGTGCTTCTTCATCTTCCTCGATGTCAGCAAGGATTTTGTTGCCAGTGGTGCAGAAGACGGACATGGCTATGTCTGGGACTGACACTACAATATCTGCTTAGCCAAGTTCTTCCATGAGGATGTGGTCAACTCTGTGGCCTTTAGCCCCCTGGAACAGGAGCTGTTGCTGAGTGCCAGTGATGATAATAGCATTAAAGTATGGCGGTCACCCCGCACTGTGCGCATCCACCAAGCCTCTCGTCCACGGTCCCGTCCACTCTTCTTCTCCTGGTTGGGCAGCCAAAAGAGCTGAGGAACCCCATCTAGCTATCTTGAACTCACTAGTTCTTCTGAGGGGCAGATACCTTGGTTTACAGGAGATTGTTCTAAGTGCCCAGGCCATCAACAAACCAGAGAGAAGCAACAGTCAAGACTGGTGTGGCTGGTCCGACAAATTAGGACTAAGTCCTCCACCAAATGATGACGCCCATCTTGTTCTCCTTCAAATCCTAGTTCAGGAACTGATTTTGGAGAGCCCTCCAAGTGACAGTGACTGTCACACACTTGCTCAGGACCCTATTTTTGTTTATGGCAGTTTGGTACTGATCTGAAGAATCCTTTCCCATTCTTGGGCTTGCAGTAGTTCTGCCACAAGATGAGGCCCAGCCATTAACATAAACTGTTTGGGGGGCATCATCTGTGTATGACAGCAATGTTGGCAGAATTATAGGAGAAAGAAGAGTTCAGACACAGACTGCTTCACCTCCAACTCCCACCTCCCACCCCTTTAATTCTAGCACAGGGACAACTGAGTAGGATTTATGATTAGAAATAATTTTACAAAATAGGTTATTTGAACCTTCCTTTTACTTAGGTTTCAAATGTGTTCTATTTCAAAGATAGGATTCCCAGTTTTTGAGGTTTGTAAGGAAGCTTAGTTGTATGTGCTTACCAGGAAGACCTGGGCCCCCTCTTAGAGCAATTGCTCACTACCCACCTGGAAGCTAGGGACAACTATTCTGATCAAGGGCTCTCAGAGGTTTTCACTTCATGTGTGTTTTTTTGGTAGCACTACAGTTTATTTCACATATGCCATTGACCCACTAAAGGTAAATGTTTCTCAAATCTGACTCAAATGAGTTTGTTTGGTCCTTGAGATTTACTTTGGTTAGAGCTTCTTGGCCTTGGCTGAACCCCGTTTGGACTTGAAGCACCTCCATTACCTTGGCCTAGCCGAGGATTACGAAGAGTTGGGGCAGCTGACAGATTCAAAGAACCTATTAAAGAATGGTACTGTCACAACAGGGTCCAGGGATAGAGGTGGTTCCTTCCCCCTACTCTGCTTTGCCCCATTCTTTTCCTAAGTAATTTATTTGAACACCAGCATCAGTAGCTCCTTTCCTAGTAACTTGGTCAGGAGCCTGTCTGGGAAGCTGCAGGGAGGGGTTGCTGGGTCTACCTTGGTCAACCTGTTGGCATAAGTCCTTGTGGGGTCCTGGGGTCAAACTTCATATCTACCTTTCCAGTGCACCTCAGTCCAGCCCTGAATAAACCCTCATTGAATAATAATAAAAAAACCAACAACAACAACAATCTGGTACTGGCTAAGAATTAGAATTGGGGATCAGTGGAATAGATTAAGTACACAATACACAATAGTAAATGACTATAGTAATCTAGTATTTGATAAACCCAAATATCCAAGCTTTGCAGGGGCGGGGGAGGGCAAGAACTCGCTATAAAAATTACTAACAAAACTAGAAAGCAGTGTGTCAGAAAGTAGGTATATACCAACATTGCAAATGATTTACCAAGATAAGGCTAAAATGGGTACATGTTTTAGATCTAAAGGGTTATTTTATAAGCAGATTAGTAAGGTATAGAAAAATTTAACTCTCAGATCAATGGATAAGGGAAGAATTTATGACCAAATAATAGATAGAGAGAATCATGGGGGTTAAATGGATAATTTTGATTACATGAAATTAAAAAGCTTTTGCAGAAACAAAATTAGCACAACTAAAATTAGAGGGAAAGTAGGAAACTGGGGATATTTGTAGCATTTCTGTGATAAAATTCTCATTTCTAAAATATATAGGGAACTGAGCCAAATTTATAAATATGAGCCACCCCCCCAATTGATAAATGGTCAAAGGATATGAACAGGCACTTTTCATAAGAAGAAATCAAAGTTATAAATAATCATATGAAAAATGCTTGAAATAATTTATAATTAGAAACATGCAAATTAAAATAATTCTGAGGTGTCATCTTACACCCATGAAATTGGTGAACATGAAAGAAAAGGAAAATGACAAATACTGGTAGGGATGTGGAAGAAATGGACACTAATGCACTGTTGGTAAAATTATGAACTGGTTCAACCATTTTGAAGAACAATTTGGAACTATGTACAAAGGATTATAAAACCATGCATAACCTATGGCCAAGCAATATCACCAGATACTACTAAGTCTGTATCCCAAAGCAATCAAAGAAAAAGTAAAAAAAAAACCTATATGTACAAAAATATTTATATCATTTCTTTTTTTGTTGTGGCAAAGAATTGGAAATTGATGGCATGCCTATCAATTGGGGAATGACTGAACATTTCATGCTACATGTTTGTGATGGAACACTATTGTTCTATAAGAAATGATAGGAATAGTTTCAGAAAAAAAACACCTGGGAAGATTTATATAAACTGATGCAAAGTGAAATGAGAAGAACCAAGAGAACCTTGTACACAAGTAAGAGTAGTATTGTAATGATGATCAACTGTGAAACACAGCTACTGTAATCAAGACAATGATACAAGACAATTACAAAGGATTCACATATATTGTTTTTACTTTATTTTTCTTGTTTTTGTTTTGTTTTTGTTGCAACATGACTAATATGGAGATGTTTTGCATGATTTCAAATGTGTAATTGGTATCATATTGATCATCTCAATGGGTAGTGGAGGGGCTGGAGGAAAAGAGAGAATCTGGAACTCTTTTTAAAAAAGTGTTAGAAATAAACACATTTTGAAAAGATAAAGAAAAATCAGCAAAGCAATCAACACATCAATATGCCTTGACAGTATATTCAGCATTCTAGAAGGGAAAGAGCTGCATTTTCTCAATTCTTCTTTTGGGTCTAACCTTGGTAATTATAATTAAACAACATTCAGTTAATTTTTTTTTCATTTTTTACATTGTTGTAGTCATCATATTTATGCATACATATTTATATATATGTATATCAATATAGAGAGAGGAGATGAGAAGAGAAGAGAGGAAGGAGGATAGGAGGGAGGGGGAGAGAGAGAGAGAGAAAGAGAGAGAGAGAGAGACTGACTCATCAGGGATGTTTATAGCTATAGCAACATGCCCATATCACCACAACAGGACAGTGGCCAATGCATCCAAATCTGAGCAGCAACTGACACCTCTAAACCAGAGCTCTGCCACTATACCCCACAGAAGCCTGTGTTACATTTCACAAATCACATGTAGATTCTCAAGATTCTCTCTCTCTCTCTCTCTCTCTCTCTCTCTCTCTCTCTCTCTCTCTCTCTCTCTCTCATTCTCTTTCTGTCTCTGTGTCTCTATGTCTCTGCCTGTCTTTCTCTGCCTCTGTCTCTGTCTCCCCACCCCTCTTTCTCTCTCTCTGGTGGAGAGAGTAGGGAAAGAAAAAAGGCTGATGTGCCTTTTTTTTTTTTTTAAGTTTCCTCAGTGTGCCCCAACTTCCTGGCTTAATGATACAGGCCCCTCTTGCTGCTATGATGTGGACTAAGGGACCAATAAGGGAATTGCTTCATGACCCCCAAGGTACCAAGCCCTTCAGCACTGAGCCAGCATGTATGACCCCCCCGGAAGTGATAAAGGAAGACTCAGTTCAGCACCATATGTGCTTCATAGAATGTGGGTGGGGCACCAGTTAAACAACAAATCTCATGATAGACTGGATTTACCAATGAAAACTACTATTCTCTTACATTTCCCTACCTCAAAGCTCCAAGTCTGGTTTAGTTATGGGTCATTTTAAAGTAGAATTAGAACTCTTTCCATTCCAGCATTTATACTGAAATATTATAGTAAAGCCTCATTCATGAGAAAATAAAGACAAGAGAGAAAAGATTAGAAACCTAAATTGGTGGTTTTAAGGGGTTTGCTTAGCTTGTTCCCAGATGGTCCTTGTCTTTATCAGAACTCCACACAATTGTCTCAATTCTGAACCATCTTCTTACATCAGCCAGAAACAAACTAGCTTCTGTTCATTCTACACAGGGCTACCTACCATAATAAACTGCACACATACACTAGCACAAGCCTCCTGCCTAGGCAAACACTTGTTTTCAAGTGCAGCTTCTTGAGTCCTATATATTCTTTATAAGTGACCTATTTACTTTTTTGTACAATGTTCATTGAACCCCCACCCTCCTTTTTTTTTTAATACTGAGAAATTTAAAGACTTGCACTGAAAAAGGAAGTACCACACCCTGCAACTTCACCTCTTTCAAGCTATGAGCCCTTTTTAAGGAGCCTTTGAGTCTCATCTAGATTGTTTTATCATGTCAGTTCCCCCAGAGATTTTCTATTGGTGTGATGTTGAGAAATATTCATAAAGAAAAAGGGCCAGGAATTTCTAGAAAGTGTGACTTTTTCTTATCGATTTTTTCACATTAGGGTATTGGCAACTTATCCATTATTGGAGGATCACATTTTTATATCAAGCATCAACAAAAGCCCTAGTGTTAGATTAAAGTGATTAAAGTAGGGTGAGATAGTATCAGTTTCAGAAATGCTTCAATAGCAAAAAAAAAGAAAAAAAAAGGATATGCACCACATTAATTTAGCTACACTGAATAGAAAGGATTTTACCTCCTTTAGCTTATCTGGTAAATAAAAGTAAGGTGTAAAGTGGTGGTGGTGGGAGGGGGGGGCACATCTGAGTTTACCAGAAAAAAAAAGCTCTTTGTCTAATGACACTATTAGAAGGAAATTTGTGTCATTATTTAGCTCTTTTCCCTAAAAGATCCTGGGAAGAGCATAGAGGCTTCCTTGGATGCTGATCATAGTATCTCTCACCTCTGCAATTTTGCATGAACTGGATTCCATGCCTGGAATGCACTCTTTTCTCATCCCCACTTTTAGAATACTCAATTTTCTTCCAAACCCAACTGAAGCACCATCTTCTTCATGAAGAATTCTTATTTCTCTACTAGTCTTCTCCCTCAAAATTACCCTACATTTATTCAAATCAGATAATACTTGGCACAATGCCTGGCATGTAGTTGTTGGTGCTTAATAAATTCTCCTCCCCTTTCCCCACTTACACATATACCTAAATAGTTTCCAAAAAGTCAGAGTGTATTTTAAGATATTATGCAGTTTTAAGTTATCAAAGCTTAAAACTTCATTAAGACTTTTGAGAGGTAGCTAGGTGGCACAGTGGATAGAGCATTGACCCTAGAGTCAGGAGTACCTGGGTTCAAATCCAGCCTCAGACACTTAACACTTACTAGCTGTGTGACCCTGGGCAAGTCACTTAACCCCAATTGCCTCACTAAAAAAAAAAAGACTTTTGAGATACCCTGTTTAGGTATCTATGGGCATTGGGGGAAAGGGTAACAAGAATATATTAAGCATCTACTATAGAGTACCAAGCACTGTGCTAAGCATTTTACTAATATTTATTATTTGACTTATGTTGTATAGGTATATGCATATCTCCTCCCACATATTAGAAGCTTCTAATAGTCAGGGACTATTTCATTTTTGTCTCTATATCTCTAACATATACCTGGCATATGATAGGTACTTAATAAATACATGGAGATTGACTGGTTAATTCATGAAGTAAGTAGTCCTGAGTGTGTGGAAAGGCAACTGCTACTCAGTCTCTAGTGAGAGTTCCACAATTGATTCAAGCTGCTTAACAGATAGAAAAAAAAATAGCTAAAATTCATCAACCCTAACAAGTATTTGGGAGACACAGTTTCTGAGAAACTATTGGGTTTCCAAGTATACCTAGGAGACACTGATTTGTATGAAACCAAAACCTTACTGCTATGGGATTCAGTAAAGAAGGGCATGACTTCCAGGAACAGGGTGGTGAAATTCTTACTGTACTCTAATGTCCTCAGATCTTATCCGGGTGTCTGTGTTCAGTTCTGCATATAAGCAAGGCATCAGTTGGTTAAAATGTCCACATTAGAACAATGGAGACAGTAAAGGACCTTGAGTTCATATAGGCAGAGAGGTTGAAGGAAATGGGAACGTTTGGTGTAGGGGACATATTATCACTCTTTTAAAGGACTTGGAGGGCTGTCGTTGGAGGTGGGGTAACACTTGGGACAGAATAATGAGTAGGAGTTGCAAAGCTTCCTAGTGACTAAAACCTCTCAGAAATGGAATGGACTGCCTTAAAATGTGGTCAGTTCTTCGAGGTCTTTAAGCAGAAGTTGGGTGCCCATTTATCATATGTTATAATGATTATATACTGTTTGTGAGTAAGGGTTGTACTAGATGGTTACAGAAGTCCCTTCTAACTCTCAAATTTGTTGATTTATTGGACCTAGAAGCCTATGAGGGAGGTCAATGGCTCTGGAGCCATATAAACAGAAGTCCTATAAGCAAATATAACATGTCAACTGGAGAAAGGCCTGAAAATAGAGACAGGATTCATACATGAATTACTGTGAATAGAGGAACTGATGGGAAATAGCTAACATTGAGACTCTAGCCCTCTGCCATTTTTTACTAGACCCATGATTTCACTTGTCTAGGTAACTAACTCCTAGAGATGGAGCTCCTTATAGTGAAGGTAGGAATTTGTTTTGGAACTTAGAATCATAGAAAATTCTTTGGGGTACTGAGACATTAAATGACTTGCCCAGAATCATACACAGATAACTCAGCCCTTTGCACATGCATGTTTTCCATTGTGGTTATTCATATCATTGAATGCATTCACTCCTATTCAATCAATGAATTTGATGAGCATTTGTTAAGTGTCTGCTATGTACCTAGTACTGTACTTGCCCTCAAAGGCATATGTACACACATATATGTATGTGTATATATATATATATATGTATATATATGTATATACATACACATTTATAATCAGGGATGTGCTAGAGCCAAATCAAATCAATTCACTTGAACTGATTGTTAGATTTTCTTCAGTGTGAGCACTTTGGAAACTGGCAAATAGCATAAATCTGGGCATGATTATTATTTGGTTAATTGTCTAGATTTGAGAAAGTGATGGAGAAAATGTTAATATTGCAGATTAATTTTAAATTGTTATTTATACTTTCTTTTTGCCAGAGAGCCAGTTGTTAAACATTTACCAGCACATTGGTATATGTAATATATACAAAAGAAAATATATAATAAAATTTGGAAGTTATGGTCATTAGAAATTTTTTGTTTGCTTGTTTTTGGTGAGGCAATAAGGGTTAAGTGACTTGCCCAGGGTCACACAGCTAGTAAGTGTCAAGTGTCTGAGGTCGGATTTGAACTCAGGTCCTCCTGAATCCAGGGCCGGTGCTTTATCCACTGCGCCACCTAGCCACCCCCCATAAGTGACTTTTAAGGCATATTCTATCTGTTTTTTTTTGCTTTCCTCTGATTTTCTGAGAAGGAATCACGTTTGGTTACCATCATGAAGCAGTTATTAGCCCAGTTTGTGTTGAAGTGAACCTTGGATTCAATTCCCAGCAAAAAGCTACTGGAGAGGATTCAATACCACAGAGAAATGCCCCAGTGAACCACTTTCCACTTGTCATGACAACAAATGAAAATTATATTCTACCTATGGACAATTCCTCTATGGATACATAGGAAAGTGGTTGTATTTCTAGTTTTCAAATGAGGAAATAGAAGTCTAAACAACTCAATTATCTATAAGGTCATGAAAATGGATAGGTCAAGCCAAGCATGGTGTCCAATCTCTGTAGTCTCTGTGGCTGGGGAGGCCGAAGCTGGTGGGTCATTTGAGTTTGGGAGGTTTGGAAAGTAGCAATCTAAGGTCCTCTGTGTGGCACCAATATAGAAAGTCCCCAGAGAGTGATTAGGCTGCCTAAGGACGGATGAACTGGCCTAAGCTGGAAATTGGAACAAGGATGATCAGTAGTGGCCTGTGAATAGAACCATTTTTATGAGCCTTAGCAAATAAGAAATAAGAATTTTGGACATGCATGTTTCTATTGTGGTTATTCATATTATTGAATACATTCACCCCCATTCACTAATTGAATCAATCATTCAATAAGCAATTATTAAATGACTACTACATGCTTGGCACTGTACTAGGTACTGAGGACATATAGATAAACATGAAACAGTCTCTGGCTTCAAGGAACTTATATCATGTTGAAGGGAGAGTGCAATATGTACAATATATACTAAACAAATAATAAGGTAAGGTTTTTTTTTGGGGGGGGAATAGATATTAGCTTCTGGGAGAGAGACAATGACTTTAATCTCCTGGAGGGTAGCTCTTCATATTTTAAGAAGTATCCTTTCTGCCTGATGCAATTCTAGGCATTCGTTTTTTTAATAGTATTTTTAATTTTAATTTACCCCAATTACATGTAAAAGTATTTTTGAGTTTCCAATTTTTCTCCCCCTTCCCCCCCCCCTACTGATGCCAACAATCAATTTGATATAGGTTATACATTACTATCATGTTAAACATATTTCCACATTAATCAGAAGAGAAAGAAAAAAATTCAAGAAAGAATAAACAAGAGCAAATAACAAAAGTGAAAATAGCATGCTGCAATCTGCATTCTGACTCCATAGTTCTTTTTTCTGAGTGTGGAGAGCATTTTCCACCACAAGTCTTTTGGCATTGCCTTAGATCATTGTATTGCTGAGAATACTTAAGTCTATCACAGTTGAGCATCACACAATGTTGCTGTCACTGTGTGCAATGTTCTCCTGCTTCTGCTCACTTTATTATCAGTCCATTTAAGTCTTTCCAAGTCTTTCTGAAACCTGCCTGTTCATCATTTTTTATAGCACAATAGTATTCCATTACATTCATATACCACAACTTGTTTAATCATTACCCAATTGATGGGCATCCCCATAATTTCCAATTCTTTGCCACCACAAAAAAGAGCAGCTATAAATATTTTTGTACATGTGGGTCCTTTTCCCTTTTTTATGATGTTTTTTGGGATAAGACCTAATAGTGGCATTGCTGGTCAAAGGTGTATGCCCAGTTTTATAGCCTTTTGAGCATGGTTCCAACAAATCTAGGCATTTTACTATAGCACTCAGTAAACTCCAATTCAGGAAAATATTTATTGCCATCTACTGTGATCCAGTTCCTCTACCCCTTCCCCACTTAAGGGAAGTAAGTATCCACATTTCCTATGGAATTCAATGCAACAAGCATTTATTACTTAGAAAATATATTTTGATATATAATCCAAGTGAGTTCTTTTTTCTCCCTGTGGGGCAATGAGGTTTAAATGACTTACCCAGGTCACACAGCTAGTATGTGTCAAGTGTCTGAAGCCAGATTGAACTCAGCCTCCTGAATCTACTTTATCTACTGTACCACCTAGCTGCCCACCAACAAGCATTATTAAGCACCTGATTATTGCCAGACATCATGCTAGGGGACTGGGAAACAAAAATAAAAAATGAAAGAGCCTCCAGAGCTTATAGAATCCTGATATTCTTCTGATCTGAATAATATCTATAAGGCCTAGGCTGAATACATATGTCAGGCTGTATAGAACATGATAAAGAGAAGCAGGATTTGCCCTGGATGAGCTGCATAGTGTTTCTCTGCACCAGTGGTCTTTCTCTGACTAAGATTCTGAATTTTACTTACCTAGACCTTTAGCACCTGCCAAACCATACCTGGACAGGCAGACTTCTGGTCCTGATTCCTCATGACTATTTTTGGTTTCTTTGTTGCCCAAATTTGGCCATGATGCTTGATAAAAATTGACCAGGATGCACTTCCTACCTTTTGAATCAACTATGGAGCCCAAAGGGCTGGAAGAAAAAAATGAGATGTATCCTGAACCTATAATTAAGCCAATATATCCCACCTGCCCTTGAAAACTTCTTGCCTATATTTGTACTACTGTTTTTTTCAAGTGTATGTAGGAACTGTTGTGATTAATAAATATAGATTCATTTGAAAGCATTGCCAAATTCAAGTGGAAACTGAAATTGGGAGTAGAGACTCTCCAATTAGTCTAAGATTTGCTCATTAATGCACAAAATCAAAACTGAGCTGCTAAGAAGCATATTAGTAGAAATTTGAAAGTTCTTCAGGATTTTGATAACAATCATTTAGTTTCCACAAGGGCTTTTTAAATTTTCAAAGCACATTCATGTCTATTATCTCCTTTGATCTTCAGAGTACAAATCTGTGAGTAGGTAGAGGTTAGTGGGTAGCGGTAGACATGTGGGAAAAATAGCATCAATAAAACATTTTTTAAAAAATTCAGAAGAAAAAAATAAATGCAGAAGAGGATGCAAAATTACTTTTTGTTAAGTTATAGGTGTGGTATCTCCTCTCTCTGGCTCTCTGTCTGGTGCCTTTCTGTCTCTCCCTAGAGTTATTTCTTTTATAGTCCTCTTCCTTGGTCTTCTTGCATCTTGAAACATTCACTGATGATTTTTAAAATTTATAATAAAAAGGAAATTTTTTTAAGGGAACCCATATTCAAAGTTGGGAAATAAATCTAGTTCAACTTCCCTCATTTACAAATAAGGAACTTAAGACCCAGAGAAAGTTTAGTGGATCAGAGTGACAAATGTAGTTTATTGGGGTGAAAAATAAGGCTGGGAGGGTAGAACCTAGGTTTCTTGACTCATTTGTTTTACAAAATAAACTCCAGTCCAATGTTCTTTCTACTATGTCATCTAATTGATGGAAATAGATTGTGGAGGGAAGAGGAAGGTTTAGAGTTCTCAAAGAAACAGCAAAAATAGAGGGTTGCAATGTCATATCATATTTAAATTGCTGCTTTTCCCTCTTAGTACTTACCTGGATATTTCAATGGTATAAGGACTTCCAGTGAAAAACCTCTTTAGGGCATAGGATCCATAATTAGCAAATGAGTCCTGTTTTGGCCCTTACAGAGAGTTTCATGGGGGCATTAAGAGGTTAGAATTGACTTGCTCAGGATCAGCGTCACCACTAGTATCAGAAATAGGAACTTGATCTGGATCTTCTTCTTCTTCTGTGGGGCATGAGGGTTAAATGACTTTTGCCCAGGGTCACACAGTTAGTACGTGTCAAGTGTCGTAGGCCAGACTTGTACTCAGGTCCTC
Organism: Dromiciops gliroides; assembly: GCF_019393635.1. NCBI lineage: Eukaryota > Metazoa > Chordata > Mammalia > Microbiotheria > Microbiotheriidae > Dromiciops > Dromiciops gliroides. The sequence continues at coordinate 240,801,297 of NC_057863.1, read as the reverse complement.
CTGAATCTAGGGCCGATGCCACTTAGCTGCCCTTGTTCTGGATCTTCTTATATCTGAGACACTTCCTTATCTACTATTCCATGTTCCTCTCATGTATTACCTAGGAAGTCATATTTAGTGGATAGATCCTGGAAAGGATTCCTTGGCCAAATTCCTGTGTCATGTCACCTGAGATTTCTCTACTAGAGATTTTTCGATTAGGGTTAAGGTACTATTGTTTCCAAGAGTTCTCATTTAAATGAAAAATATTTCTTGAGAGGCACACAGTTAGTCATTTTTCACCACTAATAATAACTTAGTGGACATTTATTTATGTAGAGACTATAGACTTAGCTAGTTGACTTCTTATTTGCCTCTTCACTCCCTTCTTAGGCATATAGGCCAAAAGCTACACAGAGAACACATGAATTTCTGAGAGGAGCAACAGCCTATCCCATCAAGACCAGTATCTCTCTGACTTTTGGGCAGTTACCCATAATTCATTTTCTGTCCTGCCCCACTCCCTGTCACCTTTAGTATTTTCATATATGGTTTGATTCATTATTCTATTCTACTTATGGATGATTCGAGTCTTCTTTAGATAAATCTTTGAAAAAAATCTATTTCAGGTCCAAATTTTCTCCCACCCTTTACCCATTGAGAAGGCTAGAAATAAGATACCTATGAAGTCATACAAAACATATTTATGACTAATTCTCAAAATATTTGTTTTCACTTAATAGTATTTTATTTTTTCTCAATTTACATGTAAAGATAGTTTTCTTTTTTTGCAAAGATTAGTTTTCAATATTCATTTTTGCAAGATTTTAGAGTTCCAAATTGTCCCCCTCCCTTCCTTCCCTCCCACCCAAGACAACAAAAATCTGATATAGGTTATATATGTACAATCACATTAAACATATTTCCACATTGGTCATGTTGTGAAAGAAAAATCAGAACAAAAGGGAAAAATCTCAAGAAAGAAGAAACAAAACAAAACAAAACGAAGGTGGAAATAGTATGCCTTAATTTGCATTCAGACTCCATAGTTCTTTCTCTGAATGTGGAGAGCATTTTCCATCATGAGTCTTTTGGAATTGTATGACTTCTGATATATAGATTCCATCCCTCTTTGTTACTGGCTAATCTGTATGTGTGTGTGTGTGTGTGTGGGGGCAATTGGGGTTAAGTGACTTGTCCAGGGTCACTGTAAGTGTCAAATGTCTGAGGTTGGATTTGAACTCAAGTCCTCCTGACTCCAGGCCGTTGCTCTATCTACTGCATCATCTAGCACCCAAAAGTTTACTGCTAATCTTGATAAAGGGAGCAGCTAGGTGAATTATGAATTGATGCATGCAGTGTGGTATAACAGCATCACAGAGAGTTGACCTTTGACTGGAAGACTGTGATTTGAGTCCTACCTTTTCCACATAGTAGCTATGTGACTCTGGGCAAATCACATAACCTCTCCATGCTCTAGGCCAGAGGTATCAAGCCCATTGCCCAAGGGCACATGCTACCCACACACTTCTCATTGTAGTCAGAAACAAATTAAAATGTAATTGGGAAATATTTAACAAAATAAATAAAAATACAATAAAACATATATAATGTTGATTTCTCACAGGGTTGTTGTGAAGAACAAATGAGATAATTGTAAAACTATTTTTATTTATTTATTTATTTTTTGGTAAAACTCTTAACGTAGTACCTAGCCATATACTTTCCAGTACAGCTGCAGCCAGACATAGTAAATGCTTAGGGCAGCTGGATGGCACAGTGAATAGAGTGTTGGGCCTCAAGTCAGGAAGACTCATCTTCCTCAGTTCAAATCTGGCCTCAGACACTTATTAGCTATATGACCTTGGACAAGTCACTTAACTCCATTGCCTCTGTAAAATGAATTGGAGAAGGAAATGGAAAACTTCCAGTATCTTTGCCAAGAAAAACACCAAATAGGGTCACAAAGAGTCTGACAAAACTGAAATGACTAAATAACAGTAATATAAATGCTTGTTCAATTCTCCCGCTCTACCAAAAAGGAGAGAAAAAACACGCCTTCTCACATAACAAATAAATATAGTTGGAAAAAAAATCCAGGGGCAGCTAGGTGGTGCAGTGGATAAAGCAGTGGCCCTAGATTCAGGAGGACCTGAGTTCAAATCCAGCCTCAGACAGTTGACACTAGCTGAGTGACCCTAGGCAAGTCACTTAACCCCAATTGCCTCACCCCTCCCCCCAAAAAAGAAAGAAAGAAAGAAAAGAAAAAAGAACAAACAAATCCACATATTAATCGTGTCTGAAAAAGTATGTTTCATTTTGTACCCTTGGTCTCTCACCTCTGCCAGGGGACGAAAGCACACTTTATCATCAGTCTTTTGAAATCATGATTGGTCTTTCAAAATTGTTTGTCTTTATGATGTTATAGCTATTATACAAACTATTCTCAGTATTCTGCTCCTATACTCTGAATTAGTTCATACAAGTTTTCCCAGGTTTCTATGAATCTGTCCCTTTCATTATTTCTTTCTGGGCAAAAACAATCAGTTACATCTTTGTATGATAAATCATTCAGAACAAGACTGTGAGAATGCACCAAAGGGCAGAGTCTAAGGTCTAGTATAGGTCTTGCAGATGGTACACCACTCGAAGACCAAACTATATTGTAGGTCTGTTATTGTTAGGCTAATGGCAGACACAATGGTAGGGTTCAGGTACTAGAGTAGCAACAAAGAACCCAGAAGCAGAGAGTATTCAGTGATAAGTTTATTGGGACGATGATCAGGTAAAAGATGGGCAGTATTTTTTGAAGTAATAGACTGTCAATCACCTCTGCGGTTATATTGAAAAGGTCATAGTATTACATTGCAGACTGGTTATTAGAATGGCCTCCTGTGATATCACCTCATTTCTTTTTACTAAACTGTTTTCAGAATGCATAATAGTTCTATTGAAATAATTCTTCATATATGTTAACATAAAAAACAGTATTCTTTTTTACTGTCAATTTGAATTTCATTTCAATCTTCTAGAGATTAGCCACCCAAGGTGGCTAAACACAGTTCCCATGTTTAGATCATTAGCAAAGTTTCTCTGTCTCTGCCTGTGTCTTTCCCTCTCTTTCTGTGTTCTCTTTCTGTCTGTCAATCAATAAAAATTTATAAACACCTACTATGCGCCAGGTAGTATGCATAGTGCTGAGGATACAAAGAAAGGTAAAAGACAGTTTTTCCTTCTGAGGAGCTCACAATCTAATGGGGGGAAAGAGTATTCAAAAATATGCATCAATAAGCTATTTGCAGGATAAATTGGCAATAATCAATTGAGGGGAAAAAAGAGAAAAGTTTCCTGTAGATGGTGGGATTTTAACTGGAACTTGAAGGAAGCCAGGGAAGTTAGGGGCAGAGATAAGAAAGGAGAGTATTTCAAGCATGGGGGGCAGCCATGGGAATGCCGAGTCCAAGAGATAGGAATGTCTTGTTTGAGTATCAGAAAGTATGCCAGTGCTACTGGATCGAAGAGTGTATGGGGCTAGGGGTGTAAGGTGCAAGAAGAATGCAAAGGTAGGAGGGCAGGTAATGAAGGGCTTTGAACACCAGAGCATGCTATATTTAATCCAGGATGTGGCAGGGAGCCACCGGAGTTTATTGAGTAGAGGGCTGATGTGGTCAGACCTGCACTTTAGGGCACTTTAATTTCTGAATGGAGGATGGGCTGGAATGGGAAGACACTTGTGGCAAGGAGGCCAACCAGCAGGCTATTACAATAGTCCAGTCACTAGGTGATGAGGGCGGTTGCAATATCAGAAGAGAGAAGGAGGCATACGTGAGAGAGGGTACAAAGGTAAAATTGACAGGCCTTGGCAACAGACTAGATATGATGTGTGCGTGAGAGACAAATCAAACATAGCACCTAGATTTCTAGCTTTGGTGACTGAGAGAATGGTGGTATCTTGGATAACAGGAAGTTCAGAAGGAAGAGATTTGGGAGGAAAAGATAACGAGTACAGTTTTGGCCATATTGAGTTTAAGATGTTTATCTGACGTCCAGTTCATGATCTCTGCTAGGCAGTTAGAGATACAAGTTTAGAGGTCATCAGGGAGGTTATGGTGAGAGAAGTAGATTTGAGAACCATATCAGCAGAGAGATGATCACTGAATCCATGGGAGCTGATAAGATTACCAAGTGAAATAGTATAGAGGGAGAAGAGAAGAAGGCCCAAGTCAGAGTCCTGGGGGACTAAGCAAAATCTGGATTCAGATTCATCAAAGGGACTTCCAGGGCAGAGCCAAGATGGTGGAAGAAAGGCAGTGAGCTCCCAAACTCATGACACAATCACTCCAAAAAACATCCAAATAACACCCTAGGAGAATAGCCCAGAGCAGCAAAACTCACAGAAGAAATGTGCTGAAATCATCTTCTAACCAAGAATGGCTGGAAGGTCAGAAGGAAGGAAGCTGCTGTGCTGATACAGGAGTTGAGCCCAACCCCACTGTCACCCTGACACAGATCCAGTCCCAGGAAGGCCTCACCAGAGAAGCAGACCCCCAGAGCCGCTGAATCGAGCTGAAGCGCCAGTGTTGTCTGGAACTAAGCTCACAGTCTGGTGAGTTGGGCTGAGCCCTGGGCAGGGCGGAGACTACAGGGGTCTATGCTGGTGCTGAGCAGAACTTGGGTTTTTTACCCCTGCTGGGAACCAGAAGGTAGTCTTGAGTAGCAGTGGCCCAGGTTGGGGAGGGGCCCAGGGCTCCTCAGAGCTAACAACCACAAACACACAAAGCTGGTTGATTAGCAAGTTGGTCTGGGGTCATCTAAGGACCAGGGAATTGGCCAGGTGAGTGAAGAACCTGATTCTCCTTAAATCATACGACCTGGGACTTCTTAAGCTTGGGATATTGCAGCCTGGAAACAGTGCCCCACTTTAAGGAGTTAAAAGTCAAGTAAAAGAAAGGCAGGATGAGCTAGCAGAGAAAGGTGAGGACCATAGGAAAGTTCTTTAGTAACAAGGAAGACCTCAGAGGAAGATGTCGTGACGAAATAATGGGATTTCGCAGATACTCAAAGACCCACCTGGAGATTAATCTAGACTGATTGAATCAAGTGAGAGTGATTGACTGCTGATTAGCCAACTTCAAGTTAACTGGATTGTAATCACACCTGACTATCCCTTAAGAAGGTATTGTTCTCAGAAGCTAGACTCTTAACTCAACTTGAAAACACCTTCAAAACCAATGGATTTGGATGACGCCAACCAATTAGCTTGAAGCAGTGTGTAAGGACCGGCTATGTTCCAGACCTATAAAAAGCTTCTACAATCAGCTTGCTAGAGAGTTCCTGATTAAAGCAGACTCCTGGAGGAGGACTTGAGGAAGAACCCAACCAGGCTGGAACTCTAGGCTAGGTAGGACTTCTTCTTCTTAACTTTTTGAACTCCTTGTGAATATCTGTATGCTTTAATAAATGTTTAATGCCCAAAGACTGGTGCTGAATCTTCTAATTTAAGGCGATCACACAATTTAGATTTTTAAACATCACAATGTCAACATCAGGGCCCCTATATCTCAAGCTTCCAAGAAAAATACTAATTGGTCTCAGGCCGTAGAGGTGCTCAAAAAGTACTTTGAAGATAAAGTTAGAGAGGTAGAGGAAAAAATGGAAAGAGAAATGAGGGGGATGCAGGAAAGATATGAGAAAAAAGTTAACAGATTGAAAAGTCTAATTGGCCAAATGGAAATAGAGGTACAAAAGCTCTCTGATGAAAATAATTGCCTAAGAATGAGGATTGAACAAATGGAAGCCAGTGACTTTATGAGAAACCAAGACACAATAAAGCAAATCCAAATGAATACAAAAATAGAGGGCAATGTGAAATATCTTCTGGGAAAAACTGCTGACCTGGAAAATAGGTCCAGGAGAGATAATTTGAAAATTATTGGTCTACCTGAAAACCATGATCAAGGAAAGATCTTAGACAACATCTTCCAAGATATTCTCAGGGAAAATTGCCCTGAAATTCTAGAAGAAGAAGCTAAAATAGAAATTGAAAGAATCCACCAATCACCTCCAGAAAGAGATCCCAAAAGGAAACTCCTAGGAATATTATAGCCAAATTCCAGAGCTCTCAGGTCAAGGAGAAAATATTGCAAGCTGCCAAAAAGAAAGAATTCAAGTACTGTGGAGCCCCAGTCAGGATAACACAAGATCTAGCAGGTTCTAAATTAAAGGACCAGAGGGCATGGAATATGATACTCCAAAGGGCAAAGGAAATGGGATTACAACCAAGAATCACCTACCCAGCAAAACTCATCATTATCTTTCAGGGGAAAAAATGGGATTTTAATGAAAAAGAAGACTTTCAGATATTTGTGATGAAAAGACCTGAACTGAATGGTAAATTTGACTTTCAAATACAAGACCCTAGAGAACCATAAAAAATTGGAGCTGGGGGACATACCTGGGGTCATACAGTGGGTGACTGTCTTGTGTCTGAGGCTGGGTTTTGTCTGGGATTCTCCTGGATCCAGGGATGGTGCTTTGTCCACTGTGTCACTTAGCTAGGTGATGACATCTTTAGGGTTAAATTGAGGGGTGAAGGGAATTCACTGGGGGAGGGGGAAGGGCAGAAGTGAAATCCTACATGAAAGTAACAGGAAAAGGCTTATGGAGTGGGGGAAGAGATGGGAGAGGAGCAGGGCAGTAAATGAATTTTACACTCATGAGAAAAGGCTCAAAGACCTTAAAGTCATCAGAGCTGCCTCAAGGAGAGACTAACAGACACAGCCAACTGGGTGGAGTAATCTGTTTAATCTGGGCAGTAAATGAGCCTATCACTCATCAGATTTGGCTCAAAGACCTCAGTCTCATTAGAATTGACTCAAGTAGGGAATAATGTACACACTCAATTGGGTGGAATAATCTCTCTAACCCTGCAGGAAAACAGGAGGGGAAGGGGATAAAGAGAGAGGGGCAAAAGAAGGAAGGGCAGAGTGGGGGAGGGGACAGACAGAAGCAAATCCCCTTTGAAGAGTGATAGGATGAAAGAAGATGGATAATAGAATAAATATCATGGGGAAGGGAATAGGATGGAAGGGAAACAGTTAACAATAGTAATCATGAAAAAGAGAAAAGGGGGAAACCTTGTACAAAAAATATTTATAGCAACTCTTGGTGGAGGCTAAGAATTGAGAATCAAGGGAATGTCCATCAATTGAGGAATGATGGAAAAAGCTGTGTTATATGATTGTAGTGGAATGGTCTTGTGCTACAGGAAATGACAAACAGGATGATCCCCGAAAAACCTGGAAAGACTAATGAACATTGATGTATAGTGAAGTGAGCAGAGCTGGGAAGACATTGTGTGTAGTGACAGCAGTATCATTTAGTGAGCAATTGTGAATGACTTAACTACTCTCAGCAGTGCAATGATCCAAGACAATCCCAAGGAACTAACGAGGAAGCTTACTATGCACCCCTATAGAAAGAAATGATAAAAAGAACACTTGTGGATTGTACATATATAACCTGATTGCAATCTTGTGGAGTGGGGAGGAAAGGGAGGGAGGGAGGGAGAAAAATTTGGAACTCTAAATATTATGAAAATAAATGTTGAAAACTACCTTTACATGTAACTGGAAAATAAAATAAATGTTTGTTGCTGAAAAAAAAAAGATTCATTAAAGGAGGGGGCAGCTAGGTGGTGCAGCTGATAAAGCAGCGGCCCTAGATTCAGGAGGACCTGAGTTCAAATGTGGCTTCAGACAGTTGGCACTTAGTAGGTGTTTGACCCTGGACAAGTCACTCAACCCTCATTGTCTTGCAAAAAAAAATTAAAATTAAGATTAAGATTCAACAAAGGAGACTGAGCAGGAGTGAGTGAGTGAGATTTTCCCCACCCCCTTAGACATTCACTTAATCTTAAATGTTCTCTAGTCTCTTGGAATTTAATAATCTAGCACAGAGCATAGATATGTAACGTGTTCTTTTATGTCTTCTGCATATTCTTTTCATGGCTTGAGTCAATGTAGTACTTGTAAATTTGTCTCTTGACCATTGTAACATTGTGGTTACATGTTCAACCAAGGGTCATATATCAGCTTTGTAGTGATGTCACTTTTCAAAACTTGCATTGTGGTTAGCCACAACACTAAGACTAGTCTCTACTAAGCTGAAGGAACCATTCAGCATTGAGAGTTATGACCTGTTGATTTAGAAGTATGCTTTAGGATGACCTAACCATGTTGCTTTCTTTTTCTTTTCTTTTTTTTGGGGGGGGGGGTGGTGAGGCAATTGGGCTTAAGTGACTTGCCCAGGGTCACACAGCTAATGAGTGGTCAAGTGTCTGAGGTCGAATTTGAACTCAGGTCCTCTTGAATCCAGGGCCAGTGCTCTATCCACTGCGCCACCTAGCTGCCCCACCATGTTGCTTTAGAAATATGCTTCAGGACTGTTTCCCTCTTGTGCTTAGTTGGCTAGGTGGCCTTTGTCTCTAAAGATAATGTTCAGGTTTCATTGTATCTTCTTCTGTACCATTTGCAATTCTCTGAGGGTGCAATGGGAGGAGTCTATGGGGTATAAATACTATCTCCTGGTACTACTCAAGGTCTTTGGGTCCCAGACCTGAGACCTACTTTATTGTGAGACAGGTACCCTCTCTCAATAAACCTATTTTCTACTGCTTGGAGATGTTGTTGTGGGTTTTTTTTTTTCCTTTGTCAGACTTGGAGATTTTTGCAACACCAGGAAGGCACAGTATTCTGAAAATCTTGATAGAAGAAAATGCCAAGGAGAAGAGGATTATTGACAGCATCAAAAGGTGACAGGGAGGTCAAGAAAGGATGAGGATTGAGAAAAGGCCATTAGATGGCAATTAAGAGATCATCAGTAACTTTTGAAAGAGCAGTTTTGGTATTTCAATAATATCAGAAGCCAAACTACAGAGTGTTAAAAAGAGCGTGAGAGCAAAAGAAGTGGAGGTACTTCTTATAGATAGCCTTCTCAAGGAGTCAATGACAAAGGGGAGAAGAGATATGAGACTATAGCTAAGGGTATTAAATGAATCCAGAGTTTTTGATGATGAGGGAATTATGGACATGTTTGTAGTCAGTAGGGAGGCAGCCAACAGACAAGGAGAGACTGAAGATAAGTGAGGGAGTGGGGATAGTAGAAGAGGAAATGTGTCTTTCCATCCATTTTTGCCTCACATACTCCCCAAAGGATATGAGACAGTCAATAAAGATACAACGTTGAACAAATAGCTCCTTGGCAACTAGGAGACAAACTACTTAGCAAAACTAGAATGTCTCTCAAGGATAATTCTGAGTCATTACTATTGGGCACAAATCTGAAACCAATTCTTTGCCAACTTAAAACTATATAGTGGTCAAGACCATACTTTACTAGCTTGTCCATGAGAAATGGATATAGAATAGAAACTCATAGCTCTTAATCTATGATATTGTAACTTTATTGATGTGAAGTTAGACTGCTTCTCTCAGTTCTGTGACCTGTTGTTCTGTTACAATAAGTTTATTGAATTAATGGTATTCACAATACTTAACTCAAAGGGATACGGCATCTCATCAATGTAGGTATTCCCTCTAATGAGGCAGATTGCAATTCATCCATATCTACCCATTCTGTACAGCCCTCATATAGGTCCTCCTGTGAGCCTGTCAGAGGTGGTCCATTATTCCTTACCTTCTCTTGAGATCATGAAGATATTAATGGAACACACAAGCCATCAATGATCCTTCACTCTTGCTGTGTGATCAGCCCATCTTCTCTTTTGCTTATGTGCTTCTTTGATGACATTTTCCTGCTTCTCCTTCATAACTCCTCATTTGTAAGGGTTTGTGGCATACTCACACTTACCATATGCCTCTCCACCACCCTATGGGTATCACTTATTTTCAAATTTTTGGAGGTTGTACTGTTGCAAGACTCCAAGATGTACAACACACGACTACTAGTTCCTTACAAAATAAGAAGTGTTTTCTAGTGTCTTATGCTCTTCTAACTTGCTTCAATCCTTCAAGAATCAAATTATTATTTCATGTGTGCATGCTGCTTTCATAAATATAGATTGTAACCTCCTTATATCTTAGTAGACGGTTTTCATGAGTTTCTGTTTCTAAAAAGATTCATCAACTAGTGGTTACTAACTTAGATTGTTGTTCAAACAATAGGTATATTATTCTACCACAAAGACCATCCTTGAAGCTTTTATAACTTTATTGGAACTACTATAGCTTAAGTTCTTTTGGTATAACCCATTGAGAACCCTGACTCAGCTCTATACCATGATGATAAATGACAGAGGAACTTTAGTAGGAGATTCTTGATTCCTTAGGAGTGATTAGTTATTTAATGCTATCTATCAATGTCTTCCCACATTGATAGGTTGTCGTTGTTCATCCTTCATTTTCAAAGAAGACCAATGATATCATGAATGGTGTCTTAACTTGTGAGTGAATTGGATTTAAGTGAGGCAGAGTTCTGCAAAGTCATCAGCCTCGCCCTCTCTTCCAGAATCATTGAAGTCCAGTGGCAAGACAAAACTCAAGACAACTGGTGATGGCTATATATCAATGTCTTCCCACATTGATAGGTACTTTACTGATGAAGATTTAAAGAATATTTAAATGGATCTCTGATCTTATCAAAGTGTATTTAGCAATTCCTTTCTGAACTACACTCCTAACTGGACATTTTTTCTACCATGCTACAGCATGATATGAATGATTACTCTACCCTGTAGCCCCTTTTCCTGATTTAGATAGTTCTTCCCGGGGCCTCCATTTTAAGGAAAATGCCTAGACCATCCATGTTCATTTCTTCATTCCTCTCCTGGCTCTACTGCTCAGTCCTTGGACTTTTCTCCCCATGCCTTTCTCCTCAGTTGAGGAAACAATAAATGCTTGTTTACTTGACTTGTTCTGAGTACTCCCTCTCTATTAAAGCAACCTATTTATACTCCATCAACCTGTATAACTTTTAAAATTCAGTGTCTGTGTACAATCTCAGGCTCTATAATAACCTTTTTTTTTTTTTTTTGGTGAGGCAATTGGGGTTAAGTGACTTGTCCAGGGTCACATGGCTAGTAAGTGTTAAGTGTCTGAGGCTGGATTTGAATTCAGGTCCTCCTGAATCCAGGGCCGGTACTTTATCCACTGGGCCACCTAGCTGCCTGTATAATAACTTTTAATGGGATAATCAATCAACATGCATTTATTAAGTGTTTACTATGTACTCAGGCTCCGTACTAAGTGCTGAGTATACAAAGACAAAGCAAAAATGTTATGTAGACAATATATTCAAAATATTTTGCAAATCTTAAAATGTTACATAAATGTTAGCTACTATCATCATCATCAACAAAAAGAACATTATTATTGTTGCAGTCATTATTTTATTTTATTCTTGGGGCATAACCTTAATACTATGCATGAATATATAGTCAGTTTCTTTTGACTGCCTTCATTTGCCTTTACCATTCTTCTCCCCTCTGGGTAACCTTTGGTTTTCTACCCCTACCCCACATGATCTAATTTAGCCCATGTCCCATTTTCTCAGAGACTTGGACTCAGAAAAGAATTAGATAGAATTATCCTGGTTAAGATGTTGGCTGGTAAAGGTTCAAGGTCTTACCCTCTGTGAAGAAATGTCCAAGTATAATGAGAGAAAACACAAACAGCTGAGCCCTAGCTATTTTTTTTTCTAAACGTGTTTTAATATTTTTTATTTAATTCTTAATTCATGGAATAAAAAAGCATTTCCATAACATGGTATAATGAAAAAGATGATTGCACATAAAATGCAAATCTATTATGTGCAACTTGATGTGACTTTTAAATATATAATAAAGTTATCATGTATTTCCCCCTTTTTTCTTCTCCCCCCACCTGGAAATGGTTACCTTTAGACATGTAGCTTTCTTAGATGCCTGAATCTGAATCTGAAGTTGTCCTATACAGTTTGTAGTTCCTCAGTGATCGCAGCCACCAAATCCCTCCCTACCCTAAGAATAATAGACTCCCCAATGCTTATAGCACAGGAAGACAATGAAAGTCCTTTTTCTTTAATCTCATTGAGATTAAAAAGGATGTTTAAAAACAAAATTCTAATAGCTGACTAAGAGGAAAATTCATCATAAGCTAAATTCAAGAAAATGAAGAAGGATATAAAGTGAGAGGAAAGACTTTTTGATATCCCTGAAATCACATCAACTATGTAGCTGCCAGTTCATAACCATGAACCTACTAGTACTTATGGTCTAAGTTTGAACTATCAGGGTATCATTGGAAAACTTTGCATTATGTATTTTATTTGAAGCAGTTAGGTTGCAAGTGTTGGCCTTGGAGTCAGGAAAACCCAAGTTCATAATCTTGCTTCAGACACTTAACTAGCTTGGTCCTGGCAAGGCCACTTAAAAAAAATCTCTTTTTGCCTCAGTTTCATCATCTGTAAAATGGGGATAAAAATAGGGTTGCTACGAGGAGCCAATGAGATAACAAACCTTAGAGCATGATGTAAATGCTAACTAGTTATTTTTGTTTTCCTCACAAGTTCTAAGAACTATAACTTTGCTTCTATGTATATTCCTAACTATGGCACTTATTAGCTTTATGGCAACTGAAGGGAAGTGAATTTCAGCTCACTATAAGGAACATTCTCCATGAGCAAAGGAGAGAAGATAGTGGAAATGACTTAGAATCAGAGAAGCTGGGTTTAAATGTTGACTCTGTGTGACCTTCAGCAAACTGATGAATGTCTCTGGTTCTCAGTTTCTTCATTTGTAAAATGAGAGGGTTGGATTAGATCAGGGTTTTAAAAAAAATTTTTTTTTGGTGCGGACAATGAGGGTTAAGTGACTTGCCCAGGGTCACACAGCTAGAAAGTGTCAAGTGTCTGAGACCAGATTTGAACTCAGGTCCTCCTGAATCCAGGGCCCGCACTTTATCCACTATACCACCTAGTTGCCCCCTAGATCAGAGGGTTTTTTTTTTTGCTTGTTTGTTTTGTTTGTTTTTGTTTTGGGGGGCAATGGGGGTTAAGTGATTTGCCCAAAGTCACACAGCTAGTAAATGTCAAGTGTCTGAGGCCGGATTTGAACTCAGGTACTCCTGAATCCAGGGCCAGTCCTCTATCTATCCACTGCGCTACCTAGCTGCCCCCGGATCAGAGGTTTATAAATTAGATTTCAAGGAGTCTGTGAATTTGGATGTGGAAGATGATATATTTAGTTTCATTAACCTCTAATCGAAACTTAGCACTTCCTTCGATATTTTTTTTCCAGTGAGGGAGAATGAATTCAGTTTTATTTTGTCTTCTCTGAAACTTACATGTACACTAGGCTCTTCTATCAAAGAATGTGAATAGGAGAAAGTTCTGCTTGTAATTTATCACACAAGTAAGCATGTACTTGTTACAGAACCGGCAGCAAAGGTTTCTTCTACTTTTTTGCCCCAATAGATGACACTTTCAGTACCAGTATAAATAATGATCAAGTGAAGAAACACAGGCAAACTTCTGGAGAGATCTCCTGGATTAAGCAGTGCACTAGTGCATAAAATGTTCCTGCATTGAAAAACTGGAAAGCCACCAAGTGTGCCCCTGAAGTGAAGAGTAAAAGCATCCTAGAGTATATCTCGTTGAAGCCCTTCCTTCCCAGGTGGATTAAACATTTTTTGGTGGATTTTACACTTGGCACTGCTATCCTTGCCTCTGAGAAGCTGGCCTTTGCTCCCTGCAAAGCCTCCTGGTCACTCTTCAAGGTAAGGAGTTGTCATTGGGATCATCATCTGGTATATCAGAATTTGGCTTCAAAATAGCAGGTGTTTCTAGAATTCTTGTTCCCTCTGGCTGGTTGGGCAATATTTTTTTTTTCCAAGAAAAAACATGTATCCAACTGCAATTACTGAGCAGAGATCCCCTGATCTCACACCACCTCAGAGAAGCAGCTTCAACAACCGTTATGCTAGGAAGGGATCCCAGAAAATGTGGGCTAGAGATAGATGGCCTCTGCAATAGCAGTAAGAAGCTTGGAATATCTGACATGGGCTTGGGGAAGCTAGGTGGCTCAGTAGATAAAGCACAAGCCCTGGATTCAGGAGTACCTGAGTTCAAATCCAGCCTCAGACACTTGACACTTACAAGCTGTGTGGCCCTGGGCAAGTCACTTAACCCCCATTGCCTCACACACAAAAAAAGGCTATCTGAAATCCACCATGGGCTGGAGGATGGCTGAAGAGCATGGGGAATAGAGTGAAGATTGTCTTGACAATGTCTCAGGGGTTCTTTCCCGATACTGAAGTGTGTGGACAGGAGTCCCCTAAAGGAACATAAATACAAATATGCTCAGCCCAGCTTCATGAAGAGCCTTCTTTGAGCATTTGACAGCTTTGAAAGCCAAAATTTGATAGACTGAGTGTTATTTGGGTGACTTGCCTTAATATTGGGGCCCCAGTAATATGAGGGACCTTTAAGGCTTAACCCTCCCCTCTGAATAGCCTTTTTAAAGATATTTCTCCCAGGCCAATAAGAAAGGAGCCTTTAAGCTTTAGTTCACAAAAGGATCAGATTTTATTACTTGGGAATTAATTATACAACAAAGGTGAAACTAATAAAAATCAAAGATAAGGAAATAGGAAAATAGAAATACAGATAGATATTCTTAACTCTAAGCTTAACCCAGACCCTTTCCAATTTAGCTAGTTCAAAGGAATTTAGGGTTTTCTGTAAATAAGTCACCAACCACTGAGACAGAGCAAACATGCGCCACTGCAAGGGGAGTCACCAGACAGAGCACAAACATGCGCCATGCACCACCACCACACGGGGCCAAGCAGAAAGAATGAGAGCAAGCTCGTGTACCGGAAGTAGCCCACCACCCTTCCGGGAGGATTCAATCTCCCCTCCCCCCAAATGGGAGGTCTTTCAAAAAGCTGCCTTTGTAACCTTGGGTTGGGCTAGGTGTGGCCCCTCCCAAATGAGTTAGCTAAAAATTGGAATACTAATCTTTACCACAAATAATTTAGTTATATTAACTAAATAACTGAATCCAACTGATCTGAAGCATAAAAAACTGGTGATTAATCTCCACATGTCAGGTCAGCTCTGGCTTTGAAGTAGAACTGAAAAAGAGTGATCTGCTCCTATGGCTGGAGGGAAGAAGAGGGGGCCCATCAGAGAGGCTCCCCTCTCTGCCAGTAGCAGCCTCTGTGCCTATCCCAGTCAGGTGGCAGCCTGTCAGTCTCCTTCAATCAAAAATATCATTCGGGGGGGAGGTGGGCAGCTAGGTGGCACAGTCGATAGAGCACCAGCCCTGGAGTCAGGAGAACCTGAGTTCAAATCCAGCTTCAGACACTTGACACTTACTAGCTGTGTGACCCTGGGCAAGTCACTTATCCCCAATTACCTCACCAAAAAAAAAAATCATTCTGGGGAGGAATCCACTGATTTCACTTGCATCTGTCAGTGATACCAAAAAAAAATGTTTTGAAGTTAGGTGGCACGGCGGATAGAATATTGTTTCTGGAATCTGGAAGTCCAGAATTTAAATCTGGTCTCAGATTTATTTGCTGTTTTCTCCCAGCAAGTCCTTTAATCTTTCTACCTCAGTTTCCTCATCTGTAAAATGAAAATAATAATAGTAACTACCTTTCAGGGTTGTGAGGAGCAAATGAAATTTTATTATAAAGAAAGCTCTTATCATAGTGTCTGGTACATAGGAAGAGCTATATAAATGCAAGCTATTATACATATATACATATGCATATATATGAACATATATCTACATATGTTAGCTATTATTATTAGGAATCTCTGGACTATGGGGGCAGCTTGGTGGCACAGTGGATAAAGCACCAGCCCTGGATTCAGGAGGACCTGAGTTCAAATCCAGCCTCAAGACACTTTACTTATTAGCTGTGTGACCTTGGGCAAGTCACTTAACCCTCACTGCCCCACAAAAAAAAAAAGGAATCTCTGCACTAAATAATCACTAGAGTCCCTTCTAACTCTAAATTTAAGGTCTTAACTAGAATTCTCTGAAAATAGATTGGGCTGCCTCCAGGAACAGGGAGTTCTGTTAGTGGAGTTCTCTAGTTAATAAAGTAGAGGATCAAGGATGTTCATTTGTATGGCTGATGGTGGTTGTCTATCACGCTTAAAGAAGATCAAAATGATATCCCTATGTCAGGGTCAAGGTATGTGTGTCTGACTATGGCTGATCAGACCATTGCCTGCCAAAAAAAAAAAAAAGAACTAAAAAAAAAAGAAATTAATTAATTAGAATGTAGATTAATAATTGCCAACTTTAGTTGTTTGTATGATGTTTAATAAAACATTAAGATAAAGGAAAATAATGTTACCCAGCTGCTGAAAAAAAATTCTCAAAATGTCCTATTTGGTTTGCAAAATGTTTCCTGGGAAGAGAAATATAAATACATTATCTTAGTGAAGAACCATAGCTGGTAAAATCAAAGATTTTGAAGATAATAAAGAAGATACTGATTATCAAAAAGGGACAAATCTTAGAGACTTTATTAATTTATACTAGCAATGTGGTTTTCATGTTTTAAAATTTTATTTATGTTCTACTTGTATTAAAGGCCCTTACACTTATTAACTAAGACTTTCAGCTATTATTAATAATTAATTTCATATCTCAATAACTGTCATCAAAAGTTATGGACCGTTCTTTTTCTTGGGGGTGGGTGGGCAATGAGGGTTAAGTGACTTGCCCAGGGTCACACAGCTAGTAAGTGTCAAGTGTCTGAGGCCGGATTTGAATTCAGGTCTTCCTGAATCCAGGGCCAGTGCTTTATCCACTGCACCACCTAGCTGCCCCAACAGTTCTTTTTAAAAGTATTTTTTAGGGGCAGCTAGGTGGCGCAGTGAATAGAGCACCGGCCCTGGAGTCAGGAGTACCTGAGTTCAAATCTGGCATGAGACACTTAACACACACTTACTAGCTGTGTGACCCTGGGCAAGTCACTTAACCTCAATTACCTCACTAAAAAAAAAAACTATTTTTTATTCTGAATTTAACAAATACCAAATAACTTAGCATTTTCACATACAAAAAAGAACGGAAAAAATTTTACATGCAACTATGAATTTCCATTATGTACAGGTTTCTTTTCCTTATAAGTACATATTAAATTTAACATGTCTTTTAAAAACTGTCCTGCTAATAAATGCTTCCTTCTGGTCTCCTTCAAATAGTTCTTGGAAGAAGAAATATCAACTATCAATAACTACACAAAAACTATTCAAATTCTCTAATAGAGATATGTGAATTAAAGTAACTGTGAGATAGCACCATCCCCCCATTAAATTAGCAAAGAGAGTGTGACTAGAAGAGCTCAAGGAAAGTTTTGTTCTGGGAGTGAATATATCACCCTAGAGAATGTATAAACATTCCAATTCATACCACCTTTGAGACTTTGTTCTGGTAGTGAAAAATTCTTTCTTTTGGGTAGAGAACAAATACCCTTGCCTACATATTACCTGTTCCAGGGAGTTTTGTGACTTCATAGGAGAAATATACCATACAATAATGCTCCAACTGATGTTTTTCACAATATTGCTATTACTATGATTTTGCTAACTTTAGATAGAATTCCTATACAACATCAATTTCCTTTGATCTATTAGCCAAGACAAAGCCGCATTGTCTAATTCTGGTCCACCCTGGCCAGCTCCCATGTGTCACACTTACATACATTCTCCATGTCAGGGCTCTGGATCTGCTGATGTCCCTAAGTGCAGACATTCCAACAGTAATAAATAAAGACCCAGAAAGTATTGTCAAAGAATGACAATTGTCATTGACCTTATATGTAGAGTCTTTACTGCTGCTGCTATTATTTCTCTCTCCTATAAACCAGAACACAAGATACCAAGTCACCTATGTATGCATAAATGTACACCAGGACTCTGTCACTGGTCCCTGTCTCTCTCTACATCCTCTCTAATGGTTATTTTTTGTCTGATGGATTCAAGTCTCTTTCTTTTGTAGTTGACTCTCAAATCTAATATATCCAGGTCTCATCTTCTCCTGAGTTCTAACACCTCTTATCTGCATACTTGACATTTTTAGCTTGGATGTTTCCTGAAGCACCTGCATTCAAAAAACAAAAACAAAAAAACAACCCACCTCATTATCTCTTCCCTTCCCCTCCCCCCAAATTCACATCTCTTCTGAATTTCTCTATTTCTACTAAGGATATCACCATCACCATCACCACCATTCTTGTCCATCATTCAAGTGGACAATCTAGAAGTTTTCCTTGACTCTTCACTTTCATTTCATATATTGAATTAATTGCCAAATCTTATTTTTTCTATTGCCTTAACATCTCTCCCAGATGCCCCTTCTCTTCATTCACAATCAACTGCATGAATTTAAACACTTATCAGCACTAGTCTAAAATACTACAATAACATAGTTCTCTTACCATAAGTCACTCCCCACTCTAATTTATCCTTCACAAAGTCACAAAAGTAATTTTCCTGAAGTATAGGTCTTACCATATCATCTCCCCTCTGCATTCAATAATCCCTAGTAATTCCTGATTATTTCTAAGTTCAACTATAAACTCCTCTGTTTTGAGAGGAGAAATCTGTAATAAAGCTGCATGCATCCTACCTTCCCAGCCTCATTTCACATTTCTCCCTTCCACACACTCTGCAGTTAAGTAAAACCAATCTTACCATAACACACCATTTCCTATCTCTAAGCTTCTGTATTAGCTTTTCCCCATGTAAAGAATTTTCTTTAGCTCCATGTTTTGAAATTCCCTAGTTCTTTAGAGATTTTGTATCATACTTTCTTGATCCCATCAGATGTTAGTGTATATCCCTATTAAAATTATATTGTTTCTTTTTTGTATTTATCTACGCATGTGTCTGTCGTCTCCAGGAGAGGGAGTGTGCTGGTAATTGTTTAAACAATAGAGTCTGGGGGAGGAAAAATGTATACACACCACACTTTAAGGTTTAATCTGAATTATTGACATTTACTTTATCACTTTCTAAAGTCTAGAACGATCAACAAACATAAATCAGACTTGATTTATAGCAGTTGCCAATTTCTAAGGTGCAAAGGCTGAGTCGAAAAATTTATAATTAACTCTTGGGATTCTGGTTTTAAACTGGCTCCAGCAAATGTCTAAATCTGGGGCTTTTCTATTATATCACAGTTTCCTTTCCAAAACAGAATGTAGAGGAAGACTTTTACCAAAAATTGTTCATTCATCAATTTAACTAAGAAAACAATGGAATTGGACATTGGGTGCCCCCCCCATAGTAACAATTTACAGATAATTATTAAGCAACTAATATATACAAAGAACTCTGCTAGGTGTTGGGGATACAAAAATAAATGAGATCTGGCCCCTGTCCTCAAAGAACTTACAATCAATAAGCAAGCATTTATTAAGCACCCACTATGATTCAGGCTTTGCTCTAGGGATGAAAGGACCAAAACACCCTACTCCACACTTCCCAAATGGTTCCCTGCTCGCAAGGAGCTTATGTTTTATCAGAGGAGAAAATGAGCACACATATAAGGATATACAAGATAAAATACAATGATATTACATAGAAGCTATTTAGTGAGAGAGGGTAATAGCAAGGGAAGACTTTTACAGAAGATGGTACTTGAGGGGCAACTGGATGGCGCAATGGAGTTGCCTTAGTTCAAATATGGCCTCAGACACTTGACACTTACTAGCTGTGTGACCTGGGCAAGTCACTTAACTCTCATTGACCACAAAAAAGGAGGATGGTAACTTGAGCTAAATCTTGAAGGAAGTGAGGAATGAGGCAGAGATGAGGATGCATTCCTGGAATGGAGGAGAGCCAATGCAAAGGCACAGAGATGGAAGATGGTGTTACTCATGTGAGAAATAAAGACTAGTAATAGAAATAGTACACCCAAATAGCTCTAGTACACTTTCTTTCTTGTACAGCTTGTAAGAAAAAGTAAGGTCTAGCCAGATTCATGCTGACAGATGAAGCCAGGATTCAGCATAAGGTCTAGAAAAGCAACCAGATTTTGTTTAACTTGACAGTTTCATGGCATATTGGTATAGAGTTGGTGTCCAATTGATCAAGAAAAAGAACTTCTTTCCTTACATAAGTTCTACTTATACAGTCCAAAGCTCTTTATTCCCTCCTTTCTCCCTCCCCTTATTTCCCCTATTCTGCCTGGTAATACTTAATGTATCCTTTATATATTCTTGTCTCCAGAAGAATCATAAGTCTCCTATTCCTTGAATACCAATTTCCAGAACCAGTTTGTACTAGTCAAGTAATTATTCCCCTGAATAGAAGTCAAAGCATTAAGTGGTCTGGAGACAACTGCACCAGTAACATAATGAGACAGAATAGAAGGAAATCATGCATTATTCCCACCATGAGGATCTATCTGGTTAACTGTTTTTTGTTGTTGTTGTTGTTGTTGAGTTGTTTTTCAGTGATGTGTGACTTTGTGACACCATTTAGGGTTTTCTTGGCAACGATATTGGAGTAGTTTGCCATTTCCTTCACCAGCTCATTTTACAGATGAGGAAACTGAGGCAAAACGAGGTTAAGTGATTTACCCAGGGTCAACACAGCTATTAAGGTGTCATGGCCAGATATTTAATTTATGAAGAGGAACCTTCCTCACCCCTTCCCCCAGTACTCTATCTGCTGTGCCGTCTAGTTCCCCCTCCTAGTTAACTTTAGGTATATAATTAATAGAAAGGAGATAAAGAACAAGGCGAGACATTGGACAGCATCTCTTGAAATATTGGCAGTGAAGTGAAAAGAGTTGTGGATTTGAACTTTGAGGAACTGGATTCAAATATTATCTCTGCTAGTTGCTACCAGTGTAATCTTGGACAAATGTCCTTATCTGTAAATAAGCATATTGAACTAGATGCAATTTAAGGTAACTTTGATCCTATTAAGGTACCTATGATCCTAGGATTCTTTATTTTCATTGGGTCTCAGTTTACTGTCATATAAATAAAGGAATCAGCTCTCAGGTCCAAAATGGGATCTAAATCCTACCTTTGTATAATTTGATTTTGCCATCTCAACTAATTATCTAAACATTCTAGGCAGAAGGAAATATTTAACTCAAAGGAATGCATCTTCAATGGTGGGATTCCAAAGACCACAGTGCCTGGCGGGAGAAAAACACCTGGCTAGTTTTGAGGTGGGGGTGGGAACAGAGAAGGGACTTCTAGCAACTCTGCACATCACAATACATCCTACTCAGCATACACTGTCTACACATAAATCTCTCCCTTCCTTCTTCTTTACCCACCCTTCTCTGAAATATGGTCTAATTGGTGTTTGTTTTTTTTTTTAACAGGAAGGTTGTCTAAGGAAGACACAGTTTTAGGGATCTCTTCTTGATATTGCAGCTGAGCTCTCATCCTTCTCTTTCTTAGTCCAACTGGCCTAATTCCTTAAAAGGATTTCATCACCTTTTACATGCAGAGAACAATACTTTCTAGCCAATCTCTGCTTAAAAAAGCTGCTCTAGTGATATTAGCTACTGATAGTTTAGTTCCTGGTTCTCTGTGTGGTGCTAACAAATTAATGTAAATGATTACCTTTTGTTGTATTAAAGTGTGAAGGAGGAAGAAGATCCCAGCCCCTGGGAGCCACGAACCAGCGTTGCTATGCAAATATTTAGCCAGATTGTTTTACTTTCTCACCTGCAGGTGAACAAACATCATTCCAACACTGACGACACTTTGACACTATATAGTTATTTGGTTAATGTCATAGTTATGTGAGAGGAGGATGAACATGACATTCTAAATTTTGGGGAAATATCATCTCCCCAGATAAAGAAAGGCCCCCCCCAAAATAGAGTTATGGGCTTGTATCAGTAGAAAACCTTAGACTATACTTTATTCTCCTCTTACTGGCAACAACAGAATAAGCAAAACTGATTTTATCTTTAAGAGGAACTATACTGAGGTAGCTAGGTTGGTGCAGTGGATAGATAGAGCCCTGGGCCTGGAATCAGGAAGACCTGAGTTAAAATGCAGCCTCAGACACTTACTAGCTATGTGATCCTGGGCAAGTCACTTAACCCTGTTTGCCCCAGTTCTATAAAATCAATTGGAGAAGGAAATGCCAAGAAAACCCCAAAGGGGCTTACAAAGAGTCAGACACGATTGAAAAATGACCGAACAACAAAAACTCATCTACGTGGAAGAACAGAAGGTATTTAGGGTTGAAAACAGGAGCCCTGAATGCTAGAGATATTTAGTAAGGACCTAATCATTAGTTCATTTGTCACCTAGCCTTTGGTGACCAAAAGTTGGGAATAATGAGCTAGAGTGCATCACTGACCATGGAACCCAATCCCCAGACCAAGAAGAGGATTCCAAAGGAAAGACTAGGCCTAAGGCATTCATTATTTAATTGAGAACATTCTGCTCCTTTGCCTCTAAAGAGCTTACTTGGGGGAAGCTAAGAATCTGAGGCAGGGGAGATGAGAGGCCAGATTCTGAGGCAACCAAAAAGGAAGATGCCTTTTGCTGATCCTAATGTATGGGTGTTTTTCCCCCCTATCTAAAAATGTTGCAGGACAGCTGAGAAAGCTTGGCACCATTCAATGAGAAAGAGCCAGTAAAATGTTTCAGCTGTCATTTCATTAAATGGCCATGAGGTGGTGTAGTAAACAGAGCACTGTCTGCCATCAGGGTACCCAAATTCAAATACAGGTCCTAGATTTTCCCTAGTTGTGTGATCCAGGGCAAGTCATTGAACCTTCTGTATGTCTCAGTTTCCCCATCTGCAAAAGGGGGATAAGAATAGCACCTACGTCCCAGGGGTTCTTGTGAGGGTAAAACCAGATATATTTGTAAAGTGCTTTGCAAAATTTAAAGAGCTATATGATGACTATTCCTTTGCTTTTGTGTGTGTGTGTGTGTGTGTGTGTGTGTGTGTGTGTGTGTGTGTGTATGGCAATTGGGGTTAAGTGACTTGCCCAGGGTCACACAGCTAGTAAGTATCAAGGGTCTGAGGCCAGATTTGAACTCAGGTCTTCCTGAATCCAGGGCCGTTGCTCGATCCACTGTGGCACCTACCTGCCCCTATGCCTTTGCTTTTAACTATCTCCTGACTGATTATCAAAGGTAAATGTGTTACAGTATACTCTGAACCTGGGGTAGGCATATACTTAGCGACTTGCCTGTGTGTTGCGGGGTTGGGAGGCGCCCAACTATATTTTATGACTCTCTTCTGTTTTTGGTCTAAGTTTAAATATAGGCAGTATGCATTTCTGAACAGCCCATGCCGAGCAGCCAGATCTGCAGTCTTACAATATCCCCAGGCAGATGTTCTAAATTAAACTACTTGCACCTCCTTCTGACTAAACAGCAACCAATTAAAAGAGACTTGACTCTCCTTACAACCCCGACTCCAGCCTAATGCTTACTTCACATCATCAGTACTCCCTGTCCCTTAGGACAGCTGCACAAACAAAATTAGCCAGTTTGAATTCCCCAGACAATTATAAAAGATGCTCCACATTAGATTACATAGTTCTTTTAATATTAACTCAATAGATGGTGCTATTCCCCACAGAATCATACAATTTCAGCATCGGAAAAGAGGTCTTCTTATCTAATCCCTATTGGATTAAAACTCCCCTCTATGGGGCAGCTAGGTGGCGCAGTGGATAGAGCACTGGCCCTGGAGTCAGGAGTACCTGAGTTCAAATCCGGTCTCAGACACTTAACATTTACTAGCTGTGTGACCCTGGGCAAGTCACTTAACCCCAATTGCCTTACTAAAAACAAAAAAAAACAAACAAAAAAAAAACTCCCCTCTATAATGTATATGAAAAAATATCACCTAGCTTTTGATTGAAGGCTTCAAATGAGGGAATTCAGTCCATTTCTGGATGGGTCTAATCTAATTAGTGAGGTTCCTCCCCCCAATGTCAAGTGTGCATTTTTTTTTCTTTGTAACTCTACTTATTTCTTCTAGTTCTACCCTCTGGGTTAAATAAAATTGTCTAATCCCTCTTACACATGACAGCCTTCTAAAAGCTGAGACTTTTCCTGGCTAAAACACCTCCAGTTCCTTCAAACAGTTCTCATATAAAATGAACTAGGGGTCCTTCAATATTCTGGTTGCTCTGTTATGGACATTCTCTGGCATATGATTTCTTTCCTGAAATGTGGTACTCCAAGATAAAGACAGGACAATAATTAAAGCAGTGTGACATAGTGAAAAAATAAATAGTTGGTGCTTAATAAATGCTTGTTCCTTTCCCCCTGGGTGACCTTTAAGGTCTTTTCTATCTCTAAGACAATAATCCCATGATCCTATTTGGTAGGATCAGAACATATGTCCCTAGGGGAGCTATACCCTGAATCTCAGACATCCTTAATCATGGATGTTATGCCTCTATCATTGCAGGCAAAGTAACATAAGGTTTCTTGGCTGTTATGCCACATTGTTGATTTCTAGAGTGCTAGTCCACAATTCACTCAAACACTAAGATTTATTAATTTATTTGTGTGTGTGGGCACAATGAGGGTTAAGTGACTTGCCCAAGGTCACACAGCTAGTAAGTGTCAAGTGTCTGAGGCTGAATTTGAACTCAGGTTCTCCTGAATCCAGGGCCAGTGCTTTATCCACTGTGCCACCTAGATGCTCCCAACCCTAAGATTTTGTCAGATGATTTGCTATTTTTAATGCTCATGCCATATAATATTAAATGAGGGTTAATTTATCCACTGTGTTTTCTGGTAGATAAAGAAGAGCATTGAATTATTCAAATTTTCTTTCTTGGGAAACTTCCTTTGACAGTCTTTGCCCTGATCACTTGCAGAACTTGTTTCTAAATTGAATTCTTAAATTTAACCACTTTTTTTTAATCTTAGAAGTATTTTATTATATTTAAGTTACATGTAAAGATAGTTTTCAACATTTGTTTTTATAAGATTTTGAGTTCCAAATTTTTCTCCCTCTCTCCCTTCCCTCCTCCCTCCCAAAGACAGAAAGCAATTTGATATAGGCTATATATGTACAATCACATTAAACATATTTCTACATGTTGTGAAAGAAGAATTGGCGGGGCAGCTAGATGGCGCAGTGGATAGAGCACTGGCCCTGGATTCAGGAGGACCTGAGTTCAAATCCAGCCTCAGACACTTGACACTTACTAGCTGTGTGACCCTGGGCAAGTCACTTGACCCCAATTGCCTCACCAAAAAAAAAAGAAGAAGAAGGAGAAGAATTGGAACAAAAGGGAAAAACCTCAAAAAAGAAAAAAAAACACAAAAAAGTAGGAACAGTATGGGTCAATCTGCATTCAGATTCCCCAGTTCTTTTTTCTGGATGTGGAGAGCATTTTCCATCATGAGTCCTTTGGAATTGTCTTGGATCATTATATTGCTAAGAAGAGCTAGGTCTATCATAGTTGATTATCACACAATGTTGCTGTTACTGTGTACAATGTTCTCCAGTTAACCACTATTCTTTTGATTTGTTTTTTTTTTTTAATTTTTCCAGGCATTGGGGGTTAAGTGACTTGCTCGGGGTCACACAGGTAGTAATTGGCAAGTGTCTGAGGCTGGATTTGAACTCAGGTCCTCCTGAATCCAGGGCCAGTGCCTTATCCACTGTGCCACCTAGCTACCTCCAACCACTATTCTTTTTTTTTTTTTTTTGTGGGGCAATGAGGGTTAAGTGACTTGCCCAGGGTCACACAGCTAGTGTCAAGTGTCTGAGACTGGATTTGAACTCAGGTCTTCCTGAATCCAGGGCTGGTGCTTTATCCACTGTGCCACCTAGCTGACCCAACCACTATTCTTAATGGAGTTTTCAGCTATTTTTTGAGGCAATCTGTGAATTCTTTCAGTTTGAATTCTCTGTGTTCAGAAGGTCTAGGCAGTTCTTTACTATTACTTCCTGAATTATAGGGTTAAGCTTTTTTTTTTGTCCTGTTGTGTTCTTCTGGGAGACTTATAATTCTTAAATTGTCTCTAACTAATTAATTAATTAATTAATCTAATTAATTGTCTGTGGGACCAGAATGCTTTGCTTGAATATGAGCATATTTTCTCATAATGCTATTAGGTTTTTTGCTTCTCTTCTAGATTGTCCTTTGATTCTGTGTATTTGTATCACCCAATCTATTGTTCTCTCTTTGTGAAACTTGACTTTGCAGATTCCAGTTCTATTCTGCCCATTATTTTTGCTATGCAGGCCATAAATTCTACTCTCATAATTCTCATTTCTCTTTGGAACTATTCAGGAACAGTGTATTATCAATTCCATGTTCTCCTCACCTTCTACAGTATCCTATGTCTCATCAAGTGTTAGATCATTCTCCTTTGTTTTTCAGTATTGATTCATAGATGTCTGAACTCATTTACTTGATCTGGAAGTCATATTTTCTTTTGTTGTTAATGTTTTCCCTGTTGAATTATCTGCCTATGTTCAATGTCTTTGAGTTTTCTTTTTCCTGAGATCTTTGATAATTTCAGTCTTTCTTTTTTATTTCAGTTTTACCTTATTTACTTTTTGACTGTCCCCTCTGTTGGTGTTTTCTCAGGGTGACTGGATCTCAAAGAGTCTTGGCCTCCTCCCCTGTTGGGCAGTCATGATTTACTAGACTAGGTCTCTGCTTCAAGTGACTTTTGGGGGAACTTTTACCCCAAATGACTTTGGGCCCCAGCTGGATGTTGGGCTTTTCCCCTCAGGCTTAGTGGAGTGCTGCACAGTTTTCCTCCTTTCCCTACCCCACAATATGGTATCCTGTCCCAGTATACTGTCCCACTCCCTCTGTTTCTCAGCATTAATTAATACCTCTGTGCTGGTGCTATGGGGTTGTCCATTGTGGCACTATCATTTCAAAGATTTTTCTGTCCTGGTGCTTCTGGGTTGTGACCACCCCTCTGCAGGATTTTTCTTTTGAAGGGCTGTTGCCTGCTACTCTAGCTATCAGTGGTTGCTTGAGCAAAGTTCTACAGTCTGTGGCTGAATTCCCTATGCCACTGGGAGGGAGTGAGGGAGTGTTGGGGTATGGAGTGGGGTTTTGTTGCAAACCTTGATCTATGTGTTGGGTCCTTGAGTCTCCTTGTACAGTCTTGATGTCAGTAGCATGGGAGGTTGGGGAGTACTGAGTGGGTTCAGGGTCAGGGAGTGTCAGTTCATGATTATTTTTCTTATTTATTTTTTTTTAGTGAGGCAATTGGGGTTAAGTGACTTGCTCAGGGTCACACAGCTAGTAAGTGTTAAGTGTCTGAGGCCGGATTTGAACTCAGGTACTCCTGACTCCAGGGCCGGTGCTCTATCCACTGCACCACCTAGCTGCCCCCATGATTATTTTTTATCTTTCTTTGGATTCTAGATGTCCTACATTATGGAGACAGATAAAATTGCTTTATCTTTGGTGTATAATTTATGTTTCTGCAAAGTTGGAGAGCTTGTGGGGATCAGGGAAAATTCTCACATCACATCAACTCTTTTTTTTTTTTTTTTTGGCGGGGCAATGGGAGTCAAATGACTTGCCCAGGGTCACACGGCCAGCAAGTGTTAAGTGTCTGAGGCCGGATCCAAACTCAGGTACTCCTGAATCCAGGGCCGGTGCTCTAACCACTGCACCATCCAGCTGTCCCGACATCAACTCTTTTAATGAAGGGGCTAATGCCTTCACATGCACAGTAACCAGGCTAGGGGGAAAACCTCAGGTGTATTTTTCTCCATCAAAAGATGCAACTGGGGGCAGCTAGGTGGCGCAGTGGATAAAGCACCAGCCCTGGATTCAGGAGGATCTGAGTTCAAATACGGACTCAGACACTTGACACTTACTAGCTGTGTGACCCTCGGCAAGTCACTTAATCCCCATAGCCCTGTGCAAAAAAAAAAAAAAAAAAGATGCAACTGTGAATTCCCCAAATCAGGGATGTATGTGACTTTTTCTTTAAGGCTTCAAAAGTCAGCTTGATCAGGCTCTCTCTCTCTCTCTCTCTCTCTCTCTCTCTCTCTCTCTCTCTCTCTCTCTCTCTCTCTCTCTCCAAACTGCCAGTTTTGAAATCTTACATTAATAGAGAATTTCAAATAAACCCTTTTGGTTTATTTTTTGGTTTTTGCCATTTGGTTTTTATTTGAAATAGGAAAAATGAAAACTTTTACATAATAAAAGTACATTGAGAAGGTAGCTTGAGAATAGCAGAGTTGTGTATCTTCTAAGTCTCCTTTTCAGCAGCAGCATCCTTGTCCCACCTTCTACATATGTGTACATATAAGTCCTCTGCCTTCTTCTTTTCTCTTTTTCTCTCTAGATAATATCTTCACTTCTCATGAGTTCAATATCACCTCTATGTAGACAACTCCCAGATTAGCCCATCTCCTGAATTTCATTCTTGTAGCACTATCTTTGGTAGATCTTCAATTTGATGTTTATAGGCATTCTGAATTCGATAAGTCTAAACAGGATTCACTTTCTGCACCTAAACTCACCCTTCTTTTAAAATTCCCTATTTCTAGTGAGTTTACAATGAATTTTCCAATTACCAAAGTTTGTAATCTTGGAGCCATAAACACTTCTTTCTCCTTCAGCCATCCAAGTCTTGTCAATTCTACATCCACAACAAATCTCACATCTGTTTTCTTTTCTTTACTCACGTAGTCAGGTGCTGAGCATCCCTCATTTGTACTATTGCAATACTCTCCTATAGCATTACAGGGAGTGTCTTTTTCCCTTTAAGGGGAACTCCCAACAGTAATATAGATAAAGGATCTGGAAGGCAAGAGCGGGAATGTATGCCAAAACTCTTGTTCTAGGTCAGGGATGCTTAACCCTTTCTCTGTGTTGGACCTCTATGGCAGCCTGGTGAAGTCTTTGGAAACTTTTTTAAAAATATATTTTAAATGCATAAAATAAATATACAATATTCCAAAGGAAATCAAATATGCTGAATTTCATTTATGAGAATAATTTTTTTAAAGTTCAAGTTCATGCAACCTAGATTAAGAACTCTTTCTCTAAATTTAGCTCCCTGCCCCCTTGCTTGCAAGATATATAAGATATTTAAGTAATGCTTCCCTTTCTGCCAGAGGTTTAGTGAGTGCCCCTTCCCAAGTAATAAAACCATGTTCTTTTCCAAGCTTGATTTGTTTGTTGCTTATCTCAGATAAACCTAGAGGTTTATATATCTCTAATGCTGACTCCTCTGGTCCCCTCCATTTGAAGACCTGGTGTGTTACATTTTATTCCTTTTCCTCTTAGCTTCTTCAGTGCCCTTAAGGGAGACTGGGGGTGACTAGTCTCTTTGCACATGCCTTCAGCCCCCACTAATTGTGTTCCTCCTAGTGTAGGAGTTGTTCTCTACACCCAGTTCCATTTAACCAATTAACAGTCAGATTAGCTTTTTTTTTGCCCAGTGTTGTTAATCTTTAAAAAAATATATTTTTCTTTAAATCATAAAAATATTTTATTATTTTCTAGTTACATGTATATATAGTTTTTTAACAGATTAGCTTTTATGAAGGAATATTTACTTCAAAATGTATAATCACAAATATACAAATTTACTCCCCCAACATGTGGAATCCATCTTACACCTGGAAGAGGGATTAAGTTCATGTTTTAGTTCAGAGCTATAGAGCACAGTCCCAGTTCCAAGTCCAAAACCCCCTTGGGCTCACGTCCTAAGGCTTCGGGACTTCTCTTGGCTTCCTTGCTGGTCCGGCTGACTGTACTATCCCTTTTTGGAATCCTGGTTCCAGGATCACCATTACTTAGATTCCAGAGAAAGGGTTAAGAGTCCAGGATCTGGTGGAGATCACTACTGGTACCTAAAACTGAGGATAACAAATAACACAGAACAGATACAAGTGCCCTAAGGCTCATTTCTTGAAGTGAGGGTAAGAAAGCATGAGCAGGGGAAGAGAGTTCACTCCTTCTCACAGGCTCAGTTCATGCACCCCGCCCAAATTGTGGGTAAACTGTCATCTATACCCTGTGGATACATCAGTAAAGAATATACCTACCAGGTTTTTTGTTTTTTTGTTTGGTTGGGTTTTTTTGCGGGGCAATGGGGGTTAAGTGACTTGCCCAGGGTCACACAGCTAGTAAGTGTCAACTGTCTGGGGCCGGGTTTGAACTCAAATACTCCTGAATCCAGGGCCGGTGCTTTATCCACTGAGCCACCTTGCAAAGTCAATTAAAGGAGGCTATATTTACCCATATGGTAAGGGATGAAGAGGGCTTCCATTTTAGTAGATATTAAGCATCCACAGACAGTCACTGTTGGAGTACCTTCATGTTAGACAATCTGGACATGCTCCAAGTTCCATAACACATCTCTCTTGACTTATTGGGATCCTGTTTAGGAAACTTTCATTTACCTAGAGGGTGTGATTTCAATATACTTCCTTTGTCTTTGGAACTTTTGTCTGCTTGTCCTCCTCATAATTAACTTTACTAGAAAGAACCAAATTTCTATTCACCACCATCATTAATCACACTTGACAAGAATTGAGTGGCACATGAATTTCTTTTCCATCAAAGGGGAAATAGTTTTTTAAGTTAATAACAGTAATGAACAGTTAAACACTAAATTCTAACAAACTCCATGCCTTACCTATCTGCCTTGCATCTATACTGTGCAGAACCTTAGACACCATTTCTCATTTATACCATGTAAACATTGTATTGCTGAGAAGAATCAAGTCTATCACAGTTGATCAACACACAATGTTGGGGCAGCTAGGTGGCTCAGTGGATAGAGCACTGGCCCTGGAGTCAGGAGTACTTGAGTTCAAATCCAGCCTCAGACACTTAACACTTACTAGCTGTGTGACCCTTGGCAAGTCACTTAACCCCAATTGCCTCACTAAAAAGCAAAACAAAAAAAAAACACACAATGTTGTGGATACTATGTACAATGTTCTTCTGGTTCTGCTCATCTCACTCAGCATCAGTTCATGTAAATCCTTCCAGGTTTCTCTGAAATCTGGGTGTACATCATTCCTTACAGCACAATAGTATTCCATTACATTCATATGCCACAACTTGTTTAGCCATTCCCCAATTGATGGCAACCCCTCAATTTCCAATTCCATGCTACCACAAAAACAGCAGCTATAAATATTTTTGTACATGTGGGTCCTTTTCCATTTTTTTATCTCTTTGGGAAATAGACCTAATAGTGGTATTGCTGGGTCAAAGGGTATATAAAGATTTATAGCCCTTTGGGCATAATTCCAAACTATTCTCCAGAATGGTTGGATCAGTTCACAGCTCCACCAACAATGCATTAGTGTTTCAATTTTTCCACAGCTTCTCCAACATTTATTATTTTCCTTTTTTGTCATTTTAGCCAATCTGATAGGTGTCAGGTGGTACTTCAGAGTTGTTTTAATTTGCATTTCTCTAATCAATAGTGATTTAGAGCATTTTTTCATATGACAATAAATAGTTTTGATTTCTTCATCAGAAAACTGCCTTTTCATATCCTTTGGCCATTTCTCAATTGGGGAATGACTTGCATTCTTATAAATTTGATTTAGAGGGGGAAGCTAGGTGGAGCAGTGGATAGAGCACCAGCCCTGGATTCAGAAGGACCTGAGTTCAAATCTGGCCTTAAACACTTGACACTTACTAGCTGTGTGACCCTGGGCAAGTCACTTAACCCTTATTGTTCTGCCCCCCCCCCAAAAAAATAAATTTTATTTAGTTCCTGATATATTTTAGAAATGAGGCCTTTATCAGAAATACTAGCTATAAAAATTGTTTCCCCGCTTTCTCTCTCCCTTCTAATTTTGGATGTATTGCTTCTGTTTCTACAAAACCTTTTTAATTTAATGTAACCAAAATCATCCATTTTGCATTTCATAATATCCTCTATCTCTTGTTTGGTCATAAACTGTTCTCCTTTCCAAAGATCTGAGAGGTAAACTATTCCTTCCTCTCCTAATTTACCTATGATATCACCTTTTATGTCTAAATCATGTACCTTATTTTAGTATAAGGTGTAAGATGTTGGTCTATGCCTAGTTTTTGCCTTACTATCTTCCAGTTTTCCCAGCAGTTTTTGTCAAATACTGAGTTCCTATCCCAGAAGCTGGAGCTCAAATACCATTTCTTAACTTCCTAATGCACCCTAAAGATTACTGGGTCTTGACATTTTGTCTTGTTATTTTACCCTTATGACCCCTGGACCTTTCTATCAATCTTGTTTTGTTTGTTTGTTTTTGCAGAGCAATGAGAATTAAGTGACTTGTCCAGGGTCACACAGCTAGTGAGTGTCAAGTGTCTGAGATCGGATTTAAACTCAGGTCCTCCTGAATCCAGGGCCAGTGCTTTATTCACTGCACCGCCTAGTTGCCTCCCCTTTCT
Organism: Dromiciops gliroides; assembly: GCF_019393635.1. Classification (NCBI taxonomy): domain Eukaryota; kingdom Metazoa; phylum Chordata; class Mammalia; order Microbiotheria; family Microbiotheriidae; genus Dromiciops; species Dromiciops gliroides. Next base: position 240,768,938 of record NC_057863.1, on the reverse strand, counting down.
ATCTATACTGCAGCTGAATTCTTTTATGTTGCTTCCTCCAATAGTGGATGAGCATCTTTTTAAAAAAATAATTAATTTATGGAATAAAACAAGCATTTTCATAGCATAATACAATAAAAAAGATGATTGTACATGAAACTCCAAATCTACTATACATGACTTACTATCCCTTTCAAATATACAAAATTATCATGTAAATTTCTTTTTTTCTTCCTTTCCTGCTCTCCAAGTGGCTACCATTAGACACAATAGGTATATACACATAAAAATATTCTAGACATACTACCATTTATCAATTCTCTCTCTGGGTGCAAATAGTGTCTTTCTTCATATGTTCTTTATCGTTAATTTGGGTATTTATAATAGTCAAAATAATTTGTTCATTCAAAGTTGTGCTCAAAACAGTATTGGTATTATTGTATACAATGTTCTCTTGGTTCTACTCATTTTGCTCTTCATTATTTCATGCAAGTCTTTCCATGTTTCTCTAAAATCATTGAGCTCATCATTTTTTTTTGAGCTCATCATTTCTTATAGCACAGTAATATTCCATCACAATCATACACTATAACTTGTTCAGCCATTCCCCTATTGATGGGCATCCCTGCAATTTCCAGTTCTTTGACACCACAAAGAGAGCTGTTATAAACAGGTTCTTTTTCTTTTTCCCTAATTCTCTTTGAAAATAGAACAAGTAGGGGGCAGGTAGGTGGCACAGTGGATAGAGCACCAGCCCTGGATTCAGGAGGACCTGAGTTCAAATCCGACCTCAGACACTTAACACTTACTAGCTGTGTGACCCTGGGGAAATCACTTAACCCCAATTGCCTCACTAAAAAAAAAAATAAATAAAAGACAAATTTAAAAAAGAAAATAGAACAAGTAGTGGTATTGATGGCTCAAAGGGTATAGGTAGTTTAATAACTATTTGGATATAATTCCAGATTGCTCTCCAAAATGGTTGGATCTGTTCATAGTTTCACCAACAAGGAAATAATGTCCCAATTTTTCCACATCTCCTCCAACATTTGTAACTTTCCACGTCTACCATTTTAGAACTTTGTCAAATCTACAAGAACATGAATAATTTCTCCAAATGATAAATGTTCAAAGGATGAGAACAGGCAGTTTTCTGATGAAGAAATCAAAGCAATTTATAGTCATATGAAAAAATGCTCTGAATCATTATTGATTAGAAAAAATGCAAATTAAAACAGCCTTGAAATCTCATTTTACACCCCCCAGAGTATAAGCTTCTTGGGAGCAGGGACTGTCTTGCTTTTTCTATTTCTATTTTTAAAACTTAGTATAGTGGTTGGCATATAGTAAGCACTTAATAATTTTTTTTTAGTTGCCTAGATCATCAGAGGTTAAATAATTTGTTCAGAGTCACAGAGCCTGTATGTTTGTAAGGTAGGATTCAAACCCAGGTCTGCCTGTCTTGAAGACCAGGTTTCTATTCATTAAGAAATAAGGATTAACTTCTTCCTCTGAACCTAGCTTTCTCCTAAAGGGAAAAAAAACACACAAAACTTCTCCCAGTTTAACAGAATTCTAAACTTTGAGCTAATCCTTTTTTAACAAGTAAGGGGAAAAGCAAAGACTCCTTCAGTGTACCCCACCAGTTCTTAGGGAAGAGGCAGAGAAAAAGTAGTTTCTAATTTCCATTATTGACTAGAATTGGGGGACTTTCCTAAAGGTCAAAGGAGCAAGCATCCAGAGCTTGTGAAACCTGTCTAACCCTGCACTAGCTTCCTTTAGTTAAGTGGGGAATTAGAATAGCTACTTATTCTCATAAATTCTTTCTCCCAGTATAGAGTTCCAGAAATCCAAGTGGCAAAGATGTCATCAACTGGTTAACTCTGAGATATTATCTGCATGAATGTCTCACCTCCAATTCAGGCTTATACCAGCAGTAAACCTTGAAACTCAGGCTATGCTCATCAGTGGCTTTTTTGAGGTCAGTTTCTTCCTTCCTGGGGAGGCCCTTGTGATCCCTTAGTAGGTGCTGTTGCATTCTTCATGTCTCTATTTTTCTCGGATCCTTGCGGAGGGTTTCAGTCCTCTTCTTCTGTTTTGCAACATATTGTCATCTTTATATTCCTTTATGTGGAATTCCCCACTAACCTCTTCTGTAGTACAGTCAGCTGGAGATAACCCAGTCAAGTAACTCCTCAGGGGAAGCCCACTCATTGAGAGGGTGGCAATAATCCCTGAGCTCCTTTAGCTGGAGATAAAGGGACTCTCTGCCTTGAGCTCAGACTCTGTCAAAGGAAACATATACTAAGTCACACTACAAGGATACATTTTTGGATTGCTTACCCTGTGCTAATATATGTGTCTGAGACTATATTGGTCTCTAGGGAAGAGTTCTTTTGTAAGTGTTGTGTTTCTATGAATTCTAATAAGGGTTCTATTTGTTTTCCTTAGTCTGTAAATAAATCCTCTTCTTTAGTTTTGGAAACTATGCTTGTAAGTGAAATTGTTGACAACACCCCACGAGTATGGTACCAATTAGTTTAGTTCTTGGATATCCAAATAGGGACAATGAGCCAGAGAAACAGGGAGTCACATAAAGTACACCCAAGTCTTTCATGTTCTCTAAGAGCTACTGACCCAAAGGTTTATTATATAAAATTATAAAAATACATGGATTCTCAGAATCCTGTTTTCCCCTCTCATTTAGCTGAGGAGGGAAAATTGTAACTTTTTTTTCTTTTGAAAGTAAATAATAAAGATGAACTTTTGATTTTAAATCTAGGGACTACTTTCATAGGAAAATACCTCCATCTTGTGGACTTGAAGGACATTGCTGGAAATAATCACTTTCCCCCCAATTTTTCTCCCCTAAAGTCTTCATAGACCTATCTTGGCTTTGAGATTACTGTGGGTATTTTTTTGTATTTGTATTTATTTATTTTTTATATCTAGAATTTTATTTTCCCAAATTACATGTGAAATAAAAATTTTGACACTGATTAAAAAAACCAAACCTTTGTGTTCCAAATTCTCTTCCTCCCCCCCACCAAGAACTCAAGCAATTCAATATAAGCTATACATGAACAGTCATGCAAAACATTTCCACATTTGCCAGGTTGTGAAAGAAAACAGAAAAAAACAAAACTTCAGATAAAGGAACTAACAAAAATAATATGCTTCAATCTGTATTCAGATACTATCAGTTCTCTCTTTGTAGATGGATTACATTTTTCATAAGACCTTAAGAGTTGTCTTGGATCATTTCATTTCTGAAAATAACCAAGTTATTCTACTGTGCGTATTTTTAATAGGGTACTAAAAGAGCTTCAGTCATGGCCTCCTTGATACACTATGTGTCACACAAAGAACAATCTACCCAAGTTCAGAGAAGTTCATTCCCAGATTGCCCAGAAGATGACAGATTATCAATCTATCTGTCCATATGTCTGTCTATCTATTTATCCATCCATCCATCCATCCATCCATCCATCCATCCATCCATCCATCCATCCATCCATCCATCCATCCATCCATCCATCCATCCATCCATCCATCCATCCATCCTTCCATCCTTCCATTCATTTATTTTATTCATTCGTCCACCTGTCTATTCACTTATTTATTCATTTGCTTATTTATATGGCTGCAGTGACCTATATATCCATGTACTAAGGCAAGGAAGGGTTGTAGTCCATAATAATGTAGAGAGCACACATGACAAAGAAATTGTAGGTAGTTCTCAAGTCAAAGAATTTTGAACCTTGGATCAAATTCTGTCTTTGAAAATTACCACCAGCGTAATTTTTGTCTAGTCACCCTTTGGCTTCCATTACCTGGTATTACACCAGATAGACTCTTGGGTACCTTCCAACTCCAGCTTAGATTTTGAAGTATTGAACATGGTTAAACAATAACAGGCATAAAATAACATGCAGTTTCAGTAGGTAGACTATAGAACCTCAAATTTATTGTTTTCTTTAGAAACACATTTATGTATTTATTCTTTTCTTTTAAAATGTTTTTATATTAGAATCTTAATTTTGATGGAATTATTAAGAGGTTGTTTTTTCTTCATTATTAAATAATTTTTGCAATACCTTACTTTTTATAGTATTAACAACTTCTAGAATAGGAAGAAAAACTGGCTTCATGATACTTGAATCTACAGGAAAACAAAACAAAACCAAACCTTGGGCATTTGACCCTCAAAGCCATCACCTTCCAAATGTATCATCCACATAGCAACATCCCAACATTACAGCTAAGTTGGAAAATGGAAAATCAATATTAATGCATACATTTTCTGAGACAGCAGAGGTTAAATGTCAGTATCATGTTTCACAGCTTAAAGAGGCTTTTAAACATGTAATCAGTCTATGTACCATTATTCATTTATTATGTAAAACAACTCAGATGTCTTTTCTTTTAAAATGTTTTAATGAAATGTAAAAAAAAAAAACCTGAATTTCTTACTTTCCAATGTCATCCCCTAAATATTAGCTATCTCTTCTAAGTTAGAAGTTCTTAACCTAGGGTCTGTGAACATTTAAAAATTTTGATACCTATCTCTGCTTCTTCTTTCACAAGATGACTAATGCAGAAATATGTTTAATATGATTGTACATATATAACCTAAAAAAAGAATCCCTGTTCTAAGTGGTTATATGAAAATTTAATTGTTCATACATTTAATATTCTTTAGGATTAGGTCATTAATGTGTCTGTTTGACATTTTTCTGTAAGATAAAATAAAATTTATTTTCTTGAACAAATACATAAATTAGTTTGTCTGAGCCTGTGATTTCATCAGTATATAGGAAGCTTCCAGATGAGTAAACTCCCTTTACCAAATGCAATTCAGCACTAGGTCTGCAACTAGAGTTTTAATTTAGAGAGTTTCCTGGTGTATAGTTAATTCAATCAAAGTAACTATTACTGTATATGTCAGGCATTGTGCTAAGCACTGGGAATACAAAGAAAGGCAAAAGACAGATGGAAAGATCCTATGGTATTTAGGGTGCAACTGTAAATCAAACACTAATGCATCTTCTTTGCTATCATTTACATTGATAAAATGATTTCATTTATGGTATTGAACCATTTGGAAGTGCCAAGGACTTTGGGAGTGAGAACTTTTTTTTTTTATTGAGTATTTGCACATGTAGCATTTTCACAGGCCACTTCTTCCTCCAATGATGTCTGCCGAGATTAGGCTAGAAGTAGTGTAACATTCTACATTTGAATTCCCCCAAAAATCCTCATTGAGGAAGTAGCCAGGTAACAGTTGCTATGAAAAAGATAGCAGGATTGTAGCTTACTCAAGCTCAAAGGTAAGTCAACAATGTGACATACCAGCCTAAAAAGCTTACAGGCTGCATTAAACATACAACAGTAGAAATGTATAAGGTCTGGGGGATTCTTATCCATTTTTGTGTCTTGGACCATTCTTACAGTTTGGTGAAGCTTATGGACCTCTTCTAAAAATACTCTTTTTAAATAATTGAAGGAAAGGCTAAATTTCTTTCTTTCTTTCTTTTTTTTGGTGAGGCAATTGGGGTTAAGTGACTTGCCCAGAGTCACACAGCTAGTAAGTGTTAAGTGTCTGAGGCCGGATTTGAACTCAGGCCCTCCTGAGTCCAGGGCAGGTGCTCTATCCACTGAACCACCTAGCTGCCCTGGGAAAGGCTAAATTTCAGCGAGAGGTTAGTGAAAATTATAAAGTTGCTTTTTCTACCTGAAATCTATTGAATCCATGGACCCTGGGTTAAGGACCCCTGGTTTAGAACAAGAGTTAATAGTTTTTCTATGCTCTGTCCTGGTCAAATTAGATTTGGGTCTTTTATTCAGTTGTGTGGACCATATTTTAGACGTGATATACATGATTGGGAGATGTCTGGCTTCTCCTTTGTAGCCTGGGAGAAGATGGAGAAAATGTCTAAGAGTTTGGGGATGGGGCGAGATTTGAAGAGGTCCACAAAAGTTTGGAATGAGAGACACAGAGATACAGACACACACACACACACACACACACACACGGACAGAGACAGAGATAGAGTTTGAGGAATGGGGAGCATGACTTATCTCCTTTCAAGGGGCAGTGAATGCAGCTAAGAGGAGAGCAGCAGTCTTGGCAGTGGAGGTAGCAGTGGCAACAATTAAATTTTTCCTCTAAACCCATAGGGAGAAGATAAGAAAATGGGTGTTATTAGAGAAGCACAGAGATTATTTTCCATTGTGGGGGCTCCAGTCATGTTGTAGATGCCTTGTGGGGGTTGTGGAGGAACTTCCTGTCTATATTCAACTTTTTTTTTTCAGGGCAATGAGGGTTAAGTGACTTGCCCAGGGTCACACAGCTAGTAAGTGTCAAGTGTCTGAGGTGGATTTGAACTCAGATCCTCCTGAATCCAAGGCCAGTGCTTTATCCACTGTGCCACCTAGCTTGCCCCCAATATTCAACTCTGCTCCCCTCAGCTGACTTGTTGTTGTTGTCCATTTTTGGCAGAGAACCCAATGACATTTCATGAGGGTGATGTTCTCAACTTACTGGTTTATTGACAGTTTGCATGCTCCAAGCATTTTTATTTGTAACACAGAAATTGTACAAAGGAGTATTTTACTTCAAAAGGCCATATTAGCAAATATACAAACTCCCCCAACAGGTGGGAGGCATAATTCCCTTCCCCACCTACCTCAATCTCTGGGGAGGGGAAGAGCAATTAGATAATAGCTTAGCTCATTTCCCAGAGAGCACAATCCCAGTTCCAAATCCACCCCTACACCCCTAGAACTCAGGTCCCAGGCATCCTAGCTTCTCAGTTTCCATGTCCTTGTAATTGGCTGCATCACCACCTGCAATCCTGGTTCCAAGGGTGCCACTTCTGGCTCCCATAGGTATCACCTCCAGCCCCTGAAACTGAGGCCAAACAACACAGAATAGAAATAAACACTATAAGATCCATTTCTTGGAGCTGGTGTAAAAGAGAGGAAAGCTGGGGAAGGTAAGTCCTTCCCTTTTTGCTGCAGTTCACCCTGGACACTGAAGATAGGAGTCACTGAAAAGAGTACAGTTGATGACAGAAAAGAAGACATGGATGAAAAGCACAATTAGGCTCAGTCTTGACAGTTGTGAAGATTTAAAGACCCATGTGCTAGGGGATGAAGCTGGGTTCCATTTTAAGCAAATTGGACATGTTCTAAAAGCCTCTCAGAGGCCTTTCTCTGAGCATGCCCAGAGAGCCTTCATTACATATTTATACTGACATTTTTGTTCTCTGATCTTGTGATAGGGTCAATATCTATCAGAGTCCCTACTTCCCCCTATAACATGGTTAGGAAAAGGTGACAAAGGCAGGATTTAATTGCCTTGGGGGCATGTCAAGCTTCAAACTGTGTTCTCTGGACATAGTGGTTTCCCAGTCACCTACGGGCATGAAATCTCTCTGACTTGGTGGATATCTAAAGACCATGAGAGTTACCACACCCTACCCTGCTGACTAAAAACATTTCCATATGGAGATAAGGGGGGGCTACACATCTATAGAAGCTAAGTACCACTGTACCCTTGTTACATATTCTTGCTATGCTAGAGTTAAGAAAACTTCCTTTTCTTAACTTTTCAATTGTGCACTTTCAATATGTGTACCTAATTTTATCTTAACACTGAACCTCAACTAATAGGTTGCAGGTGTCAGGTCTACTCCTAATACCTCAAGATGTGCATTTGCACATATGCCTCTAACTCTGGTCAAGAATTCAGGTAGGGTAGGGGCATGTTAGTTTTTTTGATTGAAAAACTGAAAGGGAGAAGTAGATGAAAATTCCCACTTCTGGCTTGAAAAGCTTTATGACCTCCTGGGCTTATTGAACAATAGTTGGGTTTTGTGAATGATTCCATACCTCTCCCAACAAGCAGAACCTTAAACCTAAATGCAGATGTTTATTTTGATTTCCCAGAGAAGAATCAGGAGTATGGTCGAGAGCTTGAACACATTCCTGCAGCCACAGCCAAACCTTGCCTCCATCCCGTATCAAATACAAAGTCAGGGGAGAAGGGGAAAAAAAAGAAGTAGGAGGTAAGATTAGAGGAGAGAGTACTGGTTTCAAATTGACCCTACAGCTGCTTTGAAAACCACAAATTAACATTATCTATGTTGTATTTTATTTTTATTTATTTTGTTATATTTTAATCTGTATCCAGCTCAACTAGGGAGTTTTGTGGGCTAGTGGGACCAGAGTTTCACATCTCTGCTCTAGGATACAGATCCCCAGGAAAAGGTAAACAAACCTTCATTAAAAAACAAACAAACCACACACCATGATTTTAATAAAGATCAGATCTTTTAGGAGCAATTCAGGAGTATCTGAGTTCAAATCCAGCCTCAGACACTTAACACTTACTAGCTGTGTGACCCTGGGCAAGTCACTTAACCCCAATTGCCTCACACACACACAAAAAAAGGAGCAATAGACCCAGACTATGGAAGCTCTATCTTAGGCTCTCTGTTAGTTTTTCCACATTTTCTCTGTGACCTCATCAGCTACCATCAAGTTCAAGTGGCTCTACACAGATGACTCCCACATCCATATTTACAGTCTGGAATATAGGTACTTAGTAAATACTTGGTGGTTGATGATATTAGCATTATTATTACACAGGGAAAGAAAATTCAGGAATTTTAAGGAAATTTAGGAAAATTAAACTCTCAGGAAAATTAAACTGGTGGAAGATGGTTGTTTGCTCTAAAATACACACACACACACACACACACACACAAACATAGAAATGTCACTTTAAATGTACTGTCTATGTGCTAGATAGAGTCTGGGTAGGGAAGGGGAGAGAAATTTCAGTGTCTTTTTAGAGAAGGGACCAAGTATCAGAACCAGAAAAATGGGGAATTTTGGCCTTCTCATATTTCTTACTAGAGAGTCTAAACTATTAAGAGAGTTTATGCCAGCTTAATGAAATGGGTAAAAACAAAATAAAACAAGAACCCAATCTTTATTAAATTGTAGTTCTGCTGGTGGCTAGGTGGCACAGTGGATAAAGCACTGGCCCTGGATTCAGGAGTACCTGAGTTCAAATCCAGCCTCAGACACTTGACACTTACTAGCTGTGTGACCCTGGGCAAGTCACTTAACCCTCATTGCCCCGCAAAAAATAAAAATTAAAAAAAATTGTAGTTCCAGTCTTAGCTATCATCTAGTTGATATGTGCCTGTAAATCAGACAGATCATAGAATCATAGATTTAAAGCTAGAAGGGATGTGTACAGGGCTAAAATTCTAGCTAAACTGTCTAAAATATCTAATGAGTGGTCGGCAATAAATTATAAGCTTCAGTAAGAGTTAGGCTTTTAAGCATTTATTAAGGAGAATAAGAATTTGGTAAAGAGAGAGAAATGCCTACATTCATCTATCTATTAAAAGGAGAACACATTTCTAGCTCCGCTCTCCACCAGAGTCCTCAGGAAAAGACCCGAGACTGAGCGCCAGTCTCTTCCTTCTTCCTCCCACTAGCCAACGTCACTTCCTGACGCCAAAGAAAAGACTCCTGGTCTTGCCCTCAAAGATCTTTGCTTCATGGGCAGAACTCTTCTACAGTAAGTCTCCAGCAGGTGGCATCATTCCAATCGTTACAGTTGTCAGAAGTCAGGAAATCCACTTTCCCCTCTTTGTTTGATAAATAAAGAAGCAGAAGCCCAGAATATTTAAGAGACTTATCTTGTGTTACACAACTAGCAAGTGTTTGTGGTTGGGTCTGAATTCAAGTTCAGATTCTTTGGCTTCAAATTCAATGAAATTTTCCACTGTACCATGAGATCAAAAAGAAATGCATTAGGTGTCTCAGCCTATATAGTTGTGCCTCTTTGGCTGATGGAGAGTTATTGCAGATATCTCATGATCCAAAAACATGAAGCTCCCAAAAATCCTAAATATTTAGCAAGGCAAGATATAACTGTGATGAGCTCACTCTTGTACCCTGGTTACCTCTGTTTCTTGATTCTGCTCTCTCTTTACAACCCCTTCTTTTCAAAAGTTTTATTTTTGTTTTGTTTTTTAAAGTTAGCCTCCACCTCTAACTCTTTTCTGCTAAGTCCATGGATATTTTTCCTTTTTCCCCTCCCCTCCCCTCCCCTCCCCTTCCCTTCCCTTCCCTTCCCTTCCCTTCCCTTCCCTTCCCTTCCCTTCCCTTCCCTTCCCTTCCCTTCCCTTCCCTTCCCTTCCCTTCCCTTCCCTTCCCTTCCCTTCCCTTCCCTTCCCTTCCCTTCCCTTCCCTTCCCTTCCCTTCCCTTCCCTTCTCTTTCCTTTTCCTTTTCCTTTTCCTTTATTTCTTTCATTTCTGGCCAAGATGGTGGAGGAGAGGATGTGACTCCCGCAAGCTCCCAACAAACCTGTCTACGCACTCCCAAATAATGCCATAAAAAAAAAAACCCCAGAGCAGCCTAACTCACATAATAATAGAGTGAGACTATTTTCCAGCCAAAGACAGCAACTGGGATCACCTGCTGATTGAGCTGAGAAAGGAGCTCGGTGTGCAGTGTGGACCCAGCCTGGAGCAGACTGTGTCTCTAGCACTTCGGAGTTTTCAGTGCCAGCAGCTTCTTCTGATGCTCAGCTTGTGGACCAGTGAGGGGGTTCAGTGGTTGGCCTGGGTGAAGTGGCTGTGGTCTCTGCTGGAGTAGGGGCAAAGCACCCTGGTTCTGAACCAGTTGGCCAAATCGAGTGGTGGCAACCCAGTTGGGGAAGGGCACAGACATGCCAAGCTTCTGACCATAGAGAATCAGATTTCAATCAGACATCTGCTTCCAGGTAGAGATGAGTAAGCAGAGAAAGCAGCAGACTATAGAAAGCTTTTTTGGGGGTGAAGTAGACCAGAATATACCTTCAGAAGAAGATAATAACAAAGTCAAAGCTTCAACATCCGAAGCTTCCAAGAAAAATATGAATTGGTCTCAGGCCATGGAAGTGCTCAAAAGGGACTTTGAAGAGAAAGTAGGAGAGAGAAGGAAGATTTAGAGAGGTAGAGGAAAGAATGGAAAGAGAAATGAGAGCGATGCAGGAGAGTCATGAGAAAAAAGTCAACAGCTTGAAAAGCTGAAGAAAATAATTGCCTAAGAATTAGGATTGAACAAATGGAACCTGGTGACTTTATTTCTTTCATTTCATTTCTTTCTTTTTTTATTCACTTATTTATTTGTTTTTGTTTTTTTTTGCTGAGCCTCTTTTTGGAGATACTGACTTTGACCTTTGATTGTGCTTGCTCTATGAACATGCTGATCTCTTGCCTCCCTCAGTTCTGGTCCGTTTTTGTACTTGGACCAGTTCCCTACATATTCCTGTGGCCTTGTTTACTTGTTACTTAGTGAATCCTCCACACCTGCTAATCTCTAGTTTATACCCAGCTTCCCAGCTTGCCACACACAGGCCAGGGAGTACAAATACTAGCCCTTCCAAAAGCCAGAGCCAACAGGGATTTTCAAGAATAGTATGAAGAAGTAATTGCTAGGTTGTAGAAGGAGGGCCTACAATACAAAGGAATCTTAGGTGCTGGTGGGATAGGAAAATGCTTTATTCATTCATGGAGTAGGAGGCTAGAGCAGGACCTGCAAGGGCCAGGGTGCTTATGGAGGTAAAGTGCTATAGACCCAGAATCAAAGTAGTAGCTCTAAGGGTCCCTGCCTTGAGAAAAGACAATAATCAGTGGTGGTTTGGTGGAGTTTCTTTCTTATGTATGTTTGAAAGATCATCATAATGATAATTGCAGCTTATGCTCTGGCGTGTAGAAGAGTTTTAAGGTGGGTTAAGAGATGCTGTGATGAATGAGATAAAACTCTCCAGATAAGTCAATGTGCATTTTCATGTTTGCTGTCTTCAAGAGAAAGGTAGGCATAGAGGCTGAAATTAAAAAAACAAACAAACAAACAAACCACCAAACACCTAGGAAAACTAGCTCATGATTAGAAAAAAACAGAAGCCAAAGACTTGACCACAATACAGAATCCTCACTTCCCATGTGCCATAAATACTTTCTTGAGAAAAGAGTTGGCAGACTTAGTGAGGACTACATTACTTCCCCCAAACTGAAGGTCTTGACCTTATTAGAAAGGTAGCAATATGGGTGTCATTTCCAAATCAGTTGCTAGCAAAGTTCAGAATCAGCACCAAATTGGAAGACAACATTAAAATGATGTTATGTCATGCAACAAAAAAGCTCCTGACATGATTTAGGAAGATTATTTTGAGAACCATGTGGAGAATGGTTTGGAAAGGAAAGAGACTAGAAGCCAGGAATCTAATTAGAAGATTGTTGCAATATTTCAGGTGAGAGATGATGAGGGCCTGCATTAGGATGGTGGCTCCACAATATTAGACTCAACATCTTAAAGCAATGTGAACATTTCTGTTTCTCAGCTGCAGGGGATGAATTCATGGACAACTCTGCCTGAGTGCTAAAGCTTATTTCAGAGCTAATGTCTTCAACAGATTTGCCTATAGCTTTGCCAGCTGCAACAGACGCCTGGGAGGAGCCTACAATGCTTTTTTCAATAGTTCTCATTTAGGGTGGATCAAGGAAGAATTGGCTGACTCAATATATCCCAAAGCAATATAATTGTTATTTATAATATGATATGTACCTAGACTAGAAAAGTTAAATTCTTTTTTTAAATTTTATTTTAAAATTTTATTTTTGAAAAGTTAAATTCTTAAAATCCTTGGGCAATGAAGAAAAAACTACATAATGAAATAAATTTCTGAGTGGGTTCTTTAAAAACAATATTCATGATCATCTGGTAGAGTTTGGGATGAGATTTCATCTGAATCAAAGGAAAAAGAGGACAGATTGAATAGCTTGTAAGGTCCCTTTAAATTTCATGATCTTTTTTGGGGGGTGGTGGTGGTGGTAATGAGGGTTAAGTAACTTTCCCAGGGTCACACAGCTAGGAAGTATCAAGAGTCTGAGGCTGTATTTGAACTCAGGTCCTCCTGAACCCAGGGCCGGTGCTCTATCCACTGCACCACCTAGCTGCCCCTCTGTTGTGATCTTCTTAATCATAAGTCTCTAGAACTTTCTGATCTTGTTTCCCTTTCTGCAAAACAAGAAATTTGGACTAAATAATCTGTATGATCCCTATTATCTTGAAGACCTGATAAAAAAGAGTTATACAGGAGCATTTCAGGCTTTCCTAAAACTAGTGTGAGCGCCACCTAGTGGAAAATGGAGGATTAAAGAACCTTAATTTTGTAACTGAAGCAGAATTTCCCTGAATTGTTTCTTCACTTACCTTTCTAGGCATTTTAAAAATAAGCCTTACCCCATCATTTTGTCTTTTGACAGTTTATTAGTTTTTTCCAATAAAATTTTTTTAAAATTTAATCTGTTCTTTCCACTATCTCCACTGAGCAAATTAAAAACAAACAAAACCTGAAAATAAAGCCTTGGGTGCCACAGAAGTATAGTTAGCAAAACAAAGTCCTATATTATTCATATATGAAATTATATGTCTCTTTTTATTATTTTTTTTGGTAGGGCAATGAGGGTTAAGTGACTTGCCCAGGATCATACAGCTAATGAGTGTCAAGTGTCTGAGGCCAGATTTGAACTCAGGTCCTCCTGAATCTGGGGCCAGTGCTTTATGCACTGTGCTACCTAGCTGCCCTGTATGTCTCTTTCTATGTATTTTTTTTTCATCCCTTCTCTGCTGGGAGGTGTCATATTTCATCTTTTTAAAATTTTTAACTTTACACTGATCAGAGTTCTGAAGCCTTTCAAAGTTATTTTTCTCTATAATGTTATTGCTGTATAAATTGTTCTCCTAGTTCTGCTCATCCCCAAATGTAGGCTGTATATGAATATAATGGACTATTACTGTGCAGAAAATTAAGGAATATGAAGAATCCAGAGAAATAAGAGATGTGTATCAACTGATGCAAAGTGAATAAACAGAACCAAAACTGGACATACACAATTACTATATAAACATAACTAAAAAATTGTTTTAAAATCTGTGCTTAAAATGCTACGATGAAATGGTTCTCCCCCACCCCCCAAAGTTCCCCTCATTTCTACCCTGACAAAAAGTTCCTTCCTGTAGGAGCAAGAATAGAAAGGAGTTGTCTCCATTGTTTTTCAATCCTTTGTATTATAAAAGTATTAGTAAATCAAGAAAAAAATTTCTGTCTTTCTTTAGGCTCTTTAACTGAAGTTCCTCATCTTTGTAATATTGTGCTTCTATTCCAAGCTTGTGGACAATTTTCCAAATTCCTCAGCTCTTTTCATGGAATCATAGATTTAGAACTAGAAGGGACCTTAGAAGTCTTTTGGATTTTTTGGTAAGGCAATTGGGGTTAAATGACTTGCCCAGGGTCACACAGCTAGTAAGTGTCAAGTGTCTGAGGCCAGATTTGAACTCAGGTCCTTCTGAATCCAGGTCCAGTGCTTTATCCATTGTACCACCTAGCTGCCCCTGACCTTAGAAGTCTTTGAGATTAAGCCCTTCACTTTATATGAAGGAAACTGAATCTGACAGATTAAGTGACATGTTCAAGGCCATACAGGTAGTGAAAGAATTGGGATTCAAATCCAGAATTTATTGACTGAGTCTGGTTCTCTATGCACTGAGCTACACTGCTGTCTTCTCCTTCTTCATCAGGATGGTCTCTAGTATATTCTAATTAAGATCTTGTCTCCATTTCCATGGCTTTATGAAATTTGTCTTCCATGCATAGAATGCTCTCTCACCTCCACTTGGAACCTCTCATTCCCTGCAAGCTTTAATTAAATTCTAATTTCCAACAAAATGCTTTTCCAACCCCTACCAAAAAAATCACACATAAAATTATTTTGTATCTGTTTATTTGTCTACATACTATTTTCCCCAGTAGAATGTAAGCTACCTGCCCTAAATTGGCAGGGAAGAGGGGAGAAGAAGGGAATTACAAGCAAAAAAAAATTAAACTCTCTTGCATATAATAACCCTTTAAGTATTTAAGGATAAATCATCACATTTGCCTTAAGTCTTCTATTCTCCAGGCTAATTATACTCACTTCTTTCCCTTGATCCTCATATGACATGATTTGAGGCCCTTCATCATTCTAGTTATATATATTATATACATCTATAACATTAGTCCTATTAGATAGGTAAAAAGAAAAGACCCAGTAAGAAATAATTTTGAGGAGGAGGAAATGAGGGAATTATCAGAGAGAGCAATATGGATCCCCAGGGTATTTATCAATCCACCTAGATTTAAAAAGAAGTAGTAGTAGTAGTAGTAGTAGTAGTAGTAGTAGTAGTGGTAGTAGTCGTAGTCGTCGTAGTCGTCATCGTCATCATCATCATCTTCATTGTAAGTAGAATGTATATAGTGCTTTAAGGTTTGCAAAGCAGCTTACAATTATTAAACCATTTTATCCTCAGAACAATTTAGGAAGCTAGGTGGTATTATTATCCCCACTTTATAGATGAAAAACCTGAGGCAGATAGAGGTTAAGATTTGCCTGGTATCATATAGCTAGTGGGTATCTGAGGCTGTAAACCAAACTTTTTGGGCAGGTATGCCAAAAGGATACTGTGGACCCATGAGAACTGTTAAACTGCTAAATTCAGAACTGGCTGACAGTATTGGGGAAATCTAAGGATATAGAAAGGGAATTTTAAAAGCTTATATTAAGGAAAAAGGAGCTGCTTAGGATCATTGCTCACAGTAGAAGAAATGATGATAATAACAAGAGAGGAAGAGAAGGCTGAGCTGCTCAGCTTCTATTTTGGTTTTGGGCAGTGTGGCATAGAGGATACTTCAACACTTAGAAGCAAGAAAGACATTGAAATCCTGACTCTGACACTTACTCTCTCAGTGACTTTCACCCCTTTTTGTACCAGCTTTCTCATTTGTGAAAGGGGAATACTGGTAAATACTCCCTCACTTATAAGGTTGTTATAAGAAATTCCAACCAAATACATAGTAAAGTGTACTGCAGACTTTAAAGTGCTAAATAAATTTCAGTCATAATTATTTTCATTTTCTCTTTCAAGGGGACTGTTCTTTGGACTGGAAGTATTTGATGATGATGACAACTACGATGATGATGATGAGCATTTATATAGCACTTTAAGGCTTGTAAAGTGCTTAAAAATATTTCATTTTTATCCTCACCATAACCCTGGGAAGTAGGTGCTACTATTTTCCAGATGGAGACACTGAGATTGACTTACCCAGTGAATAAGTGTCTGACCAGATTAGCACTCAGGACTTTCCAATTTCAAGCCCAGTGTTTTATTTGCTATAGTTGCCTATATAAAGGAGAAAAACTACTCCCAATGGAGTCAGAAGACATGAATACAGAAATTGCCTCTGAAACTATGAGGGATATATTAGAAAATATCTAACAATAAGTTCTCTGGGGGAAAATATGTATACCAATGCACTTTTAAGTTTAATTTGCATTATTAACATTTTCTTAGGTCTAGACAAGTAACAAAACTACAAATCAAGCTCTGATTTATAGTATTTGATGATTTCTAGAGGGTAAATGCTTATACTAAAACTTTAACAATTGGTCCTTGGGAGCTGGTTTGAGCTGGTTCTAGCACGAACTTTTCATAGGACCCATGTGGGATGTGAGAGAATGCCAGACTAGTAACAACTTGATCCAATCCCTAATTCACCTCCATTAATCTAAGGTGCATAAAATCATAGTATCATAGATTTAGATCTAGAAGTATCCTAAAACACATTATGTCTAACTCTCTTATTTTCATAAAAGGAAACTAAGGCAAAAAGTAGTGAAGTGACTTATAAAGATCTCATGCAGCTAGTAAGTATTTAAGGTAGGATTTGAACTCAGGTCTTCCTGACTCCATGTTCAACACCTTATCTATTGCACTGCCTTGGAAATTAGACTTCTTCCTTTCTTGTTCCAACAAAACACTCTAATACCCAAAGACTCTAGTTTAAGACATCTATTTAGAAACAAGGGCAAGAGATAACATTGTGTCAATTAAAATACTTAAAAGACCAAAGCAAAGATTGAGAATATAAGAGGAATATAAGAAAACACTCAAAGCGGGGTCCCCTATACTAAAAAGGTACAAAAATTGGGCTATTAGAGCATGTTTCTCTAGGGAAAATAGAGGTAAACCAAATTAGGGCAGGGGATTAGAAATAGTTGACTCTAAAACAAGAACAGCAGCTGTGGGTGTGCAGCTCTCCTGAATCACTGAGTAAAAGTAGAACTAAGGACATGTCAGTGTGTGTGTGTGGCTTCATTTCCATGCTAAAGGGATCAAAGCATTTTCCACTGAGGTACATATTTCAGAGGTGAAAGAAAACAACCAATTATCTCATTCATTTTGCTAAACACAAAGCATTCTGCCTGTTTACTACAATGCTATAATCTCTGGCCTATCCAATGCAGGAGCTGAGGCTATTTTTTTTCTCTTTGTTATGGAGACCTAGACACAAGCAGCATTCTGATATTCTCAAGGGATTCCCTGGGTTGCTGCCAAACAAACCAAATTCTGATGTTCCCAGAGGAAATCCCAGGTGCAGGCACCGACCATGGAGATTAACTTAGTGAGAATCATCCAAGTTTAAACCTGTTCCATGTGATTCTACACCTGTGGTTCTGGGTCATGGATTCAAAAAAAGTCAAAATACAGTACAATTATAAAATAAGCCCAAGTTTCTTGATTCACCCTCTTGCTGCGCTTAGAGTGTGCTGATCTAATTAGCTATGAGAAAAGTCAGGGCACGTTGACATGAGGACCCTGTGCAGGGTTGCTCTTCCCTTGGCAGAAGCGTTAGTTCTCTATAGTTCTGAAATATACACGGTGACCCCTACAATCCCAAAGGGCAGTTGGTCAAAAACATAGAGAAAAAAACTGAGGCACTTCTCAAATCTACAGCCCATCTGATGCATATTTCATTTATATAACATAGGACTGCCTACCTCTAACAAATACATAGGGAGATTTCCCCAAGCATAGCGTTTTACTGGAGAATGAAGGTCCCATCTGTAAAGTTGAATAGGGTCACCTATAGTACCAAACAGGGTAGCTAGGTGTTCCTCCTGTAGCACCAGTAGAATAGAAACCCCATTTCTTAAGCTTGTCTCAATTTATGTTATTACCGCCTCTCCAATTATAGAATCCTATTTATAGGAACTTGTGCTTTGTCAGGAGCACTATTTCAATGTGTTTTTAATGTTTGTGACTTGCTAATGTCACTGTTTGTTTATCCTCTTCTATGCTGTATCTCAGTTGAGCTGAAGTGGGAAGGTTACTTCCTCTACAGAGATCAAAACCTTCTCCCAAGTCTCTACATGCACTAAAATTTACATTAATCACACAAAAATGGATTAGCAGCCACCAGATTTTCTTTTATATAAAAAGGTGGAGGGGAGTAAAACAATAACAACGTGAGAACATCAAGCAAGGCTCCTGGCTGCCAAGGCAGAATTGACTTTTAATTTTTTCTTCTGTAGGGAAGAAAGGAGAATAAACCTTGGAGGAGTTTCCCTGAATGGAGGCTGGGGGAAGGGAGATGTTGCAGAGAGGTGCTTTCCTTATCTAACCAATCATTGCTCTCTGTTCTCAGTAGTCTCTTTGGAACTTCATCAGTCCAATCCTTCTATCCAGCAATACTAGCAGCAGCAACAACATCCCATCAAAGTTATGGAAGGAAAAAGCAGGGGAGCAGGCACCCAGAGACCAGGCGCATGTTCAACCTCGACCACTTGCATGATTCCAAGATGGGAAATAATCTCCCTTATTTAAGTTCCTCTTTCCTTTAATTCTCCAAAAACACAGTTATAAAAATTCAAGTTCAGGGGCAGCTAGGTGGTACAGTGGATAGAGCACCGACCCTGGATTCAGGAGGACCTGAGTTCAAATACAGCCTCAGACACTTAACAATTACTAGTTGTGTGACCCTGGGCAAGTCACTTAACCCCAATTGTCCAGCCCCCACAAAAAATTCAAGTTCAAAACATGTCAACGACTGTTAATATATGAGATAGCATTGAATCTCATCTCTATAACAATGCTTCCTACACATTCCTCCTTGGGAACAGAAATTTTGCATTCCCTTGCAAAAAAAAAAAAAATTGACAGGATACATTTGAAATCTGCAGTAACATAGCATAAGCATTAAAATGAACACTGGAAGGGTGAATATGCTGGCTTCTCAGATAACTATACTGATACTGTTGAAAATAAATTCATGCTAACAATATACTCAGTAGACATAGCACATGCTTGTACCAAAAGCACAATAGCATATTATTCAAATGATTATAAACACCAACCCCCCACCCCAAAACAAAGCTAGCTAGCAAGTTTTAATACTATCAAATTGGCTTTCAGAGGACAAATTTGTGTATAATTAATAGGGAATAAAGAAATTAAAAAGCAAGCAAAACAGTACCCAACTAAGAGACATGTTTCTACACTACCAGCATAACGAAAGTACTTATATAAATAAACATAATAAAATATTTATTATAACTCATCATAATTCATGATTCAAACATGTAAGAAGTACTATATATATATCAATAAACATATGCAATTACCTGTAAAGAACACTTTGGATAAAACTTAGTATTGTCGCCTGGCTATACACACTTCTTCCAGCTCATCAATAATTTCATAAATTAGTTGTCTTAGCTTGAAAATATCTGGTTCGGGGGCAGCTAGGTGGTGCAGTGGATAAAGCACTGGCCTTGGATTCAGGAGGACCTGAATTCAAATCCAGCCTCAGACACTTGACATTTAACTAGCTGTGTGACCTTGGGCAAGTCACTTAACCCTCATTGCCCTGCAAAAACAAAACAACAACAACAACGACAAAAAGAAAATATCTGACTCTTTTATAACCTGCTGACTGCATTGCCCCTATACCTTATAGTATGGTTTGATCATCATCTTCACCATACTTATAGGTTGACTTGCCTAAATCGGAATTTGAAGAAAGGCCACAACAACTATCAATGCTTTCATGCTCCGTAGGTTGTCTCTACATTCCAAGAATTTTTACTGCTGAAGTTCTAAGCAAGAAGGGAGTAGCTCAGTCCTCTTGCCCTCTCTGAATTGGGTTTGCCTTTTGTCTGAAACAAGGCTGTCAGGTAATACATAGTATGCCACATCTCCATTGGAAACCTCATTTCCTGAACCAGCATCTGCTTTGTAAAGGGTGGGAGGTTTGTTTTGCACAGAGTTCACCGAGATAAGTGGACATCACTTTTCTCCCAATAATAATTAGACTCCAAGGAACTCTCTTTTGGGTAATAAATAGTTGTAGGGAAATATCCTGATAGTCATCTTACAGACAAATTGCCCAGTCTCCCAACAACTTTGTATGGGCTAACTTTCTTTAAAAATTTTTTTAAAAAATTAAAACAAATTGGAGGGGGGGTGGTTAACTTTCCATCAAGTTGCTAACATGTGTTAACACCAAGGTATACCTTGTCAAATCTCAGTCTTTTTGTGGAAGATCTTAACAATGCACTTGGGCATCTTCCCAACATTTGCTTCTGTCACAGCTATCTAAGCCACTCTTATTTTAGTTTTTCTTTCTCAGTTAAGAGATGTGCTGGTCATAAGTTTTAGCATCACCTCCATCTGAAATTCCAAAGTATGTGTCAATAAGTAGGCATGACTCACCCAAGTACAAGCAAGGATGTTATAAAATATGTAGCCTCATTCCTGGTGTGGTTGTATGTTTGTATTTGAAATGTGGCATATTGACTCCACTGAGATTTTTGTTTTAAATTTCTGTTTCTAACATGTCCAGTGCAGTTGAAATGCTTAGGATGTGGGTACCCCTAAGAATGGAAAGATAAGCATCTAGACTTTTTGACAAATATTTCCTTGAGCAACTTGTTCTCAAAGATCCTGCCTTGTTCAGAATGGATTCTGAGAAAGAATCCATACACTGAGAAATAATTCTCAAACAATGTTTCAGCAACCATGGAGGCTTTCTGGTTCCTAGTTGGGTATATTTGTACATATCTGGTGAAATGATCAGTCACTACTAAGAGTGACATGTTTTTACTATTTCCTTGCAGAGACAAAAAGTCAATTCAGTTAAATTCCAAATGTTTGCTGGTGCTTATATTTTCCAAATATGCAGAAAGAGTTGGCAGTGTTTTTATTTGCATACATTGGTATGGTAGGAGGCTACAGTAATTTACATCAGGGTTTCTTAAACTTTTTCCACTCTTGACCCCTTTTTGCCCAAGAAATTTTTACATGACCCTGGGTACATAGTTATATAAAATGGGTATACATAAACTTTTTCTGTTGCCAAATTTTTCCCACCCCCACCCCCCATTCAGTTACATGACCGCATGCAGGGTCTTGACCCACAGTTTAAGAAGCTAGGATTTACATCATCTCCATACCTGAAGTTAGAAAGGGGTGGCTATTGCTTCCTACCCCAAGGTATGGAGATGATAGAAACAACAGACCCAGACTCAGACAAAGGGTGATAAAACAACTGATTTACTTAGCTTAGAAGGATACATTTGTCAAACTCAGGACAAGGAGACGTGATGAAAATCAGGCCTAATAAGAAGCACTCTTAGCAGTTTGACCTTCTGCACCTTGCTCTTTCCTCCACAGCAGGGCTTGTCCCAGGTCCTGATCATAAGCAATCAGTGTGGATTGAGGGTCTTTCTGAAGAACAACAATTACCCCTTTTCTACAATTGCTTTTATGCCCAAAGGCTGGATATTGTGTCAGCCTGGGGGTTGTTTGGGCAATTGTTTCAACAGGGTCTATTTTTACAACCTTGTTTCTTTCCTGGCTCTTTCCCCCTCCTTCTCTCTTTTGCAGCATTGTTGACTTGCTCCCACCTAGTTCAATTCTTACTACACTCATTGACCTTAGGGTACTTATCTACGTATAGAAATCAGGTCTTGGTGGAGGTTGCAGCAGGGCCAAAGCAATACCACAATATGGCACATGTTTCACATGTCTACTGACACACTTTGGTGGCATCTGCTGCCATCTTGGGCCAGTAAAATCTGCTTCTCATGAGTTCCAAAGTCCTCTCCTGACCCATATGAACAAAGCCATCCTACAATGCTTTCATGGCTATAAGATGCTCTAGGTAGTCCCAACTTCTTCTTGGTATCATGAACAGCATCGTTCCCAGTCCAGTCTAGCACATCATTGCACAACTCCAGTTTCTGCCATTATCTTCAGAACAAGGCTCCTTCCAATGACTGGAACTTGAGTCCTGTAGCATCATTTCCTTGCTTCTTGGATTGTATTATTTCCCTCAGTCTTTCATCAACTATCTATTCTCACCGTCAGTCCCCTGTAGACAATTAAGACAAAAGAGGCTGGTTCAATGAAATGAAGCTCATCTGCTACTGGCATGCTCTTTGATGGAAGTCACAACCTCTCAGTTATACTGCCTCTTGCTTGTAGCCCAGCTCTCTAGATGTCATATATAGCCTTCCCGCCTTCTTTTAGTGTCTATCACTATAGCTTCATTGTCCTGTAGCCTTTGGGGACAACACATCTACAGCCACACTAGTTTTCTATGGCCTATAGTGGATGTCGAATGTATAGGCAGCTAATATTGCTACTCATCTGAGACATGTAGAATCCAGACTAGCACTAGTCAAAATATGGCTTTCTTTTAGTCCGTTTTTGGAATTTCACTCTACATACAAAATGTTTGATCTTTTCAGTGGCATCCCACTTTCAAGCCAAGATCTCCATCTTTTGAAGCTGAAGGTACCCTTGTATTGACTTTTACTATTGGTGAAACCTTTGCTGGAGAATGCATTCTAGTCTCTATTGGCCATTATTTCCTTGGTACAGGATAGATCCCAAACCCTCTCGGACCAGCAACTGTTTTCATGCCAAAAAGGCTGGCTTGTGTCTCTATAGGCCAACCCTGGTGCATGTATGAGGCAATTGAGCAAGTCTTTGAAATCTTGTTGACATGTATTTATCCTTTAATCTTTTAATGGTGTTTGGATTTTTAGACAATTTTTCATTTTCCTGTCTTTCTGTTCTTGGGTCTCTTGAATCATATATGCATGAGTGAGGTCTTTTAATTATTTCTGTGAATCATAACATATCTTAGCATATTTTCAATATTAACTTTAATATTCTAGAAAAGTCCTTATATCTCAAAGTTTCTATGGATATAGCAAATTTAAGAGAATCTCTCTTCTTTGGGTACCTATTCACACCTCGTTGAGACACTAAGTGACCCATGTATTTGATATAGTTTCTGAAAAACTGTTGCTTGACTAATAAAAGCCTTAGGCTTTCATTCTCCTCTAGTTTAGCTAATGCTTTCACCAGGTTCTTCTGGTCTAGCTAATCTTACCAGTCTCTAGTGTCTTTCCAAAGACAATGATTTCTTCTATGTACAGCAGCACAAGTATTTCTTTTTTTTTTTCTTTTTGGCGGAGCAATGAGGGTTAAGTGACTTGCCCAGGGTCACACAGTGAGTAAGTGTCAAGTGTCTGAGGCCGGATTTGAATTCAGGTCTTCCTGAATCCAGGGCCAGTGCTTTATCCACTGCACCACCTAGCTGCCCCAGTGCAGGTATCTCTTAATTCCAACCACATTATAAGTCTTTTGAATGTGGCAGGAACCCTAAAGATACCTTGCAGCATAAGCTCAAATTGACAAAAATCCTGCTGGACACATGAAAACAGTTTTCTCTTTGTCTTCCTCCCAAACAGATGTTTGATAGTATCTACTATCTGAATCTAAGAGTGAGAACCACTGGCTGCCTATCAGACAGTTTAGGGGATCTTGAAACTTTGGCAAAATGTGTGGGTCCACTTTAGTTTTATCATAGAAGAAGATGGATCTGTCTTTCTGACCATGTCTGAATGGAGGTGTTTTTGTATCTAGCTTTTTTGGTAGCTTCCATTCCCCTGGTTCATTGTCTTTCCATAGAGAATAGGTTAGTCCACCTCTTTGGCTCTCACTTAATCCTCTGCCGGCATCTGCCTTCCGATTTGTGTTTGCATTGTGGTTTACTTATTTGCTTTCATGGCCCATATTTTGTTTCTTGGCCTAGTTAATGTTGTGTTTTTGTTTTTGTTTTTGTTTTGCAGATGTGCTATGGCTCTCCATCTCTGTATTTGCCTCACCTTGGCTAACTGTGGCAGCTATACTTGGGATTGTAGACAAGTGATGGGTAGATACAGCTCAGGGTTGTGCTCCAGAACTCTATTTGTTGTAGCCTGATCTTATCTACTTTCTGAGGTACTGCTGCCTTTCTTTGAATTGGTCTGTGTAATTCAGTACTGTATCCACTCTGACTCCAAAGTCAGGTTTTTCTCCTTATGCTGAATAGAATTACCACTGCCATGTCGCAGGTGTAGATTTTGCATACTTATTTGTCATGTGATGCCTGGTGGTGTGGCCTTTTGGCTCTGCACTTAACCAGGAGCTGCTCATTTAAGACTATTCTCTTTTTTGTCCAAGACTACTCTCTTTTCTGACTTTGGTGCTTGCTAATGACTGCAGTGTATCTGACACCTGACGAATCGAAAATTCTCAGTACTGTTCTCTTGGTGGTGGAGGACTGGGATGGTTACTGTCTTGAGAAAACCCCTAACTTGGATCTATAGTATCTTTCTGACATTAGAGGTCTGGCCTGTAGGGAAAGGATCTCCTCAGAGTTAAACATGATTCTCAGTTTCCTTGTGAGCAAACTTTTTTTCCTCATGAGAGCCTTTGCATTTTAAAGTAGCTCCACTTCCACCTCTCACAGGGTCCCTTGTAGCTTAATTTCCAGATACTATCAATCTCTTAATGTCAGCACATCAGGTATTTTTGAATTTCAAATGGATCTGGGAGTTCACAGAATGCTACCTGAGTGATCTCTCCAGGCTTGAATTCCTTAATAACACTTGGCAATCTCCCCTTTCTTCTATACTTCTTTTCAATGTTTTTATAATAGCATCAGACTCATAATTGGCATCTGTTCCTAATGTCTGGCAATCTCTTTGCATTTTGGCATCAATAATACTCTGATATTTTCCAACTCATCTTTTTTTTTTCAATTCATCTTTTAAAGAGATGAATTCATGTTAAATGAGATATTCAACAAAACCAGTAATAACTTAAGCAGTAAACTCATGAGGTGGAACAATAATAAAGAAGGCCGTATGCTATGAATACTGTGGTGGAAAAAAACAGTAAACAAATGTGCAATTGACACCAGTGTAATAGAAATAAACTCAAGGTCATGAGAAACAAAATTAATATCATTTTAACAACATGTAGCAAACAGCATGGGACTAGTCAAAACACTTGGCTAGTTAAACCCTATGTCTCATCGATATTAATTGATTCAATAAAATACTTTATGTAACAGTATTTTAACATCAGTGGCAGATATATTATGTTACAAAGTCTTTTTGTATGAGTCTCGGGGATAACATTTAACCAAAGTAGAAAATAAACTTGACTATAAAACAGGATTTTCCTGGAATGAACAGCTATAAAAATTACAGTAGAAAACTAAATGTGTAATGAAATCTGTGGATCCAATAACTGAGAACAAAAGATATTTGAAAATGCATTAAAATAGAACCGGAGTAATATCTCTTCAGAGTTGAGAAAAGACAGAATAAAATAAAATAAAATTTCCAATGTGGTAAAGTAGAAATCTCATTGGAGGCAAAAGAAAATTAACCAAAATATGAAACAACCCCCCCACAACCCCCCCCTCAAACCAGTATTTCAAATTCATTGAAAAAAAAAAACAGTAAGTAGATAAAAAAATTGTTTAACATTAACTGACCAAGACATTAAAAAAACACAAGAAAAATGAATGAGACTTTCCCCCCTACTCAGTATCAATAAAACCTGAGCCAGAGACTAACTCAAACTCAAAATTGTCATTAGCAAAACTAACTACAAGAGGATTAAAGAGATCTTTCCAAGGGGAAAATAACAAAAAGATAAATTCCAATAGCAATAGAAAGCAACAGGAAAAAAGATAAGATTTCATGAGGTAAAGAATTTACAAGAAATAAGGAAATCCATCAAATAGAGTTTTCTAAGGGAAGAGACTCCTATGCATGCAGTTTAAATTGGGTTACCATATGTGGTATTACATGGTTGAATGTGGGTGTAGGAGTTAGTGTAGGAGTGTAGTGGGGGACTCCCACAGCTATTGTAGATAGCTCTTTCCTAGGCCAGGATTTCTTTTGCCTCGATGGTTTAGCATTAGTAAACATACAGGTGAATTCAATTTCAAAACAATTTGCCAACTGGTGAACTCTGAAAAAGCACACTATACTTTAAATGTTTCTGGTACTTCTTTCTCTCTTGGACCATCAAAATTCACTAAAAAATCCCTTAATTCCTTATTCATTGAATGTTTCCCAAATATGTGTCAAAGGAGATCATGCGCTATATCTCACCGGAGGCGTTCATGGAAAGAGTAAATGACCACCTGTCAGATATTTTGTACAGGGATGCATGTGAGGTGCTTCCTGAGTGAGATTCAATGAGTCTGTGCACTAATTCCTCAGTGGAGCTGGCTCCTGGCAAAACCACGAAGCTGGCAAGTATCATATTCTTTCCCCTTCTGTATCTTGTCTCCTCAAACATTATTCTAGAATCCCTTCCAATAACTGCCTGGCTAGTGCCTCATGCTGTTGTTGGCTGCTCAGGAGTCAAGCAGTTTTTGATACTCTGCATCTTTCTGCACTTCTTCTCCTTATCAAAAGTAACTAGACCTGAGTTCTAAGCCTTCAAAGGCTTGCTTTCTAAATAGTAACTCTGATCAGGTAAACAAATCTGCTTTCCTAGTTTAGCTAGCTAAAATGTTTATTCTTCTGCATTGTAAATTTTAACCCAGTCAAAAATCTTCATCAGGATCTTAATGAATTGCTGGGAGTCTTCTAGAACTGTGGCTTATCGTCAAGGGGAGATAATGGGAGATTACCTTTGGGAGCAGGAGGGTCTTTTGGCATGGGCTTAATGTGCCTATATGGATCTCTCTCCCTACTATTTTGTAGAATAACATACTTTAGAGTTGGAAGAGATCTTAGAGATCATTTAGTCATCTCTCTCACACACAGAGAAGTCCCTTCTAAAGAATCCCTGACGGGGTTTCTAGTCTCTGCTTCACTAGGTCCATTCATGGAGTTCTCATTACTTCACAATGGAATCTATTCCACTCTTCAGAAGATGTTTTATAACATTTTCTACTTCTCTAATATTTTCCCCTTTATGTGATCAGTTGTCTTCTGAAAATAATATCTTCTTGGGAACATTAAATCCATCCACTGAGTAGCAGGAAAAAGTTAAGGAACATGAATATAAGACTGGAGTATGAATTGCTACTTTAGTATGTATTATATAAAGTTTTCCAGAGCTGAGATTTTATATCTTACAATTGGGACAGGTCTTGGGAAATTAGGGAATTGATATTTAGAAATTGATATTGGTATTAGAACCTAGATAATGGGGGCAGCTAGGTGGCACAGTGGATAAAGCACCAGCCCTGGATTCAGGATGGACCTGAGTTCAATCTGGCCTCAGACACTTGACACTTACTAGCGCTGTGACCCTGGGCAAGTCACTTAACCCTCATTGTCCCGCAAAAACCAACAACCAACCAAAACAAAACAAAAAGAACCTGGATAATGAGAGGGTTTAAATTTGTTGGAAATAAGCATATCAATTGTAATCCAGAACAACGAATATCAACTCTGCATTTACACAGACCAACTTCAATATATGGGGCTATAATCTCACTTTTAAATTTATGCCTCTACCCTGGATGTTACTTTGGAACATCAAATGTGGCTAGTATCTAAGTCCCTACAAAAAAAAAAAAAGAAAGAAAAGGGCCCTAATGTTCCTAGTCAAGTATACAGACTGATAAAAACTTGAATATACAAAAGGCTTCATTTATCCTGCCTGGAATAAATGTGGGATGAATGTGGGCATAGTCTGTGATCCAAAGCAGCCTTCCTAGGCCCATGCTTTCTTTCTTTTTTTTTCTCCCTGGGGCAATGAGGGTTAAGTGACTTGCCCAGGGTCACACAGCCAGTAAGTGTCAAGTGTCTGAGGCTGAATTTGAACTCAGGTCCTCCTGAATCCAGGGCCGGTGCTTTATCCACTATGCCACCTAACTGCCCCCAGGCCTGTACTTTCAACCAAGTCTTGGAACATGTCTTGAAGGTGAAGGAACCTTCTATGTTTCTGGACCAGGCTGTTTGAGGCAATTCTCCTTCCCATGTGACGCCTGTTCTAGAGGTCCTATTTATCCACAATACCTCCTACCCCGACCCCCCAATAAAAGGGAGTATTTCTCAGATCTATGAGAAATCGGATTCCAGGAATCAGCTGTTACATTCCTGGGGTTTAGGACATTCCTAGACCCAGGATTATGTGAAGATGTTGCCACTACTTAAGGACAATTTGAGATGACTAAGTTCTATTTCCATCCATCTTTCAATAGAACCTAGAAGAGCAAATTGTGTGTGGCATGCTCCTGTTGTAGGCTGGGCCTACTTCAGGTTTGGAATTGGAATGAAGTGAAGAATTTGGAGATTCAACTGATCATAGCTTCCTAGTTTCCCTTCTTCTCTACTGGCTATCCAGGAATTTACTAATGAAGCCTAAAGATCAACCTTCTCTCTCTCCTTGTAGGCTGGCTTTTCTACTTGGCCCCTCAAAATACTATGAAAAGCCCAATATCTGGAGCCAAATTTAATATACACTTAAAGAAAAACTAGCTTAGGCTACAAGGCAGAGATTGCTCCTACCACAGCTCCAACTGTCAGGTCACAGTAACTCTTTGAATTTATTGGCTCAGACCAAGATTTACACAAATATGACCTATTTCAGCCAAGCCAATTCAGCATTTCTCTGGTAAGTCTTACATCCCCTAGGATGGATATATGTGTGTGTGTGTGTGTGTGTAGAATAGAATATGTATAGCTAGATTACTTTTATATGTGTTGATATATGTATACATCTCTACATATCATATATACCTATATGCATACATGTATATATGTGTGCATATATAAAAAATAGAACTTAGTCATCTCTAGTTGGCCCCAAGTTGTAGGAAATCCAGTTTAGGACTATAAACTTAAGGGGGAACTATATATACAAACACATATATGCACATATGTATATATACATGCATATATACACAAATGCATGTATGTAAACAGAACTTAGTTATCTCTAGTTGGCCTTAAGTTGTAGGAAATTCAGGTTAGTACTAAAATGCAACATACATACACACACAGAGTAGTATTTTAGTCTTGTCTGACCCTTTAGGTATTCTCGGCAAAGATACTGGAATGTTTTGCCATTTCCTTCTCCAGCTCATTTTACAGATGAGGAAACTGAGGCAAAGTGTTATGTGACTTGCCAGGGTCATGCAGCTAGTAAGTGTTTGAGGCCAGATTTGAACTCAGGAAGATGAGTCTTCCTCCTGGCTTCAGGCCTGGCACTCTATCCACTGTGCCATTTAGCTGCCCCAAATGGGGTCATGAAGAGTTGAACTGAACAACACACATATACATAAATGTGTATCTATTCTTTTTTTTTTTTGGTGGTGCAGTGAGGGTTAAGTGACTTGCCCAGGGTCACACAGCTAGTAAGAGTCAAGTGTCTGAGGCTGGATTTTGAACTCAGGTCCTCCTGAATCCAGAGCCAGTGCTTTATCCACTGTACAACCTAGCTGCCCCCAATATAAATGTGTATCTATACATAAATATAGATCTCGCTCTGACTTCTCTATACTTCTCTAGAATTACAGTATTAACCTGGATTTCCTACAAGAGGAAAGCTTTCAGGGTCATTCTTCTTTACCCCTTTTCTCTTCTGACCTCCATATACATGATGCTTTCTTCAACCTAGTGTACAGGAACTCTTCAAGTTCTCCAGGAACTGTTATGCCCCTCTATTAGTTGTGTTCTCATAGCTCTGGCTGGGCCTAGAAACTTCTTGTTGCTGCCCCTGGTACCACACAATTCCTTGGGCAGGCCTACAGGTCAGATCTCCAGGTTTACTCTCTAGATAAGAACATGCATATTCAGTGTGTTTAGTAATTCTCTCTACATTTCTCAACCTCTTTATCTCTCTGAACTTTCCTTTTTAATGGGCAAATCTTAGAGTCTAAGAACTGGTTGGGAAGCACTCACTCTTCCTTAATGGCCTAAGGAAACTGGGGAAGTACCTAGATCAGGCAATTCACACCATATCTTATCACCCTCGTAAAGAAGGAGTTAACCTCGCCCAAATAATCTTGGCTCAAACAGTCTTAGTAGGCTACAGTAGGACAGGCACACTTTATAAATACTGGAGTAAAGTTGTAGGAATTTTAGGGAAGGTGTTTTCTTTATTCTTAATAAGCACCCTTTCAAATTCATTTTTAAATAAGGAACAAGCTAATATGTGCAGGTAACTATTTAACCTTTTTTTGGGGGGAGGATACTTGGATAAAATAGTAGAAGAGAATTTATTTGCAGGTCTCCATAGGGAACAGTTAACAGTATAATTATTTTTGTATTATTTCTTCTATAGCAATACACAAATGAGTGCCTAACGATCGCTTTTTAATGATGATGAGTACATATTAGAGGGTATGAACTAGGAAATTGTTGTTTGTTGTGTTGTGTGGGTAATACTAAAGTGACTAAGAGGGTCTTTTGTTTAGGTTTAAAAAGAACAGAGGACAAAGGATCTAGGTAAATAGGAAATAGAAGGTTTTTGTTTGTTTGGTCCCCTCCCCCCCACCCTCCATTGTCAAGGTGCTCCCTGGGAGAGATATTTTGGTCAAAAGTTTTAAAACAGAATTCAAACATTTTCTTAATCATAATTATTATTTAAAATTTTTTTTTTTTAGTGAGGCAATTGGGGTTAAGTGACTTGCCCAGGGTCACACAGCTTTAAGTGTTAAGTATCTGAGGCTGGATTTGAACTCAGGTACTCCTGACTCCAGGGCCGGTGCTCTATCCACTGTACCACCTAGCTGCCCCTTTAATCGTAATTATTACTTGGATTGTTCTCTAGCCCAACTTTTGCCAATACCTAAGGAGTATTTTTTTGTCCTTCTTTATGTTGCCTTGAAAATGATGTACAGGGAAAAGTGGGAAAACATCATACCCAAATCTTGAATCTCCCAAAGGAAAAAAGAAGTAATATCAATGTGCAAAGCTAACACCTAAATAATACCTTTCAGAGAGAACACAACACCTTTTTGGATTCAGAAAAAGAACAGGTTTCAAAAACCGGATTTTCACACCTCCACATCTTCTGAACTCTGTTTGTTCTGCTGCTTTTGTTGTAGTGATCGCACTTTGGCAAAATGCAGTGTAGTGGAGAGCTGGATCACTTCTTGTACAATGGTAGACTGACTTTATTTTGGTAGGTACTGGGAGAAGCAACCATTGCACCAGGGAACTGGAAGGGGCCTTAAGGGACTAACTACTGTAACCGTTTTATCTTACCCAGGAAGGCAGTGAGGTGTGGAGAGGGGTAAATAAATTTGTCCAAGGTCCCATAGCTAATAAATAGCAGTACCCTATTTCAAACCCAGGGATTCTAATTTCCACATTTAAGGGTTTTCCTCTATTCCTTATGGACTTAACCAGGATGGGAATTATTTTGGGGGTGGGGAAAGGGAATTGGAGATGAATTTTATAGAATACTACACATTAAAATGGTCAATGCAATTCAACATGACTTTCTTGAGTACCTACTATGTGCAAGGCTCTGTGCTAGGTTCCAAGGACACAGAGATTTAAAAAGGGAAAGAAGGAATCTAGAAGAAAGGAAGGAAAGATAAAAGGAAAAAGAAAGGAAAAGAAAAGACAAGAAGGATGGGAGAAAGAGAAAAGGGAAATACAAGGGTAGGAAGGGTGAAAAGAAGAAAGGGAGAAAGAAAAAGGAAAGACGGAAGAAAGCAAGTAAGAAGGAAGAAAAGGGAGGGAGAGAGGAATAAAGGAAGAGAGAAATAAAGAAAACAAAGAAAGTCCCGTACTTGCTTGATAAAACCATAAACAGTAAGCCTAGGAACTTAAAGGGACCTCAGATACCAAGCAAGCCAGTTCTCTTTTTTACAGATAAATGGAAGCCCAGAGTGATTTAGAGACTTTCCTGGGGTCACACAGCCAGTAAAGGATGGAGGGTGACTTCGAACTCAGAGTTCGGTCGGGGGCCCACATCACAGCGCCCCCCCCCCCCGCACCTCGGTCAATTGCCATTGTTGCCGGAGTGGGGGTGGGGGAGTTGTTTGTTGAATTTCAAGGCCTCCTCAATCTGAGCCTCACTTATGGAACTGGAGGGGGTGGCGGTGGTGGTGGTAAATCTGAGCAAACGCTTCGGGACCCTCATGGAGTCCGGCTCGGGGTTCCAGACTGTCTAGCCCCCAGGCTTTTTTTTCCTAGAAGCGGGCTACTGGCGTGCACGGTCCCTTTAAAGGCCAGGAGCGAACCAAGGGGCTGGGGAAATTGGGGGAGGGGCGAAGAGAGAGCCCAGGGCTGTGGCGGGGGCGGGGAGGCGGGATCGGAGAAGCGCGAGGCGAGGAGCGGGGAGGCGCGGCAGATTCTGAGGAAGCGGAAATGCGTCACAGGGGAAGGCGCTGGTTGTGGCGAAAGGGTCATGTGACCAGGGAGCCACCGAAGAACTGTGGCTAAAGGAAGGGGAAAGGGAAGTGTTGTTGGGGGGCGGGGGGTGGGGCCGCTCCCGGTTTCTGGGGGAGGGTTGGGGGGGCAGGGGGAGGGTTGGATGCAGGGGAGCAAGCCTCCGACTGCGGAAGAGCCAGAGCCGGAGACTGCTAGAGCAGGTGAATATCTGCTTTCCTTAGGTCGCCCTCCCACTCCCCACCCCCCACCCCCTTCTGTTCGTTCTCCCCCCCCCCCCCCACTCCTGGCAACTGCCTCCTTCCCTCCCCTTCCCCTGCCCCGAGCGCGCGGCCCCGCAGGAGCCCGGGATCACCCGAGGCTCGCGCCCCGTCTCCATCCCCGCGGGAGCGCGCGGGGCGCCTGGGGAAGCTGGAGGGTGGAGAGGCGACGGGAGGAGGCGACGGCCGAGCGAGTGGGTGGGGTTGTTGGTTTTTTTTTTTTTCTTTGGGGTGGGGTTGGGGGGGTGGATGGAAAGCCAACTGCATCTCTATGATAGCTTGGAGTTGGTCGTTCGGTTCACTTCGGGATGTGCATGGGCTTTATCCTACTTTCTTAAAAAAAAAAGCGGGGGACGTTCTCGAGGCGTCAGGTGTTCCGGGGCCCTATTTTTCCCTCCCCCTATCCCCAGGCACCGTCTGCTTCCTCGCCTTCCCCAGATCCGCCTCATTGGTGTATTCTGCTGTCATCATGCTTGCTTTTTTTGTACATGGACCCAAAACTTAAGTCTTGGAAAGAGCACGGGATCTGGAATCAGGACCTTTGGGTTCGAAGCCTTAGCTCGCGGTGACCTTGAGTCAATTATACTTATCCATCCTTGGCCCTCAGTTTCCTTTTCTTTGGTACAACGGGGTTGGGTGAAGGGGCTCTGAAGCCCATCCCAGCCCCAGTTCCTATGCTGGGGACATCACTTCTCTTCTACATTCTTCCTGTACCCTTAGAGGTGCTGGAGGGAGGTTTTCAGACGCCAGACGCCTCTGCTTGACTAGGAGGAATGGAGCGGGGGTGTTTGTACCTCATTAACCACCCCCCACTGAACTCCCCCCTCCTCCCCCTTCCCGGCCGTGCTTTCTGGGAGCCCATCTGGGTAGAGTTCATTGCTTTCAAAGTTCAGCGGTCTTTGGGCTGAGAATGGTGAGCTTTGCAATTGTAGCTCGTTCGGTTTAGGCGTGGGTATATCTTTTCTGTAATCACCTGTATTGTTTTGGTCTCATCGGGCAAAACTTAGAAAACAAGTTTTGATTTGATTTATGTAGGATTTAGCATGAAAGGATTTTACTGAGCTTGTCAGAATGGTACATAAATCTTTTGTGACTAGAGGGTGTGGAGGCGGTAGCTGCAGGTAAAAGGTATAAGTAAGGTAGATCGTCCTTTGCATTTTTAGAGAATTTGATTCTTCTTAAATCTGTCAAATCTGCCCTCCCTTCCCCCCAAACCAATGCCCTATCTCTGTTCTTAGTCAAGATGTAGAGGTTTTCTTAAAAAATAAGAGAGGCATCGAGATTTAGTATATGGGGGAAACCCCCCATATATGCAATCAGAGTCACTTGGCTTTCCAGTTGGAGCTCTCTTTCTGAACATGAGGCAAGTCAGTTATCTCTGAAATGACAGTGGATTTCATTATCTGATCATGAAAGTCCCTTTCTACTCTAAACCCTATGATCCTTATACTTTTTGGTTGTCTTGTTAGTAACGGTGTTCATTTTGAGATTTAAGTCATAATTCATTCTTATGTAAGTACAGTTTACTCTTGATTCTTAGTATGGCAGATTTCTGATCCTATTTATGGTTAATTGTAAAATCCGATGTTCAGTCATTCTCTGTTGATAGGAATTTTAAAAAACCAACAACACTCTTAACATTTATTCTGTTGCTGAAGTTTGCAATGCCTGTCAGTGTTGTAACTTTTTTTTTCAGTATGCTATTTTGACGATTTTTTTTTAGGTCTAGCTTTTGGCTATGGCGGCTGCTACGATAGTTCATGATACATCTGAAGCAGTTGAACTTTGTAGTTTGTATGGATTATACCTCAAGCCAATTACGAAAATGACAATTAGTGTGGCGCTTCCACAATTGAAGCAACCTGGAAAATCCATTTCTAATTGGGAGGTGATGGAAAGATTGAAAGGAATGGTACAGAGTCATCAATTTTCCACTCTTCGAATTTCTAAAAGCACTATGGATTTCATCCGTTTTGAAGGAGAAGTTGAAAATAAAAGTTTGGTTAAGTCTTTTCTTGCATGTCTTGATGGCAAAACAATAAAGCTTAGTGGTTTCTCTGATATTTTAAAAGTTCGGGCTGCTGAGTTTAAAATAGATTTCCCAACTCGGCATGATTGGGACTCCTTTTTCCGTGATGCAAAAGATATGAATGAGACTCTGCCAGGAGAGAGACCAGACACAATTCATTTGGAAGGACTACCTTGTAAATGGTTTGCATTGAAAGAATCTGGCTCAGAAAAACCAAATGAAGAAGTTCTCATTAAGGTATTTGAGACATTTGGAGAAATTCGGAACGTGGACATCCCCATGTTGGACCCTTATAGAGAAGAAATGACTGGCAGAAATTTTCATACTTTTAGTTTTGGTGGACATTTGAACTTTGAAGCTTATGTTCAGTATAAAGAGTATGTTGGCTTTATCAAAGCTATGAATGCCTTGCGTGGCATGAAACTAATGTATAAAGGTGAAGATGGCAAAGCAGTAGCCTGCAATATAAAGGTGAGAAATTGCAATATTTTTGCTTATAATTTCCCATAATTTTTAATAATTAAAAATATTTAAATACAAGACGGCCAATCTGTAGCCTTGATTTAAGATTTAGAAAATAATTTGTAGAGAAATTATGAAACAGGTAAACATCTTCACCTAAAAATTGCAATGTTCATATTGCCTTAGATTTCAAACAG
This sequence comes from Dromiciops gliroides, assembly GCF_019393635.1. Lineage (NCBI taxonomy): Eukaryota > Metazoa > Chordata > Mammalia > Microbiotheria > Microbiotheriidae > Dromiciops > Dromiciops gliroides. Next base: position 240,733,398 of record NC_057863.1, on the reverse strand, counting down.
TGATGGAAATTACACCTATTGGAGTGGGTGAATAATGGTATCAGGCCACAATTTTTTTTAGCAGTTTATTCTCAAATAGGTTATCTAAATTAATAAAAAAGTTTAAAAATAGTTCATATTTTGACTACCGCTGAATGCTTCGTGGTATTGCCCAATGGTTAATGAAACTAAGGTTTAAACCTAGGTCCTGACTCTTAAAACTAGGACACTTTTTACTGCACCATGACAGAAAAAGAGGTCTTTTAAAATTTTTTCTTGGAAACTGGGAAAACTAACTTAAGGCAAGTAAAATCCTTTGTTGTTGGTGGGTTCTTCAGTTGTGTATGAATCTTCTTGACCCCATTTTGGGGTTTTCTAGGTAAAGATACTGGAGTGATTTGCCATTTCCTTCTTTGAGGAAACTGAGGCAAACAGGATTGAATCACTTGTCCAGAGTCACACATCTAGTAAGTATCTGAGGCCAGGTTTGACTTCCTGACTCCCTGTGCCACGTAGCTTTTCTAGTAAAATCCTAAATAAGTCCAAATTCTGTTAGATTTTCATTCATTGAATTGACTATTTGAAATAAATCGACCTTCAGTCATTTATAGTTCTTTTATTTCATGCTATAGATATGTTGCTGAATTGTATATAAGTACACTTATGTTTTAAAGAATAGGTTTTGATTTATTAAAAATTAGGCACTTAGCTTTGCTACTTTCATTTTTTTTTGAAAGGTTTCTTTTGACTCAACTAAACACCTTAGTGATGCCTCAATTAAAAAACGGCAACTTGAAAGGCAGAAACTTCAAGAACTTGAACAGCAAAGAGAAGAACAGAAACGTAAAGAAAAAGAGGCTGAAGAAAGGCAAAAAGAAGAGGAAAGGTAAGTGTGCATTTCCATCATATTTAATTTGTCATTAACTAGAACCTCACCTTGATTCCTGTTAATGCCCACAGGAATTCTACTTTTTTACTTTTTCAACTCCTTGGAATTTTTCTCCCCATATTTTTTTCTCCATACTGCCCAGAACTGATACCCCATCCCAGCCCCACTGCTATTCCAACTTACAAGCCTAGATTCCTGGTGCCTTATGCCAGAAGGAGACTTAGTGTTTATATAGTTTCTGCACTGCTTACAAAGTGATTTCCTCAAAAACAATTTTCTGTTAAAGAGGGTAAGAGGAAGACATTTTCCCAAAGTGGACCTAGTTGGAGATAGGAAAGCTTTTCTCCTATAACAAAATATAGTTAGGTTCAGTGGTAACTTTGGCTATGTTTTGGGTTAAGTAGGCTTTTGTAGGTTACATAACATCGGATTTATAAACCCACCAACTCCTGTGATTTCCACTTGATATATTACTTTGTATTTATTTGTGTACTTGTATCCTCTCCAGTAGAATGTAAGCTCCTTGAATCCAAGGACTATAGGTTTTCATTGTATCCCTATTGTTTTGTATTAAGTAGATGTGCTTCAAAAATGTTTATTGAAATGAATTGCTCAAACCTGTTTGCAAGTTAGAAATTGACTGCGTATACCTCTTAATACTCCCCCCTCCCCCCAAGGAATTTGAAACAGCTCAGAAAATAGATGTAAGTTTGATCTTTCCCCACTGTATTCAGTTTAGATGGCCGATACTAAATTTTGGTCCTGTGAAATTTTTTAGGATTGTAATCTTTTTATCAATTATCTGTGCAATGAAAAAATACACTATCCTGGCCATTTTATACTTTTATTTTTTGGTTGATTCTGTGTCCACACATTGTAACAGAATTGGAACAATTATTGAAGACTGACAAAAGCAAAACACTTTAGTCTTTTAAAGACACATTTTGTTTTATTTTTCAATTAACAAATATTTTCTCTCTCCCGCTTCTCCCTTTGGTGGAGGAGTACCAACTTGAAACAATTATGCATAATGAAACAAAGCAAATTCCTAAGTTGGCCACATCCAAAAACAAAATAAAGTCACAATAAGTGCCCTGAGTCCATCACCTCCTTTTCAAGAAGTGAATGTTTGTTTGTTTTTTGGTATTGATTGGAGTTCTTAAATCTTTTAGAGTTGTTTGTCTTTACAATGATGATGTTACTGTATAAATTATTCTGTTCTGCTCACTTTACTCTGTCAGTTCATGAGTTTTCCCAGGTTTCTCTGAAACTGTCCTCTTCATCATTTCTTATAGCACACTAGTATTCTATTACATTCATACACCATAATTTGTTCAGTCATGATGGACACCCCATTATTTTCTATTTCTTTGATACTACAAAAAGATTTGTTATAAACACTTTTGTACATATGGATCCCTTTCCCGTTTCTCTTTGGAGTCTCTTTGGAGTATATGCCTGTTAGTGGATTTGCTGGGTCAAAATAACTGCACAGTGTAGTTACTTTCTGGTTATGGTTCCAGATTGCTTTGCAAAATGTCTGGATTAATTCACAATTCCTCAAACAGTTCATTAATTTGCCTGTTTTCCTGCTGTCCCACCAACATTTTTCATTTTCATATTTTGTCAACTTTGGAATTCTGATGGGTGTGAGGTACAATATCAGAGTTACTTTAATTTTCATTCCTCTAATTATTAGTGGTTTGGAACATTTTTTTCATATAGATATTGGTAGCTTTTATTTCTTTTCCTGAAAACCTACTTTTTTTGTTTGTTTTTCAGTGAGGCAATTGGGGTTAAGTGACTTGCCCAGGGTCACACAGCTAGTAAGTGTTAAGTGTCTGAAGCAGGATTTGAACTCAGGTACTCCCGACTCCAGGGCCAGTGCTCTATCCACTGTGCCATCTAGCTGGCCCGAAAACCCACTTTTTACAATCCATTGAGGGGTGGCTCATTTTTATAAATTTGAATTGGTTCCTTATAGGTCTTAGGAAAGTCAACAAACATTTATTCAGCATCTATTGTGTGTTAGGCACAGATATGCACTGGGTTACAAAAGGAGATGGGTATAGAAGCTTGCTGCAAAGATATTTTTCTGAGTTATTGGTTTCCCCATTTTAATCTTAATGACCCGTAAGTTTAATTCCCTCAATTCTCCACTTCCATTTGTAATTAAAGGTGCTATCGCAGTATAGAAGTTTAAATTCTTTATGATTTGAAATCCTTGTACTGCTTTTGTAAATAGATGAGGATTAAACTTGTTTGTAGTTTATGGAGTTGTGTTGCTTGTTGAGAACTACAAAAATAAAAGAAGTCTTTGTTCTTAAATTCCAAAAAGCCAAAGGAAGTTAGCCTAAAGGTCTAGAAAAGAGGTATTAGTTTATAAAACCCCAATATAGTTATAGTCTCCAGAAGGAAATGGCAATATTACTGAGCATTTGTGTTTGACAGTTCTTTCATCAATTTGGTGAAAGTTTTATGTTATTTAAAACATTTTAATCTTTTTCCTTGAAAGCAGTAAAGAGAAATTAGCTAGAATTTAATGTCTTTAAGGCTATGCAAATAGGGTCTCATAAATCAGGTTGTGTTGTGTGCATTTCATATTGCCTTGTGAGTATCTCTGGATAGGGTTTTGGAAATTTTTATTTTTTAATTATTGAGTATCATTTGCTGTTTTGAGTCATGATTTTGATTAAAAATTAGGATAGCATACTTAAGTTTTTGAAGATTATAACCTTTTATGACTAGATTGAGTTTTGTTTGTATGGAAATCTTTTTATAAGTTTTTAAAATAGGGCATTTGGGGGCAGCTAGGTGGCACAGGGCGCCAGCCCTGGATTCAAGAGGACCTGAGTTCAAATGCGACCTCAGACACTTGACACTAGTTGTGTGACCCTGGACAAGTCACTTAACCCTCATTGACCCCCCCAAAACCCCCAAACCCCAATTAAAATAGGGCATTTGAACTGGGTGGTAGGATGTAGAGAGTAGTTAGATTTTTGTTTTGTCATATCATAAATTCAGAGATGGAAGGCATACTAGAGGTCATCTATAATAGCTTCTTCATTTTATAGTTAAGGGAACTGAGGCCCAGAAAGGTTAAATGACTTATCTGAGGTCATACAGGTAGTTTTGGCAGTGTCAGGATTGAAACCTGGGTCCTTTGACTCCAAATTCAGTACTCTTTCCACTGTGCCATGCATTGTCTTTGTAACTCCAAAGCATAGCACAGTGCTTTGCACATAGGTACTTTTTTTGCTTTCTTTCTTTCTTTCTTTTTTTTTTTTTGTGAGGCAATTGGGGTTAAGTGACTTGCCTAGGGTCACACAGCTAGTAAGTGTCAAGTGTCTGAGGTCAGATTTGAACTCAGGCCTCCTGAATCCAGGGCTGGTGCTCTATCCACTGCGCCACCTAGCTGCCCCACATAGGTGCTTTTTTTTTAAAAATTTTTTGGTTTTTTTTGTGGGGCAATGAGGGTTAAGTGACTTGCCCAGGGTCACACAGCTAGTAAGTGTAAAGTGTCTGAGGCCGGATTTGAACTCAGGTACTCCTGAATCCAGGGCCGGTGCTTTATCCACTGCGCCATCTAGCTGCCCCATAGGTGCTTTTTTTTTTTTTAATCGTTATTGGATTGGATTGAGTCTCTCTAAGAATAATAGGATCACATTCCAGAATCAAATATAAAATGCTGACTTCCCTTCAAATCCCAGTTAGAACGTGATCTTGTACGAGAAGACTTTACTGATCTCCCTTAATTGTTAATGCCTTACCTCTTTTGATTATCTCCAATCATTTCCCCATTTCCTTCCTCACTATTCTAAATCTTATCTTCTCATCTTAATCTTCCCACACCTCCCCTTTGCCCATTTCTTTCAGCTAAGGACACTACCTCACTGAGAAAATTGAGACTATTCAAAGCCTTTATAATTTTTCATCTATATGATTGCAGTTGTCTTCTAATTGCTCTCCCTCAAATTTCCCATTTCAGTTTCTCATGCTTACTGCTGCCAGACTGATTTTCTTTGAACATGGATCTGACCATGTCACTGTCTTGCTTATTAAATTAAGGTGGTTCTCTTTTGTCACTAAGATAAAAGATAAACCTCTAAGTTTGGCTTTTAAAGCCTTTCACCCTTGGCCCCAACCTGTCTTTTTAGCATCCCTTGTTCTGTGATTTAGCCAAACTGATTTTTCTCTACACATACAGCACAGCATAGCATTCCATGGCCTTTCTCTTGCCTTTGCATAGGTTATCCTTCATGCCTCAATTGTACTCCCTCCTTCTACCTCATAGAATCTCTCTGTTACTTAAAGATATAGATCATATCACCTTGTATATAAAACTACTTGACAGTAGGAATTGTTTTATTCTTTATATTTTTTATCCCCAGCTTCATACTTGCTTCATGAATGCTAATTTCTTGATTGTAATTGGTTTATTATGATTAGATGAAAGACTTAATCTTTACTTGATGAATCCATCCTCCATTCAGCTGCCAAAGTGATTTTCTCAAATTACAGGTGACCATGTCACCCCCCCTACTTAATAAACTCAAGTAGTTTTCTTTTTTCTCCAGGATCAATTATAAAGCCCTGGTATTTATAGTTCTTCCTGTCTGTTCCTGTCTTTCCAGTTAGCTAATGGTTATAAAATTATATGTTTGAAGGTAATTTAGAAGTTATTTAAGCAAATCTCTTATATTGTAGAGCCCCCTTCTATAGTATTTCTGACAGTCATCTAGCCTTAGCTTAAATTCTTCCAGTTAATACTGGCCTCTTGTGGAAGCTCAGTGCATTTTTGGACACTTTTATTAATTGGCAATTAGAAAGCATTTTCTTTTGCTGAGCCAGAATAAAATGCTTTTCAACAAGCTTTCTTTTGGGTTCTGGAATAATATGATTATATTTTACTTTGATATCAAGGAGATTATTAATATGGGCATTCTTTCCAAAAGCACAGGTAACAATCTACCTTCTCATCCTGTACATACCCTGTCTGTGGCTTCTCATAAATTGTCCAGTGGGGGTCCACCTAACCTGTCCCTGTGTGTGGGGGGTGTTCCTACAGATTTCTTTAAATTTCACTAAGTTATCTTTCACTTTTTTTGGGGGGGGGCAGGGCAATGAGGATTAAGTGACTTGCCCAGGGTCACCCAGCTAGTAAAGTATCAAGTGTCTGAGGCCAGATTTGAACTCAGGTCCTCCTGAATCCAGGGCTGGTGTTTTATCTACTATGCCACCTAGCTGCTCCTATCTATCACTTTTTTTTTTCCTTTTAAGTGAGGCAGTTGGGGTTAGGTGACTTTCCCAGGGTCACACAGCTAGTAAGTGTTAAGTGTCTGAGGTCAGATTTGAACTAAGGTCCTCCTGACTCCAGGGCCAGTGCTCTATCCACTGTGCCACCTAGCTGTCCCCTCCTATCTTTCACTTTTTCTGTATGATTGGCTCCCCTTTTCCAGTCATTCATCTCTGTGAAGATGTCCTTTCTGTGGCTTCCATGACATAATTCTTTATTTGTAATATTGTAGAGTATCCAGTCCCACTCTATTTCTGTTGAGGTTTTTTTCACAACTTTAATTCTAATTCTCTGGACTGTGCTATATTCTATGCTTTGTAGCCATATAAGATCACAAAAAGAATATTGCTGTTAAAAAAAAACAGGACTTTGTTTCATTGAAGAATTTGTAGTTATTGTAAAAACACTACACTTTCTCAGGTGCAATCCAGCCAGCTTTTCTTCTCCCTTTCCTTTTTAAATAAACATTTTTATTTAAAGTTCCAAATTCTGTGCCTTTTTTCCTCTCCTCTCCTCCCTTCCTGAGATGGTAAGCAATCAGATATAGATTATGCATGTGCAGTTACGTAAAACATTACCATATTAGTCATTTTGTATAAGAAGACTCGAATAAAAGAAAAAAGAAAGTGAAAAATAGCATGCTCTTGTCTGTAGTCAGTCAATATCAGTTCTTTCTTTGGAGGTAGATCATTAGATCATCATTAGTCCTTTGGGATTGTCTTGGATCATTGTATTGCTGAGAATAATTAAGTAATTCACAGTTCTTCATCAAACAACCTTGTTGTTACTGTACACAACATTATTCTGGTTCTTCTCACTTCACTATAATAATCAGTTCATATAAGTCCTTCTAGGTTTTTCTGAAATTGTCCTGCCTCTTATTTCTTTTCTTTTCTTTTCCTTTTTTTTTTTTTTTTTTTGGTGGGGCAATGAGGGTTAAGTGACTTGCCCAGGGTCACACAGCTAGTAAGTGTCAAGTGTCTGAGGTCGGATTTGAACTCAGATACTCCTGAATCCAGGGCCACTGCTTCATCCACTGCACCACCTACCTGCCCCAGGGGGTACTGTTCTTAAGGGACTTAAAGAGTCACGAAATATCAGAATTAGGATGGAGTTCAGAGGGATCTAGTAAAGTTAAACTATATTCTCTACAAAATCCATGAGAACTGATTATGCAACCTCCTCTTTTTTGGGGATGTGTGTGTGTGTTAGAATTTAGTGACTTACCCAAGGTCACACAGCTAGTAAGTGTGAGGCTGGATTTGAACTCAGGTCCTCCTGGCTCTAGGGCACTGTGCCACCTAGCTGCCCTCCAGCCTCCTCTTGAAGCCTGTAAGAGATGGGGAACTCATTATTACTCCACAGCAATCCATGCCACTTTTGAAGAGTCCTAATCACAAGAAAAGCATTTGATTATATTGACTAGTTATGATTAGGGTTTGGACAGGGTTTCTAATTTGAAAAAGGCTCAAGAATAATGACTTGTATATTGATTAGCCATAGGGGTTGTGGAAATTTATTTTGATTTGGGGACCCTACCTTTGGGCTGAGATTAGAAAGCCTTAGGTCCTCAAGGTTTTTCTGTGTTGGGAGGGCCAGTGCTTTATCCACTGTGCTACCTAGCTACCCCCCTGCCTCTTATTTCTTATAGCACAATAATATTCCATCACAATCATATACCACAGCTTGTTCAGTCATTTCCCAATTGATGGGCATCCCTTTGATTTCCAATTCTTAGCTACCACAAAAAGAGCTGCTATAAATATTTTTGTACAAATAGTTCTTTTTCTCTTTTTGGGGATGTCTTTGGGATATAAACCTCACAGTGGTATTGCTGGATCAAAGGGTATGCACGGTTTTATAGCAGCTTTTCTTATTCAGTTCTTGGACAAGTTCATTGGCTACTTGTGTCTACAATATATGTGCTTTTGGATCATTTCTATGGATTGTCCATCTAATTGCATCTCCTAGTAGAGATAATAGACATTCTTAATCCACTTGACTTTTACTGTATGACTAGGACAAATTTTTTTTGAGTTCCTATGATATTATTTAGGAGACCTTTCAAAGTTCTGGGGCTTGATACAACCAGTACAGTGTCATCACAAAGAGGGGCATCTGGAAGACTTCCCTATATGTGTAAAGAATTCCTCTTCTCTTTGTACTCTGATGTCTTGTGATGACAGAGGTATTAGGCACACAGCCCTATTGATGCTCAACCAGAATTAGATTAAAATATACTTGGGAAATATTTAACAAAATAGATAAAAATACAATAGAACATTGATATGTTAATATGTCATTTTCTGCTTGGATCCTTACATACAGTTTAATGGCTTCTGTTTCTATTTTGAGTTTAACAAATGCTATTCTCTGATATTTTCCTCTATTGAATGAAATGATAAGTACTATGGGATCTTGTATTCTCTGTCCCTTTCAGTCTTGTGTGACTATCGAAGATGTGATATGCTATAGAATATTTGTGAAAGTCCTCTTGTTCCCTTCCCATAAATTAATCAAAGATGCCCTTTGATATGTGTGTAGATTATTTTCATAAAGATTTTATAGAGATGATGGGACAAGTAACCATACAGGTAGGTAGGTAGTTGTTGATGGTATTTTTTGCTGCCCGCCTGCCCTCTCTCTCGCTCCCTTCCTTCCTTCCTTCCTCCCTTCCTTCCTTCCTTCCTTCTTCCCTCCCTTCTTCCTTCCCCCCCCTTTTTTTTGCAGAGCAATGGGGGTTAAGTGACTTGCCCAGGATCACACAGCTAGTAAGTATCAAGTGTCTGAGGCTGGATTTGAACTCAGGTACTCCTGAATCCAGGGCCAGTGTTTTATCCACTGCACTGCCTAGCTGCCCCACCCTTCCCTCCCTTTTTAAAAGTAATAACAAGGTCTGTATTTTTCTCCTACTCCCACAAGAGTTTACCATCTTCCTTTCTTTCAGATGTATTGAGAATTGATTAATTTGGTCTCAGCATAAATCTACTCTGTATATAATTGGTTTGTTTAGCACAGTTCCTACTTTCTTGTACAGCAAATTGAGGATTATTATGTTAGAATTCAGAAATGCTGTCTATTTGAACACAATGGAAAAGGAAACTTTTAAAGCAAAATTATCATCATCATCAATCAGTTCTCACCATCATCAATCCATCCTCAATGTCATCACTCAATCCCCATCTTCATCCAGTCATCATCATAATTTTATATAATCAAAATGATCCATGTTATATCGTTTTCTGAGCCTTATTTTATAACTTTTTTTTCCCTGTCATTGACTACTCTGACCTTTGCTTGTTTTGAAGTCACCATGTATCAAAGTGTATGTTGATTTAATTTGGAATGTCTGAGATCTCCTTAGATTTTCTTTACCTTTTTATCTACTTTATGCACATATGCTGATGCATAAGTTGTAGTTTTTTTTCTTTAGTTGCCTTTTTGCAAATACATATCATGAGTATGACAATGTGATATGACCAAACATTCTATGAAATCAATGCTTCTTGTTGCCTTTAGACATATGATAAAGCCAACTCTGTCAAATATTTCATTGATTTTTTTCAAGGAGAATCTGAGAGTTGTCCTTCCATTTAGTTGACTTCTTTTTGCCCTTAGGTTTTATTTAAAATGATACTATCAAGATTAATATAATTCAGTTCCTCCAGTACTATGTCTCCTTCTTGGTCTTTTGACAAGGATTACACATTTATAATATTAATGATATAGTTAATGGCTTAAAAATTCTGTGATCCTTAGCACTCTTGTCCCTCTTTTCCACCATTCTGCCACCATCATTGAATAAAAGGAAGGGAGCCTCATAGAACTGAGGACCATTTTATATTTGCTTTTTTAAAAATTTTCTTCTGTGATCAAAGTGTAGTTATCAACAGGTGGCCAATTTACTGGTGATAAGGCTCTCTGTACTTATGCAGATCATTGGAAAGGAGACATAGCCAACTGTTGGGACCATACTACTTTCCCACCTGTGCACAGTTCTTATGAGAATAATTTGCACATGCATCAAGGGTGTTCATTTGAGAGTATTAGAAGGAAATAGCTTGATAGATTACTTTTGTACTATTGCACAGTTTACTGAAAGATGTAGACTGTAAGTACCTGTTGTAAGTTATAGTTTAATGACTATAATTTTTTTCTTTTAAATTTGTTAGAAAAAAAAGGGCTCTTCAGCAATGTTTCTCCTAAACGTGCCCAAACTAGAGGCGGTTCCTTGAAAGGTATAATAGCAATAACCTCGTTCAATAATCTTTTAATTGTTAATATCAAGCAAAGAATAAAACAGGGAAATTGTATTTGCTAAAGGTTTTAGCCACTCTCACGGAGGTGATGCATTTCAGAGTCCAAGTGGAAGAGGGATTTCTTATAGATGGTGTTCTTTCAATGTTCTTATTTGTGGATGACTGTGCTGATTGCATCAAGCCGTGGAACATTGTAAAATCCCCTTAACCGAGAGCCATAATCATTCAAAAATTTGCCTATCTGCATATGAAAATCTAGATGGATGAAGAATGTCTGCTATTCAGAATATGTGCTATACAGTTGAACAGACAACATATACAACTTGCCCATCAGTATATGTGTCTTGTACAAACACTACACAGACAATGAGCTGGGCCCAGAATTGAAGAAGAGAGGACAGCAGGCTTGATTGCTTTGGGAAACTGCAACTTTCTTTTAATGACTTGATATTTTTTTCTGGAAACAAAGACACATTATTTTATTTGTTTTTGTTTTGTTTTGTTTTTTGCGGGGCAATGGGGGTTAAGTGACTTGCCCAGGGTCACACAGCTAGTAAGTGTCAAGTGTCAGAGGCCGGATTTGAACTCAGGTCCTCCTGAATCCAGGGCCGGTGCTTTATCCACTGCGCCACCTAGCCGCCCCCAAGACACATTATTTTAAAGCCCAGCATTCTTCTCTTATGTCATGGCATGCTGTGGTCTCCAAAGATTTCAAGTTGAAGAACACTTAAAGGGTAATGGAAAGGCACATGGTTGACAGGAACATGTTATATAGTGCATTGCATGTAAGTAACTATAAGGTAGAAGTGGAATAAAAGATCCCACTGGGGCAGCTAGGTGGCATAGTGGATTAAGCACCAGCCCTGGATTCAGGAGGACCTGAGTTCAAATCTGTCCTCAGACACTTGACACTTACTAGCTGTGTGACCCTGGGCAAGTCACTTAACCCTGATTGTTTCGCCAAAAAAAAAAAATAAAAGATGTCACTAAAGAACTTTGTAAATGAAAAAAGAATAGGAGGTGATCACATGTTGAGAGACAGATAATGGAACAATCCTGTTACTCTTTCAGTATTCTTATGATATCAAGAAAAAATGAAAAAATATCCTGTATTTTTGGTATGCTCCCATGTTAAACTTAGAGGAAAACAAATCTCATGGATGGGTTGTGATCTCCATTGTTAGAGAATACCCACATGAATTTGAGAATATTTTGAGGTTTGTATATTATATTAACTACTATTAGAATAATACTGTTTCCCACTATTTTTCATTATAAATGTATAATATTTCATTTTATTTAACTTAATACTTTAATCCTCTTTTATGGTATTCATTTTATTAGTAGAAAATGGGTTCTGAGTTCCAAATCATTTGACTTATGAACATAAGTGGTTTTGGCCAAAGCTTGCAAATTAAGGGCATCTGATATTTCATCTTCTCACCATACAAATAGAGAGTTAACTATGAAATGTTAAAACAAAAAAACTAAACAAATTTAAATTCGTTTCTAGGGGGCAGCTAGGTGGCACAGTGGATAAAGTACCGGTCCCAGATTCAGGAGGACCTGAGTTCAAATCTGGCCTCAGACACTTGACACTTACCAGCTGTGTGATCCTGGGCAAGTCACTTAATCCCCATTGCCCTGCTAAAACAAAACAAAAACATAAATTGGTTTCTAAAGTACAAAATAGTCAATGTTAAATATTGATGAGAGCAGTGACATAAAAATCTTTTTGGGGGAAGGGATGGGTGGGGCAGTGAGGGTTAAGTGACTTGCCCAGGGTCACACAGCTAGTAAGTGTCAAATATCTGAGACCGGATTTGAACTCAGGTCCTCCTGAATCCAGGGCCGTGCTTTATCCACTGTACCACCTAGCTTCCTGTGACATGAAAATCTTGAAAATAAGTTTATTTTGGACCATGGGAGGTATTTTACTAAGTACATTTAATTTTTAAAAATTTAATATTTTATTTTTCCCCAATTAGACGTAGAAACAATTTTAACTTTTTTTTTTCTTCAAATTTTGAGTTCCAAATTATTTCCCTCCTTCCTTTCCCTCCTCCCTCATTGAGAAGACAAACAATTTGACATTGGCTATATGTGTGCAGTAATGCAAAACATTTTAATATGTTATATTGTGAAAGAAAACACAGACAAAAACCTACGAAAAATAAAGTAAAGAAAAAGTATGCTTTGATCTGTATTCAGACTCCATCAGTTCTTTCCCTGGAGGAGGATAGTACCCTTCATCTTAAGACCTTCAGAATTGTCTTGGATCATTGTGTTGCTGAAAAGAGTGAAGTCATCCACAATTGCTCATCATACAGTGTTGCTGTTACTATATACAATATTCTCTTGGTTCTCTTCATTTCACTCTGTATCAGTTCATGCAAGTTTTTCCAGGTTTTTCTGAGAGCATTCTGCTCATCATTCTCATAGCACAATAGTATTCCATTACAAGCATATATAACAACTTGTTCGGCCATTCTTCAATTGACAGAAATCCCCTTAATTTACAATTCTTTGCCATTGCTAAGAGTTTCTATGAATATTTTTATACATATATGTCCTTTTCCTTTTTTTTTTTCTCTTCCCCTCTTTGAGATACAGGCTTAGGGTGGTATTACTTGGTTAAGCATTGTTTTATTGCCCTTTGGGCATAGTTCCAAATTGCTCTACAGAATGCTTAAATTAGTATATCACTTAAACAGTGGTATATTAGTGTCTCAGTTTTCCCACATCCCTTCTAGCAGCTGTCTTTTTTTTTTTTTTTCTGTCATATTAGCCAATCTCTGGTAGGTGTGGGGTGGTCCCTCAGAGTTGTTTTAATTTGCATTTCTTTAATCAGTCATGATTTAGAACATTTTTTTCATAAGAATATATGTAGTGTTGATTACTTTGTTTGAAAACTGCCTGTTCATAACCTTTGATCATTTGTCAGATGAGGAATGGCTCTTATTACTATAAAGTTGATGCAGTTTTCTATATATTTGAGAAGATCTTTATCAAACAAAACTCGCTGTAAACATTTTTTTTTTCATTGTAATGATTACTGTCCTCCATTGGATTTTCCCCATTTATCCTACTCTTTCCTTTTACCCTGTCCATTTTCAAAGTTGTTTTGCTTCTGACTTTTACCTCCCCCAATTGACCCTTCCTTCTATCAGCCCTGTGTGTCCCCCCCCCCCCAAATCCTTCTTATTCCCTCCACTTTTCCTGTATGGTGAGTTAATTCCAACGAGAGTAAAGTTCACATGCTTCTCTACCCCCCCCCCCCAATCACTTCCACTGTCTTCTCCACTATAAAATCTATTTGATGACTCTTTTATGCCATATGATTTACCCCATTCTACTTCTTCCTTTCCCCATTCTCCCAGTGCATTCTTTCTTACCCCTTTATTTTTTTAGATAATCATCCCATCATATTCAAGTCACCCATGCCTTCTGTCTATGTATACTCCTTCTAACAGCCCTAATGAGAATGTTTTTAGGAGTTACAAGTATCATTTTCCCACACAGGAATGCAAACAGTTTAGCCTTATTGAATCCCTTTTTCTCTTTCTTGTTTACCTTTTTTTATCCTTATTGTGAGTCTTTATTTGAAAGTCAGGTTTTTCTGTTCAGCTGTAGTCTTTTTATCAGGAATACTTGGAAGTCTTCTATTTCACTGAATGTCCATTTTTTCCCCCTGAAGAATTATATTTAGTTTTGCTGGGTAGGTGATTCTTGGTTGTAATCCTAGTTCTTTTGCCCTCCAGAATATCATATTCTAAGCCCTCTGATACTTTAATGTAGAAGCTCCAAAATTTTTTGTTATTTTGACTGTGGTTACATGATATTTGGATTGTTTCTTTTTGACTGGTTGCAGTATTTTCTCCTTGAGCTAGGAGCTCTGGAATTTGGCTATAATATTCCTGGGAATTTTCATTTTGGGATCTCTTTCAGGAGGTGATCAGTAGATTCTTTCAATTTCTATTCTACCTTCTGGTTCTAGAATATCAGGGTAGTTTTCCTTGGTAATTTCTTAAAAAATGATGTCTAGGTTCTTTTTTGTTTGTTTATTTGTAATTGGGGCTAAGTGACTTGCCCAGGGTCATACAGCTAGTAAGTGTCAAGTTTCTGAGGCCGGATTTGAACTCAGGTCCTCCTGAATCCAGGGCCAGTGCTCTATCCACTGCGCCACCTAGCTGCCCCCTAGGTTCTTTTATGATCATGGCTTACAGGTCGTCCAACAGTTCTTGAATTATCTCGCTTGGATCTATTTTTCAGATCAGTTGTTTTTCCAGTGAGAGGTTTCACATTTTCATGTATTTTTTTTCATTCTTTTGATTTTGTTTTATTGTTTCTTGGTGTCTCATGGAGTCGATAACTTCCACTTGACCAATTCTAATTCTCAAGTAATTATTTTCGTTAGTGAGCTTTTATACCTCTTTCCATTTGGTCATTTCTACTTTTTAAGGAGTTCTTTTCTTCAGTGAATTTTTGTATATCTTTTTCTATTTGGCCAATTCTGCTTTTCAAAGCAATCTTCTCTTCATTAAATTTGTATGCCTCTTTTACCATTTGGCCTATATATATATTTTTTTTCTTTTTTTTTTTTAAGTGAGGCAATTTAAGTGACTTGCCCAAGGTCACACAGCTAGTAAGTGTTAAGTGTCTGAGGTCGTATTTGAACTCGGGTACTCCTGACTCCAGGGCTGGTGCTCTATCCACTGCGCCACCTAGCTGCCCTATATATATATAGGGCATCTCTCTCTCTCTCTATATATAGGGCATATATATATATATATATATATTTTTTTTTTTAAAGGTGTTTTCTTTAGTATTTTTTTGGGCCTCCTTTACTAAACTGTTGACTCTTTTTTCATGTTTTTCTTGCATCATTCTCATATCTCTTCCTAATTTTCCCTCTACCTCTTACTTAATTTTAAAAATCCTTTTTGAGTTCTTCCATGACCTGAAGCCAATTTTTTACTTTGTTATCTTCTTCTGCATTTGTGTTTTGATCTTCCTTGTCACCACAGTAACTTTCTATAGTCAGGATCTTTTTTTGCTGCTTGCTCATTTTTTGAATTTTTTCTTGCCTTTTAACTCTATGCTACAGTGAGATTACCCTTACATATTTATCTCTGTACAGTCAGCCAGTATTTTCAACTAGTTTATGCATTAATTTAGTTCAATTTAACATTTATTAAGCGCACCATAAGCAGAACATTGTTTTGGGGGAGAGACAAAAGATAAGGCACAATCCCACTCTCATGGGGTTCTAAAGCAGTAAAAAAAATTACTGTAAATTATTTTTATATAAAAGAGATCATGGTGATTGCATATAAGTACAGGCATACCTTAGAGATTATTGTGGGTTTCATGATATCTTGATAAACCAAGTTGCACAAATTTTTTGGTTTATGTTTACATGCTATACAGTAGTCTATTAAATGTTGAAGTTGTATTATGTCTTAAAAAAATGTACATACCTTAATTAAAAATACCCTTTGCTAAAAGTTGCTAATCATCACCTGAGCCTTCAGCAAGTTATAATCTTTTTGCTGGTGGAGGGTCCTGCCTCAGTGTTGATGGCCGCTGATTGATCAGGATGGTGGTTGCTCAAGGTTGGGGTGGCTATGTCAATTTCTTAAAATAAGACAACAGTGAAGTTTGCTGCATCAATTAACTTGTCCTTTCATGAAAGATTTCTCTGTAGCATGTGATGCTGTTTGATATAATTTTACCCACAGTAGAACTTCTTTCAGAATTGGAGTCAGTCCTCTAAAATCTTGCCGCTGCTTTATCAACTGAGTGCATATAATATTCTTCAATATTGTTGTGCCTTAGGGAATAGAGAGGCCCAAGGAGAGGGAGAGAAACCAGGGAATGTTTGGTCACTGGAGAAGTCAGAATACACACAACATTTACTGATTTAGTTTGCTGCCTTTTATGGATGTGGTTTGTGGGGTCTCCAAAAACAATTGTTAGTAACATCAAAGATAACTGATCATCATAAAAAAATAAAATAATAATCTAAAAGCTTGAAATATTGTGAAAATTACCAAAATATGACACAAAGACATGATGTGAGCACATGCAGTTGGGAAAATAGCCCCGATAGAATTGTTTTAAGCAGGATTGCCACAAACCTTCAATTTGTTTTTTTTAAAAAGAAAAGAAAAGAAAGAAATATCTGTAAAACATAATAAAGCAAAGTGCAGTAAAATGAAGTATCCTTGTACAAAAGTACCCTTCAAGGTCTGAGTGTGTATTAACATTGTATTTTTATAAGTCTGATTTCTCCATTTCCACAAGATGAGGAAATTTGAGAATAAAACTGCTGTCTTGCTAGATAACAGAAACAACAGCTTTTCTAAAGAGGAAAAGGGAATAAGCATATATATAGCTCCAAATTTTTGTCAAGGACTGTGCTTATATTTTACATATATTATCTTATTTGATCCTCACAACCCTGCAAAGTAGGTGCTGTCATCCCCATTTTATAGTTGAAGAAACTTGAGGCAAGCAGAGGTTTAAGTGACTTGTTTAGGGACACACAGCTAGTTAAGGGTCTGAGTTCAGATTTGAACTCAGCACTTATGGTTCCATTCCTAGAGCTCTGACCACTAAACCACTAGATACTTCATTATTCCCGTATATTACTTTAGGTTATAACATCCATAGTACTTAGTTTGGAAATTTAATTAATACCAGAGTAAGATATGTCAGAACCAGGTTTCTCTGAAAATCAATACTGAAAGTATATTTATTCCAGGGAAAATCTATATCACTAATTCAGAGTATATATTTTCATTTTTTATCGATCTGGAAAGTATTATAATACTGTAGAAATATCATAGCAAAAAACTAATATTCTAGTTATTGCATATAAAACATTCTAATGTTTATAGTACGGTGGTGTGATTAGGAAAATGTCGTCAGAGTTTCATTTTTTATGTTGCATTTCTTTCCTCAGCCTTTCCTTTTATCATAAGGAACTGAAAGTAGTAACATGATTTGATGAAAAAGCATTTGAAAGAAAGAAAGAACAAAATAAGAATTCATTCACAACTGAATAATGCAAGTTGTTAGTTTTATGAAATGGATTGTATTCAAATTTTTTTTTCCATATGAATTGAGTTCACTGGAGTCTCACTACTTTATTTGTTGTTGTTGACTCATTTTTTCACTTGTGTCTGACTCTTCATGACCCTATTTGGTGTTTTCTTGACAAAGCTGATTTTTTTGACAGACTATCAATAATTCCACAGTCAAAAGTCTTTCATGTTTACCTCCTTATCAACCAATTTTGTGAGTAAGTACATCTGTGAACACTTTAGCAATCGCACTTAAGCTCATTTTTTTTTGGAATTCAGTAGAAGAAAACATAAAAATGTTAAATTGAAGGAATATTCAATCAGTTTTATCAAACTCAAATAGGAATGGATCCATGTGTGCCCCATTTTAACTTAAAAAAACACAAATTAACATTATCTAGCATTTATTGGTATTTTTACTTATTTTGTTAAATATTTCCCAGTTATATTTTAATCTAGTTTGAGCCACTTGGGAGTTTTGAGTTTGACACCTCTGATCTTAATTGTGACACTGAAAAACTTGTACCATTTTTCTTAATGCTAATTAAAATTTTAAAAGGAAGTTTTTGTTGTCATTGTTTTGGATTTTTTTTTGGGGGGCAGGGGAGTAAAGGGGGATTTTAGTGCAGTGTGTTGTTAGGAACCAAGAACCAGTTGAGACAGAAACTCAGTTGTCATTCTGCCTTTAGAGAATGGTGGGTAAAGGAATTTGGATTCATGTATACTGATACTATTTTAACTGCCATACTTCACTACAGGCTCAGGACTGTGGCTTGGTGTGTAGTGGCAAAGGATTTAAGACGTCAGATAATAAAGATAAAAGTGCCATGGGTGGAATGGATGATAGCAATTAAGACAGTGTGCTGTACTTTGTCACACTTGTCAGTGTTCTTGATTTTTGAATAAGAGGATTTATAATAGAACAGCTTTATCCTTGAAAAATAATAATTGGAAAAAAAAGAAAAAGAATAATTGTTTCAGTCTTGATGCTGCAAATGTACCTTGTCTCTGGGTAATGTTATTATCACAGGGTGCATTTTGTGAAAATATGGATAGTTTTCCGATTCTTAAATTTCATGATTATTTAATGTACTATGGTGTATAATATATGAAGGGAAAACAGATTTGACAGACATAGCAGTATGGGACTGTAGGATACTTCTGACTTTTTTTTTTAACAAAATATTTTATTTTACTTAGAAAACAGAAAGAATTAGAGGAATTGGAAAGAGAAAGAAAACGAGAAGAGAAGCTACGTAAAAGAGAACAAAAGCAAAAAGACCGTGAAGTCCGTCGAAATCAGAAAAAATTAGAGAAGATACAAGCAGAAGAGCAGAAAAAATTACAAGAGAAGATAAAATTAGAGGAGAGAAAATTATTGTTGGCTCAAAGAAATCTTCAGTCAATAAGATTAATTGCAGAACTGCTAAGCAGAGCAAAGGTAATGTTATATTGACCTTTCTGTGACAGCATTAAGTGTTCCTCTCACCAACTGCCCTTTTGATTTTTAATTTTTATTTTTCAGTTTGTCTGTAATGCATAGATAAGGCTGGACAGTAGTTCTTTTCCCTTTTCTTTCCTGCTACTTCAACCATAGTTTAAAGGAAATTAACAAATCTAATCAACTTTCAATAAGAAGTCATTGGAATAGATTCTTACTAGTAAAAAGGAAATGATTAAAAAAAATGGGGAGATCTATTTCTGTGCATTTTAACACTCAAGTATTCATCTACCTGATAATGTACTTTGGTTGATAGAGCTTGACTTTTTTCTTTTTATCACAATACTTCTCAAAGTAGCACTGAGGGTAGGTTTTACAGATAAGGAATCTCAAGTCAAGCCCAAAGACACAGCATAGGTGGAAGACCTGGATAATAGTAGGTCTCATTGTTGGATAAGTCTGGGAATAGACTGTGGTATTGACAATAGTGATTCTTTTTTATCATTAGAAACTTATGCCTGAATGCAGCCCAAGAGATTAATTACAAGGAATAGAGCCTTGAACATGGAGTCCAGAAGCCCCATGGCAAGTTACTTAACCTCTCTGAGCCAGTTGCCTCATTTGTAAAAGGAGGATTATAGCATCTGCCTTAGGGTTATTGCTATGGTTAAGTCAGATCATACACGTAAAAATGCTTTTCAAATCTTTAAAGTGCCATATAAATGTGAGTTGCTATTGTTATTTCTTCTGACCTCTTACAGAAAGTATATTGGCTTATTTGTAGATTTGCAAACTCTTTCACTCTAGAGCACTGCTGTCTTAACCTATATTTCTGTTGTTGTTTTGGCTCTTCTCCATCCTTTATCCCTCTTCCCCTCCATCCTTCTTCCCTTTTCCTGCATTGTGCACGTGCGCGTGCACTCTCTCTCTCTCTCTCTCACACACACACACACACACACACACACACACACAAACGTGCGCGCGCACACACACACACACAAACGTGCGCGCTCACACACGAGTTTCTCCTTCTACCAGTAGTTTAGCAGCATTAGGCATTCGCTCTGTTTTATACATAAAAACCCAGCAAAGCCTTATGGGAGCTGGTTGTAAAAGGCAATTCAAACCAAATGTTTGAACTGAAGTGAAATGTTTGAATGTTTTACAATATTGTACATCTATGTCTTTATAGTGTCAAAGACAGCTAGTCCTGGATACTAAAAGTCTACCTAGAATGTATTTATTTGAACTTTTAAAGTTCCCATATACATAAAGCTGGTTGAATTCTTTGGGTGGGGAGGAGAATGTTTGTTGTTGTTTTTCCCAGTGGTGTGCTGCCTGGTTTCTTGGAGGCCTGAGAAGCTCAAGTTTGTACTTCCACATGGGTCCTTTTCCATTCCCATCCAGGCTTCTCTACTTCTTCAGAATTCCTACAGGTACTGATGGTGATGATGATAAAGAAACAATAACCAGCATTTAAATATTGCCTACTGTGTTCCAGGCACTGTGCTAAATGCTTTACAAATAGGATCTCTTTTGGACCTCACAACAGCCTGGGGAGTTAGGGGCTTTCATTATCCCTGTTTTATAGATAAGGAAACAGATGCAGAGGGAGGTTAAATAACTTGCCCAGGGTCACACAAGTGGGTAAGGTCTGAGGCTGGTTTATGAACTTGACTTAGCCCAGTGTCACTAAGCATAGACTAGCTATTTTTACATCTTTTAATCTATATTAAATTTTGGCTTTCCAGTTAGATTATATATTATTATATCTCTGTATCCTTGATAGCATGAAAAACTAGGCTGAGTAAATTATAGAATCTCCTACATGAGGATAATTTACCCTGTCCTTGACCCTCATTTCAGCCTTTTGTAACATTTAGGAAAATTTCACTTCCTTTGTCTCAGTCCATTGCACATTTTGTAATGATGTAAAAGATTCCTTTCAGGAAAAGAAAATCTTATTTAAATTCTGGAATTTGAGATAGTAAAGAAATCTTTGCATTGCAATGCTTTTATAATATTAGCTTCCCATTTTAATAAACTTTTTTTTACCCTGGTGAATATTTATTACATAACAAGCTTGATCTGCTATGGTGGAACATAGTTTGGGGAGATTTAGATACAAAAGTCATTATTTTTTTAGGCTACTAAAAGTAATTATTAAATAGTATTCTCATAGCTTGAAAAACCTAATACTATAGGGGGACAGAAAGAATCGTTTAGGTGTTAATTTAGTGCAAATATCAGCTCAAGAGAAACAAGGTGCTTTGTAACCATTTCTTTTTACGGCATTATGCTCTGGGCCAACATTTGTTAAAATCGGTAACAGGCTATTGAATAAATTTTGTTCTTGAAAATTACATCTCTACATATATCTTCTGAACACTGTGTACTAGAAAGATTTTTGTCTTCTAATTTAGTTGTTTCCTTCCCTTTATCTTTTTCAGGCAGTAAAATTACTAGAGCATGAACAGAAAGAAGAAAAAATCCGCCTTCAACAACTTGAAGAGAGAAGACGGCTTCAGGAGGCTGAACTTAGAAGAGTAGAGGAGGAAAAAGAACGAGCTCTGGGACTCCAGAGGAAAGAAAAGGAACTAAGGGAGAGGCTGTTAAATATTTTGTTGAGCAAGAAAATAGATGAGACACAGCAGAGCAAGGAAGAAGCAATGGCATCTCATTCTGCCCTATTACAGCCTGTTATCGATATTATACAGTCGGTGTCTTCAAGCTGTGTGACTTCTACCTCCTTGCATTCCCTCATAGGTCAGCCAACTCAGATCTGTCAGAGAGAAATGCTGTCAAATCAGGAGATGAATTTTAATTCTAAAAATGTGAATGGAAACTTAAGTGAAGAAGTTCAGTGCAAAGAAAGTAAGAAACTTAACTGTATTACAAGTGAAAGCTGTACAGAAAAAAAATGTTCAGGTGTACTCTCTTGTATTCCTGCCAATAATCAACAGCAAAAGGGTACACCTAATTGTGACCAGAACATGTCCAAAAAAGATTCCTCTTCTGAACAAGACAAATGTAATAGAGAACCAAGTAAGGGGAAAAGCCGGTCCAGTAGAGACAGAAGTATTGAGGAGAGGCATAAAAGGGATAGGAGCAGGCATAGAAGGGACGCCAGTAAAGAGGATGAAAGACAAAGAAAAGAAAGACGACTTCATAGAAGACACTCTTACAAAGATTATAGTCCTCACCGAAGAAGTGTAAGTCCTGATAGATCTCGGTACCGGAGGTCCTACAGCAGAGACAGATACAGTAGAAGGGATAGAAGCCGGGATAGAAGAAGTGTGGGCAGGAAGCGCAGTCGACGAGGGAGATCCCGATCCCTGAGCAAACACAGAAGTACTTGGAGCAGGTAGTAAAGGACTCTGCCTTTTCAAGGCCCACTTACAGGATAGACCAGGACCAGCAAGAGGTTCTGAAGTTTGTGACTTCTTGACCACCTTAAGAAAACTGAGTCTCTGCTTAGTGAATGTAAAGTGAACTCCTTTGTGAAAGGAAACACAATTACATTGGAAATTTATTTTCTTTTTTTAAGATTGCATAATTATTTGTGCTTCAGTTTCAACTGTGTTGGCAATTTGTTTTTCATTAGCTCTCCTTTTTCCTTTGAAATATTTTGATCTGATAGCTTTAATGTCACCAGTCCTCTTTTAATCAGGAGAAATGTATAGACTGACAGTTTAAGAATTCCAGACCTACAACATAAATGTATGCAAAATTCTTGACTAAAAATTCTTTATGCACTCAATGAAGTCAACATGTACTGCAGAAAAAGGGCAAATTTCATTGAACTTGAGATAAGTTGCCAAATGTTAAGTGTTATGAACAACCACAAAAACGTACAGGACATTTAAAAGAAAAGAAGAACTTGCTAGTTTGATTTTATTTTGTATTTAACTGATTCAAAAACATGGAGATGGTGGAAAGATGTGGGAACAAAATGATCATGGCATAGTAAGCCATATATGAAATGTAGGTAGAATTCCTTTAAAATTGAAAATGCAAATGCACTATACTTTTTAAAGATTCCAGTAAGTGGGAGTATGGGACATCGTGGTCTATATATGCTCCATTACTTCTGAAACATGGACTCTTTACAAATTAAAATAATTGAGAGTAAAAAGTTAGTTAAAAGCTTTTGTTTCTAGTACAAATTAGTGTGTGCGTGGTTTTTTTAAGAAGCTGTTTTGCTAAATTATTTTTACTTGCAATGTTTCAAACAGATTCAAGGCTGCAAACTTGTTAAATTTTATAATCTTTTGCTTCTCAAGATGAAGCTCAGGAATACTTTAAAGTAGTTGTAACCTTTGGGTTATAAAAGGTTGTGTTTATTCCAGTTTGCATTTTTATGGTGAAATAAAAGCCTTTTTCAGTGATAAGAAATTCCTGTCTTTATATTTTAGTAGATGATGAAACAGCATTTCTGTTTATTCTTTGAGCAGTCAAGCACATTTTTAAAACTCATTTTCATATTTTTGGAGTTCACAGATTGTGTTGAAAGCATTTCAAATTATGAATGATTATTAATATCCACTAATGCATCTGATGATATTAAAGTTCATTATACTTAGTATTGTAAAATAAGTTTATGGATCCTCTTAGAATAATAACAGTGATAAGATCATATGTGGCACTTCACACTTATAGAGTATTTCCTTAGCAGTAATCCTATGGTATTCAATTAATAGAATGTCAGTATAAAGCATTTATTAAATTTACTAACAGTTCTTATAGCCTTAAAATGTGTTGTAGAGTAATACAGGTTCCTTTATGAACTCTTACAAAGTGGAAGTAGTAATTGCTTCATTTGTCTGTATTTAATTGAATCATTCTACCCTTTCCATTGTGGGCCTTGCTTGTTCCTTTATAACCCAGATTTATGCAATTAAAAATCCACCAGACAAGATTAGAAGTAACCTTTTTACTCCATAATACAGACAGAATAGAACATTTTCCTTTTACTTTATAATCTGTTCTGTTTGTTTGCAAGTGCAATTCTGGACAAGACTTGGATATGCCCATGGAGCTCTGTCTGACTACTTTAGAGATTATAATTCTAAGGACTCCAATGATAGGGCCTTCAATATTTCTCAGCTGTTAGTAGTTTTAAATAAGTTCCAGCATGCTATACCAATTACAGCATCTTTCTGGTAACATTAAAAAAAAAATGGCACATGTAAATTATTGTCATAATAAATAACATTAAGAAACCTAAGATGAAATTGAAGAATTTAGGTGAAGAAATGAGGGCATTGATATCATAATCTGGATCCTAGATCATTCTTATTTACTTTTCCAGGCCTGAAATAGCCTGTCACCTTGATTACACAGAGAAAGATTATCCAGTTTCCCTAGGATTTTTGATTCTTTCCTTTGATACTGCAATATCGGTCATTCTATAATCATTATCAATAAACAAGAATATATAAAAAGGGAGGAAGAAATTTTAGTTGATTTTGCTACTGTTTAATAAATATTTTGTATAGTGGAAAAGGCACATAATTGGAAGTTGGGAGATTCGATTTTTAGTCCCAGCTCTGCCACTAACCAGCTGTGTGATCTTGGGCAAATCACTTCATCTTTCTGGGATTCCTTTCCTTTTCAGTAAAGTTTAGTTGAATTATTTTTAAGGTAGATTATTTTTAATGTCCTCTTCAACTCTCAAATTATGTTATGATTGTTTAATAGCATAAGTCCCTCAATTCAGTTTCTTCCCTTTTGCGTCTTTCTCTTCATTATTAAGGCATGCTACTTTTGAAATAAATTGGCATTTAAGTTAGTTCTGAGGTGATTTTAAATTTTGGGGGGAAAATCTGGGGAGTAAAGGAAACAGTTAACAATCTCTTGGCTCCTGTTTTTGGGAGAGATGGAAGATCCATTTTCACTCTGAATCCTAGGAATGTTGTCTTCACTAGCTTCCTTGCTATACTTAAGAATGAGAGGTTAACGTAATCTGTCCTTTTTTCTCCACCTCATTATTTTGTCCCATTAAAAAGAATCATTTCCAAGATGATTGGTAGCATGCTTTTGAGTACATTCCATTCTGTTTTAATTTCTGGCTGAACGGAAGATTGAATTACCTGCTTTTAGCTACGAATGTGAAAAAGAATCATCAGTATTGGTCGCCAGTGCCCCTCCTTTAGGAAAATTTCTGAATCTGGATAAGAGAGATCATAAAGTACTTTTCTCATTTCTGGGCTAACCATCATGTCGTTACCTCATCTGCCTATTAGGTTAGCATCCAAAGGCCCTATATACCAGATATGACTGGAGGAGCTGTTAATTTTATAACTTACTGTCCTGAGGGAATTTGGAACTGATTAACATATAACCCAGATGTTTCTGGTATCTAGGTTCTGGATTTTTATTAGCACTGTTACTCATTTATCATGACTATAACTTAATTTACCTTCAGGAAGGTTCTGCTGACGTAGGTGAATTATGAGCTGGTTAATAATGAAAATGTGTAAAAGCACAACAGAAACAACCTTGGAGAAAAAAATGCTGTGGAAATGCCCTTAAACAGCTTTTTCATTCCCCATATCTTTTCAGTTCAGGTAAGACAAGATACATACCCTTATGCTGCTGTTCCATCCCATATATATCTTAGGACCTGATATACGGAAATACATACCAAATCATGGGGAGGAGAGAGGGAAAGGAAGTAATGTGCCTGAAGAAGAGGGCCTTGCACTTTGTTGGCTCAGTTGTGTGTATTTTAATTTTTAATCTATTAAGTTCCAGATTAGTCTTGCTGAACTGTCTTTTCTTTCAATTGAGACAAGATAGAGATTTTTTTTAAAGTTTAATTAATGGGGAAAAATGTTATAGTGCCATAAAGCCTCCTTGTTATAAAGGTGCATTTGTTGCCTGCTTATTCTTGTCCAAGAAATTCTACTTCATTCCATTTCTTTGTCAAATTGAACAAGATTAAGTGCCTACTATGTTGAAGACACAATGTAGTGGTTAGAGAGCTAGCCTTAGAATCAGGAAGACCCGGATTCAGGTCCTACCTCTAACATTTTGGCGCTATGGTCCTGGGCAAGTCACAGTACAGTCTCTCAGTGCAGCTCTTAAGTCCCTTATGTAGTAAAGTTGGTGCTTCATTAACCACATTCATAGAGGAAATTCCCTCATTGAGAATTCCCTGAAAGAATTGGAAAAAAAAATGCAAAGCATTGTACTAGGACCTGAGGATATAGAGGAAAGCACCCCTCTCTTCAAAGAGTTTACATTCTGTTGGGAGTATACAAACAAATTCTGTAATTAGGTGCAGAATGGCTTTCTGTAATGCAGTGTATATCAGTGATGAACCTTGAATAAAGCAAAGGATTTCAAGAAGTGGAGGTGAGGAGAAAATGCATTCCTGGCTTTAGGTACAGGGTGTGCAAGGGCATGGAGGTGGTTGGTAGAATGCTGAGTTGGAAATAGCAAGTGGGGTATACCATTTAGTGAGAATGTAGCATGCATCCACCAACAAGCTTTGAGTGTCTACTATGTCTGAAGCAATGTGTTAAATGTGAGGGTTACAAATACCCCAAAACTACCTATTCTCAAGGAGCTGTATACATTCAAGGGAGAGGTGTGTGTGTGTGTGTGAGCACAGAATAGAGTATTACTACAAGGTGGTAGGTGGCGTTAGGAGAGGCTTCATGTAGAAAATGGTACTTAACCTATATCTTAATGAAAGGGAATCTTTGAGGTAGAGATAAGGAGGGAATGCATTTCAGGTATGAAGGATGATGACCAGTGTAAAGCCCTGGAGATTGGAAATGAATTGTAATGTTCAAGGAACAGAGGTAGCCATTTTGGCTGGATCTCAGAGTGAGGGAGGAGGCCAAGTTGGGAAAGGCTTTAAAAGCTAAGGAGATGAGGTTTACATTTTGTCCTACAGATAATAGGATAATAGGAGTTTATTGAATAGGAGAGTGACATGGTCAGATCTATGCATAAGAAAAACTACTTTGGTAGCTGTGTGAGAAATTGGAAAGGGTAAGATTGAGGCAGGGAGACCTTATTAAGAGGCTATTGCAATGAATGTATCGAGAAGATGATCCATGACAGAACTTTGGGAAACACTTATTATTGAATGTAATATGGATGATGAGTCTGCAAAGGAGACTGATAAGGAGTGGTTAGAGGGTAGGAATAGAACAAGGGAGGAGTAAGCATCATGAAAGCTCAGAAGAGTATCCAGGAGGTGAGGTTGGCCATCACAGTGCCAAATGTGGCAGATAGTATGACAAGTAAAAAATTACCATAAGCTTTGGCAATTAGGAGATCACTGGCAACTGGAGAGAGCAATTTCCCTCAAGTGATGAAAGTGAAGCCAAATTACAAAGCATTGAGAAGCAAATAAAAAAGAGGCAGCAAGCATGCAAAACTTTTTGTAGGAGTATAATCGAGAAATAGAAGAGATGGTTCAAGAGTGTTGGTAGGGTCAAATGAAGGTTTGGGAGAGCCTAGCCAATGCTTCAGTAGCGTGAACAAAGACGGTTGTGCTGGCTCGGTCATGTGCACCGCATGCAAGACGGGCATATTCCTAAAGACCTACTCTATGGCGAGTTAGCCTCAGGCCAAAGACCTGCTGGACTCCCCCAGCTTCGCTACAGAGATGTATGCAAGTGAGACTTGAGGCTCTGGGAATAGACAGCAGCAGCTGGGAGGAGATGGATGAAGACCACTCCCGATGGAGTTCAGTACTCAGGAGCAGGTTGCGCGCAGCTGAGATGAGCCTTCAAGCTCGGGAGGAAGAAAAACAAATGAGACACAGGAACCGCCGGGCAACAGAGAGCGCAGTTTTCCGATGTCCTCGTTGCTGCAGGAGCTGAGGCTCCTGTATCGGACTGCACAGCCACACTGTGGCTTGTGGCTCTTCAAGGCGCTGATCCATGGTTGTCCAAGACTGGTGAAAGCCTACTACTACTAGTAGCCAGTGCTAGACAAGCTGGCTTGGGATGTAGTATCATTTGCAGGGAAGTCAGGTCTCAATGAGGGCAAGTAGATGGAATATAAAAAAGATCCAGGATGAAGGGAAATTTGTTTACTATAGAGTGGGAATGCTAGAAGGGGTGGGGAAAAGAGTTGGATTGAAACATGGGTGGGATAATCCACTAAGTGATGATTAAGTAATGAAGGAATGGGGAGAAAATCAGAGTTTGGTAGCTATAGGGTTAATAATAGTAGGTGGCAGATGAGTAATAATGCTTGTGAAGGATTTTAAATGCTAATCATTTAATAATGTCTTTTAACCTACAGGAAATAGGGAGCCAATGATTTTTTTTTGGAGGGGGCAGGTAAATGATAGACTGTTGCTTTAGGAAGAAGGCAGTTATGTGGAGGATGTATTGGAAAAGGGAGAGACTGGAAGCTGTGGTTCTGATGAATTAAAGAGGCTGTGTCCAGATGATAGGTGATGAGGGCCTGAGTTAGTGTGATGGTCATCACTGCAGAGAAGAGATTTGGGTCCAGCATTGACATTATATAGGAACTGATCAAATATGGGACAAAGCTTAGCTTTGTAACCTATTATTCTACAGGCCCTGTAGCCACTCTTGTGGCCCATTGTGACTGTGTTACTTTAATTCCTAAAGCCTTAAAAAATTATTTTATTTGGTAAATGTTTTTTCCAATTACATATAAAGATAGTTTTCAGCATTCATTTTTTTTTTTTTAGTGAGGCAATTGTGGTTAAGTGACTTGCCAAGGGTTACACAGCTAGTAAGTATTAAGTATCTGAGGCCGGATTTGAACTCAGGTACTCCTGACTCCAGGACTGGTGCCTATCCACTGTGCTACCTAGCTGCCCCTTCAGCATTCATTTTTTATAGGATTTTGAGTTCCAAA
This sequence comes from Dromiciops gliroides, assembly GCF_019393635.1. Lineage (NCBI taxonomy): Eukaryota > Metazoa > Chordata > Mammalia > Microbiotheria > Microbiotheriidae > Dromiciops > Dromiciops gliroides. Next base: position 240,704,588 of record NC_057863.1, on the reverse strand, counting down.
TTTTTCTCCTTCTTTCTCTTCCCTCCCCCCTCCTGAAGCCAGCAAGCAACAATCTGATATAGGTTATATATTGCAATCATGTTAAACATATTTCCACATTAGTCATGTTGTGAAACAAGAAACAGAACAAAAGGGAAAAAACAATAAAGCCCCCCCAAAACAACAAAAAATAGTGAAAATAGTATGCTTCAATCTGCATTCAGACTCCACAGTTCTTTTTCTGATGTGAAGAGCATTTTCCATCATGAGTCTTTTAGAATTGTCTTGGACCATAGTATTTCTGAGAAGAGCTAAGTCTATCATAGTTGATCATTGCACAGTGTTGCTGTTACTGTGTACAATGTTCTGATTTTGCTCACTTCACTCAGCATCAGTTCATGTAAGTCCAGGTTTTTCTGAAAACTTCCTGCTCATCATTTCTTATAGAAGAGTAATATTTCATTACATTCATATAACACAACTTGTTCAGCCATTCCCCAATTGATGGGCATTCCCTCGATTTCCAATTCTTTGCCACCACAACAAGGGAGCTGCTATAAATATTTTTGTACATGTGGTCCCTTTTCCCTTTTTTATGGTCTATTTGGGATATGGACCTAGTACTGGTATTGCTGGGTCAAAGGGTATGCACAGTTTTATAGCCCTTTGGACATTGTTGCAAATTGCTTTCCAGAACACCTACAGGCTTTTATCAATTTCTTGATCTTCTTTTAAATTTTAGGCTTCTGGTTTGGGAGTATTTCTAGGCCTCCATTAATGACAGAGCTAGAGCTTCAGTTATAACCTGGAAGCAACGAGCAGTTATTTTATAAGTTGTCTAGCCTAGTTGCCAACTCTATGCACTTCCTTGTGTTCTCATGTTGATGACTCACAATTTCTAGGAAGTTGTACCCTTGCACCATCTGATCTTACAGTTTTTCAATGTTCTAGTACTTTAAACGCATGTAGTATTAACTCTTTACCCACAAAAAGAGAAGATTCTTTTCCTCATACTGATCAACTTCAAAGTATGCTTTAAACAAGGGAAAAATGATTCTTGAAGTGTCTTAGCTGATCTAACTATCCTGGAAAACAGTTTAGAATGATGCTAAAAAAGTGATTAAAATGTTTGTGCCTTTTGATTTAGTGATCACATTGCTAATTTAAAACAATTCAATCAAAAGTACTTCTTAAGCACTTATTATATTTCAGGCATTGACCTTGACCAGTAACATTATGGGTGGAGAGAATGGGACAGAAGTAAGTGGTGCTAGAAAAAGTAAGACATACTGAGGATGACTGAGGTTTTCAAACCTGGATGACAGTGACTGGGTGGTAGTGGTGCCCCTGACAGAAATAGGGAAGTTTATAAGAAGGGGAGGAGAGATGACAAATTCTCTTTTGGATATACTGAGTTTGAGATTTCTATAGGACATCCATTGGGCCCAGTAAGCAACTGGCGATCCAAAGGTTGGATGTCCAAATCTGTGAGTCATTTTCCTAGAGGTGATATCTATTCATTCATTCATTCATTTAAAGTTTTGGGTTCCAAATTCTATCCCTCTCTCATTCCCTCCCTCCCTCCCCTCCCCCCTCCCTGAGGTGGTAAGCAATCTGCTATAGGTTATACATGTGCAATTATGTAAAACATTACCATGTGCATCATTTTACATAAAAAGACTCAAGTTAAAAAAAAAAGTAAAGTGGTGCAAAATGGCATGTTTCAGACTGTATTCAATCAATATAAATTTTTCTCTGGAGGGAGATAGTATTCATCATTAGTCTTGGATCATTGTATTGCTGAGAGTAAAGTCATTCACAATTGCTTATAGAACAATAATGCTGTCTCCGCTCACAATGTTCTCCTGGTTCTGCTCCCTTCACTACACATCAGTTCATATGAGTATTTCTAGGTTTTTCTGAAATCATCCTGCTTGTCACTTCTTATAGCACAATAATATTCCAGTATAATCATATATCACAGCTTGTTTAGTCATTCCCCAATTGATGGACATTCCTTCAATTTCCAATTCTTAGCCACCACAAAAAGTTGCTATAAATTTTTTTTGTACAATTTTTTTTCCTTTCTTTTTTTCAGTTACTGTTGTTAACTGTTTCCATCCATCCTATTCTCTTCCCCATGATATATACTCTATTATCTATCCTTTTTCACCCTATCCCTCTTCAAAAGGGATTTGCTTTTGTCTTTCCCTTCCCCCAATCTGCCCTCCCTTCTTTTGCCCCTCTCTCTTTATACTCTTCCCCTCCTATTTTCCTGAGGGTTAGATAGATTACTCCACCTAATTGAGGGAGTATGTTATTACCTCCTTGAGCCAATTCTGATGAGATTGAGGTCTTTGAGCCAATTCTGATGAGTGTTAGGCTCATTTACTGCCCAGATTAAATAGGTTATTCTGCCCAATTGGGTGTGTGTATTAATCTCTCCTTGAGGCAACTCTGTTGAGTTTAAGGTCTTTGAGTCTAGTCTGATGAGTGCAAAATTGATTTACTGCCCTGCTCCTTCCCCCATCTCTTCCCCTACTCCATAAACCCCTTCCTGTTTCTTTCATGTAGGATTTCTCCCCATGGTACCTCTCCCCTTCCCCTTCCCCTTCCCCCAGTGCTTATAGGGAATAAGAAAGGAATCATTATGTGGTAAGAGATTGGGGACTGAAGGATAGTTGGGGAGTGGCAAACAATTTATCAAAGAAGAGGGATGGGATGATATCAAAGTTACATGTAGACGGGTTGGCCTTGGCAAGAAAGGCTTCAGTTTTTTGGACTGTCACATTTCTAATTCATTGAGCTTTCGGTCCATTAAAACTCCCAGTTCTTTTTTTCACAACAATTTATGCCTTACTTATCTTGTCCTAATAAAGCTGATTTTCTTTTTTTTTTGGTAACCAAGTGTAAAACTAAAATTATATCTATTGAATTTCACCTCAGGAGAGGATTCTGGGAAGATGGTAGAAGTCAGAAAACTTTGGCTTTCCAAATTTCCTCCACAAAAAAAGATAGGACATTACCTCAGAGCAGCAGAAATAAACATGGAATAATGAAGTTGTCCTCCTAACAATTTAAGAAGACCTCAGGAAAGATTTGATCTCCAGGGGCAGAGGTTTGGCCAGAGTGAGGAGCAAACACTGCAGCATCTGACTCTGCAGAATCAACAAACAACAAACCCTGGGGGCAGCAGGGTGGAGAGGCAGCCTCTTTCAACTCACAGACAAGTATTGGGGTTTGACTACTGAGTAGACCTTTTGCTCTTGAGGGATGACAAACACAGCTGTGCTGGCCAGATGTGTTCAGGGTTGTGGCTGCAGGGAGAAGGAGATAGCACACACCTGGTGAGTGCAGTAGTGAGGGGCAGGGACCCTATCGGTTGTAGGCACTGGCAGGAGAACAAAGTCCCTGCTTTCAGTTCCAGATCAAAGAGGACAATTGTAGTTTGCAGCCACCTGAGGGATTGCAGGGAGCAAGATTGTTTGTGCAGCAATATGGTTGGGGGCTCTAGCCATGGTTTAGGAGTGGAGACCAGAGCCCAAGATTGAGCCCTGAGACAGACATCATAAAATAACTGCTAAAAACAAAACAAAACAAACAAATTAAAAAATGAATAAAAAAAGAAGAAAGAACCCAACTATAGATAGTTACTATGGGGATAGAGAAGATCCCCATAGAGGATCTTCAGAGGAAGATAATGGAACTAAAAAAGGCCACTCCTTTTCCAATGAGAAGCATCAAATGGTCACAGGCACAAAAAACAAAACAAAACAAAACTTCTTGGAAGAGTTTTTAAAAAGACTTTAAAAGGGGAAGCTAGGTGGCACAGTGGATAAAGCACTGGCTCTGGATTCAGGAGGACCTGAGTTCAAATCTGGCCTCAGATGTTTGATACTTACTAGCTGTGTAACCCTGGGCAAGTCACTTAACCCCCATTGCCCTGCAAAAAAATAAATTAATTAATAAAAAAAAGACTTTAAAAATCAAACAAGAGGGGGCAGCTAGGTGGTGCAGTAGAAAGAACACTGGCCCTGGATTCAGGAGTACCTGAGTTCAAATCCAGCCTCAGACACTTAACACTTACTAGCTGTGTGACCCTGGGCAAGTCACAACCCCAATTGCCTCACCAAAAAAAAAAAAATCAAACAAGAGATTGAGGAAAAATTAGAAAAAATAAGCCATCCAAGAAAATCTAGAAAATTATGAAGAGAAAGTCAACCAAATTGAAATAGAGAATCAAAAACTTAAAGAAGAAAATAATTCCTTGAAAACTAGAATTGGACAAGGGGAAGTTAATGATCTTCTAAGATACCAAGAAATCACAGAATCAAAAGAATGAAAAAACAGAAGAGAAAGTGAAACGTCTCATCAGAAAAAAAAAAACCCAACTGATCTAGAGAACAGATTGAAGAGAAATAATATAATAATAGTTGGACTACTTGAAAATTATGATAAAAATAATCTTAATACAATAAAGAAATTATCAAGGAAAATTGTGTTGAATTTCTAAAACAAGAAAGAAAGCAAGAAAGCAAAGCAAATTAGAAAAAATCCACTGATTGCCACCTAAAAGAAATCCCAGGAGGAAAATTTATAGGACTATCATGACCAAGTTTCAAAGCTTCCAGGTTAAGGAGAAGATATTGGAAGCAACAAGAAAAAAGCAATTTAAATATCATGGAGGTATAATAAGGATTATACAAGACCTAGTTGCTACTATGTTGAAGGACAGTAGGTCTTGGAATACTATATTCCATAGAGCAAAAGATCTGGGGTTACAACCAAGGGTAACTTACCCAGAAAAAATAAGTATAATCCTGAACAACAACAACAAAAAATGAACATTTAATGAATTGAAAGACTTTCAGATTTTTGTGACAAAAAGCCCAGAACTTAACTGAATTTAGAAGATTTTTATAGCCATATATATCTATATATGCATATATAATAAATGTATATATATCTACATGCATATATGTACATGCATATATACACACACATTGCTCCCTCTTTAACCCATTCCTGATGAGAATTTTACATTTTACAGCACAACCCATCCTCCCCCTACTTCTGTATCAATATTTCCTTTTATGCCTCATTTGTATGATATACATTATATCATCCTTTTATTTTCATCCTTTGTTACCCACCCTACCTAGCATCTATCCCCTATGCATTTCTTCTTTTCTTTCTTTCTTTTTTTTTTGGTGGGGCAGTGAGGGTTAAGTGACTTGCCCAGGGTCACACAGATAGTAAGTGTCAAGTGTCTGAGGCTAGATTTGAACTCAGGTCTTCCTGAATCCATGGCCAGTGCTTTATCCACTGGGCCACCCAGCTACCTACCCCCTGCATTTTTTTTTTGGTGGGGCAATGGGGTTAAGTGACTTGCCCAGGGTCACACAGCTGGTAAGTGTCAAGTGTCTGAGGCCAGATTTGAACTCAGGTACTCCTGAATCCAGGGCTGGTGCTTTATCCACTGTGCCACCTAGCCGCCCCATTTGTTTGTTTGTTTGTTTTTCCTGCATTTCTTTTTAATGTCAAAGTTGGTTGGTGAGTTCCCTCTGCATTCACATTGGTTTCTTTAGATTGATTTTACTTTTTCTCCTCTTTTAAATGGTTACTCTTTGTGTCTTCAGAATTTCATTTTTTAGCATCCCTCATTCCTTCTGGACCTTCTCAAATTGTAGTCAAAGGTGATAGGATCTTTCTTATTCTTTTGAAATCTGCTTTTTCAAAATCTATAGTGCATTTAAGAATATGTCCAAATTTCTCTTCTTTATCACAAATTTAGAAAGTAGTAGTTACTTCTCTCCAAATTTCCTATAATTTCTACCTCAGCATATATTTTCTCCCTGTTAGTGAAAATCAAATTTGGAATAGAATTTCCCACCTCTTTTAAAATTCTTCTTATTATTTTTTATCAACAAGCATTTATTTTTTCCCTAACTCTCTTTCCTCCTCCCTCATTAAAAAAAAAAAAACACCAAAAAAGTAAAACAAAACTCATGTAAAAAATATGTACATTTGGGGGCAGCTAGGTCATGCAGTAGATAAAGCACCGGCCCTGGATTCAGGAGGACCCGAGTTCAAATCCAGCCTCAGACATTTGACACTTATTAGCTGTGTGACCCTGGGCAAGTCACTTAACCCTCATTGTCCAGCAGAAAAAGAAAGAAAGAAAAAAAAGAAATATGTACAGTTAAGGAAAATAATTCCCACACTGGCCACATCCAAAAATGTATGTCTCTTTCTGTATCCTGAGTTCATCACTATGAGTCAGGAGGTGGTGACCATTCTTCATCATAGATCATCTGGAAGCAATGGTTGATTATTGCATTGATCAGAGTTCTTAATTGTTTCAAGATTATTTGTCTTCACAAGTTAATGCTATTGTATAAATTGTTCTGCAGGTCCCGCTCACTTCACTATACATTAATTCATACTTCCCAGGTTTTCCTGAGATTCTTTTATCTTTTTTTTTTTTTGTAATGGCACAATACCATTCCATTACAATCATATAAAATAATTTTTCAGCCATTCCCCAGTGAATGGGCACCCTTTTATTTGCCACAAAAGAGCTGATATAAATGGATCCATTCACTCTTTCTTTGATCTCTTTTATCTATTATTGTTGTTCTTTCTATTTATGTTGCTATACAGTTGTGTACAGAACAGCTAGATGACTCAGTAAATAGAGTGCTGGGCCCAGAGTCAGGAAGACATGAGTTAAAATCTGGCCTCAGACACTTAGCTGTGAGATTTTGAGCCAATCAAGTCCTATGTTTGCCTAGGAGGGAGCTAGGTCACTCAATGGATAGAGCTCTGGGCCTGGACTGAAGAAGACCTGAATTCAATTCTGACCTCAGACACTTAGTAGCTCTGTGACCCCTGGACAAGTCATTTAAACTCTGTTGGCCTTAATCCACCAGAGAAGGAAATGACAAACCACTCTAATATCTTTGCAAGGAAAACCCCATGGACATTATAGTCCATATGGTCACAAAGAGTTGGATATGACTGAAGAAGAGCAACAATTGTGTACATTGTTTTCTTGGTTCTGCTTACTTCACTTTTTATAAGTTCATAAAAGTCTTCCCATGCTTTTCTGGTCCAGCTAGTCTTAATTATAGTTCACATTTCTAATTTATATAACAGCTTGCCATTTTCCTCTGAAAAATTATGTGAGGTATATAATGCAGTTATTATTCCCATTTCACACTTGAGGAAACTGAGGAACAGAGAGGTCAAATTAATCAAGGCTTTACAACTAGTAAGTTGGAAAAGTTGGAACTTAAACTCCATCTTCAGTGTTCTTTCCAATACAGCCTTGCTTCTCAGAGTCAGAGGTAGCAGGATTGGGAGACTTAATACTAGTCTGAGCTAATTTTTCTGCAGGGGTCATTAGTCACAGCCAAAATCTTATTTCTGAATGGCTGGCTCTGTGGAACCAAAAGGGAAGGCATTTGACAAAGATATGAACCTCTCTGGGATGATGAAGTAGTGGAAGCAGGTAGCACTAAGTTTTAAAGTGTCCATGGTCCTTGCAGCCCATTTATTGGCATGCTACCCAATACTGTGGTTTATGAACAAAGCACAGGAGTAAGAGGAGATACTATTTATTTTCTACAGGAGCACCATTCTCTTCACATTATGTGACCACTTCTCTCTCCTAGCCATCAATCCTTTCAATGGGTAGGAATTTGAGTGGACCAAGTATATGAGAGGGCAGCAGTGGATGGAATGCTGGGCTTAGATTCAGGAATGCTCATCTTTGTGAGTTCAAATCTGGCCTCAGACACTTACTAGATTTGTGACCCTGGAACAGTCATGTGCCCCTGTTTGCCTCAGTTTCCTCATCTGTAAAATGAGCTGGAAAAGGAAATGGCAAATCAACCACTCCAGTATCTCTGCCAAGAAAACCCCAAATGGGGATTAGGAAGAGTCAGATATGACTGAAATGACTGAACAACAACCACAACAAAGTAGGTGATGTCTAAGTTTTTAAAAAGCTGGTGACCCTTGTCTTAACCATTTATTCCATTCCGGTGGCGAGATTTCCTTCATACGACTCTCAAGTTAATCTTTATTTTTTTTAGTGGGGCAATGAGGGTTAAGTGACTTGCCCAGGGTGTCTGAGGCCAGATCTGAACTCAGGTCTTCCTGAATCCAGGGCTGGTGCTTTATCCACTGTTCCACCTAGCTGCCCTCTCAAGTTCATCTTATGTATAAATCTATTTATGATCAATACCTGTCCTGCCAGGTGGGAAGAACAACATGGGTGTGCACAGGACCTAGATAAATTGGCTGTCACCAACAATCCTTCCAGTGAGATGGAGGACCACCATATTTGCCATCTTTTTTGTCACTAAGTCTTAAGGGCCTCTAGGCCTGAGCATCTGCTTGCCACTACTCCCTCCAGACCCCCAGACATGTCCACCTAACCTGCTCATGGGCCTTGCTACCTGCCCCACCAATCTATACTTAGGACTGGCGGCTATAATCTCTTATATGTGTTGTTTCTACCAACTAAAGTATTAGTTCTTGAGAGGAGGGATTGGCTCATTTTTTTTTTGTATCCCCAGAGTTTTTAATATAAGTGCTTAATATAATAAGCACTTAAATAAATGCCTTTAATTTGCTCATTCATTTATTCATTTACTCATATATTCATTTAATAATTCATTTACTTATTCATTCATGCCACTTCTGTTCAAGACTTAGCAATGATTCCCTGTTGCCTACTGAATAAAGTTCAGTAGCATTTAAAGCTCTCTACAATTTCCTGCCACTCTTCCTCTCCAACTTTGTTTTATGCTATTCCCTTTCTCATACTCTACACTTCAGCCTAACAATATTACTTGCCACTCTTTGTACCCACTCCATGTTTTCCTGCTTGGCACACGGTAGTCACTTAATAAATGCTTGTTGACTGACAACTGTGCACCATTCATGGAATGCTGTCCCCATACTTTCTTCACAGCCACCTTCTGTATTCAGTACTTCAAAGATCAGTAATTTTCTTGGTGTGGAAATTTCTTCTTGTGATCAATATAAATAACAATCCCTTTAAATGTTAAAAGTGCGTTGAAAGTTGTTGTAAATGAAAAATAAATCATCCCTTGGCAGGGCTGGTGATTATCCTACCTGAAATAGGCTAATTCTCCATCAACAGACAAGACAGGCTCTTCAGGGGCCTAAAATCTAAGTCTCTCCAGCTCAGTACAAACTTATAGTACTTGCTATTTGCTGGCACAGCTTTTGGGAGCCCTGGGTTCTCTTTATGCCATAAATGAGTCCTTAGATTAGGACTTTGGTGATAGTAGAAATTTTTACCCATGCTATTTGTGTGTGTGTGTGTGTGTGTTTGTGTTTGTGGGGCAATGAGAGTTAAGTGACTTGCCCAGGGTCACACAGATAGTAAGTGTCAAGTGTCTGAGGCAAGATTTAAACTCAGGTCCTCCTGAATCCAGGGCCACTGCTTTATCCACTATGCCACCTAGCTGCCCCCCATCCTAAATTTTAAACACAGCACAGTTGAAGTTGTTTAGACTTTAAACGAGGTCTGGAATTCTGATATTTGCCTAACTGGTCTTCCTTTTCTTTACTTGCCCTAAGCCTATTCATTGTCTTCACAGTAACCTATTTATAAATTGGGAAATAGTTCTCTTTCTTTTAAATTTGAATCAGTTCCTTATGTATTTTTAAAATAAGACCTTATATTAGACAAATATAAGCCCTAAATGGGTATATGACCTAGATATAAGAGCTTATGTCATAAAAAAATTAGTAGAACATAGAAAAAATATCTATCAGACCTATGCATAGGAGAAGAGTTCATGACCAAACAAGGAATAGAATCACAGAAGATAAAATGGACAATTTTTATTCTATAAAATTAAAAAGGTTTTTGCATAAATAAATCTAATAAACTTTAAATTAAAAGGGAACAATTAAATGATAAAACATACTCTCATCTCCTACTTTACAAAGAAAAATAAAGCCATTTTTCAACACGAGCTCATTTGCCTTTTCTATTCAGTATCTCAAAATTCTACTGAATCTTCACCTATCCTCTTCCCATTTGCTTCAGTATTTGAGAAGATAACTGACCCTACAACTTGCCAAAGCTGTCCTTTATCTCATCTTCTTTTGTGTCCACTTGAAGCTTGTCCCTTTGATCAGTCCAAGATCATTTATATGGATTTGTTGGCCAATTCCCAGTATAGAGATGGCAAAGATAAATGAAATGACATTTTCTAAGTTTTTAGATAAAAAATGACAGTAGGGTTGAATATAAATAGACATTATTGATCCAATTCTTTGAATTTCAAAATGTATCAGAGTACTAGTTTTAGGGTATAACTCAAGACCCAGAACCAAACCTCTGGACTTACAGAGATAGGGTTCAATCTTGAAGATGTCTCGTCATGGTACCATGGGACTGGCTATTGAGTCAGAGGGGCTAGGATTAAATTGTAGCTCTAATATCTATTGCCTATGTAACTTGAATCAAGTTACTATCTTCCTGAGCCTCAATTTCTTCATCTATGAAAAAGAAGGCTTAAATTATATCTTCTAAAGCCCTTTCTAGCTCTAAATGTATCATTCCAGGATCTCATTACCCTACATCTAAGAATCTTTGACTCATTACCTTAACCATGGTTTCCTGTGGGAACATGAGAATTTGGGTCATTTTATTCCCATCCTGGGTTTCTCCTGGGAATTTTCTGAAACATTGAAGTCTCCAGAAAAAGAGAGAGAAGTAGATTAAAGTCAGAACTTCAAGGAACATACAAAAGGTAAATTCAATGTTAATAAGATTATAAAGAATGAGGGCTATATTTTGACAGTGATGTCTCCTTGACAAGATGTGGATTTACCTTGCCTTACATACTGCTTGGCCTTTAATTTCACACTAATGGCACATAACCAGTTTCAGAACATCTGGGACTATACCCTTGTATTTTTCTTTTAAATCCAATAGCAAATCACAAAACCATTATGTAGAGGATTAAGCCTGGACCTTACTGTTCACTGGTACTGTGGGTATCCACATATTGCAAGTTAGGGGAACAAGCCTTATACTCTAGCAATCCTCATTTTTCCTTTTGGGTGGTTTGAGGTGTGGGTTCAAGTCAAGATTAGTACTGTAAGTATGGAGGACTCTATAGGTCACTAACAGATAAAGGCCCAAATGAGAGGAAGAAGAGGAGCCTTTAAAGTTTATGGGCTCAGGTGCAAGACTTTTGTATTTTATGTCACATAAAATAAAGTCTGTGCATATACTAGTCAAGGTTAAGGGTTCTTAACCTTATTTGTGTCGTGATCCCTTTTGATAGTGTGGTCAAAGACGGCTCGGGGCGGCTAGGTGGCGCAGTGGATAAAGCACCGGCCCTGGATTCAGGAGTACCTGAGTTCAAATCCGGCCTCAGACACTTGACACTTACTAGCTGTGTGACCCTGGGCAAGTCACTTAACCCCCATTGCCCTGCAAAAACCAAAACAAAACAGAATAATGTCGCTTGTTTTGTTTTGTTTTTTTATTTTTAGAATAATGCTTTTAAATGTATAAAGTAAAATACATAGCATCCCAAAGAAAAATAATGCTCATCAATTGGGGAATGGCTGAACAATTTGTAGTATGTAATTGTGATGGAATACTACTGTGCTATAAGAAATGATGAGCTCAATGATCTTAGAAAATTATGGATAGACTTGCATGAAACAATGAAGAGCAAAATGAGCAGAACCAAGAAAATGTTGTATACAGTAATAACAATATCATTTTAAGAACAACTTTGAGTGAATAAGTCATTTTGACCACTAAAAATACCCAAATTAACTACAAAGGACATATGAAGGAAGACATTTTCTACATTCAGAGAAAAAAAAACCACACACCAGATAATTTGAAGTATGTAGAGGATGGTTTTAGATTCATACATACACATACATATATATGTACATACACACATATACACACATATTTGTGTCTAATGGTAGCCAATATATAATATCAAAACACAAAGAGAAAAACACCTTTGGATTCCAGGTCAAGAAACAAGGCTTATAGATATTACCTCTGGCATACCCTCTCTGGCTTTGATCTCCTCTTAGTTCAGACCCTTATCTCTTGCCCAGATTATTTCAAAAGCTTCTTAATTGCTTTCCTTGCAGCTAGTCTCACCCCTCTCCAATCCATCCGCCACTTACCTGCCAAACACAAATTAATCAGGTCACTCCCCTACAGCAGACATCTTGAATGCCTTCAAATTGCCACTAGGGCAGGGGTTCTTAACCTGATGGTGGCGGACTAGCTTTAAAAATATTTTGGTTATCATTTCAATATAATTGGTTTCCTTTTAGTTCCATGTGGTTTACTTTACACATTTGATTATATATAAAACCTTCTGGCTTCACAATAAAACGCAAACTTCACAGCCTGGCATTTCAAGCTATTAACAGTCTAACTTCCACCTACCTTTTAGATCCAATTTTCTATTATTCCATTTTCTTTATTATCCCTTCCAGGCAGCCTGAACTTTTTTTTTTTTACTGTTCTCAGTACAAGATATTCCCCCATATTCATCTGTAAGATACCTTCTCCTTACCTTTTTGCCTTGTATAATCCTATCAAAGCATAACTCAGTGGTCCCTCGAATCAACCCATCTATAAATCAACAAACATTTATTAAGCATCTACTATTTGCCAGTATTCTAGGCACTGTGTTTGGTGCTGGACAGAAAAAGACAAAAATGAAATAGTTATGTTTCATGGCCTTGAGGGGCTAACACTCTATTCATATATGATCTCTATACAAAATCAACACAAGATAGCTATGGGGGAAAGGCTCTAAAAGCTGGGAGGAACAGGAAAGGATTCATGCAGAAGGTGACCCTTGAACCAACCTTTGAAGTACAATTCTTTTGGACAGGGACTATTTCATGTATTCCCATCATTTGTACAGTAACCTACACATAGTAAGCTTTAGTAAATGTTTGTTTAACAAAATTGAATTAATCTGAAAGGAAAAGGTTGTTTAATGATTTCATTGGTGTAGGAAATTCCCAGTGAGGAAATTCTCTTTAGCAATCCCATTCAGCAATTTATGTTAAGAGATAAACACTTTCTTATTGAGCCACAGGGGAGAATTCAGAAGGGTCTTAACAGATTCTTTCCAGGAATATCCTTTATATCCTCTCCCTTAAAATATTATAGTCCCTTCAAATTACATGAAGGTGCCTCTGGCAGCATTTTCTTAAACCCCAACTCTGGATATCTCCCTGAAGATTTGATGTATTCACAGTGTCCAACAACTCTCTCAATGCAATAGCTGGGGCCGTGGATAGAGCACTGGCCCTGGAGTCAAGAGGAACTGAGTTCAAATCTAACCTCAGACACTTAACACTCAATAGCTGTGTGACCCTGGGCATATCACTTAACCCTGATTAACTCAAATATCTGGGGCTGTCACCAATAATCCTGAAGTATATTTTGCCACTGAACCCAGAAGGCTCTGGAGGAGAGAGTGAGGCTTGGTGACTTTGCATAGCCCTCCCTCACTTAAATCTAATTCACTGCAAGTCATGACATCACATCCTGATATCATGGTCTCCGAGAATGAAGTACAAAAAACAAAATAACAAGAACAATGCAATAGTTATAGGGTCCTCTTTCCTGCAAACCTTCCCTAGTATTTTGCATCCCTCTCAGAAGTCCATCACAAGGTGCAAAGAATGTCAGAGATCCCATGCATGGATAATACAGCAAAGCAGAAGCAGTTGATCCCAAATATTTGAAATATTTCAGTGTACTTTTTGTATACTTTTAAGATGATCAGTATTCAAGACTTTTTTTTTGTCAAAGCCTCAATTATTCTGAACCAATTTGATTAAAATTATGTGTTGGTCACTATGGTATTACTTGCAGTAAGTGAGCTTCCTCTGGCAAGAAATATGAACTATAAAAATGTTGATTTTTCAACATTTATGTTGTTTAGAGTAACAGCTCTGTATGATTGATTGGGGGTATGTGTTATCTCACAGAGAGAGAGAAAATTCCACTAATTTTCACCTCAAATATTGATCTACAATTTCTGTTGCTTGTATATTCAACACTGAATCTCATTACTTGAAGTAATCTCCTTAGTTGATTATCCTGAACAGACAATAGCAACAGCTGTTCATTTAGCTTCTCTAGAACATTACTGTTTGTTTTTAATTAAATAAGTATAATTTATTGTCTTCCCTGAAGTATCCTTGGATTGTTTTGAAATGTTGCTCTTATTCTTGGATGATTTTTATATTCTCTTACAATTGTAGCTTCCTGAATATAATATTTGAATGAAACTAACCCAATTAGCTCTTTGGGGGAAAAAAACACAATACAATACACAGGGATGTTGCAACTTTCCTCCTCTCTATATATACAAATAACGAAAATATCACTACTGGTAGCCAGTTTTAGCTTTTAACTGAAACTTTTTTTTCTCATGAATGAATTTCAGGTTTTTCCCCCCGAAGGTTTCTCTCTTGTGACAAATATCTTTGATTTCCACAGCAACACAAAATATCAGAGTTGAAAAGGGTCTCAGGGGCCATCTAGTTCAACCTGAACCTGAAAAAATATGCCCTTTTCAATATTTTCAATAAGTAGTCATCAAGTATTTACCTGCAGACCTCCTCCTTAGATAGTCCATTCTACTTTTGGATGGTTCTAATGCTTAGGAATAATTTCTTATCACTAAGGTTAAATCTATTACTGTCATTTCTACCTATCTCTCTTAGTTCTTCTATTCTTTGGGATAAAAAAAAACCAACAAAATTCCAACCATAAACTAATTTAATTCCTCTTCCGTAAGAAAGCCCTTAAATTCTTGATGGTAGTTATCATGTTCTTTCTGAGTTTTCTTCTATCCAAGGCTAAATATCCTCACTTCCTTCTACTGATCATGATATGGTATGGACCCTATCCATTCACCATTTTGGTTGCCCTACTCTAGTTGTCTTTCAGTTTATGGTGTCTTTCCTAAACTGAGGCAAATAGAATTGAACATGGTTTTTAAGATGTGACCTGACCAGGCTGGACTACAGAGGGAGGATGGCTCATTTAATGCAACTCAAGGTTGAATCAGTTTTTTGGGTACCATTTTACCCTATTGACTCATATTGAGTTTACAATCCACTAAAACATCATTGATTCATTTGGATCTTGCTCTCCAGATCTCTTTCAGATAAATTGCTAACTATACCACTACAGTCTTGTATTTGTAAAGTTGATTAAAAAAACCAAACAAGCCCTCAAATCTGAGGCTTTAGATTTAATCCTATTAAATTTCATCTTATTAGATTTAGCCCAATACTCTGGCCTGTCAATACCTTTAAATCCTAAATCTGACACCCAGTGTGTTAGCTGTCCCACCAAGTTGGTGCAAATTAGAAAATAATGCCATTTATGCCCTCATCTAACGCATCGACAAAAATGTTAAATAGTACAGGGCTATGCACAGATCCCTGGACCACTCCATTGGAAATATTCTTCAAAGCTGACATTGTGGTGTGTGAAAGATGAATGATTGAGGAAAGAAAGATTTGATCTTCTGAGCATATTGATTTATTAAGCAATGCCTTTTGTTGTTTAGTCATTTTCAGTTGTGTTTGACTCTTCAGGACCTCATTTGGGATTATCTAGATAGAGTTAATGGGGGTGGTTTGCCATTTCCTTTTCTAACTTATTTTACACAAGAGGAGCTGAGACAAACAGGTTAAGTGACTTGCTCAGGGTCACAGCGTTAGTATGTGTCTGAGGCCAGATTTGTACTGAGGTCTTTATGCTAGGCCAGGTGCTTTATCCATTGTGCCACCTAGCTGCCAGTTACATAATAAACAGAAACCAGACCCTTTCCTCAGCTTAGGGCAAGACCCCCAATACAGGGGAAGACAAACTTTTATATATTAAAAGCTATTAATCAAATAAGGCCAATTAATTAAAAGGAAACAATATATTGGGTAAACCTGCTATCTAATTAGATGAAAGATTAGGGACCTTCCAATTTGGGAGGGGACCGTGAGCAGGTGCAATTCCCTGAAATCAGAAAAGGAGGTATCTGACTCCCCAGAGTGTCTGTAAACAATCAAACAAACGTGGAAACAATAACTGATCAGCCTGAAGCCAATTTTCAGATAAAACATGTGATTTGCTTGAAATTGTGAGGAAACTCTTTGTATCAGTCTTTGGGTCTGACTGTTTTTGCTCAGCATAACCTAGGTCCTTAGTTAAGGGTCTCTAAGCAGCAGGTAGGGGTGGTCCAGCTTCCCAGCCATGCAGGGCTAGGTTCAAATAATACAAAAGGTTTTTCTTCCAGTTCCCCAAATTGAATAAAGTTTGTTGCAAGACAAACTAGACTAGACCCATAATTAAATAGAAAGGGAACTGAGCTAGCTCTAGAATTGAATCACGAGATGGAGTAAATGTGGTTCACTCACTTCTCACAATTAACTACTTCCTCTCCTAACCCCTCAATTCTATCAACACCCATCCATTAATGATTATTTTGGGAATCCATCCATTCAACCAGTTTTGAACACATCTAATTGTATTATCATCTAGCTTACATCTCTCCATTTTCTCTACAAGAATAGCATGAAGCTCTTAACTAAAATGCTTTTCTAAGTTAACTATATCTGCAGCATTGGTCTGACCTATCAGTTTAACATGGCTGTTCATAAAGCAAATGAGGTGAATCTGTCTTAGTCTACTTTTTTTTTTTTTAGTGAGGCAATTGGGGTTAAGTGACTTGCCCAGGGTCACACAGCTAGTAAGTGTTAAGTGTCTGATGCCAGATTTGAACTCAGGTATTCCTGACTCCAGGGCCGGTGTTCTATCCACTGTGCCACCTAGCTGCCCCTCATAGTCTACTTTTGCTGAAGCCATGCTGGCTTTTTGTGAACCATTCTTTCTTTTCTAGATGCTTACAATCCATCTTTTTATTTTCTCAGAATTGAAGTCAAGCTAACTGACCTAAAAATAAAAGGGTTGATTCTCTTTTTTCGAAAAATAAAGACACAGAGAGGATGCCCATCACAGTAGTGCTGTAAGAAATGATGAAGAGAATGGTTTCCGAAAAGCCTGGGGAGACTTATATGAAATGATGCAAAATGAATTGAGCAGAACCAAGAGGACAATGTACACAGTAACATCAATATTGTAAAGATAATCAACTGTGAAAGCCTTGGCTTAATAACTCCAATCAATATCGTGATCCACCACAATTCCAAAGGATTCATAATGGAAAAATCTATCCACCCCTAGATAGGGAACTAATGGACTCATTGTACAGATGAAAGCATATTTTTTCCTCTTTTTTTTGAACATGGCTAATACATACATCTCCTTCTGGATCACTGCCTTGTCATGGCAGAGGGGCTTGTGTAGCTCAGTGAAACTATGTGTTGTGTTGTTGCAGGGTTACTGAAGGCAGACATGTCATGATGAAGAGTTCTGACAAAAGGTGATCCTTTGGAGAAAGAAATGGCAAACCATTTCAGTAGATTTGCCAATAAAACCCCATGGACAGCATGAAGGGTCTAGTGTGCTATGGTCCACTGGGTCACAAAGAGTTGTATGTGACTGAATGACTGAACAACAACAATGCAGATATATCTTTTGCATGATTTCATATGTATAATGGGTATTTGTATTTCTTGGCTGATTAATGGGTTAAGAAGGGAAGGAGGCAGGGAAATAATTTGGAACTGAAAATAAAAATAAAATGAACAAACATGTATAAATAAAAATCAGAACACTTGCTTTTCACTAGTTCTAAATATTTTTGGTTCTCTACAGTTTTTAAAATATCATTGATAGTGGCTCAGCAATAACATCTACTGATTTTTTTTTTAGTGTTCACAGATGTAATTCACTTGGGGCAGGTAATGATTCATCAAGAACAGTTAGATTCTGTCTTATTATCTCCTTATTTATATTGGATATCAAATTCCCATTAGCTGTTTTTGTTCTGTCCTCTCCAGGTCAAAGATCATTGGGAAAACTTTACCAAAGCTAGTCTTTACTTTCTCTGCAACTTACAGTCTTAGATAATTGTCTAGAGGTTAAATGACTTACATAGAGTCACACAGTCAGCATGTGTCAGAGACAGGCCTTGACCTCTGGTCTTTCTGGCTCTGAGGTCAGTTCTCTATTATGCTATGAGGTCTCTCAATAGAGAAAGCAGATGCAAAATAAGAATTAGACAGCTCAATTTTACTCTTTGGTGTGAGTTACCATAATCCCTGATCAAGAGTCCTATCACTTTTTTAATCTTCTGGTTTTCTCTCCTATAACTAAAATAAAAAATTCTCTTTTGGTTGTATTTAGCTTTCCTTAACCAATGTCAGCTTATTCTTAGTTTTAGCATTCTTGACACTATTCTTACAGTATTATGCCATGATTTTATATTAATAGCAGGGCTGATAAGGAAGTAGGCAGGCGTTGATCAGGTGAATGCCTGATTATTTTTTTTAAGTCACCCTAACAACCTGATGAAATCTCAGGGTTTTAGGCCTTTGTTAGAAGGGAACACTTCCCATGCAGCTAGACATCTATTTCAAATCCTTACTGAGTCATCAGTGACTGGGGCTTGGTCCCCAGTGACTTTGACTGTCTCCTGATGATTGATTGACTGACTGTTGTTGGTGAAGTTACACTTCCTGTGGTCTATAAGAATGAGCTGTGAAATGGTTCCATTCTGCTTACCCTTGAGACTGTCTTAATCACTTTTCCTCTTGGATTTCCAGGTTGCAGTATAGCAGAGGGGGAGGGTATTCCCCTTCTCAACGGCCCCCCCCCCCCACAAAATGTGCAGCAAAGTTGATTTATGCAGAAGCAAATAGTTAATATGGCCTATGGTTGCTTAGGAGAGCCTGAGACTAGAGCCCCAATACTTCACAGTCTTTGTTGCCTTCTGTTTCTTTTGCCTTTCTCAAGATCACAAGGTCTCCCCCATCTCAAGATAAATGTTTAGACACTTATTTAGGAAAGGAAACAGAAAGAAGAAAGGGGAGCCAGGTAGCTAGGCTCAAGTTTACTTATTTGCTCTTGTTGCTTCATGGGAACAATGGCCCTAGGGCCTGGCATAGGAGAAAAATCAACATTCCTCTTATTCCCTTATGGAGTGTCTAGTGAAAGACAATGACTTGCTACATGGGAGAGACAAAAGAAGAGAAAGATCTTCTGAGTTATGTGCTGTTTATATTCAGTGGCCCCAAAAGGGGTTGTTTCATCTTTCTAGAGCTCAGGTCTCTCTTGGGGCTGAATTGCACATGGCTAGCGGCAGCCAGAGGCTGTTCATTCCCAAAATGCTCAAGTGGGAATGGAAGCTCTTATTATTCTTTGTGCAACCCTTCAGTTATACATAGCTTTTAAAAATTGCAGGTATTTGGGGCAGCTAGGTGGCACAGTGGATAAGGCACCAGCCTTGGATTCAGGAAGACCTGAATTCAAACCCAGCCTCAGACACTTACTAGCTGTGTGACCCTGGATAAGTCACTTAACCCCCATTGCCCTGGAAAAAAAATTACAGGTATTTGGTGAGATCCCTGAGACATCAGTCTCTTTAGACAACTTCCATTCCCATAACTCTTTCCCTTTGTGTTTTCATACAGTACTTAGTATTTACTAACCCTCTTGATATAACTTCCCCTCTAGAATTTTAGTCCAGAGGATCCTATCTGTCCTTCCTTTAAATTCTTTGAAATCAGCTGTCCCAGAATCCAGGGTACATGTCAGACTATGCTGGAGCAAGATCATATAGCTAGAACAAATTATCAGTATTCACTGCAAGCTTCTACACCTCAGAAATGGACAAATGCTTCAAATAAGGGCTTAATTTGTTGTATTTTTTTTTTTGGTGAGGCAATTGGGGTTAAGTGACTTGGCCAGGATCACACAGCTAGTAAGTGTTAAGTGTCTGAGGCCAGATTTGAACTCAGGTCCTCCTGAATACAAGGCCAGTGCTTTATCTACTATGCCACCTGGCTTCCCCCTACAGCCAGGTAGTTTTAAGAACAAACTTTGAGTGCCTAAGTAATTTTAACTGTTATAAATACCCAAATTAACAATAAAGGACATAGGAAGAAAGAATCTGATAAATACAGAGTGGGCCAGAAGTCACAATGTTTTAATAACTTTTTGAAAATTATTTTTTCTTTATTTTTCACAATTTTTGAGATTTGATTTTTCACACAATGTAAATTCATTTCCTATATATACTGTATATGATGCTATGGCATTATAAATTAAAAACAAAAAATGAAGGAGTTATTAAATTTTGACACCCCTTCATGACTTTTGCCCCACCCTGTAGATCTATAGAATAATTTTACATATATATGTATATGTATACATATATACATATGTGTGTTTAATGGTAGCCATCCCTAGGGTGGGGAGGAGGAAAGAAAAAAAAGAAATGTACATGATAATTTTATTACATATTTAAAAGGAATAGCAAATTGTATATAATAGATTGGCAACTTCATGTGCAATCATCTTTTATTATACTATGTTTTGGAAATGCTTGTTTTATCCCATAAATCAAAATAAAATATTTAAAAAGAAGTTATTAGCTATTTTGCTTTTGTCAAAGACACAGTGAGTTACAGAGATGTCTGGCTAATTGAAGTTCCCTGTCACCAGGTATGGTATCTATTTCCTTTAATCTTTATCTGTTTCTTCTTTCTAGCTGGTAGTCAGTAGCATTCTCTGATGACTAAATCCCTCCTGTCTTCCTCCACTGATCTTCTTTCAAAGGTTTTCCACTATACTTCTCCTTTCTATTTTTTATTTTATCACATGTATGTACCTTCTTACTATGCAATGTTGTTAAGACAGAACATTCATGTGTACTCTCTCTTTACCTATCCTGTTTCTTTTGAATATAATATAATCATCCAGAGCCACATTCTAGTTATGGGTCTTACCCAACAAGTTTCAATGATACTTATAAATAGAGTGAGCTCTCAAACTCATGACATAGGACAATTCCTAGAGCAGCAAAACCCACAGAAGAATGTGCTGAAATCATCTTCCAACCAAGGACAGCTTGGAAGGTTGGAAGGAGGGAGCTGCTGTACTGAGACAGAAGTAGAGTCCAACCCCACAGTCAACCTGATATAGATTCAGTCCCAGAGAAACAGACCCACCTCTCCCCCCCAGAGCCTCTGAATCAGCTGCAGTGCCAGTGTTGTCTGGAACTAAGTCCACAGTCTGGTGAGAGGGCTGAGTCCTTGGCAGGGGGCAGATTACAGGGGTCTCTGCCAATGCTGAGGCAGAATTTGGGTTTTTCACCCCTTCTGGGAACCAGGAGGTAGGCTTGAGTAGCAGTGGCCAGATCGGGGAGGGGCACAGATTTGTCAGAGCTGACAACCACAACACATAAAGCTGGTTGATTAGCAAGTTGGGCTGGGGTCATCTATGGACCAGGGAACAGGCCAGGCAAGTGAAGAACCTGCTCCTCCTTAAATCTATACCACCTGGGACCTTCTGAAGCTTGGGATAGTGCAGCCTGGAAATAGTGTCCCACTTTAAGGAGCTAAAAGTCAAGTAAAAGAAAGGCGAGATGAGGAGACAGAAAAAGGTGAGGACCATAGAAAGTTTCTTTAGTGACAAGGAAGATGGAGGTGCACCCTCAGAGGAAGATGCCAACATCAGGGCCCCTATATCTAAAGCTTCCAAGTGGATCTATATCTAAAGCTTCCAAGTGATATTTATAAATATCCCTGCCTCTTTGCATTAAGGTATCTGGTTTATCCTGCATATTGCTTAAATTCTGTGTATTTGAATGTAGACATTTGAATTCATGCATTTTACTTTGGCTCCTTTCTTGGATTTTGTTTCCTTAAACTCTTGGAAATCACAATAGTGATTCTTCCTGTATGGTAGCTACTACCCTCTTACAGTATCCAGAAGGGTAGAGGAATGCAGGTGCTTATCTCCCTTCCCCATCCACTTCAGTTTAAAGCCTTTTTCAAAAAATCAGTTTACAGTACATCAGGCAAATACATTCTCAGAAATTTTGTCAAGTGCACAGAATTAATGGCCATTAATTAATGTCACGTATATATTTTATTATGACATTTGTCATTTATATGTTTTAAGTGTAACGATTGGAATGACGCCACCTGCTGGAGACTTACTGTAGAAGAGTTTCACCCATGAAGCGAAGGTCTTTGAGGGCAAGACCAGGAGTCTTTTCTTTGGTGGGAGGAAGTGACGCGGGTGAGTGGGAGGAGGAAGGAAGAGACTGGCGCTCAGTCTCGGGCTTTTTCCTTTGGACTCTGGTGGAGAGCGGAGCTAGAAATGTGCTCTCCCTTTAATAGATAGGAATCTAGGCCTTTCTCTCTCTCTTTACCAAATTCTTATTCTCCTTAATAAATGCTTAAAAGTCTAACTCTTGCTAAAGCTTATAATTGATTGGCGACCACTCATTAGATATTTTAGACAGACTAGCTAGAATTTTAACCCTTAACATAAGTCATGATCCAGAAATCGAAATTCCATCTTCTGAAGCACTTGAGAAATTTTGCCAAACATTTTCCTAAATTAGGTAAATTATATCTACAACATTACTCTCATTTAATAGTTTAGCAACACTGTCAAAAATAGGGAAGGAGCTTTAACAACATTGTTATTCCAAAAGTGTAATGACATGCCTGGGGAAGTGCTACTACTAGATATCTTTAAGAAAAGACTCTTATGGAGATACTGTGATGAGAAGGACTATTACAGGATAGACTAGTACTAGTTGATACCCAAGTTATCTTTAACTCTGAGAATCTATAATTCCAATATCAATTCTTCCAGGAACCCTTTTCTAAAGTCCCTAGTTAATAGTGGCCTATCTTCTTCTTCTTTTTTTTTTTTTTTTGGGTGAGGCAATTAGGGTTAAGTGACTTGCCCAGGGTCACACAGCCAGTAAGTGATAAGTGTCTGAGGTCGGATTTGAACTCAGGTCCTCTTGCCTCCAGGGCCGGTGCTCTATCCACTGCGCCACCTAGCTGCCCTGGCCTATCTTCTTTTTGAAGAAAGTATTTAGTTTTTCTTCTATTACAAACTCCAAGATGGAGTGGCTATGTCTCTTCTCTAGGTTCTCATTTTCAATCTAGCAACGAGTTCCTCCCTCTTTCTGAGAATTGAGTCCAAAATAGAATTTCCCCCTTTTGGGAGAAATAATCGTTGGCAAGTGATAACTGGCTACTTTGGCACAAAAGAGAGGTACCACTAATGCCTAGATGACTGGTGCTTCCAGTAATACTGCCATATATCATGCCTTTGTGTCAGACTGATGAGCTGTTTCCTGAATTCCTCATCTGTTTCCTTTTTTTGTCCAAAAGGCCTGTGGGTATAATATCCCTTCTGTTTCTTCCTTTAGAAATCTTTGCTGAAATATTCTTCAAAATGCTTTCCCTCTCAGGGGCAGCTAGGTGGCACAGTGGATAGAGCCCCGGCCCTGGATTTAGGAGGACCTGAGTTCAAATCTGACCTCAGACACTTAACACTTACTAGCTGTGTGACCCTAGGCAAGTCACTTAACCCCAATTGCCTCACACACACACACACACACACACACACACACACACAAAACAACCCAAAAAAATGCTTTCCCTATCCTGAATTTCCTTGCATGAGGGTGTCTTCTTCATATACAATATGACCATGGGTCTTTTGATAATTGTAATTTTTATATTGTTTAATGTTTATAGTTATAATGATGTAATTCCAATATGGAGTCACAGGTTAAGTGATCATAATTCCTAAAAGCATATAGGTAAAGACAGACAAGATTATACTTTTCCACCATTCTGAACTATATTAAACTTGTCTCAGGTAGTTAATTTTCACAGCTTTTGAACTCCTGGCAAACTCTTGGCAATACTGCCAATTTCTTGTCTTGGTAAAGAAACTTGTTTTTTGCCTGAGATCGGGCTTTTCGGCTCTCCTTGTTCGCTGGCTGCGCGGCACAGACAGACGCGGACTGGAGTTCGACTCGGCCCGGCTCGTCGTAGCAGCAGTTCAGGCCAAGTTGAACATATGAATAAAGAGCTTAAGAGTATGATTGGCAAATTATGTACTGAAACCCATTTGAAATGGCCTGATGTTCTATCATTGGCGCTATTCTATCTACGCAGTAGACCAAGAGGAGAACTTCATATATCTCCTTATGAAATGCTTTTTGGTCACCCTCCTATCCAAGCTAAAACTTTTTCCCCAGTTTATACATCACTGGTGGGAGGTGATACTTCTGTTGCCTCCTATATACAGGAATTACAGACCAGGCTACGTGAACTCCATGAGGCAGGAGCTGTGGTCCAGGCAGGACCCTTAGACTTTTCATTGCATAACTTAAATCCAGGAGATAAAATATATGTAAAGAATTTTCAGAGAACCAGTGGAACCCAACCTGCCTGGGAAGGACCTTTTCAGGTATTATTGACAACTCCTGCTGCCATTAAAATTGGTGAAAAAGACTCATGGATTCATTGCTCTCATGTAAAGCCTGCACCATTCATAGGTGAAGAGATTTCAGATAAAACTGAAGTAGACACTAAAGAGCTAAAAATCCTCATGATAGCAACTGTTAAAGAGCAAAGAGAGTTCAGAGGAAATAGGCAGTTCCCATTTGATAATCCCACTGATCAATTAAATGCTTTGGGACTGAGTTTTCGTAAAGTATCAGGAGACGGAAATTGCCTGTTTAGCAGACCAGCTAGAAGGTCACTGTAGAAATCATATCAGACATAGACAAGAAGCTGCTTCTTACATGATTAACCATAGACAAGAGCTTGAGTCTTTTAGAATAAATGACTCCCTTTTGAAGAATATGTTGACGAATTAAAGAAATTTGGAAAGTGGGGAGGAAATGATACAATTGTAGCGTTTGCTAAGCAGCATGAGCTGAATGTGGTAGTTCATCAGTTAAATCAGCCTTTATGGGAAATCAGTGGCACAGACAAAACTGATGCTAGAGAACTCCACATTTTCTGCATGGGCTACGCACGCCAGCCCAGCTGCTAAGCACTCCACTTATGGGGTGTGAGCTTAAAAGGCAAGGAGAGAACGGAAGTGAGATCGGGCTTTTCAACTCTCCTTGTTCGCTGGCTGCGCGGCACAGACAGACTCGGACTGGAGTTCGACTCGGCCCGGCTCGTTGTAGCAGCATGTGCTTGACGCGGCTCTTCCCCCCCAAAGGTGGCCTTGGGCTTTTGGTGAGTTTTATGTGGAATATAGACTAAGCTTAGACTTAAGACTATTTGTTTTGTGTGTCTACTTTCCTATCCCTCTAACCAACATCACTTTGTAACTACCAAACAATAAAAGCTCTAACTAGAGACTAGAGGTTTCTTCTATTTACTAGTCTGGGAGACAAATTAAGGGAAAGGTTAAAGAGGGGAGATTAATGCTCTAGTATCCAATTTTAAATCTCACAAAGCAAACCATGAGGCCAAATAAAGCAGGTCTCTATCCCTCCTTCCAGACTTTTATCTATCCTGTTTCTTTTGAATAAGGTATGCTCTTCCATTTTTTCCTTTTTATTTTTTACATTAATACATATTTATGGAATAAAACATATCCCAGCCATTAGTATCCTATGACGTCCTAGTGGTACCTATGAAGTCAAATTACCTCCCTGCATTAGTCATTTCTATACTCTAAGCTATGGTCTAGAAATACAAATCTCATTCTTAGACACTATCTACTTGACCAGCTCTTCACTTTGAAAACCTGCATTTCTTCAATGTGGGGTAGTGATGAAAACATGAACTAGCCCCTCAAGGTCTTCTATTTCTTGCTCAGGAATTCATAACCCTTAGCAATACTTTCTTTTCTTTTTTTTTTATGTATAAGGTATTTTATTTTTTCCGTTACGTGTAAAGATAGGTCTCAACTTTTGTTTATACAAGCTTTACAATTTCAGATTTTTCTCCCTCCCTCCCCTCCCTCCCCCCTCCCCTAGACAGCAGGTAATCTGATATAGGTTATATCTATATATCTCTATACATATAGATATAGATATAGATATATACACACACATATATATACACATAATAACATTAATCCTATTTCTGCATTAATCCTGTTACAAGAGAAAGAATCAGAGCAGTGATGCAAAACCTCAAAATAGAAAAAAAAAACAACAGCACCCAAAACAAAAGAAATAATATGGTTCAATCAGCATCTATACTCCACAGTTCTTTCTTTCTTTTTTTTTCTTGGATTTGGAGATCCTCTTCTATCATGAGTTCCCTGGAACTCTTCTGTACCATTGCATTGGTGAGAAGAATATAGTCCATCATAGTAGGTCAACACTCAATGTGGATGATACTGTGTACAATGTTCTTCTGGTTCTGCTCATCTCACTCATCATCAGCTCACGTAAGACCCTCCAGGTTTCTCTGAACTCTTCTTTAGCAATACTTTCTTGCTTCATTCTGTAAGTATAATTTTTTCAGCTTTGTCGATCACCAAAAATGGGTCCTCTATATCCAAGTCTTATTTATACAAGTTTGGGGAAATCTTTGTCATATATAACTTGCAGGTAAAACCTCCTATTTGTGTTATTTCCTTCTATTAGACTATAAACTCATTGACAGAAAGGACTGTATTGCTTTTCTGTATGTATCTTCAGTACTTAGCACAGCATATTGCACACAGTAAGTAATTTGATAAATTTTTTATTTATTTACTCAAGTTGGAAATATGCCATCTGAAGAAAGGAGAGCTTTCTATTGTTATAATTTCAACAAACAACTGTTACAGCATCCTCCAGAAGGTTATCATTAACTGTCATCCACATTTTCTCTTCTTCCTCTGACCCTTACTTGATGATGCCTCATCTGATAGCATCAGAGGATTTAGATGATCACTCTTTGGAAAACAAGTATTTCTTCCTCCTCAGAGCCAATTCATCTTCTTTTCTAGGAGGATGGGGAGGTATATATAGAGGGACTTGTATCTTCTCTCACCTGACCTGAGTAATTCGATTTTTAACCTAGTTTCTATTTGAGTGGAGATGAGGAGACTCATCTGCTTCTCTCTGTCTAGGTTCTATTTCTGTACCATTTTTTCTATTGAGACCACATTGCAGAACAAAGTTGCCCTGTTCTCTCTTGTTGTTGCTGTTGTTGTTTGTCCTTTATTTTTGAAGAAGATCATGACAGATGTTGTGACTTGCAATGAATTGGATTTAAGTGAGGAACGGCTGTGCAAAGTCACCAGCCTTTCTCTCTCCTCGGGAGCCATCTGGATCCAGTGGCAAGATGTATTATCAGGACAACTGGAGATGGCTCTGATGTAGTGTGAAACCTTGGCCTTTTAAACTAAGGCCTTTCACAGATCTCAGTTTGCCTGAGGCAACTCTACCTCTACCCTGAGGTCAATGACAGACTAGCAATCCTCTGTTCTCCCTCCCTGAATAAAATAAACTACTCTGTCACTCTTCAAAGGTTAGATACAGACAGATTGTGATCCAGAAAACTACCCTTATTTTTCTCTTCATTTTGTACTTTAGTGAGAGGTTGCTTGTGTTTATAGCTCACTTGGCTGACAGAGAAAACTGTCAGAAGATTTTGTCAAAGGAAACTGTCAACCAGTGTCTATCCCTACCATGACTTGTAATAACAACATGAATAAAGCTTTTATTCAACCTTGAGCTATGGACCTTTTTATTATTATTTTTTAAATCACATAGAAAATAACTTAACTTTTAAACATAGATAGAAGTCTTACAGCCTTGAAGGAATACAGAGTGCTAAATGAAGGTCATTGCAGAATTTACCTTTTTTTTTTTCTAAACTTACTCAAAGTGAGTTCTTCAGTTTTTGTCTTTCTTTTTAGTGCTTTCCTTACGTGATTATTGTGGCAAATTGCTCTTTGATGACTTTAGCTCAAGAATTACTACTCTCCTCTCCACTTTGGTTCCTTTTAAACACTTTGATAGGCCAGCTAGGTGGCATAGTGGATAGAGGGTCAGGCCTGGAGTCAGGAAGACTCATCTTCCTGAGTTCAAATCCATCCTCAGACACTTACTAGATGTGTGGCCTCAGCAAATCACTTAACGCTTTTTGCCTCAGTTTCTTTATCTGTAAAATGTGCTGCAGAAAGAAATGGCAAACGGTTCTAGTCTCTTTGCCAAGAAAGTCCCAAGAGGAGTGGTGAAGAGTTGGACAGGACTGAAAACAATTAACTGAACAACTCTTTGGTAGCCCTCTTTAGAAATTCTTGGTATATTGACAATTACTATCAACTCCCTTCCCCTTCTACTAATTTCTAACACCTCATTATGATTTGTTTTTCTTATCTTGTCTTATGAATTACTCTTTCCATCTTTTTGAGGCCTTATCTGTTTACTTTTCTTCCTTTTTCCTCTTTTGTCTTTCTCTTCCTTTTGAAAATTATTTTGATATTTTTCATCACTTCCATTTCCAAATAGACCCTTCCCTACTTCTTCCTCCAGAAAGTAATTTCTTATTAAAATAGTATTTTTCCCAATTGCATTTAAGGACAATTAAAAAAAATGTAATAAACATTTTTATTTATAGTTTTGGGTTTCAATTTTTATCCCTTCTTCCTTCCCTCCACTCTACCCTCCCTGAGGCAGCAAGCAATCAGATATGGGTTACACATGTATGATTAAGTGAAACATTACCATATTTGTCATTTTGTACAAGAAAGCTTGATTAAAAGAAAAAAATGAATGAAAGTGAAAAAATAGAATGCTTCAGTCTGTGTTCCATCAATATCAGTTCTTTCTTTGGAGGTAGATAGTATGTTTCATCAATAGTCCTTTGGGATTGTCTTGGATCATTGAATTGTTGAGAATAGTCAAGTCATTCACAGTTCTTCATCAAACACTATTGCTGTCTCTGTGCAAGGTGTTCTCTTGGTTCTGCTTACTTCACTATACATCATTTCATACATGTCTTTCTAGGCCTTTCTGAAGTCATCTTGTTTGTCATTTCTTGTAGTACAATAATATTCCATCACCATCATATACCACAGTTTGTTTAGCCATTCCCAATTGATGGGCATTCCTTTGATTTCCAATTCTTAGCCACCACAAAAAGAGCTGCTATAAATATGTTTTGTACAAATAGGTCTTTTGATTAAAGACAATTTTTAACATCCATTTAAGATTTTTTTTGGTTCCAAATTTTCTTCCTCCCTTATTTCCTTCCCCCTAAGATGGTAAGCAATTTGATATAGGATTTGCATTTGTAATCACATAAAACATATTTCCATATTAGTCATGTTGTAAAAGAAGGATCAGACCAAAAGAAAAGAATCACACACAAAAGAAAATGAAAGTAGTATGCTTCAGTCTGCATTTGGACTCCATAGTGCTTTCTTTGGATGTGGAGAGCATTTTCTATCATGAGTCTTTTGGAATTGTCTTAGATCATTGTATTGCTGAGAAGACCTAAGTTGTTTATAGTTGATCATTGCACAATATTGCTGATACTATGTGAAATGTTCTCCTGGTTCTGTTCACTTAACTTTGCATCAGTTCAGGTAAGTCTTCCACGTTTTTCTGAAACTATCCTGCTCATAATTTCTTATGGTACAATAGTATTCCATTGGATTCACATACCACAACTTGTTCAACCATTCCCCAGTTGATGGCCATCCCCCTCAATTTCTAATTATTTGCCATCACAAAAACAGTTGCTATAAATATTTGTGTGCATGTAGGTCCTTTCCCCTTTTTAATGATCTCTTTGGGTTACAGACCTATTTGTTGTTTTGCTGGATCAAAGGATATGCACAGTTTGATTGCCTCAGATACTTACTAGCTGTGGGATCCTGGGCAAGTCATGTAACCATGTTTGCCTCAGATTTCTCATTTTTCAAATAAGCTGCAAACCAACCAACCAACCAAACAAACAAATAAAGAAATGAAGAAATAAACAAACAAATATATAAACAAATAAATAAGCTGCAGAAGGAAATGAGAAACCATTCCAGTCTCTTTGCCAAGAAAACCCTAAATAGGGTTGTTATGGGGAAAATATGTGGTTTGGGATAGGGGTTCTTAGGAATTCCTCTTTAAAGAATTACACCTGGGATCCACTTGAGGACTTGCTGTGTGAATAAGAGTTCAGTGTTTACCCAGGTGCTATATAAGTTCTAAATGGTGCAAATATGCATTGCAGACAAAATTGTTTATTTTTATGCAGCAGTTAATTTATAATATGTTGTTGTTTAGTCATTTCAGTCCTGTATGCCTCTTCATGACTCCATTTGGGCTCTTCTTGGCAAAGATACCACAGTGGTTTGCCATTTTCTTCTCTACTCACTTTACAGATGAGGCCACTGAGGCAAACAGGGTTAAGTGACTTGTTCAGAATCACACCATTAGTAAGTGTCTGAGGCCAGATTTGAACTCAGGTCTTCTTGAGTTCAGACTTGGTGCTCTAACCACTGAACCACCTAACTGCCAATAATGTGTCTACCTTGCACAAAAATTTTCTGTGGTTCCCTATTGTTCTTTAGATGAAATATTTAGCCTTGCTTTTAAAGCCTTTCATAATCTAGCCCTAATATCCTTTTCTAGACCCATTGCTCTCCTTCACATATTCTATGCTTTAGGCAAAGTGGCCCACTAGCAATTTCTGTATCTCAGCATCCCATCTCCTACCATTATTTCATAGGCTTCCTGGAATGCCTGGAATTTACCCCCTCTTCACTCCTTAGCTTCCTTCAGGTCTCAGCCTAGGTGTCACATCCTATGGGAAGCCTTTCTGATTCCCTAATCATTAGTGCTGTCTTCTTCCTCAAAGTATATTGAATTTATTTTTCATCTGAAAGGTCAGGTTATTTAGAATTGCTTTTAGTAATCACATTTTGCTAACAATCCACTGAAGTCCAGAAACTTCTGTTCTGCTTGGGAATGTGATCTGTTGCAATTCAAAATAATGTTGCTGTGTCCTTATCTGTGATATTTATCTCAGGTACAAGTACAAACTATGAATTGTAGGAATTCAACAAATTCCAATTACTGTCATTTTTGTTGAAACATGTAGGTGGCGGGGTGAGGATAGCAGCTGTTATTTGAAACTTTTGACAGTTGTTTTTGTCATTTTTCATTATGGTTATAGGAACACAAGATTTAGAACAGGAAGTGAACTCAGGGATGTTGTTGTTCAACTCCATCATTTTACAAATGGAAAAAGAGAGATTGAGAGAAGTATAGAGACTTGACCAAGGTCATGCAGGCATGACTTTGAATCATAGGATTCAAACACAGGTCCTAGGACCCTAAATGTCTAGTATTATTTCTACTAAGCTATGTTGGAATTTATAGTGTATAAAATTTAAATTACTAGATTTTAAAAAGTTATTTTTATTTTCAATTTAACAATTATAAAAAAAGAACAATTCCATATTAAAAGCAGGACAGAAAAAGAGGACTATATATTAAAAACATAAAGCCTCTTATTTAAAACTTGCCTTTTAAAAAAGTATATAGGGGGCCAAGATGGTGGATTAAAGGCAATCATCCAGCTGAACTTTCCCAACAATCTCCTCCAAACAACTTTAAAATAATACTGTAAAGCCTAAAATTCTAACTGTGACATCTAAAAAATCTAATTTGTAGCCACCTTAAATTAGAAGCTTTAGCACCAGTCTTTGGGCATTAAGCATTTATTAAAGCATATTAAGGGTTAACAAAGAGAAACACGTGGAAAAAGAAAGAAATGGAACCTTGCTCCTTGCACCTGAAGCTGCTCCTTGTACCACCTTGAACCGCAAGCCTTCTCTGCGGGCTGCCCAGGCATGGTCCCTACACACACAGAGCTCCAAGCTAATTGGCTGATAGCATTGATGGACAAGACCCACAGGCAGTAGACATAACTTCCTGATGTCTATCTGACCTTCGAAACCCCAGAAAGGTCACAATGTCTTTCTCAACAGGATGGTGGTGCTCTAATTCTCACAATACCTCAAATCACATTTTATAGTGACTGAGCCAATAAAATGTCATGGTGAGACATTTTTCTGGTCTAAGAAAACTTAAGAGGTTAGCAGGAGAATACAGTGATAAGGGACAGAGGCTTATCCAGAGCCCATCAAGGCAGCAGGGGTGTTTCGGCTATAGCAGCAACTTCAGGATCTCTCAGGCCAGAGATAGTAAGGGGCTCAGACAGCCAGTCAGAAAGAGATTATAGAAGATCTTATGCTGGCACTGGGTAGAGCTGGCACCTATTGGCAACCCTATTGTCCATACACAGTTCTGTGTAGTTCCAGGGCAGAGAAGAGCACTGGTGGTCAGTCACAACGGAGCAGGGGCCCTGATCACAGTTCCAAAACAAAGAGGAATGCTAGCACTTGTGACTGCAGGGAATAAGGGCTCCTTCCTGGGTGAAGATAAGAGTACAGACCAAGAAAACAGTGACCATGCTTTTCTCAGGATCACAACACCTTAGAAGCACCAAAAACTTGTAGACCCACATAATTAGCTCTGCAAACAGCAGCACAAAAACCCCTAAGGCTTGGGAGAGTGCCTCCCCACCCCAAGATAAACTGAGCCCAACTTTAATATCATGTTCAAACAAGAAATAGGCTGGAAAAATGAGCAAACAACAGCAAAAAAGAATGTGGCCATAAAAAGCTAATGAAGTGGCAGGAAAAAACCAAACTATAAACTCAGAAGAAAACAACAATGTGAAAAATAACTACCAAAAAAAAAAAAAAAAGCTTCAAAGATAAATGCTAATTGAATGCAAGCCCAACAAAAATTCCTGGAAGCATTGAAGAAAGAAATATGTATTAGAGGAAAAAATGGTAAAAGAAATTAGTGTGAGGCAAGAAATTTGTCAAAAGAGAACTAACAGCTTGGTAAAAAGAGGTATTAAAAATACTGAAGGAAATAACTCCTTTAAAAAAAAATAGAATTAGGGGCAGCTAGGTGGTACAGTGGATAGAGCACTGGCCCTGGATTTAGGAGGACCTGAGTTCAAATCTGGCCTCAGACACTTGACACTTACCCTGGGCAAGTCAACCCCAATTGCTTCACCAAAAAAAAAAAACAAAAAACAAACAAACCCAAAAAAACAACTAGCCAAATGCTAAAAGAGGGACAACAATCCACTGAAGAGAACTCCTTAAAGAGCAAAATTAGCCAAATGGAAAAAAAAAAAGGTACAAAATCTCACTAAAGAAAATAATTCCTTTAAGATTAGAATTGAGCAAGTAGAAGTTAATAACTTCATGAGAAATCAAGAAACAATAAAACAAAGTCAAAAGAATGAAAAAATAGAAGAAAATGTGAAATATATTATCAGAAAACAACTGGCCTGAAAAAGAGATTGAGAAGAGACATTTTAAGAATTATATAATATAATAAATAAATTTGATGTAAGAGGATATAATGTGATACAATACAACACAATACAATGTAATGTAATGTAATAATATAACCTAATTAATATAATATAACATAACACAACATAACATAATATAATAATTGTAAAGAAGAGCCTAGGTATCATATTTTAAGAATTATCAAAGAAAACTGCCCCAATATCTTAGTACCAGAGAGTAAAATAGAAATTGAAATAATCCACTGATTGCCTCCTAAAAGAGATCCCAATATGGAAACCCCAAGGAATGTTATAGTCAAATTCCAGAACTCCCATATCAAAGAGAAAATATTGCAAGCAACCAGAAAGAAACAATTAAAATATTATGGAGCCACAGTAAGGATCACACAGGATTTAGTGGCTTCCACTATAAAAGAGTGGAGGACTTGGAATATGTTATTCTGGAAGGCAAAGGAAGTAGGAATGAAAGCAAGAATAATGTATCCAGAAAAACTGAGTGTATTCGTCAGGGGAAAAATGAATACTTAAGAGCTGAATAAAAATGTTGACATTCAAAGATCAGATTCAAAAGAATCATAAAAAGGTAAACATGGAAGAGCAATGGTAAGAGACTCAATAAAGTTCAACTTTATAATTTCATGTGGGAAGATGATACATATAACTCCTAAGACTTTTATCATTATTAGAGCAGTTAAAAGGAGTTTATATAGAACGTGAGTCAATTATGTTGGAATGAACTCTGAAACAAACAAAGGGGTGAAAAAGAGGGCTACACTGCAACATAGGGGAGGGGAGAGGTAGAATGGGGAATTTTTTCTCATATATATAATGTATATATATATATATTTTTTTTCCCCAGATTTCTCTGAAACCATTCATTTTGTCTATTCTTATAGCATAATATTCTTTTACATTCATTTATATGTCTCATATATATATATATATACACACACACACAGATACTATATATGTGTATACACACACACACATATATGGAAATAGGCAAGGAAAGGAAAGAGAAAAGGGGAGAGGGGATGATAAAAAGGAGGGCAGATTAAAGGAGGAAGTGTTAGAAGCAAAATAGATTTTTGAGAAGGGACAGGATAAAAAGAGAGAGGAAGAAAGAGGAAAAAATGGGATGGAGGGAAATTCACAGTAGTCATAACTGTGAATGTGAATGGAATGAGATAACCCATAAAAACAGCAGAATGTAATAACAACTAGAATTCAACAATTTGTTATTTCTAAGAGACATACTTGAAACAGAAAGACAGAGTTAAAATAAAGGACTAGAGCAGAATCTAATATACTTCAGCTGAAATAAAAAGGGCATGGGTAGCAGTGTGATTTCAGACAAAGCAAAAGCAAAAATAGATCCAAATAAAGGAGCTAATCAGAGAAACTACATTATGCTGAAAGGTACTGTAGACAATGAAGTATAAAAATTTAGAGTGCGTTTCTCTGATGAAGACCTTATTTCTCATATATATGCCAAATATAGAACTGAGTTAAATTTATACAAATAAAAGCCATTTACCAATTGATAAGTGGTCAAAGATTATAAACAGTCAGTGTTCAGAAGAAATCAAAGCTATAGTCTATAATCATATGAAAAAAACCTCTAAATCACTGATTGGAGAAATGCAAATTAAAACAACTCTGAGGTACCACCTCACACCTATCAGAAATGACAAATGCTAGAAGAGATAAAAGGAAAATAGATACACTAATGAACTGCTGGTAGAGTAGTGAACTGCTTCAACCATTTTGGAGAACAATTTTGAACTAGGCCCAAAGGGATATAAAACTGTGCATACCCTTTGATCCAGCAATACCACTACTAGGTCTGTATTTCAAAGAGATCAAAGAAAAATGAAAAGGCCACCCACCCACATACATAAACACTCACACATACCCACCCACAGACAAAATGGTAATAGCAGCTCTTTTTTTTTTCTTCTTATTGTGGTGGCAAAGAATTGGAAATCATGGTGATGCTCATCAATTGAGGAATGGCTGAACAAGTTGTAGTATTATGATTGTGATGAAGTACTATTGTGATATAAGAAATGGTGAGGGGGTGGTTTCAGAAAAATATGGCAAGATCTATTTGAACTGAAGCAAAGTGAAGGGAGGAAAAGCCAGCAGATCATTGTGCAGAGTAACAGCAATATTGTAATGATTATCAACTGTGAAAGACTTGGCTACTCTGATCAATACAATGATACAAAGGACCTATGATGAAAAAAAAATGCTGTCCACCTCAGAGAGAGACCTGATTAACTGAGTGGATATTCAAGTATAATTTTCTCACTTTATTTTATTTTATTTTTTGCTTTTTGGGGAAATATGTCTAATTTGGAAATATTTTTTCATGATTTCACATGTATAATTTATATCACATTGCTTAGCTTCTCAGTGGGTGTGAGAGGAGATGAGAGAGAGGGAGAGAATTTGAAACTCAAAATTTAAAAAGAAAACAATATTAAAACAAATAAATTATATATATATATATATTCAACATGCTACTTTCCAAGCTGACCTACTTGTCTATGTTTCTCTTTGAACTTTATTCAGTTTTTTTCCTGTGCATTAAGAATAAATGACTTCAATGACTTTCTCTTTTTTTTTTATTGTGACCATATTGTTAGCTTGCCCTCTTACCCTACCTTTACCCCCACAAAAGAAACATAATTCTTGTAACAAATGAATATAGGCAAGCAAATCAAATGCAAGTTTCATATGGTACTTTGAGGTCATCATCACCTCTGTGAGGAGATAGGTAGCATGCTTCATTATCATTCTTCTGGAGTTGTCAGTCATTCAATTGTTTTACTTGGTAATTTTGTAGTTATTATAGAAATTGTTCTCCTGTGTCTACTCATTTACTTTTCCTTAGTTCATAATAGTTTTCCAGATTTCTCTGAAACCATTCCTTTTGTCTTCTTATAGCACAATATTATTCCTTTACATTCATTTACCCATAATGTGTTTGGCCATTCCCTAGTTGGTGGACACCCTAGATGTAAGTCTTTTTCTTTTTTCTTTAATCTCTTTGGGGTATCGATCTAGTTATGATATTACTGAGTTGAATGACATATGGTTTAATGACTTTTGAGGTTTAGTTCGAAATTACCATCCAGAATGGCTGGACCTATTCATACTACCACCACACTCCATTATCAGTGCATTACTGTGACTATTTTCCCCCAGCCCCTCCAACAACTGTTATTTTTCTCCTCTCCTCTCCTTTCCTCTCTTCCTCCTCTCCTCTTTTCCTCTTTCTCTCCTTCTCCTCCTCTCTTCTCCCCTCCTTCCTCCCTTCCTTTCTTTTTGGTCATTAAGGTTACTCACTAGTGTTGAAGACAGAATTTGAACTCAGATCTTCCTGAGGATAGGAACTGAAAAGAATTAGGGGTCAGTCTGACCAGAAGGTAAAATGATGGAGTAAAGGGCTCTTTATCATGTCCCTTGACTTTAACTGCCCGTTGTCCTCTTCTAAGGCCATCTGTGAGGTATAAAGTATAGACCACAGCAATGAAGTGGTACCTCTCTGTGAAAAAAAAAGTGGTGTGCTCTCCCTCCCACCCACCCACCAGATCTTTGTATCTGGAGCAAAGCACCAAGTGCTCCACCCAATTTATGGTTCTGTCTTTAAGGTCCCTTCCATGTGCAATGATCCCTAGTACAGTGGCACTCCTTCATATGTGGGAGCATATGACTTGCAATTGCCTAAATGATAATGGGTTCTTAAACAGTAATATCCATTTATCTATTTCCTAATAAATCTCAAATCTTTCCTCCCAAATCTCTTAGCTAGTTATTTGCATGATATTCTTCTCCTGGACTATTAGTATAATATTTGAACTTATGTAAGAACAAACCATGTTATATTGAAAGTCTACTTTATATCTACTTGAATAGATGATAGGATCATCATTTTAGAACTGGGAGGGACCTTGGAGGTTAATCTAGTCCAACTCCCTGATTTTACAATGAAGAAACAGGTCCAGTAAGTTTAAGTGACTTGGTCACAGAGTTAGTAAGTGAAAGAGTTAGAATATGAATTCAGGTTCAGACTTCACATCCAGTGATTATTCCACTAGGCCATCACTAGGCAAATGAATTCAGATGGAGAAGTGCCTGATGAATGCTATTCATTCATCTATTGTCATCTCAGCATACCTGGAATCAGCCCTTTGCTTTTCCGTAGTGCTTCTAAGGGCTCTTATCCCAGGCTACTGTTAATTAGTTTTTTGGCTTTTGAAGAATGACCAACTGTTATTTATTTCCTGGATAAGCCTGAGTGTACTTTGGGTTTTTGGCCTTGGAGATTTTATGTGACTTTAGTCCACACTGCATCTTTAGAATATGATGTTTCATCATTGTCCCTTTCATACAGGGTTGATTGGTTAATGATAGGTTCTACTTCTTACCTCCATAAATGCAACCAACACATATTTAATCAGAAGTCGCTAATGATACCATTTTTTTTTAGTGAGGCAATTGGGGTTAAGTGACTTGCCCAGGGTCACACAGCTAGTTAAGTGTTAAGTGTCTGAGGCCGGATTTGAACTCAGGTACTCCTGATTCCAGGGCCGGTGCTCTATCCACTGTGCCATCTAGCTGCCCAAATGATACCATTTTTGCTTATCTACGTCCTTGTCTTCCATTCTTCTCTTTTTTCCCCCTGCCAATATTTTGGCTAGTTCTCTCTGCTTGTTAGCACATTTCCCATAAATGGCATCTTCCCCCCTCCCCCCCATCAAAGACAAAGGATGCCAATCTGTCAAATGCTGCTTCTGATTAGAACCTCTGAAAAAGGTTTGCTGGAGAGGACTTTGAAGCTAATGACTAAAATGAAGTTGGAGGATTATCAATGGATTTCATTTATCCCTATTATCCCTGGGCCCTGGGGGATGTCTTGGCTGCTGTGATAGCCTCTTCTGTCTTCAGATTAGGCTTTCAAGAACTTTTTCCCCTTGCATAAGTTTCCCTCAGGGGTCCAAATTAATTCTGCTAATGAAGCAACACGGTTATATGCATGATAGCTTAGAGGACATTGAAGCAGGGACAACTGTAATGTTGGAAATTAGTTCAAGGAGAGCCAGTGTGCACCCATGAATAAGGTACACGAAGCCTTTAGAATGATTTGCTTATGACTAACCCCAGTGTGGCAGTGGGCTTTTGGCTGCAACAAGACATTTTGCTGGCGTGTAACCTTCTCATTTCCAAGAAGCTTATTTAAACGAGTACAAACAAGACCTTTCCAACTCTGACTAGTTCTGAGAAAAAAATGAGTTTTGCAGAAGACCTTGACTATGGCCTTTTCAATGAGTACTTAAATGGCTTCATGGTCTCCAAGGTAAGAATGTTATATAATGTAACAAGTTGTTGGGAGAGAAACATTTTATTTTGTAACTGTAGGTTGGCTAAGATGTATCAGTATAACTGAGTAGTTGAATGATAGTCATTCTTTAATGGTGATCAGGGTTTACTACAATTCTGAAAAAAACAAACAAAACAACACAACCCAATAGCAGAGATGTGCTAAGTCAGCTTTGGAACCTTTACTCAGATAACAAAGCATGTTCTAGCCAGGATAATTCAATGTCTATTGTTATCTGTCCAAGGTCTTTCAGTAAATATGGTTCAGCCATGGTGATAAGACCAATTTATTTTATGCCAGTCAGTCAATAAATATGAAGTGCCTACTTTGTACCAGACACTGTGCTAAGCATAGGGGATACAAAGAAAGGCAAGAGACAGTCCTTGCCCTTGGTGGGCTTACAATCTAATGGGGAAGAAGAAAGGGAAACACCTATGTACAAACGATGGATTGAAGAGAAACTGGAAATAAATAACAGAGGGAAGGCAATAGAATTAAGGGGAATTGGGAAAGACTTGATAGAAAGTAGAATTTTAGTTGGGACTTGAGGAAGCCAAGGAATTCAGACAGCAGAAATGAGGAAGGAGAGTCTTTCTTGCATGAGGGACCCCCAGTGCTAATTTGCAGGTGGTTGGATGTCAGGCTATTACTATGATTTCCTGTCCTGTCCTGTCCTGTCCTGTCCTCTCCCTTTCTTTTCTTTTTTGGACTTCCTCCTGATGTTTTCATTGTAGAGAGCTTTCTCTACCAATATAGATCACATCCTCCATAACATATAGCATGGCCCAGAGCACTCGATTCAGTGACTCATCTATATTCATGTCATATGGACAAATATGGCAAAGATAGGACTTGGACTCAGGTCTTCTGCACTCTGAGGTCAATAATCTATTCACTTTGCCAATACTTTTCAATTATAGTTCTTATAAAAATCAGAAGGTGATTAAGGTATAATAAAAATCGGTTTAATGTAGGAACCTTGGAAATATAGATGGATTTTTGCGTCACTAAACATCTCTGACAAGCAGAATGAGAGGCTCAGATTTAGTCTGTGTGAGTAGACATTAGGATAATCATATGCTTTCCTTGTCACATCTAAAGTCTTTCATGACATTTCCCAGAAAATCACTAGGTTGTTCTTGATGGGCAAGACTATGATACACACACACACACACACACACACACACACACAAAAGGTCCCCATTTGCTTAATGTAACATTCATGGCTTTGTTAGAGCAAAAAACAAAATGGTAAGACTTTGGTAACTTGTCATAAGTTGGGACAAAAGAAGAAATTAAGATGTAATGAACTTATAGCCCAAGATATGCTTAAAGGCAACCACATATGTTACTCATATATATGACTTTGCAATTTCTTTTTGGCAAAAAAAGTGTTTTTTGTTTGTTTGTTTGTTTTGTTTTGTTTTGTTTTTTTTGCCTGGAGGTTTTTTCTATAATTAACTTGCTAGGAACTCATTCCAACTGCAAAAAATTCTTCAGGAATTTCACTGTCCAGTATCTTTCTCCTGCCTGAGCTGGTGATTCATAATTTCATTTGTGAGTATGGCTTTTTTTTTTTTTTGGTCTCTGTTTTCATTCCATTAGGCCAGCAGTCCTTAAAGTGTGGGCCCCTAGGAGTTCACAAGATCAAACTAATTTTCATAATAACACTAAGGCATTTAAATTTCTTTTAGAGCAAATATTTATTATAGATATAATTCACTCAAAGACTGTGGGATGCTCAATAATTTTTGAGTGTAAAGGGGTCTTTAGACCAAAGGTTTGAGAACCACTGGGCTAGGTGGTTTCAAGAAGTACTTAAGTGCTACCGAAGTTGAAATAGGGAGGGAAGGTACTTGGAGAAACCTTGTCTATTAAGACTCAGCTGCTTAAATTCCTTTTGCTTCTCCTTTCCTTTCTGTATTTATCACTGCAAAGGTTTACATTAGAAACACAGTATCTCCCTGCATTTATCACTGAAAAAGTTTGTATTTGAAACATAATAGCAAATATACTTTCCTCCTAGTCTTCCCCCTGCCCCGCACCCCTGCTTTTGGTTTTAGACACTAAAAGGCAGCAAGATGTAATGAAGAAAATACTACATTTGGAGTTGGGAGAACACTGAGGACCTGTCTTTGCTAAGTTCTAACCATGTGATCGAGGACTGATGTTTTCTTGTCTAAAAACCGAGGATAAAATTTACTACCTAACTCACAGGGTTGTGGTAGGAAAGCAAAGTGCTTTGTAAATAATAGATATTGTTGAACATTTCTTTTCCCTCCTATCCTCCCTCCCCCACCAGCTAATGACCCCATACCTTATGGGACCAGTTAATTTTTCAGGAGAATGTTCAACTCTATATACAAAGCTCAGTGAAAAAGCATTGCATCTCTCTCTCTCTCTCTCTTTTTGGTGAGGCAATTGGGGTTAAGTGACTTGCCCAGGGTCACACAGCTAGTAAGGGTCAAGTGTCTGAAGCCAGATTTGAACTCTAGGGCCGGTGCTCTATCCACTGTGCCACCTAGCTGCCCCAAATCTCTGCCCTCCCCTCCCCCATATCGCTTAACCCATTAAGCTCCCAGTATTTTCCCCAGAAGAATGAAGCATCCTAACTCTTTCTTTCTTTCTTTCTTTCTTTTTTTTGCTTTGCTTGTTACAAGGCTATGTTCACTGCCTGTGAATTGGGAGTGTTTGACCTCTTGGAATCTGAAGGGTTCCTGACCTTCAATGTCATTGCTGAACGCTTAGGCACCAATTCCCATGGAATGGAGCAATTACTTGATATCTGTGTGACCCTGAAGCTACTAAAGGTGGAAATGAAGAAAGGAAAAGGTAAATATAATAGGAATAGGGTCCCCAAAGGAATGTATTTATTATTTGAAATTACAATGCCCCAAAGTTGGGGAAGCAGTGTGGTGCAATAGAAGCAGCACAGGCTCTGTAGTGAGAGGATTTGGGTTCACATCCTCTGACACTATCTGTGTGACCTTGGGAAATTCATTTAACCTCCCTGTGTTCCACTTCCTTCACCTATGAAATGAGTGAGTTGGACTAGTTGAATCTGAGGTTGTTCCTGCATTGCAAATATGATCATATGATTCGGAAGGGCCATTTTTGCTACACCATATTCTAGCAGGTGTCACGGACAGGTAGTGATGGGAAAATAAGAAGTTTTAAAAAGGTGGAGTCAATGAATTAGCACATCACCTTTTTAAGGCTTAGGGACACCTAGTAATAAGCTTAGAGAAGTTCAGATAAGGTTTAATATTGGTGACAAAAAGATTATTTAAAATCTTATTTGAGGGGGCAGCTAGGTGGTGCAGTGGATAAAGCACTGGCCCTGGATTCAGGAGTACCTGAGTTCAAATCTGGCCTTGGACACTTGACACTTACTAGCTGTGTGACCCTGGGCAGGTCACTTAACCCCCATTGTCCCACAAAACAAAAAAAAGAAAAAAATTGAAAAAAAACTTATTTGAAATAAGAAACCAAAACCCACTCTTAAATCTTAAGGAGATCTTGATCAAAGGAGAAGAATGAAGAAATCTGGTTCTCAGTAGGAGCAGTGGAGCTGCAGTGCTTATAAATGGGGCATGTAGCTACTGAGCTAATGGCAGACCTGGAACCAAGATAGGACATGACATAGATGGGCTGTCTTGGACAAT
Source organism: Dromiciops gliroides (assembly GCF_019393635.1). Classification (NCBI taxonomy): domain Eukaryota; kingdom Metazoa; phylum Chordata; class Mammalia; order Microbiotheria; family Microbiotheriidae; genus Dromiciops; species Dromiciops gliroides. The sequence goes on along the minus strand of NC_057863.1, from coordinate 240,662,174 downwards.
TGTATACTCTAGGATGGATTTTCATTCATTTAAATTTCAGATTATTAAGGAATGCTGGGCCTAAGCCTGGCAGGGCTGTGTTTTGGGATACATTCATAGGACTTCTTTTGAGGATACAGGTAGAAAGTATTGTGCTGGATTCTATGGACTCTTGCATTATATACCTTGTAAAATAATCTTTAGTATTTTATAAATTGTAAAGCAATATGTAAATGTGAGATAATATTAAATGTCTAATAGGAAGTTGGTTATTTGCTATCTGAAAGATAGTATAGCTGAGTGGTTTAGAGAGACAACCTTGGAGTCAGGAAGACCAGGCTTAGAGTCTTATCTCTGTGACACACTAATTGAATGATGATGGAAGGTCACTTTATCTCTCAGGACCCCAGGTAACTTTTTTTTTGGGACAATGAGGGCTAAGTGACTTGCCCAGGGTCACACAGCTAGCAAATGTCAAGTGTCTGAGGCTAGATTTGAACTCAGGTCCTACTGAATCCAGGGCCAGTGCTTTATCCACTGCACCACCTAGCTGTACCCAGATAACTCTTTAAGACTGTAAATTATAGGTAATTTGCTGATCTGCATGTGTGCAGAGAGCTTACGGCTTCAAACAAAAAAAAAAGATATGACATTGAATATAAAGATATAGTAAAAGAACACTAACTTTGACAAATTCAAGGCATCTGGCCCAAATGAATTGTATCCTCAGGTACTGAAAGAAATAATTTATATGATTGCTGAACCATTGTCAGTGACATTTGAAAAATCATGGAGCATTGAAAAGGCAACCCAGGGTTTGAGATTGGCAAATTTCTGATTTTCAAAAAAAGAGAATAGAGCTTTTAAAATGTAGGCCAGTGAACTTGACTTCAATTCCTGAAAAAAATTGTTAGTAAAGAGAGAGTTAGAAATAGAAGTGGTGATCACAAAACACCAGCATGCCTTCAGCAAAAAAATAGATCGTACTAGACCACCCTTATTTCCTTACTAAGCTAGTAGATCAAGGCAATGCTAAATTTATGGTTAATCTAGGTTTTAGAAAAGTATTTGATAAAGAATCTCATGCTATTCTTGTGGAAAATTGGAGAGATTTTGACTGGATATTTTGAGGTACATTAAGAGCCAGACTCTGAAAGTAGTTGTTAACAGATCAATGGCAACTGTGGAATTCTAAGTGATCTATGCCCAGCTCCTGGCTTTTTAACATTTTTGTCAGTGACTTAGATAAAAATGTAGTTGGGATGCTCCTCACATTTTCAATGCCACAGGTTTAGATGGGATGACATAGGGTGACAGAGACAGGATTCAAAAAGACCTCAATTGGTCATAATTTGGGGCTGAATCTAACAAATGAAATTTAATAGGGTTAAATTTAAAGTGCTAAAAAATCAGCTTAATAAGTACATGATGGGAGATATTTGGTTAGACAGTAGTTTGAAAAAAAAATCCTGGATGTCTTAGAAGAATGAAAACTCAATAGGATTCAACAATGAGATATGGCAGTCAACAAAAAAAGAAAGTGATATTAGGCTATATTAAGAGATGAATATTTTATAGAAATAAGGAAGCAATAATACATCTGTTTTCTGTCCTGGTCAGACCAAATTTGGAATGTTGGGTTCAGTTTTATATATCACATTTTTGGAAAGACATTGATGAACCAGAGTTCGATCAGAGGAGGGCAACCAGACTAGAGAAGAGTCTAGAGTTCATGTCATAAAAGGATTGATAGAAGGAACTAGGCATACCGTATAGAAGACTTAGGGGTGCATGATAATTTTCCTCCAGTATTTGGAGTTTGATAAGACACCTATATACCCTTTATCCTACTACTGACGTCATGTGGATGGATTTCTCAGGACATATGCTCCTTTTCTGCTCTGAGAAATAGTATCAAAGGATGCATAATTCTCCTTATTTTTTTGTTAGCTCCAAGACCCAGTCATGATAGAACTTTTGGCAGTGTCAAATCTATCTCTATAACTATATATCCAATAAACACCTGAACTCCATTCCCAATTAGTACAACAACAAATGCTGGTGTTTAACACAGTTTAGAAAGACAAAGTAAGCATTATAAACAAAGAAAGGTAAACAGATATACTCAGAGGGAAAGGCTTGAATTAGTGATTAGAGAGAAAGGAGGGAAGATAGGTAGCACAGTGGCTAGAGTGCCAGGCCTGGAGTCAGGAAGACTCATCTTCCTGAGTTGAAATATGGCCTCAGACCCCTACTAGTTGTGTGACCCTGGACAAGTGATGTAACCCAGTTTGCCTCAGTTTCCTCATCTGTAAAATGAACTGGAGAAGGAAATGGCGAGCCACTCTACTATCCTTGCCAAGAAAACTCCAAATGATATCACAAAGAATCAGACATAACTGAAAAACTATTGAACACACAGGAGAGAAAGGTGATACAAACCCACCACCTTTGGGTCCAGGAGTATTTTTTCTCACAGCTTCTGCCCCAATGCACATGATGCTGATCAGTCCAAGCAGTCTCACTCACAGAGCCCTAGCCCTTTTCTTTTTGGTGGTTTCCCCTCTCCAGACTTCCTTTCTTCAAGCTCCATGTAGCTTGTCTGTTACCTGAATTCAGTGAACTTTCCAAAGTCACCTAGAGCTGTGGCCTATTATTCTTCATCCTTTATTGCTTTCTTTCTGATTCACTCAAAGGGCCCAATTTGCACCTCATAAAGGGATCCCCTGGTGAGGCTGAATTTTTATAGTTAATTTAACAACTCATTATCTCATCTCTTTTCTGTGATCAGGTCTGTGAAAAATCAGCTACCTTACACTTACATCAAGTTTCTTCTACCAATTCTGTTTCTTGACAGGACCATAGGATTTTAGAGCTGGAAAGGAACTAAGGCACCAACTAATCCAGTGGTACCAAACTCAAAAAGAAAAAGGGGCCACTAAACTGTACAGAGAGATCTCTGTGGGTATATTGACTTCGAAAACCACATGTTAATATATGTTTTGTGGTCATTTTTATTTATTTTATTAAATATATTTGAATTACATTTTTCTTTTTCTTTTTTTTTTTTTTTTTTTTTGCGGGGCAATGGGGGTTAAGTGACTTGCCCAGGGTCACACAGCTAGTAAGTGTCCAGTGTCTGAGGCCGGATTTGAACTCAGGTACTCCTGAATCCAGGGCTGGTGCTTTATCCACTGCGCCATCTAACTGCCCCTCAATTACATTTTAATCTGGTTTGGGCAGCCTTCAGGAGTGTTGTGGGCCACATTCAACCAATGGGATGTGTTTATTTTTTTTCCTACATCTGATCTCATCCACACCCATTTAATTTTAAAATATTTTATTGATGTTCTTTTTTGGGGGGGTGGGAACAGGGCAATGAGGGTTAAGTGACTTGCCCAGGGTCACACAGCTAGTTTCAAGTGTCTGAGGCCAGATTTGAACTCAGGTCCTCCTGAATCCAGGGCTGGTTCTTTATCCACTGTGCCACCTAGCTGCCCCCCATACCCTTTTAAAGATCAAGAAACTGATATTCAGAGAGTTTAACTAATGATTCAAGGTCACACAGCTAATTGGAATTAGAGCAGGAGCTAGATTCCAGGGCTTCTGACTCTCAATTCAGTGCTTTTTAAAAAAAAATGTAAAATATGAGCATATTAGTCATTTGCATAAGAAACTCGAATAAAAGAAAAAAAAGAAAGAAAGTGAAAATAGCCTGCTTTAGTCTGTGTTCAATGAATTTAAATTCTTTCTTTGGAGGTGCTTCATCATTAGTCCTTTGGGATTGTCTTGGATCATTGCATTGCATTGCTGAGAATAGTTAAGTCATTCACAGTTCTTCATTGAATAATATTGCTGTCACTGTGCACAATATTCTCTTGGTTCTTCTGAGTTCACTATACATCAGTTCATATAAGTCTTTACAGGCCTTTCTGAAATCCTGTTTGTCTTTTCTTATAGCAAAATAATATTCCATCACAATCATATACCACAGCATGTTCAGCCATTCCCTAATTGATGGCCATTCTTTTGATTTTCAATTCTTAGCCACCACAAAAAGAGCTGCTATAAATAATTTTGTACAAATAGGTCTTTTTCTCTTTTTCATGATGTCTTTGGAATAGAAACCTAGAAATGGTATTGCTGGATCAAAGGGTATGCAGAGTTTAATAGTTCTTTGGGCATAGTTCTAAATTGCTCTCCAGAATGGTTGGACCAGTTCACAACTCTACCAGCAGTGGATTAGAATCCCAATTTTCCTACATTTCCTCCAACATCCAATGTTTTCTTTTTTCTCTTTCTTTCTTTTTTCTTTCTTTTCTTTTCTTTTCTTTTCTTTTCTTTTCTTTTCTTTTCTTTTCTTTTCTTTTCTTTTCTTTTCTTTTCTTTTCTTTTCTTTTCTTTTCTTTTCTTTCTTTCTTTCTTTCTTTCTTTCTTTCTTTCTTTCTTTCTTTCTTTCTTTCTTTCTTTCTTTCTTTCTTTCTTCCTTCCTTCCTTCCTTCCTTCCTTCCTTCCTTCCTTCCTTCCTTCCTTCCTTCCTTCCTTTCTTCCTTCCTCCCTCCCTCTCTCCCTCTCTCCCTCTCTTTCTTTCTTTCGCTTTTGATATATTTGCCACTCTGATAGGTATGAGGTGGTACCTCAGAGTTGTTTTAATTTTCATCCCTGTCATTTCAGTGCTTTTGCTGTGGTAACATATTGCTTTATATAGACTTTCTATAGTTCTGCCTCATAGGCTTGACATACTGCTATCCAGAAGATTGTGTTGTCTGTAAGATTACAAGATGTGCCTTTTGTCTTTGAGGTATTTTATACTATTATTATGAATCTAACTCCTGACACTTTGTCCAGAGAAGCATTTGTTTATTCATAATTAATTTTTTTAATCTCTAAATTATTTTTCTCCTCATGATAAAACACTGCCTTTATTCTTGAGGTGACTCATTTAATTTTTTTGTGTGTGGCGGGGAGAAGATCTGGGTTTGAAACCCATCTCTCTTACTTATTGCCTCTCTGTGACCTTGTCTAAATAATTTTAACTTCTTAGGGCCTCAGTTTCCTCTTCTCTAAAGAGAAAAGGTTGGACTTTGATGCCACTTCCAAATCTACATTTCTGTGCATCTCAGTTCTGGCACTTACTAGCCATGCAAACTTGGGCGAATCAATCTCTCAGTCTCAGTTACTTTGTTTGTAAAATGCAAATAAAGTAACTTGTGCTATCTTTCTGACAGAGTTATTGTGAGGGAAGCTGGATTCTTTGCCAGGCCCTTTTTTGGCTCTTGTATCCCAGGGCAGTGATGCACTTATTAGACCTTGTTCAACACCCATGTCTGAGTCATTTAAAAAAAATTTAAAAGATTTTCATTTAAAGTTTTGAATTCCAAATTCAATTCCTCCTCCTTCCTTCCTTTCCTCCACCCCTTCCTGAGGCAGTAAGCAATCAGATATAGGTTAAACATGTGCAATTATGTAAAACATTTCCATATTTGTCATTTTGTATAAGAAGATTTGCATTTAATTAAAAAAAGAGGTTTTTACAAAATTAAAAAAAGTTAAATCCAACAGTTTTAACTTGTTTACACATTTACTTATTCCCTCTTTAGTAAATCTAATAAATTGATCAGGCATGATTTTTCTACTAAAGCCACAAAGCTTTAGTTGGTTGATGGTAAATTATCCTACCCTCTTGTACAATGATAGTTTGCTATTTGAGGTAATCTAAATGCTTCAAGGGGATAAATGAACTCAGTACACTTATGATGATGATAAAAGGTAATAATTTTGTTTCCTTTTCAGCTTTATATCAAAACACAGAACTTGCCACCCTGTATCTCACCAAGTCTGGTCCTAAATCCCAGTATAATATGTTACTTTACATGTCTAAAACTACCTACTCATGCTGGAATCACTTAACTGAAGCCATAAGGTAAGGTAGGCAGGATGTTTCAAATAGTGATAGCTTATATCTCTTATGTTCTATTCAGGCTTGTTTGATAACACTTGAAAAGTGAAAAAAAAAGTTATGAGATTTCTTTCAAACATAATCTATTAAATTAATCTGAAGTTGATTTAAAACATTAGTTTACTTTTAAATAGCACTTGGTGGAATTCAATAAACCAGCCCTAGAAGAATAGAATATTTGAATTAAATATAGAAACATCTGTGCTACCTGGCAATGTCTAGAAAGCTATGCTAATGGAGGTGAGTGATGATGTAGGCCATCTAAAAAGGGGCAGGGGGAGATCCTAATATAGTATATATAGGCTTCTTTATGCAAATTTTACATATGCAGCTAGGTCATGTAATAGAGTGGGAGACTTGGATTCAGGAAAATGTGAGTTCAAATCCCACTTCAGATATTAGCTATCCTGGGTCAATTACTTAATCTCTTAGTCTTAGTTTTCTCATCTATGTAAAATGGAGATAGTAGGGTTATTGTGAGGATCAAATGAGATTATATCAGCAAAGCATTTTCCAAACCTTAAAGTGCTTTATAAACTCTAGTTACCCTAATTCTGACTCTGACACCATCATGGTTATTTTTGAATGTGATCGTTTTGTAGGAGATTTTACTAAGATGTCTCATCATGGTTTGGAGGTGAGTCATGGGTTCTCAAAAATTCTTCCAGCCAAGCAAGGTATCTGGGATTCTATTATGTTGAAAAAACTTCAACCATAGTCCTGGTAACAGATTCAGTCTTGTCTGAGGATAAACCTACCTAATCACAGAGAAGTATGTTGTCAGTGGGCTAGGCAGTTGGTGATGGATTCTATGGCTATTGTAACTCGAGACACATGAAAATATAAATTTTCTCCCAGAGCTTCTGCTCCTGCAGTGATAGCAGAAAAGAAGTGGGCAAAGGGTCAGGGTACACTATAAGAATAGAGGAAAAATTTTAGGTCATCTATAAACTTTAACAGTTGGTGCTCTACATGTGACTTTTGTTGTATGGTGGAGGGGATATAATACTGGAAGGCCTGAATAATAGTAATCTTGACATTGTCACTATAAATGAAAAAAAGAATGAAATCATAGCTAAATGGAAGGATGAATCTCAACTTTTCGTTGTATGGGTTAAACCAGAAGAAGTATACCTGCCAAAGATGTTCATGATAGTAATGGAGATGAGTCTCCCATGACATTCCACCAATCTTATGTTTTTTCAAGATTGCTCTTAAGGATTCAAACCTTTTTTTAGTGGCCTCTTATTGAGTATTTTCTTTGGCTCAACTTGAAAAGCAGTGCTTGTTAAGGGAGCCTAGGGCTGGGCATATATATTTTTGAGCTCATTAAGAAAGGGTTTATATGTACTCAGGACTCTGGAACATCTAGTAATAAGCTGATGCTCAGTAAGTACACATAAGTAATAATAGCTTTTTCCCCTCAGGGAAGGAAAAAATCAATATATGAGGACATTTGGTATTCCATCAGATGATCTTTTTGAAGCTATCTACAGGTAAAATTAACCACTCTGATGTTCTGTTCTTTATTTATAATTACTATAGGAGGGAATAAGTAGGAATAAAAACACAAAGTGAAGCTGAGACTTGTGATTATACAACTAATTTTAGCAATGGAGTTAGCCAACCTATATAATTCAGACCTGTGAAGGTTAAAATTACCCAACCTACAATAAAAGAGACTGAGGCAGAGCTCTGAGCCAATGGGACTTTATTAAAGGGTCCATGGTCCCTTCCAGTGAAGTGGATCTCAGATCTTCCTCATGATCTGAGATGCCCCTGGTCCCCAGGACTTTGTTTTCATAGGATTTGATACTTAGATATGCAAAAAAGCATGGTAAAATATAGAATCTCATTGGTTTATGGACTTTGCTCTTGAGGGCCCAAAATTATGCATCAGTCAAAAAATGACATAGCAGCAGGGTCAGAGGTTGGGTGAAGCACAGGGCATCTCCACTGACTAAGTGGTCATAAGATGGTCACCTGCTCATGTTGGACAAGAGAGAGTGTCCTGGGGGTACAAAAATAAGTTGGGAGACTTCCCAAAGAATCAAGGCATGCCACCCATGCTGTGTTTGAACATGGAATTTGAGCAAAACAGTGTGGATATATCTTTGTAAGCATTCTTGTGGTTCTGTAAGTGAGCTTGATAACTAGTAAACAAGTAATGAAAATTACATTAATGTCTGAGGCTCATTATAAAGGCCTACTATAAGAACCTATCTTATCTAATTATACCTATATGATTTATGTAAACTGTCAAATTGTTTAATACTGATTGGAATAGACAAGGGGTCCAAAATGAATCCTTTCTCACAGATCATCTCAAATCATATTTATTTCCTGACTCATCTCAATATGAATATCTACACCAATTAAACCCCTAATCACTTAACTTTAAGTATATAGACAGAGTCTAAAATCTAAATTAACTACTGAGACAATTTCCCTTTGTTTTGATGTATAGTTTTTTCATCAATGTTTGAAGATTGCTTTGATATTAAACTTATATGAAGGTATTTTAGCCATTTGATAAAATGGAAATAAGGAAATAAGTCCTCTTCAATGGTAATAAATGTGTTTCATTATATAAAACTCATCAAGAGAAAGTCACAGAAGGCTTATTGGATCATAAGATCTAATAAGACCAAAATATGAATTTTCAGAAAAAACATGATTAAGATTTATTTCCTAACCTAGGCAAAATCCAATCCGCTACTGATATCCCATTTTTAAAAAGTACATTAGTTAAGGATTGCCTTTAATTACTTTTCACAGTGATATATAGAGTATTTAATGTAGTTTTTTTCTTTTTTCATCTTGTGATTTCATAAGAACAGAAAATGGCATTCCTAAAAAGGAACATTCTCTTTGTTAGGAGGTTTAGAGAATTGTTTGGGGGGCATCGAGAGATTAAGTGAATTACCTAGGACAATATAGCCAGTATTATTAGAGGTGAGACTTGAACCCACATCTTTCTGACTCCAAGGTTGGTTCTCTATCCACTACTTCATACTGTCTCTTGATTTAACATGTGACATAAATATTATTTCAACTACTAGGTCAGAGGAAGAGCTGGTAAAATTCATGCATGGCCTGCATGAGATTTGGAGTATTAATGGCAGAGATGTGATTACGGCATTCGATCTTTCACCTTTCCCCCTCATTTATGATCTTGGTGGTAAGTATTAGCTAAAGAATTAAGAATTACTTCAAATATTCTAGAGGAGTGTTGAGAACCAAGGGCTTTCATGCAGGATGAATAAAAATTATACATGAGAATTAGAACCATGCCATGGGACTATAGGAAAGGAATAAACATTTGTATGGTTCCTACCATGTGCCCAACACTGCATGAAAGGCTTTTACAAATATCATCCTACAACAATCCAGTGAGCTAGATGCTATAATTATCCTCATTTTATAGTTGAGGAAACTGAGAAAAACAGAGGTTAAAGGACTTGCCCAGGATCACACAGCTGGTGAGTGTCTAAGGCTGGATTTGAATTCAGGCCTCTCTGACTCCAGGACCAACGTTCTATCCACTGTATCACCAGCTGCCTCTGGAAGGCAAGAAATGATAAATTCCTTCTAGTTTAAGGTTCAGGCCTTCAAAAAGGCAATCATTTCTAAATTCTTTAGCCCCAAACATTTTCTCTACTTTGTTGGCTCATTTATTAGAGATTTTAGACAGGCTAGGGTGATGTGTAGTGTTAAATGGACTGAATTTGGACCCCAGAGACCTGTGTTTGAATCCTAACTCTTTTACTTAATAGCTATGTGATATTGAGCCTCAGTTGCCATTTAGTGTCAATCTTTTCATCTGTAAAATGGCCCCTTCCAGATATAAATTCTATGCTTCTTTAATAGTTTGCCTTGGGGACTGAGGCAGTATTCATGATTTTATGATTTAAGAATCCTTACCTACTGAATCATAGCCAGTGACCTCACTCATTGACACTTACCTTACTCATTGATAGCTAGTTTCATTTCTCTGTGGAAAACTTCTTTTGATAAAGTAGAAGGAAAGGTTTTGTTTAGATATCTTAAGGTAGTACGACTACCCACTTCAAGAAAGTAAGCATCCATGTTCAAATGCCCTGCTGTCTTTGGCTTTGGCGATCTCTTTACCATCAAGTAAGCTAAATAAATGAATCAATCAAACAAGTAGTATGTGTTGTTGTTCAGTCATTTTTCAGTTGTGTCTGACCCCATTTTGGAGTTTTCTTGGCAGAGATACAGGAGTAGGGTTTTTTGGTTTGTTTGTTTTGTTTTGTTTTTTAGGGCAATGAGGGTTAAGTGACTTGCCCAGGGTCACACAGTTAATAAGTGTCAAGTGTCTGAGGTCGGATTTGAACTCAGGTCCTCCTGAATTCAGAGCTAGTGCTTTATCCACTGCGCCACCTAACTGGTGGCAGCAGAACTATGGAAATTTGGAAGAGGGGAGAACTTGATGGGGGAATAAGGGGCTCAATTTTGGACAGGTTGAGTTTAAGATACCCCTGGGACATCCAGTTTGAAATGTCCACTAGACGATTTGCTTTCTGCAATTGAAGTTTGAGGGAGAGACAGGGGCTCATTATATAGTTCTAGGGGCGATCTAGGAGAAAATGATCTAGGGGCGATCTGCACAGAGATTATAGTGAACAAATAAAAGGAAATAAAACAGGGTTGAGGAGCATGAAAAAAGATACCATTGAAACAGTTTTTTTAAACCATTGACATATTCTTCCTAGTGCATGATTGGACATTTAAAACTGCTCCAAAAAGAAGTATCCATTCAGAAAGAAGCCAGGTGGAAAAGCAGTTCTGCCAGCAGAGGGCCATTAACTCTGACTGTCAATAATCCTTAGCTGACTCAGAGAGGAGGCAACTCTGAAAACTGTATACTTAGTAGTCTGAGATGAAGAACACTCAGAGCAAAATACTCAGTGAATAGTGATGGGAAAGAGGTGGTAGAGAAGTTGATCAGAAGATCCTCCATCAACTTACTTCCCACAAGCCTAGCTGATGAAATGACAGAATATAAGGAACAGGGAACAGAGACAATGAATTGTTGAGATCTTAAAGTGCAAGGAAAGGTTTTACACTTTGTTAGGTGTTTATGAAGTGTGAAGAAGTCTTTCAATTAAGCTATGATTAGGTTGCTAAAGAATAGCCGCACATCTGGCAGACCTTTAAAAATTAAGACATACTTCTGGGTAGAAAAGAGTTCTAGGGAAATGTGACCTCTGGTAGCAGAAACAAGAGCCATCTGTGGAGGAAAAACCCAGGTCTTGAGAGGAAATTCAACCTTGATTGGGAAGGGGAGGGTATCTTGAAGAAGGAATTTCTATTTATAAGCCATGTTGGATCTACTCTCCCATTGAATGGAGACATTGCATCCATCAGACTGTAGGCCTTGTCAGTCAAGACATGAAAATGGAAGATGTTTGTGAATTGAGATAGTGTTAGACCTGACCTTTGGGATTTGGTCTGTGGAGAGGAACAGCCCCAGGTAACCCAGCTGAATGAGCTGCTTATCAGAGGGCCTTCACCCAAGAACAACAGCTTGAGGACACCAGCAGAGGAGAAGGGGCATTAGGGCCCCATAGTAGCAGAGAGGTAAGTTGCCTTAGCCACATTCCCTAAGTGTGTGCCTCTCTGATAGTGCACTCTATGAATGAAAGAATAAAAAGGCATTTATTAAGCACTTACTATGTGCCAAGCTTTCTATTAGTAATAGAAAAAAGCAAGATAGTTACTGTGCTCAAAGAGTTCACACTCTGGGGCAAACCAAACATATAAAAGAATCCAGATGCAGGGGGGAGGGGAAAGTCCCAGCCTACAGCCAGTAGGATGAATGGTCAGGCCTTGGGGTGAATTAGCAGGTCAGATGGCCTGGAGAGTCTGGAAGGCACAGTGGAAGGTTTGATTGTGAGACATTTTCCTTTTCCTTGTCACCAGAAAGATTCCAGTCACCCAGTTGGGTGGGCTAATAATTCAGCCATCATAATTCATCCAAGTGCTGAGAAGAGCTAGGTTGCTCTTCTTGCCAGATTGTCCTAAACCGGGTCCTGACAGCCAGGAAAAGGTACAGGGAAGGCAAAGGTTAGATCTGCTGGAGATCCTCCCTCTTCTCATTTTTGCTGTATGCAGTTATGGGTGAATGTGGCTGGAGGCTTATGAGGGTGATTTGTTAGGCTTATGCTTTGCCATCTCAGCAAATATTTTTGTTTTGGACTAATTCTCTCTATTGGCTAAGTGATTAAGGGTAAAATAGCAATTGGACACATAAGAAGTAGTTTTAGGAGTGCGGACCTAAAACCTGAGCTATTTATCTTCTACAAGACCTAGTCAGTGAGTGAGCATGGGGGCGGGGGAGGGGGTAGCTCAGAAGGGGTACTATAGGAAACTAAAGAGAACAAGCCAAAAATTTTCCAATATGGTATCCCCTACCTTCCTAAATTTGCCATCTGTTTCTTTATTCATCCATTTATTCATCCATTTATTTATTTATTTATGCATTCATTTATTTGTTTGTTAGTTTATTTGTTCACTTATTTATTTATCCAACCATTTTAGTCACCTATTTATTCATTCTCTCATCAATCAATCAATTAATTCATTTATTTATTCATCCACTCATTTATCTATCATCTATCCACTTATTCATTCATTCATTTATTCATTCTATCATTCTATCTATCTACTTATTATTAATTCATTCTATCATTATATTTATCTATCTATCCATCCATTTATTTATTCATCTAGTCACTTATTTATTCATTCATTCATTTATTGTGGGCAATGAAGGTTAAGTGACTTGCCCAGGGTCACACAGCTAGTAAGTGTTAAGTGTCTGAGGCTGGATTTGAACTCGGGTCTTCTGGAATCCAGAGAAAGTGCTTTATCCACTGTACCACCTAGCTGCCCCATTTGTTTATTTTTGATGTAATAGTATCCCCTTTGCAGCTTTACTCTGCCCATAATTCACACTCAAAGGTTGGAACACTGAGAGGAAAACTACACCCAAGTTCAATGCAGTCTGTGGGCCCACATGACCTTCATTCAACATATTTATCTTGAATAGTCTTCCAATAGACAATTCAGAGAAAAAACATTTACATAAGTGGTACAGGGTGAACAACAGGAATAATGTGAAGTAAGCAGAATCATGAAAACAATATGTATGACTCAAAATATAAACAGAAAGAACAACAGACAGTAAAAGAATACAAACTGATTGCTGTATCTGTGTCATGACCAAGCTTGGTCCCAAAGAACAGATATGAAGGCATCTCCCTCCATTTTTTTTCAGAAGTTGGCTGTGGAACAATACATGCATCAAATATTTTTGATTAATTTTGCTAATCTTTTTTATTCTTTAATATAAGGGACTGGTATCTTGGTGGGGGTAGAGGGAGAAATATTGTGCTATCAATAGCATCAATATCAGCAGATATCAATAAAATTAAAAAAAATCCTTTTATAAAAATGAGTAGGCGTGTCCCTTAGTTTTTTTGTTTGTTTGGTTTTTTTTTTCAGGGCAATGGGGGTTAAGTGACTTGCCCAGGGTCACACAGCTAGTAAGTGTCAAGTGTCTGAGTCTGGATTTGAACTCAGGTACTCCTGAATCCAGGGCTGGTGCTTTATCCACTGTGCCACCTAGCCACCCCCGTGTCCCTTAGTTTTAAGGAAATTAGATCCTAATCAGAAGTAAGATGAATGCATAATCAGTGGAAACATATAGTAGAGACAGAGACGGGTCAGTTATAGATGGTTACATTTAGTCCATTCGTGCTATGTGACATTTTGCTGTCTTAAGGTTTGGTTCATGAGCACTTGAACACCAGGGATAAGAACATGGTCAGTTGGGTGTATCACTGAAAAGGCAGGCAGTAGGGTCAGCCCAGAACTGAAGCTTATGCTGCAGCCTGTGTAGCCTTGGGCAAGTAGCTGAAATCTCTCAATTGTAAAATGAGGTGTCTGGACTAGCTGAGCTCTGAAATTCCTTCCAACTAAATCCTATGGTGCCCTCCTAGTCTGAAGGTAGGAGATAGTGTCCAGGAATTCTACCATGCAGCATTAGGACTAGGGTTGTAAGGTTAGGATAGATGTGGTCTTCGGAGCCTTTGTAGTACCAGCAGTTAGAAGGGAAGAGGTCTATGGCATGGCAGCTGTCAGAGAGCTTTTGTTCAGTTTTAAGATAAAGCAGAGTAGGGCTCCTTGCTCAATGCCTCAGTGCCTGGCCAACCTCAGTAACCTAAATTTGAAGGGCTCTCACTAGGGTTTATCACTGTCTTTATCTTTGGGTCAAAGAGCATAGGAACTTAGAATTTGATTCTCTCCTTCCTCCTTGGACCCTGATTGGTGGGGCAGTATGGTATATTGAATTCTTTTGTTCTTTGTCTTTCTATTCCCAGCTACTATAGTGCTTTGCACTTAAGAGGTTCTTAATAAATGATGGAAAGTGAACTAGTCTTACATGCATTAAGGAGAGCTTGGTAGAAGTCCAGGTTCTCAATGCTTAACTAGCTGTGTGAACATGGGCACTTCATTTATGCTTATTGAGTTGTTGCTTCTTAATTTGTAAAATGCACTGCCCAATGCATAGGTTTGTTTTGAGGAAGGTGCTTTCAGATGTATCAATAAGAGCTTTTGTCCTCTGAGCTTGTGGAAACCATGACACAGAACAGAAAAGGTCAAATCAGAGGTTGTATTTTAAGATCAGAAAATAGGTTGAATCAATTCAATTAAAAATGTTGACAGACGTTATTAAGCACCTATTACACCTAAGGCACTGAATTAGATTATGGGAGCTCAAAGGTAAAAAGAAAACATTCATAAAACATACTTGAGTTTAAAATCTCATAGAAGGAATGAGATGTGTTCATGACTATACTATAAAAGTTAGAAAATGATTCCATAGGAAGTGGGGGGAGTGATATATAAACAGAACAGCCTGAGAAATTCAAGTGGGGAGGACTTGTTTCTAGTTTTGGAGATCACTGTAGGGCATTATGGAAAAAGTGTGATACATAGGAAGGATATTTGGGTTTGGAATCTGAGATCTTGGGTTTGAATTCCAACTTCGATGGGTACTACATATGTAGTCTTAAATAAGTCACTTGATCTTTTCCAGGCTCAGTTTCCTTATCTGAAAAATAAGTAGATTTGAATTAGATGACCTCTGAGGTCTCTTTCTGATCTAAATTCATAATTCTACAAGGGGGCATATGTGGAAGGCCTTGGAAGTAGGGGAAAGATATCATTAGGCAGAGGTGGGGTAGGGTCCAGGGAGTACATGGAGAAAGGGAAAATTTTCTGAATCCTGGTGCTAGTAAAAAATAAAATGACCCAAACCCCACAATCAGTTAGCAAAAGGGAGAAGGTGAAGATCCTGGACAACTTGGAGTTGACTGATTAGTGATGTCTGTACATCATACATGGTGTGACCTCCATCTTTAGCTGGGATTCTTCCTCTGTTTTTGTTTTTGAGGTTGCTCGGGTGCCCTAGCCAAGGAATGCATCACCTTATATCCTGAATGCCAAGTGACAATATTTGAAAAGCAAGAGGTGGTACAAGTGGCAAGGAAGCATTTTCCATTATTAGAGGAACCTCGGATCGGTTTCCACATAGGTAGGTCTGGATGTATTGTTTTAGTTCACAAAGAAAGACAGATAATTATAATTGTCCAAGTTTTAATTTTTTGAGTAAACTATATTTGAAGCACTAGATGACCATGGGATTTAGACCTGGAAGGTAACATATCCATCATTTGCTCAAGCCCTTCATGTTACAGAAAAGGAAACTGAGGGCCAAGAGGTAAAGTGAAATTCATCACACAATTAAATAGTTGCATGGGTGGGAAACCAACCCAGGTCCTCTGACTACAGAGTCAGCACTCTTGACCCTAAACCAAGGCTGTCTCTCTTTGAAGGTTTTGCTTTTATCCTACAGGAAATAGGGAGCCATGAAGGTTGGATTTTTCTTGATATATTTGAAAAGGTTTTACTTCTTCTCCACCTGTAAAGACCCCAGGAGTAACCTCCCTACTCTGATAAAGGAAGAAACTCTGGAGAAGCTTCATTGTAGATTGAGTTACCCAGTCACAGTCAGACCAGCAGTAATAGCCCCCTTTCCAGTTTGAATATCAGGTAGTGGTCAATTACCCAGGAGTCTTCCATTCCTCCTTCTCTCTGCCCTAACTAGCATGAATTAGCAACAGTCCCCAGGGCCAGGCTTCTTACTTCTTTTCCTCATGCCTGTTCTTGTTGGACCTATATAAGAAAGCCCAACAGACTTTAGTGGGAGGGGGTGCTCTCTGAGACCCCAGGTGTCCAGTAGACCTGACCTCTTGCAGACTGACCTTCATATTGTAAGCATGTGCCCTTAATAAAACTGGTTTCCTGTACTGTCTTGTATGTTCCATGTTTCCTTATAGTGGACTATTGGTGTTCAGAACCTTCCCAAGTATTCAGCAAGGCACCACCACATACTACTCCATAGTGTACCTTTTGAGAAAAAACTTGATCAGAATTGCACAATGTAATGATTCCCTGGGTAGAATATAAGGTCCTTCCAGGAAGGGACTATTTTGACCTTTGTCTTTCTATTCCCAGCACCTGGGCACAGTGCCTTGCATAAGTTAAGTGGTTACTAAAAACTTGTTCAATTCAATTGACCTTCAAAACACTTCAAACAATTTTACATTCACATAGAAGTTGCTTATTATGTGAGTTAAGGTAAGCACAACCTGTAAAGATTCCAGGGGACACCATGAAGCCAAGTGGCAGGGGAAAGAACCATGATTCTTATGTTCAGGATTA
The DNA here is from genome assembly GCF_019393635.1 of Dromiciops gliroides. Taxonomy (NCBI): domain Eukaryota; kingdom Metazoa; phylum Chordata; class Mammalia; order Microbiotheria; family Microbiotheriidae; genus Dromiciops; species Dromiciops gliroides. The sequence goes on along the minus strand of NC_057863.1, from coordinate 240,645,421 downwards.
AGTGATATTCAGAAAGTCTACAGGAGTTCTTAATAATTTTTAAAAAATCATCAACATTGTTGCTTTATGATTAATTTTCTGTTGTCTTCCATCATGACTATAATATCACAAAATGAAACAAATATATGGGACTAGATTGCATGGGAGATTAGGGAGAAAAATGATAGTATGGTTACTGGAAGACCAAGCTGAAAACATGACTAGAAAAAGAATGAAAACTTCCCATTATCATTTAGTCATCAAATTCTGGTTTCTTAGTTTTCATGTCGTGAAATCAAGGGATAAATACAAATAAGAACTTACATTTATATGAGACTTTGAGATTTCCAAAAATACTTTCCTTATCATAGCCATGTGAAGGTATTTGAAATATTATGCCTATTTTTTGGATGAGGAAACAGGAAGCATGGCATAGTGAAAAGAGCATTGGATCTGGAATCAGAGAGCCCAGATTTATGAACTGTAATGATTGGAACGACACCACCTGCTGGAGACTTACTGTAGAAGAGTTCTGCCCATGAAGCAAAGGTCTTTGAGGGCAAGACCAAGAGTCTTTTCTTTGGCGTCAGGAAGTGACGTTGGCTAGTGGGAGGAAGAAGGAAGAGACTGGCGCTCGGTCTCGGGTCTTTTCCTGGGGACTCTGGTGGAGAGCGGAGCTAGAAATGTGCTCTCCCTTTAATAGATAGGAATCTAGGCCTTTTCTTCTCTCTTTACCAAATTCTTATTCTCCTTAATAAATGCTTAAAAGTCTAACTCTTGCTAAAGCTTATAATTTATTGGTGACCACTCATTAGATATTTTAGACAGACTAGCTAGAATTTGAGCCTTTAACAGTTCTTTTGGCTGCTACTTATTTCTCGTGTAACCATAGGCACATGACTCACCCACTCTGGACCTGTTTCCTCATCTGTAAAAAGAGACAGTGTACTAACTGATTTCTAAGGTCTCTTTCAGTGCTAAATCTTATGAATATTCCATTCACGTATATTCATAAAAGCCTTCCTAAGAAAAGAGAGGTTAGATAATTTACCAAGGATCTGATGGCCAATGTTTGGTCTACTTGTTGTTGCTGTTTGTCCTTCATTCTTGAAAAGGACCATGACACTGGGGTGATGTCAACTTGCACTGAATTGGATTTAAGTGAGGCAGGGCTCTGCAAAGTCACCAAACTCATTATCTCCAGAGCCACTGGTATACACATACATACATATCTATCTGTACCTGATGTGTCTGTATAGGTATATGCATGTCTATCTATCTATCTGAATGACTGGAGATGGCACTAGATGTTTTTTTTTTGTTTGTTATTTTATTATTATTATTTTTTTTTAGGGGGCAATTGGGGTTAAGTGACTTGCCCAGGGTCACACAGCTAATAAGTGTTAAGTGTTTGAGGCCGGATTTGAACTCAGGTCCTCCTGACTGCAGGGCCAGTGCTCTATCCACTGCACCACCTAGTTGCCCCAGATATTTTTTTTTAAAGGCAATTTAGGGTAAGTGACTTGCCCAGGGTCACACAGCTAGTGTCTGAGGTGATATTTGAACTCAGGATTCCAGGGCCAGAGCTCTATCTACTGGGCCACCTAGCTGCTCCAAATGATCTAGTGGGTATGCACAAACTACATGCATCATTGCTTACATTTAGGAGTTAGGATTTAAATTCCTCTTTTTTTGTATCCCCAGAGCTTAGAATAGTGACTGGCACATAGTAGGCACTTAATAAATGTTTATTGATTGATTGATCTCCTGAACTGGAGTGATTCCCTTTGAGTTGAACATGCCCTCAGGCCTCTTCTGGTGAATCAAATACTTGCTAAAGGACCTGATTTACCTATATCCCCATGGTTAGGGCTTTGCCTCAGCCTACTGAAACTTAGAGGGCAGTAAGAGAAATGTCGTGGAATTGACCTTTTCACAAATGCCCTCCTCTACTGTGACTATACTCCATGTGAACTCCTGACCACTGAGTCCTACCGCTAGCTAAGTGTCTTTGTTTCAGGGCACACTTCTGTCTCCTCCCTATCCTTGGCTAGTCCTTGAGCAAAGTAAAGATCAGGTGGTGTCATGTGGTACTCTTTCTCTTCCTGAGTAGTAGCATCTCAAGTGACTGCCCCACTCCCCCGCCTCCATCTGCCTACTCCCTGCTCAAGCTTACAGCTCTGCCCTTCACACTGCCAATAGCTTCATTATTCTTCAGTATTTTCAAATATATTTATTGAGGGTTTTGAATGTCTCTGCAGAGACTTCCCCTGTGTTCTTGTAGCTTTTCTAGCATAGGATTCTGTGACATAGTTCAGGTTTGTCCCAATGGAATTGATTTGCTGGATGACCTCAGGCCATTTGCTTTGTATTGCAGGGGACTTTTTCAGAGATGCCATTCCTGAAGCTGATCTGTATATTTTGGCTAGGATCCTCCATGACTGGGCAGATAAGAAATGCATACAATTGCTAACAAACATCCACCAAGCCTGTAAACCAGGTATGTGTGTTTTTGTTTGCTTGCTTTAAGTATTGTGAACTAAGACACATTTATATTCTGTTTTTGTTTAGTCATTCAGTTGTCCAACTCTTCATGACCCCATTGACCATACTCTCCATGGGGTTTTCTTGGCAAAGACACTGGAGTGGTTTGCTATTTCCTTTTCCAGTGGGTTAAGGCAAACATGGATTAAGTTGCTCAGCATCACACAGCTAGTAAGTGTCTGAGACTGGATTTGAACTCACATTTTCCTCACTCCAGGCCCAGTGCTCTATTTACTGAGACACCTAGCTGCCTCCTAAACGGATTATAGAGCTACATTTTAGAAGAGACTTTGTTGTTGTTCAGTCATTTCTGACTTGTTGTTACCCCATTTGAGGTTTTCTTGGCAAAGGTACTGGAATGGGCTGCCATTTTCTTCTCCAGCTCATTTTACAAGTGCGAAAATTGAGACAAATAGGGTTAAGTGACTTGCCTAGGGTCACACAACTAAATGTCTGAAGCCAAATTTGAACTCATGTCTTTCTGACTCTAGGCCCTGTGTTCTATCCACTGTACCACTTAGTTGCCCCCTATATTCTATATAATGTACTAAAATAGCTTGGGAACTTATAGACAGGAAACACGGATTTAGATATAGTCTCTAACATTTACCAGTTCTATGACCTTGGGCAAGACACTTAGCCTCTGTTAGCATCAGTTTCCTCATATTGTGGGATTATTGGAAAGAGCAGTGATTTTGGAGTCATAAGAACCGAGTTCAAATCCTGGTGCACACAATCCTTTTCAAGGACAATGGATGAGCAACAATGACAATAACAACCACAATCACAACTACAACTACAACTACAACAATGATCTTGGGCAAATCATAAAGTCTGTAAGCCTGTGATGTTCACTTTAAACTAAATGATTTCAAAAGTGCTTCCAGCTCTTTTGATATATAAAAAAGGGATTATTATCCTTATAAAACTTTATGCAAGTCAATCTCCCTGGGCCTCAGTTTCTTCATTTATAAATGGCAATTTTGGACTAGATGATTCTTTTCAACTCTGAGTTGATGATTTTGTGATGCTATGACTTAGTGAGACAATGATTTGAATCTAAGTCTTCTGACCCTTAGCCCATTTTGGTTGTGCTACATTTGATTACTTATAATATTCCCCTGATAGGAGCAAGTTTAGCTTACCATAATTGGGAAAGTTAGCATGTAGTGGAAAGAACATGGGCCTGGGAATCAGGAGGTTTTATTGTACCCCTGACCCATCACAACCTAGAATCAACTGATCATAGAGCTAGAAAGGTCATTGGCTCCAATCCCCTCCTCCCCATGTCTAGTCCCCAACCATGAGGAACTGAGACCCAAGGAGAAGTGACTTGACCATAGCAATCAAGGAATTACTTAATGTACATTTATTAAGCACCTACTATGTTTAAAGCTGTTTGCAAGGTGCTGAGGATAAAAATGCAAGGAATGAAATAATTTGCTCTTAAGGAATTACACTCTATTTGGGAGACAAGGACATATGTAAGTATAAATGTATCAAGCCATTATCCTCTCAGAGTTACACATACCTCCTTAGTAAAATGAAAATGGCACCATCTAGATCTCTTCTAGATATAGACAGAGTAAATAGCTAGTTTCTTAGGTGGTGTGAGTTGGGGACTACCTTCATTTAAAGGACCTCCCACACTGATTGAAATACAAGGCATTTGGTGCCATTCTGTAAAGAAATATTTAAAAAATGGAAATACCTTTATCCTTACAAACATTTTCCTCAATCTAATAGCACTGCTCTGATCCTGTTGGTATTCTTAAGTCTAGTAGTTTTTTTTTTTGTTTGTTTGTTTTTTGCGGGGTAATGAGGGTTAAGTGACTTGCCCATGGTCACACAGCTAGTATGCATCAAGTGTCTGAAGCCATATTTGAACTCAGGTACTCCTGAATTCAGAGCTAGTGCTTTATCCACTGTGCCACCTAGCTGCCCCGTCTTATATCTAGTCTTTTTTTTGGGGGGGGGTGAAGCAATTGGGCTTAAGTGACTTGCCCAGGGTTACACAGCTAGAAAGTGTTAAGTGTCTGAGGCCGGATTTGAACTCAGGTCCTCCTGACTCCAGGACTGGTGCTCTATCCACTGAGCCACCTAGCTGTCTCTTATATCTAGTTTTAAATAAGGTCAAGTGACTAAAGAGTTTATATTTTTCCATACACACCTTTTCTTTCTGTAGTAACTTAAAAAATTTATGTAATAAACACATATTTCTTTAACGTAGTATAATGAAAAAGATGATTGCACATGAAATTGTCAAGTTACTATGCACAACTTGCTATTCCTTTCAAATATACAACAAAATTATCATGTACATTTCTTTTTTCCCCTTTTTTATTCCTTTTCCCTCCACCCCCACCTGAGATGTCTATCATTAGACACAAATAGGTGTGCATGCGTGTGTGTGTGTGTGTGTGTAAAATTATTCTCTATATATTTCTATTTATCAGTTCTTTCTCTGGATGCAGATAACATTTTTCTTTATATGTCCTTTGTAGTTATTTTTTTTTTTAAGTCTGGGTCTTCATAACTGGTAATGCAGGGGCTACTGAAGGGCCTGATCCTACTATTGATTAGTATTGACCTGATCCATTTCTAACTTGGGTCAGTTCACCCCTCCTTAGGTAACCTGGTAGTCCCCTCTCCCCATCCCTGGGAGCTCACCATATTAATGCCAAACTTAATGCACCTCATTAGTTGACCCCACTGCTCAAGAGCACAAGAGACCCACCAGCTTTGTTGTAGCATTAGAGGGAAGGTGAGGAGGAGGAAAAAGTCCCTGGTCCAGGGTGCCAAGAAAAGATAAGGGAGAGAAGAATTCTTTTGGGGGAAGACTACTTCAGAGGCTAGTCCTTTCTTTTTTTGGATGAAGTGATACTTAGAGAGAAAAAAGTTAAGGGACTTGTGTAATGTCACATATGTAAGTTGTAGGGTCAGGATTTGAACTCAGATTTTGTGGCTCCAAGTTCTGCATTTGTCCACTTCCTCTCTGACACCCATATAAATTAAAATTTCCAAGACCCTTAATGCAAAACTAAAGCACAAGGAAGAGATACCATTTTGTCTTCTCATCAGATAAAATAGTCCAAGACCAAAGCAGAGGTTGAGAATTGGGAAATCAGAGATAGCACCACAAAGGTGCTAATGTATAATGGCACAAGGGCTGAACCACCATGTCTGCTGATCTTCATGGATGAATTGAGCTAGGCTTTGTTAATATGTTACTGTGAGGAAAACTGGAATATGATGGAATAACAGAGAGCCGACCTGGAAGCAGACATGTCTCTGGACAGAACTGGTTACTCTGGGCAATATACCCTTGCTGTCCTGCTGAATGAAAGTAGAGCTAAGACCCTTCAAGTACTATAAATTCATTGCTTTATTTTCATGCAGAAAGGAGCTTGGCATTTTCACTGCATCCAGTGGACTGATTACCCTGCTCCCCTGAAAACAGGCTCCCCTGAAAACAGGCATCTGTGTATTCCCTATGGCCAGCCCCCAAACTGGGCCCACTGATGGGAAGGGGAAAGAACAAGAGACAATGAGGCAGAAACCTTTTGCTTCTGGTCTGGCCCACCTAACACTTTGTTTCTCTCTAGGCTGTGGTGTTTTAGTGGTCGAAACCCTTTTGGCTGAAGATAAGAGGGGGCCTTTGACAAGTCAGCTCTATTCTATGAACATGCTGGTACAGACTGAAGGAAAGGAGAGAACTCCAACAGAGTACCAGGAGCTCTTCACTCAGGCTGGTTTTCAAGATTTTCAGTTCAAGAAAACTGGGAAAATCTATGATGCTATTTTAGCCAGGAAATAATTGTTTCCTACCCCACAACTATTATTAAATATGTAAAATCACAGGATTAGTTTTTGTGAACATACAAGCTGCTTAGTGAATAATGGAAAAATGCTGTAGGAATCAAGTTCTTCCCTCCAAAAGGAGGAAATATAATATTATATTCTAATATAATAGATTTTCATAATTGGAAGGGAGGGTAGTTGTCATCTAGGCCAATCTTTGCCTGAAGAATGGATGCACCATTCTTGATAGACAGCTATTCATTCTTATATGTGTCCTCTTCCCACATCCCTCCTCCATCTCCCACCTAGATGTATAGACAGAAAGAGATTGGAAGGTATGATAGAAAAAGTAAATTATAGAGTCCTAGAGCTGGAAGGTTCAAAGGTCATATACTCCAATGCATACCAGACTAAGAATCCTTTGTATAGTATATCAGAGAAGTCATCCAAACTTTACCTTAAGATCTCGAGTGAGGGGAAACCCATTATCTCCCAAAGTATTCCATTTCATTTTCAGGTAGCTCTGACTGTTGGGAAACTGGTCTTTCACTCTTTTTACCCTCTGTCTCATAACGCTTTATTTAATATGTTTTGTGCCTCAGGTCTCTCATTTGTAAAACAATCTTAGTTTATTGAATAAAGGAACATTATAGATACTATGGATTATTTTTCTTCTATCTTATTTGCACCAACAGAAAATTAAGGCATATTTAAGAGAAAGCCTAACGACAGAAGATATGCTGCATGTGTAAAGAGAGATTTGTTTCTTACTGTGTCTTTTATTTTTTTTTTAAATTATTTTATTTTATTTTGTGGAGAAATGAGGGCTAAGTGTCACTCAGGGTCACTCAGCTAGCAATGGTCAAGTGTCTGAGTCCAGATTTGAACTCAGGTCCTCTTGAATCCAGGGGTGGTGCTTCTTCCTGTGTCTTTTAGACAGACAACAGGGATAGCCAATTTGAATGAAGAAGCCCCAGGGGAAGAAATATGGAAGGGTGACAGTATAACCTAGAAATATGAACTTATGGACATGATGTCTAGCCCCCTTATATTACAGATGAAGAAACAGAGGGCAAGAAAGATGAATAACTTGCCCAAGATCACATAGCTAGTAAGCATGCAAGGTAGGATTTGAACTGTGGTCTTTAACATTCCAAATCCAGCACTCTCTTTACTGTTCCACCTGGTTAGGAATGGAGGGATAGGAATCGATTAAACATTTTCAAATATGTGCTATCTGCCAGGCACTATACTAAGCAATCATGTTATGAATACAAAGAATAGAATAATCTCCACTCTCAAAGAGTTTATAGTATAAAAGTTATTTACTTATCATAGTCATTGATTTAGAGAAAGATAAGAAATACCAGGCCCAGTCTACCTCACAACTGTAGAATAAACATTAAAAAATGTGTTTGAAAAGTTAATAAATTCACCAGTGGAAGAAGGGAAAATGACATTTATATAAGGAAGAGAGCAGACCACCTTTCATCCAGTTTAGAGTTTAAGAAAGTGTTAGAATCACATAGGAGATAAAATGGATAACTTTTATTATGTGGAATTAAAAAGGTTTTGCACAAACAAAACCAGTGTAGCCAAAATTATCAGTGTTTCCTTATTTTCTTTTTCCTTTCCTTTCCTTTTCTTTCTTTGCTTTTTTTGGGTGTGGCAATTGGGGTTAAGTGACTTGCCTCAGGGTCACACAGCTAGTAAGTGTCAAGTGTCTGAAGTAGGATTTGAACTCAAGTCCTCCTGAATCCAGGGCCAGTGCTCTAACCACTGCACCACCTAGCTGTCCCTGTAGCCAAAATTAGAAAAAAAATCAGGAAACTGGGGGAAAATTTTTGCAGCAAGTTTATCTGATAAAGGTCTCATTTCTCAAATGTCTAGAAAGATGAGCCAAATTTATAAAAAATAGGAGCCATTCCCCATTTGCTAAATAGGGGATATGAATAGTCTATTTTCAGAAGAAGAAGTCAAAGCTATCAATAGTTACAAAGAAAAATGCTCTAAATCACTATTAATTAGAGAAATGCTAATTAAAACAACCCTAAGGTACCATATTACACCCATCAGATTGGCAAAGATGACAGAAAAGGAAAATGACAAATGTTTGAGGGAATGTGGAAAAATTGGGACACTAATGCACTATTGGTGGAATTGTAAATTGATCTGACCATTCTGGAAAACAATTTGGAACTATGTCCAAAGGGCTAGAAACCTGTGCATATCTTTTGACCCAGCAAAACCTCTTCCATGTCAATAACACAAGAAGATTTAAAAAGAAAGGAAAAGAATTCATATGTATAAAATATTTATTTAGCTCTTTTTGTGGTGGCAAAAAATTGGAAATTGAGGGACCATCAATTAGGGAATAGCCAAAAAAATTATGGTATATGAATGTGGTAGAATAATGTGTGGTAAGAAATAATGAAGCAGGGGCAGTTAGGTGGCGCAGTGGATAGAGCACTGGCCCTGGATTCAGGAGGACTTGAGTTCAAATCCGGCCTCAGACCCTTGACACTTACTAGCTGTGTGATCTTGGGCAAGTCACTTAACCCCAATTGCCTCACCAAAAAAAAAAAAAAAAATATATATATATATATATATTAGGGGCAGCTAGGTGGCGCAGTGGATAGAGCACTGGCCCTGGAGTCAGAAGTACCTGAGTTCAAATCCAACCTCAGACAATTAATACTTACTAGCTGTGTGACCCTGGGCAAGTCACTTAACCCCAATTGCCTCACTAAAAAAAAACAAAAAAACAAAAAAAACAAAAAAAAAGAAATAATGAAGGGGATAATTTCTGGGGAAAAAACCCAAATAAACCTGGGAATATTTATATGAATCGATATAGAGTGAAGTGAGTAGCACCAGGAGAACAAATTTATACAGTAAGAGCAATATCATAAAGATAATCAACTGTGAAAGACCTAATTGATCAATACAATGATCCACAACAACTCCAAAGGACTCATGATATAAAGTGCTCTCAAGCTCCATATAGAGAACTGGTGGTCACAGAGTGTAGATTGAACCATATTTTTTCTTTTTCCTAATTTTCCTTACATTTTTTGGGGGAGGATACTTGGCTAATGCAGAAATATGTTTTTCATGACTTTATATGTATAATGGGTATCATATTTCTTGCCTTCTCAAGGATGGAAGAAAAGGTAGAAACCTTGGAACTGAAAATAAAAATTAAATTAAAAAACCAAAATTGACAGGCTTCATTTTTACTTATAAAGGAAATAGTTCATGTTTCATAATTTAGACCTCAGTTTTAAAATTCAATATTTATAAATTCATCCAGATGAAGTCATATTTTGGTAAACTTGATTCATGGAATCCAAACACAAAGAAGTTTGATTTTTAACCCAGAGTGATCATTTATGAATTTATAGTTAGAATTCTGTCAAGGAGATCATACTTTTATGTCAGCTGCTAGTCAACACACTTTCTTCCTAATTGAGAAAACAACTTGGAAGCCAAGTTGCAATAAGAAGGGTTTAAAAAACAAAACATAAAACCACCAACCACTTCAATTAAGCACTTGAACTCAAGTCTTCCTGGATTGGAGACTAGTTCCCTGGTCAATTATATTAATTAAGTGCCTACTATGGATTACTATGGTGGAGATTTTTTGTGGGATCTGAACTAGTGATTTCATCAGTGCATTCATCAGTGTCTGTGAGACTGTTCCTTGAGAGACACAGAGAGAGGTTAAATAATTTGTTCCTGGTCATGTAGCCCAAAGTTTCTCTTTTTCTTTCTTTCTTTCTTTCTTTCTTTCTTTCTTTCTTTCTTTCTTTCTTTCTTTCTTTCTTTCTTTCTTTCTTTCTTTCTTTCTTTCTTTCTTTCTTTCTTTCTTTCTTTCTTTCTTTCTTTCTCTCTCTTTCTTTCCCTTCCTTCCTTCCTTCCTTCCTTCCTTCCTTCCTTCCTTCCTTCCTTCCTTCCTTCCTTCCTTCCTTCCTTTCTTTCTTTTGCATGGCAATGAGGGTTAAATGACTTGCCCAGGGTCACACAGCTAGTAAGTGTCAAGTGTCTGAAGCTGGATTTGAAGTCAGGTCCTCCTGAATCCAGGGCTGGTGCTCTATCCACTGCATCACCTAGCTGCTCCACAAATTTTCTTAAACTGAATGTGGGGATCATGAAAAATTTGGCAGTAAATGTTTGATTTATATACCTATTTTATATATCTATATATCTGGGGTCACATTAAAATTTCTCCAGTGAAAAGGGGTCTCGAGTGGGAAAAGTTTAAGAAGTCTTGGTCTAGCCAGTATGTGCCAGAAACAAAACCATACACAGTCTTCCTGTCTTTCTCCTCTCCACTATATCAAACTACCTCACAATAGGATAAATACCCAAATCACCATTTTCCTACTATATGGTTTTATCTGCCCCTAAGTTTGTGAGCCCAGAATGTAAAACATGAACACAAAGGCTGCATGGCAGGAAGGATAGGAATCCAAGCAAATTTGCACATAATAAGCACTAAATAAATAAGTATATTTTGATTTGTTGATCAAATAGGCTTTTTCAATTGATGACCCATGAGTTCCATAGCCCTGAAGATGAAGTAATCAAAAAGTCATTAAGACATGAGTCTAAGTATGAATATGTCCCTTTTCTTCTCTCCCTATTTGGAAATTCATGTGTCTTAGATAGGTGCAGTTTTATTCTTATTTTCATCACTGTTTAAATATGGAACTGAATTTATGCCCCCAGTGGGTGTGAGGATGCCCTATTTAAATATTAGGAAAAAAGATGTCACATATAGGTTATATTAATAATACTTGATAAATGTAACACATTAAATGCAAATGCATTTTAAAAAATCATTCTGAATTCACTGTATACTGAGATTTTCCTGCTCAAAATTCTTTAGTAGCTTCTTATTATCCCTAGGACATAATGCAAGTTCCTCAGCTTAGCATTTGAAGCTCTCTACCCTTTGGATCTCTTTTTACCTTTTTAGACCTACTTCATTATTCCCCTTTATGTACTCTATATTTCAACTCATCATTCCACCACCCAGCTCTGGAACTTTTGAAAACCTGTTCCCCATGCCTGGATTTCTCTCCCTTCTCTCTTTCACCCCATAGAGGCTTAGCTCAGGTGCTAGCTTCTATTTAGAGTCTTTCCTAAGCCCTCATTCCTTTGCCCAATACACTACTTTTGGTCTCCACCTCTTCATATTGCCTTGTTTTTAATTGTTTCTGTATATGTTATGCTTACCTCCCATCCCCCCAAAGATGTAAATTCATTGAGAGCAGAGATTATTTTATTTTTGTCTTTATCTTCAAGTCAGGCAGAGGAATCTGGATATAGTAGGCACTTAAGGTTTTTTGTGTTGGATTAAATATGAAAATGACTGGCTTTTTCAAAAGCTATGCCAATGGAATACAAGCTTTGACATAGCCTAGCAAGCTGGAAAGTATTTGAGGAGTGGGCCAGAGGTTTCTCTTGTTTGGGGACCAGCCTACATAAGTTTATGTAAGATTATCACTAGTAGGCTGGCCACCAGGTGATGATGATGATTTTTTTAAAATCTGCATTTCATGTACAAATAGGGTCTCTTCAAAATGATGTAACCATGGATCTTTGGAGTTTTTAAGTGTAGCTCTTATAAGTTCTGAAGATCCTCATCTTAACTACCAATCATATGAATGAGTCAGGTTCCCCATAGCAAGGCTAGCTATATCACTCTTCAGGGTTCTAAGTGTATCTCTGAGGGGTTGGGGATGTGTGTTTTTCTCTAATGCTTTTTGCCTTTAGTTTTCATTTGGGTGCATTCTTTCTAATGTCAATCACCAATGATTAGAACCATTTATAAAAGAACATCTAGCAAGAAGATATAGAATGAACAGAAGTACAAATATTTCCCCATAATATCCCTGGGAAGAATAGGCTCAAATTTAAACTAGATAATAAAGACAAGGGTGGGGTCTTCATGCAGATAAAATCATGTTCAGATAAGAAAAAAAGGTTACCCTTATACCTGTAGAGTTAAACTGTATTTTATTGGTTGTACTACTAATATATATATATATATATATATATATGTATATATATATATATATTTTTTTTTTTAGTGAGGCAATTGGGGTTAAGTGACTTGCCCAGGGTCACACAGCTAGTAAGTGTTAAGTGTCTGAGGCCAGATTTGAACTCAGGTACTCCTGACTCCAGGGCCGGTGCTCTATCCACTGCGCCATCTAGCTGCCCCTGTACTAATAATATTAAGACATCAAATTCTAAGTCAGAAGAAAATATGAACAGTTTTACCTATCATATAAATGGAATTTGAACACATGCAGTATGTCAGGGGCTTTGCAAGTAGCAGACACTTAGATAAATGAATGAAATGATCCATTGCTAAAATTTCTGCACACTGGCTTTCTTTGCCTTTTTCTTTTATTTTCTTTGCCTTTTCCCCCTTTTTCTTTATTCCCTTGTTGGTAAGGATTAATACTAGGATAATATTTCTATGTAAATTAACAAGGACATTTACTGAGAGTCAATTGTTCTCGAAAAGAGATACAAAACAAATACATGACATTGGAGTCTCTGCCCTTGAGAGAGATTCTTTTCAGATATTATGTTTATAGTAGAAAGAATAATGCACTTGAATGAACATAGGTGGATTTGGGGGCTGGCTCTGCCATTTTTTTTTTTGCAGGGGCAATGAGGGTTAAGTGACATGCCCAGGGTCACACAGCTAGTAAGTGTCAAGTGTCTGAGGTCAGATTTGAACTTAGGTCTTCCTGAATCCAGGGCCAGTGCTTTATCCACTGCACCACCTAGCTGCCCCTGGCTCTGCCATTTATTAAGTGTGAATTGTGTCATTTAACTTGTTAAGGGCTAAAATTCTAGCTAGTCTGTCTAAAATATCTAATGAGTGGTCACCAATAAATTATAAGCTTTAGCAAGAGTTAGACATTTAAGCATTTATTAAGGAGAATAAGAATTTGGTAAAGAGAGAAGAAAAGGCCTACATTCATCTATCTATTAAAGGGAGAGCACATTTCTAGCTCCTTTCTCCACCAGCATCCTCAGGAAAAAGCCCGAGTCAGAGTGCCCGGCTCCCCCTTTTTCCTCCCACCAGCAAACATCACTTTCTGACGCCAAAGAAAAGACCCATGGTCTTGTCCTCAGAGATGTTCGCCTCATGGCACAGCTTTTCTTCAGCAAGTTTCCAGCAGATGGCGTCATTCCAATCATTACAAACTTCTCTTAGTCTCTTTCTCATCTATGAATTGATGCTATAATACTTGTATTACCTACCTCTGAGCATGGGGTTTACAGTCAAGAAAATCCAAGTCAATTCAATTGAATGTAATGAATATATTTTAAGCATTCATAAAGTCCCAAAGTCCTACAGGATAACTTTTGTCATTCTCATATGGGAATATGATGTATAAACACTGAGGATGAAAATAAAAGTAGACAACATTAACACTAGCTAAAACATAACTTCTTAAATTGTGGATCACAGTAACGGATTGTGGGGGTTACAAAAAATTTAGCAACAGTAAGAGGTTATATATACCTATATTATGTACCCATATACCTGGGTTTACATAAGTATTTCTCTGGTGAAAAGGGGTCATGAGTAGAAAAAGTTTAAGAAGCTTTGAGCTAATATATTACGATGACAAAATAATCTACCAGAACAAAGCTACCATTGTTAAGAGGCTTTTAATATCACTTTGTTACCTTCTAAGTATTTGGAGGCTGGGTAGAAAGCAATGATAATGTGCATTCCTCTCTCCAACTCTAGATTGAAAAAAGTAGATTTTCCCAAAATTTCATGTCAGCATGGGGCATGTGATTGTATTTTAGAGGCAACCTTTTCTGTTTTTACCAGGATATGACCTTATTTATTCCAAAGCAACACGTTCTTGAAAACTGGGCATCATCCCCATGATCATGAAATATGACATAGAACTAGAAATGCTCAAGAGCTGATTTTGTTTCTTACTCTCACAGAAATCTGAGGAATGGGAAGTAAAGAGCCAAGCAAATAGAAAAGTAATTTTTGTTGTACTCTTACAGATGACCATAATGAAAGTAGTGGGAAGGATATAGGGAAGATGCACATGAAACCTCTCTCTCTTCTGGCAGGCAAAAGAGAATCTCTCTTTGTTTCTGTGCCTCTGTCTCTCTGTCTCTAACTCTCTTTCTCTCACTTTCTTCCCACCTGCATGACATTGTATCATGTAAGCACAATGGGCTCCAGGGAAGTTACTAATAAGATAATGTAATCCTGTTTTGCAGGAATGCTTATGTGTCTGTTTTTAGTGTTATTGTTAGATTAACATATTTGTGTTGTGCTAGAAATTTCCCTGAAATTCCATGTATTTTTAGGTTTTTATGTAACATAATACCCCAATCCTTCCCTCCTTCATTAGAAAAATCTTGTCTTTTTTTTTTTTTTTGGTGTAAGATGTATGCTCATTGGCCAAATGATTTGGTCTCATTTGGGCCTCAAATATTTATTTGTCCTTGGGTGAATTTCTTTTTTTAATCACAAAAGTATTTTATTATTTTCCAGTTACATGTAAAGATAGTTTTCAGCATTCATTTTCACAAGATTTTTAGTTCCAAATTTTTTCTCCTTCCCTCCCTTCCCTTCCCCCTCCCCAAGACAGAAAGCAATCTGATATAGGTTATATATGTACAATCACATTAAACATATTTATACATTAGTCATGTTGTGAAAGAAGAATCAGAAAACAAGGGGAAAACCTCAGAAAAAACAACAACCAAAAAGTAGAAACAGTATGGTTCAAACTGCATTCAGAATCCATATTTCTTTTTTCTGGATGTGGAGAACATTTTCCATCATGAGTTCTTTGGAATTGTCTTGGAAAAACCTTGGATGAATTTCAAGATGAATTAGCCAATTGGCAAATAAAAAAAACCCCCAAAAACTAGTGCCATAAAAATGAATTACAGAATTATAAAATTGGAAGGAACCTCATTAGTCCTCTTATAACTTTCTCAAAAAAGTGGCCATACTCTCTCTACTTAAAGACCTGCAAGTAGGGAAACCTATCATCTCTAAAGGCAGCTCATTCTGTTTTTGGATTAAGATTTTTTTTTTAAAAATAAGCTAAACTTTGTTTCATTTTCCTGGTTTTGTCCTCCAAAACCAAACAGAACAACTCTAATATCTCTTCCAACAAGAAAACCCTTCAAATACTTGAACAGTTATCATATTTCCTCTCTGCCTTCTCTAGGCTAAACACTCCCATGTCCTTTAGTCAATCACCATATAACATGGAATCAAAATCTTTTATCCTGGTTGCCGTACTCTGGACACTCTCTAGTTTATCAATGTCTTTCCTAAACTTCAGAACCCAGAATTAAACAGAGTTATCCAAATGTGGTTGATTGGGACAGAGAACATCTTTTCTGTCTGCAGCATTACACTATTAATTCATACTGAGTTGTAAAGTACTCGTAAAATTGATTTTTGAAACTTGAATGTAAGACCTTACTTTTATCTGTTTTCTGTCATCTAGTATATTAGCTTTCCTTCCAAGTTTTGTATCATATGCATAACCATTCAAAATATACCTATATCCAAGTCATTGACAAAAATGTTAACTAGCACAAAGCCAAGATCTATTGATCTCTTATCAAGTTGACACTGAAATATTAACAGCTGTTACTTGAATTTGGCCATTCATCCATCTAATTGTATTACAGCTAAGTGTGGAAATACCTGAGTAGGACCATGACTAAATTGTGCCTCCACTAGAATTAGAACCTGAGTGAGAATTTCAGATTAGAACTCACAATTAAGTAAAGCTAAGTTATTTTTTTGATAATGTTTATCCCATTTAAGGAGTGATGTGGCCTTGATTTTGGTATCTTTCTTTGAAAAAATGACTGTATTATTTGTTTGATTACGTGACCCATTCTATTGTGCTCTTTGGAGTGTGTTTAATAGAATTATTTCCTATACATTACTCTCTTAAATGAATATGAACAGAGAGACTTTTCAAGGGAAGACTTATCAGTAATAAAAGCTATTTGCTGATCAGTTACATTGGCTCCACTAGGTTTAATGTCAAATATTTCCCCAGGATGCATTTATAATTTTGGGGGAAAAATTGTGATATAACCTGATGGTTACTTTAGGAAGAACTTGAATACCAATGAAGAAGGTCTCCACTGTTCAAACTCCAGGGAAATCTACATTTATACTCAGTTTAATAAAATCGAGGCGGAATATGGGAGAAAGAAGATGAAAATACTATCTTGTGTCTGGGTAAGAAAAAAGCAGATTGTAGAAAAATATGTTAGCCAAGAAAATGCAGTAAATTACAAAATCCAAAGTCATCTGATATAATGTGTTTAGCAGATTGTTATCTAAGTAAATAGGCTGACTCTTTTAGTTCTTCCAGTAAGGAACTACCTGCTTCATTTGGTTGATGGTCAGTTCTCTTTTGGGGGTGGGCAGAAGGAAGAAGGAAGATTCTCCTCTGGGGCTGTATCATGAACCTTACCACACTTGTTTGGGAAAAGAATAGAGAGGGCCAAACCATAGAAGCTTTTCCTTTTGAAAATTTCCTTCTAGCAACAAGGTAACCCCAGGAATATGATTTGATCCCAGCGTTCTGGATTGAATCACTGTCCTTAAATAACCCAAGTGGGAAGGATGAGAGATCCTTTCAGACTGAGGAAAACCCATTCAGACCAAATGAATATCCTCAGCTTTCAGAGGGTTTTGATCTGTGATTAATAAGTGATTGACTAAGTATCATCAACATTGTGTGTTGATCAACTGTGATAGACTAGATTCTTCTCACCAATACAATGGTACAGGAGAGTTCCAAAGGACTCATGATGGACAGGGCTCTCCAAATCCAGGAAAAAAAAAAAAGGAACTGTGGAATATGGATGCTGATTAAACCATACCATTTCTTTTGTTTTTGGTGCTATTGTTTTTCTTTTTTGAGGTTTTTCCTTTTTGCTTTGATTCTTCTCTTGCAACATGACTAATGCAGAAATGTTATTGTACATATGTAACCTATATCAGATTGCCTGCAGTATTGGGGGGAGGGAGGGAGAAAAATTTGAAATTTGAAATATTATAGAAACAAATGTTGAAATCTATCTCTACATGTAGCTGGAAAATAATAAATACTTTTATTTTAAAAAATAACACTTAAAACACTTACTAGCTGTGTGACCCTGGGCAAGTCACTTAACCCCAATTGCCTCACCAAAAAATAATAAAAAAAATAGTGACTGACTAAATAGTAGAGACAAAAACCCCATCTTTTGCTGTCCTTTATATACAAAGAAACATCCATTATTTGACTGACTCCTCTCAGATTCATCTTTTGTAACTGGCTCATTTTATTTACTGCTGTTTATTGGCAAATCATATTTGAACCAGATGGAATCTGAGACAAGGCTAAATACTGCACATTCAGAAGTCACTGTTCAAGTTTATTTTTGGGTATATTCATATATGGGTTCTGTCTTTTCTCTTCCTGTCTAGGCCATTTTATTAGAAGGTGGGGAATCTAGTGGTTGAAAGTGTTTTGAATTTTGTCACTGTCAAGGTGTATATAATTCCTATCTATTCTTAATTACTTGGAGGACAAGAATGTATGCTCACTCAATTGATCATTCAATCAACCATTCAATCTTTTTGTTGTTGTTGTTTTTGTTTTTTGTTTTTTGGTTGGGCAATGAGGGTTAAGTAACTTGCCCAAGGTCACACAGCTAGTAAGTGTCAAGTGTCTGAGGTCGGATTTGAACTCAGGTCCTTCTGAATCCAGGCCAGTGCTCTATCCACTGTGCCATCTAGCTGCCCCCAAACCATTCAATCTTAAGAGCATAATGTGTACCAAGCACTGTGCTAGGTGCTGTGGATACAAATACAAGGAATGTAAATAATCTTTCATCATAAGGAGCTTACATTCTAATGGGGGAGATAAGTACATTATATAAACAGATGTATAGTATAAATATGAAGTGAATATATACAAATATATACAAAGTAGTTAAATACATGTTATTTTTGGTGGGAAGGCAGTAGCATTTTGGAGGGGGTGGTAAGGAAATACTTCATGTAACAGTTTGCTTGAGCTGTGTTCTTTTTTTTTGGTGGGGCAATGAGGGTTAAGTGACTTGCTGAGGGTCACACAGCTACTAAGTGTCAAGTGTCTGAGGTCGAATTTGAACTCAGGTCCTCCTGAATCCAGGGCCTGTGCTTTATCCACTGTACCACCTAGCTGCCTCTTTTGCTATGTTCTAAAGGCAGAGAAGCTGTGAGGGAAGGAGAGAATGCATTCTCGGTATATGGGACAACTGAAAAGGCACAGAGACAGGAGCTGGTATGCCATGTGTGAAAAACAGAAGGAAGACCTGTTTGGCTGAATTGTAGAATATAGGAGGAGGACCCATGTCCAAGGAGCCTGGAAAGATAGGTTGTGGCCTGTCTGTGTAAGACTTTAAATAGTGGAGTGTATGTTTTAGCCCAGAGGCAATAGGAGTGTATTGGAATTGATATAACTTTAGAAAACTGGGAAACTAATTCCTAAGGTTGGTTGGAAAGTTAAAAATTAGTTTTTTAAAAAAACAACTGGAAGATTTTGTAAGATAGCTTTTGTAAGGAAATAATTGTTTTTGTACTTATAGTTAGTCTAAATAAAAACAATACATCTTAATTAAGTTGGACACTCTTCTAGGTTGGAGTAATAAGTTCTCATGTCAATAACCATTTACTATTGGGGAGATTCAGAATTTTTTGCCAGCCTCTGGTAGGCTTTCCAGTTAGCATCTGAAGTACATTGCTAATAATGAGATTGGATTAATTTTCTCCTCAATTGCCTTTAGAACCTATCCAAGTAGGGAAGCCCATTGTGTTCTATTCAGGCTTAGGTGGGGGGTAGATCCTTTGTTTAGATTGCCCAAGGCTGGGGGTGGTCGGAGAGTTAGAGTGACATAATCAGTCACATTTCACCAGCCTTTCATTAGAATGTGTCCACATATTATTATAATATTCATTTTCTCATTAATTGTTTGCCAATCAGAGTGACTGCCACCTGTCAGGAACACCCACTCTTCAAAGGGCATATAAGCATTAAGACTCTGCCATAATACATCTTTGGTTCATGAGAGATGGCCAAATAACCAAACCTTTTATTAATTATCTGCTAGCAATAATTAATAAAATGATTAATTGCCCAGAAACAATGTCTCTCAACCTTTTTATACTTCATATGAGCATGCTTTATTTTGTAGAAGACTATTGGGAAATAAAAAGGCTCATGACTAGTTTCGATATTGTGATCTTGAGGAAGTCCCTTCCCATTTTGGGCTTTATTTCTCCCATCTGTCAAATGAGAGGGCTGGGGGCAGCTAGGTGGCACAGTGGAAAGAGCACTGGCCCTGGAGTCAGGAGGACCTGAGTTCAAATCCGGCCTCAGACACTTAATACTTACTAGCTGTGTGACCCTGGGCAAGTCACTTAACCCCAATTGCTCACTAAAAACAAAAACAAAAACAAAAACAAATGAGAGGGCTGGCCTAGATTATTTTCAACATCTCTTCCTGCTTTAATATTCTATGATGCTATTGTTGGATAACTTTTTGATTGATGAGAGAGAGAGAGAAGTTTAGTGTTATTAACTTTGTCAGCCATGGAACTCAATGAGTGTATCCATTGGAGTGAACATGAGATGAGAGATGGAAATCTGTTTACTCAGTTAGTTCCCAGGTGTTTTTCATAATATTAGCTTTTACACTCATGTCCTGTACCCAGTGTTATTCTAAAACTTTCTTTTCTTCATACTCACAGAAGGACTATTCATTACACTTAAATTTGCAGAGCTTTTGAGCAAGGTCCTCCTAGTATTCTTGGTCAGTTGATAAACATTTATTATGTGCCAGGTATTGTATTAAGTTATGGGGGTACAAAAAGATGCAAAAGACAGTCCCTGACTTCAAGGAGATTACAATCTAATTGGGAAACCAATATACAAACAAATATGTACAAACAAGCTATACACAGGATGAATTGGAAGTAATTAAAAGAGAGAAGACACTAGAAGGTCACCTAGAACCCTCTAATGTTCACTTGCCCTTCCTTGTGTCTTCTTTTGCCTCATGATAAAATAAGCAAGAAGAAAAAGTTATTTGATGTGATCACCCTATAATACAATCCTCTCCAAATCATCAGTTTCCTTGCCAGATAAAGCTTGAACCCTTTTTGTTTTCTATTTAAGTAGAAGTCCTGACTCTTTTTTCCTTCCTGATTAATAATTTAACAGGACATGGGGAAAAATAAAATGTATATTCAATTGTTTCCATAGCAGTTATTACAGATTCAGCTACTCTTTGATACAGATGTCATTTAAAGATTCCATAGCCCCTTTCCAGCTGCAACTGTTTAAAGATGCTGTACTTTATTGGACACTTAGAAGCTTTTTATGGGTAATTATGACAATATGTGATTTAAACCTTAAATGCTCACTGACATTAGGAACCTAACCACCTCATAAGGAATGACTCCTCTGTACATATAATGGGAATTAAAAAGGAAGAGTGTGAAATATGGGTTCTGTCCAATTTGGATGGAGGGGGAAAATAGGAATAAGTAGAACTGAATAAAAGAGTAAATTAGAAAGTCATGGTGGTACATGATGACAAGGTGTAAAAAACTGATAACCAGACTTAACACAAGTCACTCAGGGAATGTCAAGTTCTTTGGATTTCACCTGTAAGGCATATGCAAGTCCTTTGTGTGATAAAGAGGCAAGTCATTATACTGCTCCAAAACCAGATGTCTTGGCCAGTCAAATGGGGATGATAATGCTTGCATTACCTGCTACTAAGACCATGCTTTGTAAACCTCAAAGGTCCATAGAAACATGATCAATTTTATTGTTGTCCTGAAATTTCAAAGAAGCAGTTCCACTCAGGGAGTTAGTAATATTGTGAAGGAATAGGCACATAATTTATGGCATTAATTATTGGTAATCAGTAATACAAATTGGGTATATTGTAAGAGGTATTCAAATCAACTCTATAATCACATATTACTTCAGTTCAGTATGGGAAGAAATATGGCTTGAGTTCCCATTCAATACCTACTCTACCAACAGAGCAAGAAAGAACTATAAATCATAGCAATAAAAATAGCAAATTATTCAATTAGAACAGAATTGCAAAGTAAATGGCAGGAAAAATCCTAAAGTAAGATAAATCTCAGTCCTGCACAATGAAATATGTAGATTTCTGCACTAGTGGGAAAGAGAACAGTTTCCCAGAAAACTCCCACTTTGAGGCCAAGAAATACTTTACAGAATCAGGGAATTACAGAATTTTGAATTGGAAGGGGCCTCAGAAATCATCAAGTCCAACTGTATGAACAAGAATAGTTTCTTTATTGTTATTATTATTGTTATTGTTATTATTATTATTATTTTGGTGGGGCAATTGGGGTTAAATGACTTGCCCAGGGTCACAAAACTAGTAAGTGTCAAGTATCTGAGGCTGGATTTGAATTCAGGTCCTCCTAAATCCAGGGCTGGTGCTTTATCCACTGTGCCACCTAGCTGCCCCTTCTTTAGCATTCTTGAAGAGGAGTCATTCAACCTTTCCTGGAAGATCTCCAGCATGAGGTAGCTGATTATCACCTGAGTCAGCACGTTCTACTTGTGGATAGCTCAGTCAGGAAGACTGTCCTTATCTTAAGTCTAAATATGCCTCTTTGCAACTTCATCCATTGCTTTTAGCTCTTCCTTCTGAGACCAGATACTAATTCTTCCACAAGATAGCCCTTAAAAGGCTTGCAGAAAACTATAATCTATTCCTATCTTATTATTATTATTATGCTAAACACATCAAGTTCTTTCAGCCAATCTTCATTTGGGACAATCTTTTTGACTTATATCATATTAGTTGCCCTTTTCTTGATAACTCTTCAGTTTATCAATGTCCTTCCTGAAATGTGGTTTTTGGGAACTGAACATAATACTGTAGATGTAGTCTGATTCGAACAGAGTAGAACAGGAATATCAACTGTCTAGTTCTGAACAATAGTGCTCTTTTACCCAAATGCTCAATAGATCTATGATCTGATGGATTTTTTTGAGGGTCCTCCTGAGATGCAGATTGCAACCTGTCCATGCTTGCTCATCATGGGCAATTGTCCATGTTGTCCTAAAAATTTACTACAGAGGGTCCACTCAATGTGCTGAAGACCTTGTTCATTTACTTATTCCTGATATTGAGATGGTACCAGTTGAACACTGGCTGTCCACCTTTCATACCTTACTCTTGCCATGTAAGTAGCTCATCTTCCCTTCTCATTATACAATTTCTTGATGACATCTTTCATTTTTATTTTTCTTCAGAGTTCTTTATTGGCTATAAGTTGCAGTCTGTATACACTAGTGTTCCTCCATTGCCCTCTATGTGATGTTTATTTTTAGCTTTTCATAGGCAGGGGTATTCCCTGGTATTTCCTGTCTTACTGCCTGATAACCACTCCAGTAAAATATTGCAACTTAATTTTGTATTAGGCTTTTTTGGGGGCAAAAATATTATTCTATTGAATCACATTCAGATTGCAGCCCACTAAACTCCCCAAATTATTAAAAAACTTTCTTTTTTCTTTTAAATTTATTGTGAATTATAAAATAATCATCAACCACAAGTATCCCAATATGCAAAGAACAACAAAGTATTGTATATAAAGCCACAGATTTTTTTCATGTTTTGTTTTTAAAACTTTTATGTTAAATTTAATAAGGTGATAGCAAAGTTGTCCTGTTGTATGCTCTTGTGAATTTCTTTTTATTTCACCATGTTCATTTTAAGATGTTTTATTGATTACTTTTTTCTTTCTTTTGCATCTATTACTTCTTTTTTTTTTTGCATCTATTACTTCTCATGAACTCCCATCCTCCAATCCCAAGTAAAAGTTCCCCCTTGTAACAAATAACTATAGAATCCCTTAATTGCAATTGAATTTTCTGACTGAAGTCCCTAAAAGTCAGCTGAATACTTCTTCCCTAACCATTTTTAGGGCAACCCTGAGGGGTTGTGGCTTTCTAATACTGACTTTGATGAGCCTCCTTTAGTGTTTTTGCCCAGGCTGACTTAATAGACTTTTAGAAAAATGCCATCATCTTCTGCTGCTACATGGAAACTGCTATAAAAACTGATGGGACAGAGCTCTAGACCTTCTTAGCTTTTGCTATTCCTAATCTCACAATCTGAATAATTCCACATATGCAAACGTGGTTTCTTAAGATCAGGAAATAGCAAGGAGAGAGAGGTTGCCATTAGGTCTAGGTGGGAGATAGGGCAGCCACTGTTGTTTTCATTTGATTCCTTCAGGCTATCATTACTGAATCTTGTCATTTTCCAGACAGAAGGCAGAAAAACAGTCTCCCTTCTTGAGTGGCCTTCAGTTTATTATTGATATATCTCTCAGGTTCTTCACTGGATGAGTTATATCCTACTGGTCCAGTCTCTCCATTAACAGGGTCAGTGATGGTGGTGGAATGTAGTATTGACTCTGAGTTCATTCTCTCCACCCTCCTTGCTACTTTCCAGTAAATGTGCAAAGGGTTTGCTTCTTTAGCTCCTGAAATGATGAATTTTCAGATTTGAGACACTCCACTGGTGGACTGAATCACTGATGGACTCACTTGATGTCTTTACACATAGGCCCAGGGGCATGGATGACTCAACCATAATTTCCTGTGTGGTGTCATCTGCTTTCAAAGCTCTCAGAGTTGTATAATTCTCTCAATTTATTTCAGGACTTTTTCATACATCATGAAAAATTCTTTTAAATTTAATATTTTTTATTAGTTTGATTATCTGACTGATTCTCTTAATATAAGGCCCTTAAATTCAAATGGGAAAGGTGGAGCCTGAATCTTTACAAGAGTTGAGCAGAATAAAATTTTTAAAAATGGTTACATCTGAAAACCTGTGTCTCTCTCTGATCCCGTTGTCCATTTCTACTTTTCAAGAGGAAGTGGGTGGCATGCTTCATTGCCAGGCTTCTGAAGTTGTTAGTGATTATAACACTGATCAGAATTCTTGTCTTTATTTTCTTTTACTTTACTGTGGCCATGCTATAAATTTTTCTCCTGTATCTGTTCATTTAATTTGGAATCACTTTGTAGAACTCTTTTCAAATTTCTTTGAATTCTTCATATTTGTCATATATATATTCAGAAATATTCCATTTCATTAATATTTATTCAGTCCTTCAATTTATTCAGCCCTTTCTTAATTAAGCAACATCCATTTTGTTCCAGTTCTTTGTTACAAAAACAAAAAGCCATTATATATATATATATATATATATATATATATATATATATATATTATATATTTGGTGTATATATGGGTTCTTTCCCTCTGTTTTTGACCTTTTAACCCTCAAAGTATTTTACAGATAAACTGATATGTATCTGTAGTACTCCAGCTTTATACACAAGGGATTGGATTTTTGAACCCAGTGTAAGACTATATATATATATATATGTATCCATATTAAATTTGATTTTTCCCATGTTGTAGCTTGGTGAGAACTTTTTGCATCTTGTCTTTGTGTTTGTTATCACTCCTTAGTTTTATGACATCTACAAATTTGAGAAATATGACAATTCTTCTTTGTCTTAAGTCATAAATACAGTGGTTATACTCAGAGATTTCCAGGCATTACATTAGAGAACCCCTTTCAAGTTGACAGTAACCCATTAATGACTTCATTTTATCTGATCATTCAAATCAGTTCCAAATCTATCTAATCATGTAATCACATAACCTCCATCTTCCATTTCCCCCCCACAAAAACAGCATTTTGTGATGCCATCTGGGGTTTGCTTGGTAAAGATACTTCTTCTCCAGCTCATTTTACAGATGAGGAAACTGAGGCAAATAGGGTTAACTGACTTGCCCAGTGTCACACAGCTGCCCCAGCTAAGTGCTACCTTCTTTTGTAGGCTGGTAAGTGACACAGTGGATAGAGGAATGGATTTGAAATCAGGAAGATCTTTGTTCCAATCTCACCTCAGACACATAATAGATGTGTGACCCTGGGCAAGTCACTTCATCTCAGCTTCCTTCAATTTCCTCATCTGTAAAATGGGGATTAACAATACCACCTACCTTCTAGAGTTTTGGTGAGGGTGAAATGAGATATCTCTAAAGCTTTTAGCCCAGTAACTAGAACATAGTAGACACTTAAAAATGCTTGTTTCCTTCCTAGATATTATTATTGAGTTTCATATCCCTGTTACCTATTTTTATTGTAAAGTTTGTGGTCCAAAGATACTTTTCCTTAGTGAAGAAAATAAAAGTGATGCAAGAATTGAATGACCCTGCCTTTGGTTTTTTGTCTTTATTATTGTCCCATCCTCTTTGATTTCTTACTTTTCTCCAATGTAATTTAAAAAATAGTTTGTTTTTTTTTAAACACACCTTAGCTTTTGTTGCTCATCTCTGCTTATTCTGAGTTCCTGCATTTGTTAGCATTCTTTGATGGCAATCTGACTGGATTTGTATATGAATGGCCCAGAAATGTGACAACCATTCAAGTTGTTGTTTGTCCTTCATTCTCAAGGAGAACCATGACATCGGGTGATGTCATGACTTGCAGTGAATTGGATTTAAGTGAGGGAGGGCTTTGCAAGGTCACCAACCTCACTCTCTCCTCCAGACCTATCTGGGTCCAGTAGCAAGACATATCAACACTACTGGAGATGGCTGTGGATGTTTTAAGGCAATTGAGGTTAAGTGACTTGCCCAGGGTCACACAGCTAGTGTCTGAGGTGAAATTTGAACTCAGGTCCTCCCAATTTAGGGTCAGTGTGCTATCCATTGTACCACCTAAATGGTAGAAGAGAATCTTGCCCTATGTACTTAGTTAGCTTTGTCTAGTGACTCTTCTTCACCCACCAACCTATAAGGTCTTTCTAAATTTTTTCCTTCCCACATTCAATCTCTGATTTCACAACTCCCAAACTATCAGGATATCCTAAACAATCACAAATCTAGACAAAAGATTATGTAATTCAATAGTCTTTCTTTTTTGCTTCCCTTTCTTTCTTTTTCAATCTTTCTCTTTATTCCATAGAACCTTCCTCTGCCAAGCCTCAAAGTCAAATAACATCTGACTTGCCTCAGTGAGGTCTGTCCACATTGTGCCTGGGAAGTCCTTGTTCTCATGTCTCAGTCTCCTGGTAATCAGCCATGTCTTGCTATTGCTGTTGACTCTCTGCCTATTTCAGACCCTTCACTTCCTGAGGTCCTGTGGTTTCCTTGCCATTTTTTCACCACTACCACTTTTTCAGCCAAAACTCTATCCTTTGCTGCTGCTCCTTCCATGCAGGTCTTATCAACTACTTCTCCACCAGGTGGTTGCTGATGATTTATATTGAAGTGCCTCCTCCTTTCCCCACTTCCATTCTCACTGTTTCTGTTGCTCTTTTAGGGAAAAATCACTTGTATTTTTCCATGAGTGGCTCTGCTTGCTTTTGGCTCCAGGGAACATCATGCCTCTTCCAGGATAAGCTGATCACCTTGAAATCTCATCACCTTGCAGATTGACTTTTTATACTCAGCATTCTCTCAATTCCCTCAGTTGCCTCTGACTGTAGGGCTAGATGTAGAAACATTAAAGTCATCCCCAAACTTCCTTTATAGAGGGCTCACAACTTTTCAGGCAACTTTCCATTTTCCATCAGCATCTCTGCTTTGTTTTGACTCCATGGAACATCATTATCTTTGCCCTCCTCCTCAACACAGTTCTTAACACAGAGTAAGTACTTAAAAAAATGCTTGTTGAATACCAAAATGTAACAAGAGAAGTCAATTTTCCTTGGGTGTAGGCTTTGTTTAAAGACCAACACCAGAATGAAGAAGCAAGACAAAGGCCATTTCATCTGTGGAAGTGAATGTCTAAATATTTTACATTTGTTAATGGGAATCTGAGAGAATAGGCTGCATCTCCATTATAACAATGATTTTCTTTGTAAACTGGACTTTCAATATATAAAAAACAAATGAGCTTTGAAAGAAAAGTTCTTTTTAAGGCTTTCATTATCATGGCTCAAAGAAATTTAAAGTATATCTGAGCTAAGGAAAACAAACAGGTATTGTATAGGTGGCTGAATCCTGGAGGCAAGAAGCAAGATTAAACATACACACACATATATGTATATACACACATATGTATGTACACACACATATATGTGATGATCTGAAATTAAAATTCATACAAAGATTGAGACAAATGGCCATATTAGAAACTTGCTAAATTTGAAACCAAGAAAGTAAGATTGGTCAAAAGAAAACAGAATACATTCTATATGGTCTGTCGATGCTGAAGCTCAATGTCCAAATACATTTGGTCAATAATGGGACAAAATGCTCCATTAGCATTAAATTTCTTTCTTTCTTTCTTTCTTTCTTTCTTTCTTTCTTTCTTTCTTTCTTTCTTTCTTTCTTTCTTTCTTTCTTTCTTTCTTTCTTTCTTTCTTTCTTTCTTTCTTCCTTCCTTCCTTCCTTCCTTCCTTCCTTCCTTCCTTCCTTCCTTCCTTCCTTCCTTCCTTCCTTCCTTCTCTCTTTCTTTCTTTTTGTGGGGCAATGAGGGTTAAGTGACTTGCCCAGGGTCACACAGTTAGCAAGTGTCAAGTATCTGAGGTCGGATTTGAACTCAGGTCCTGCTGAATCCAGGGCCAGTGCTTTATCCACTGCACCACCTAGCTGCCCCCGGCATTAAATTTCTTGGTGAAAGATAGCTTAGTTTTGTTAAAAATATTACTCTGAAGTAGAAATAATCACCTTTTTTTTTGTTTTGTTTTTTATTCTGCTTCTTTGGTAAATATTGGAGTTGAAGAATTAATATGATTAAAAACTTCACATCCTAGAAGTAAACGCTGTCTTGGCAAAAATACTGATTCCCTTCAGTTTAATTTTTCTTATGTATGAAACTGGTCCCTTGCAGTTTCTAAACCACACTGCTTAAGGACATTCTTATCAGAATTCCAAAGGCATCCAATTGGGAGTCTGCTTATATGTGTGTGGGTGTATGTGTATGTATATATACACACACATACATACATATATATACACACACACAAATTATAAATGGGCAGCTAGATGATACAATAGGTAGATTCCTGAACCTAGAGTCAGGAAGACCTCAGTTGAAATCCAGCCTCAGATACTCGCTAACACTGAGGTTCTAGGCAAATCATATAATCTCAATTTCCTTATCTGCAATATCAGGATAATAGTAACATACTTCCCAGGATTGTTGTGAAGATTAAAATTATATCAATATCGATAAAGTACTTTACAAACCTTAAAGCACTATATTAATGTTATCTATTATTATTAAAAATAACTTCTAAACTGTATTTACAGAAATACAGACCTAAATAATGAGAAGTATTAGTTGATCATGGCTAAGAGGCAATATAATAAAATTGACAATACTACCTAACTTCATTTAATTTTTCAGGATCATACTAATTTTTTTTTTTTTTTGGTGAGGCAATTGGGGTTAAGTGACTTGCCCAGGGTCACACAGCTAGTAAGTGTTAAGTGTCTGAGGCCGGATTTGAACTCAGGTCCTCCTGAATCCAGGGCTGGTGCTCTATCCACTGCGCCACCTAGCTGTCCCTAGGATCATACTAATTAAACCACTAAAGGATTACTTTATTGAAATAGAAACATAATAATGAAATTCATATGGAGGCATAAAAGGTCAAGAATCTCAAAGGAAATGTTTAATAAAAATAATAGTTAATATTTATATAATGCTTGCTATGAACCAAGCGCCTTACAATTACAAGCTCATTTGATTCTCACAATAACCCTGGGAGGGATATGCTATTATTATCCCTATTTTACAGATGAGGGAACTGAGACAAACAAGGATTAAGTGACTTGCCCAGGGCCATACAGCTAGGAAGTATCTGAGGCTGAATTGGAAGTTGTCTTTCTGACTTCATGATAGCACTGTATCCATTGCACTATCTTGCTGTCCCAAAAAAGTAAGAATGAAGGGGATATGTTAGCACTAGGTCTCAAAATGTGTTACAAAGCAGTAGTTTTCAAAACATTTCGCTCCTGGTTAAAAAAATAAAAATAATCAGTAGAATGGATGAGGTATACCACATAAAGAAACAAATTAACCTAATAGCCTAGTTCTTCATAAACACAAAGATCCAATCTACTGTGATAAGGATTCTCTATTTGATAAAGAACTATTGGGAAAGCCAAACAGAAGTATGGAAGAAATTAGGTTTGGATCAACACCTCACACCTTATAGCAAATGAATGTGACCTAGATATAAAAGGTTATATCATAAATATTTTAGAGAAACAAAAAAGAAATTGCCTAACAGATCTATGGATGGGAGAAGAATCCATGACTAAACAAGTGATAAAAAGGATCACAGAAGATAAAATGATTCATTTTGATTATGTAAAGTTGAAAAGTTTTTGCACAAATTCTATACAGCTAGGATTAGAAGGGACTTTATTAACTGGGGAAAAATCTCTGAAGAATGTTTCTCTAATTAAAGTCTTATTTCCAAGATATACAAAGTATTCCAAAAGTCTTAGCATAGTTTTAAGTCTTTTTTTTTTTTTTTTAGTGAGGCAATTGGGGTTAAGTGACTTGCCCAGGGTCACACAGCTAGCTAGTGTTAAGCGTCTGAGGTCGGATTTGAACTCGGATACTCCCGACTCCAGGGCCGGTGCTCTATCCACTGCGCCACCTAGCTGCCCCAGTTTTAAGTCTTAATAATTAAGACTTTAGCTTATGTCTTTTGGGATGTGAATACTTTTGGTACTACACCCCCCCCCCCCCAACAAACAACTGATTAAAAGGTACAAGAATAAAAGTCATTACCCAATTGATAAATGGCATAAGTATATAAATAGACTAAATACATTTAATTTATTTAGAATTTCCCCCACTTTACATGTAAAATCAAATTGTAACATCAATTTTTATAACTTTGTGTTCCAAATTCTCTTCCTCCCTCTCTACCCCCTGTAAGAACTCAAGTAATTAACATAAGGTATACATGTGCAGTCATGCAAAACATATCAGATAAAAAAAACACAACTTTAGAAATAGGAACTAACAACAACAAAATATATTTCCGTCTGTATTCAGATACCATCAGTTCTTTCTCGTAGGTGAATTGCATTTTTTTTCATAAATCCTTCAGTTTTCTTGGATCACGGCACTGCTGAGAATAACTAAGTCATTCGCAGCAGATCATCATATAATATTGCTTTTATTTTGTAAACAGTACATTTCACTTTGCTTCAACTCATGTAAGTCTTTCCAGGTTTTTTTTAGCATCCTGCTCATCTTATTTTTTTTTAAATAGTAGACTACATTTATATAGTACTTCAAAGGGAGATTTCCTTACAAAACATGCATGAGATTGATTATTGCAAAAACAATTATAGCCAACATCTATATAGTGCCTTATATCTGACAAAGAATTTTCTTCACAATAGCCCAGCAAAGTAAGTGCCATCATCGTCACCATCATCTTATATTGCTCTTGCCTCTGCTTCAATTTTTTCCCCCAGTTACTATTGCTATGTTTCCCTCCTTCCTATTCACTTCCCATGATATTCACTCCTTTTTCTATATTCTTTTACCCTATTCTTCCTCAAAAGTGTTTTGCTTCTTATTGCTCCTCCCTCAATCTGCTCTCCCTTCCTTCAGCCCTTCCCCCTATTCTCTTCCCTCTCTCACTTTCCCAAAGGGCAAGATATATTGCTATACACATTTAAATGTGTATGTTATTCCCTCTTTGAGCCAATTATGATGAGTGCAAGGCTCATTCACTCCCCTGTCCCTCCTCCAAATTTCCCTCCACTCCAAAATCTTTTTCTTGCTTCTTGTAGGTGAGATATTTTACCTCATTTCACATTTCCCTTTCCCTTTCTCCCAGTGCAATACTCTCACCCCTTAATTTTATTTTAAAGATGTCATCATGGGCAGCTAGGTGGCACAGTGGATAAAGTACTGGCCCTGGATTCAAGAGGACCTGAGTTCAAATTTGGCCTCAGACACTTGACACTTATAAGCTGTGTGACCCTGGGTAAGTCACTTGACCCTCATTGCCCTGCCCCCCCCCTCCAATAGTAAAGACTCTTCAAGGGAAGAAACACAGGCTTTCTAGCCACATTGAAAAAATGCTCCAAACCATGATTAGTAATTAGAGAAATGCAAGTCAAAGAAATTCTGAGGTTCTTCCTCATACCCATAGGATTGCCAAATATGACAAAAGGAGAAAATGACAAATGTTGGAAGGACTTTGAGAAAACAGGCACATTGATGCACTGACAGTGGAAATGTGAATGGATCCAACTTCCCTGGAAAGCAATTTGAAATTATTTACAAAGCTTACTAAACACTGCATGTTATTTGACCCATATACACCACTGCTAGGGCTAATCCACAAAGATATCAAAAAAAGAGGAAAATGTCATATATGTGCAAAAATATTTAGAGAGCTCTTTTGTGGGTTACAAAATGGAAATTAAGGAGATATTAATAGACTGAGGAATGTCTGAACAAAATGTGTCATATGAATGTAATGGCATAATATTGTGCTGTATAAAGTGAAAAAATTCAGACATGGAAATACTTGAATGAACTGATGCAGAATGAAATGAGCATAACCAGAATAATGATTTATAATATAATAACAATCTTATGAAAATGAACAATTTTGAAAAGCTTAAGAACTCTGATCAATTAAATGATCAGCTATGATTCTGGGTGGGGCTATGAAGAAAGCCACCCATCTCATTACAAAAAAAGATGATGGACTAATATACAGAATAAGAAATGCATTTTTGACGTGACCACTGTGGGAATTTATTTTGCATGACTGTGCTTATATAATAGAGTCCCCTCCTTCCTTCCTTCCTTCCTTGGGTGAAGAGACTGGAAGGAGAAAAAAGGAATACGTGAATACCTGATAATTGAGAAACAAAAATTGATGTTATTTTAAACAAAGAATAGTTGATGACACAGGAAATACAGACAAATTTATCCATGTTTGTGACCTGGATTTATGGTCAGTGTTTATGGGACATGCTGTATATTCACATGGTTTCCTTCTTCATTTCTTTAATGATGAAGTAAGAAAACAACTAATGTAAGTAATGCCAGGCACATATAAACACAGAAAATAACTTAAAACTAAGGAGTTAGCGGGAGAAGATAGCTCTAGAAAGGACCTTTCACCAAAATCACCAAGTCCACCCCACTCATTTTATAAATGAGGAAACCAAAACCCAGAAAAATGAAGTAAGTTGCCCATGAGGCAGCAAATAACAGATCTGAGATTGGAGACCATGTCCAATCTTAAAATATTATAGAAAAAAACCTATAATCTTTTAAAATTTCCTTGTCTGACCATGAACTGATGAAGAAATGAACTCATGCTTTCTTTTCTTCTTGTTATTTTGTTATCTCTCTGCCATTGCTCTGAGCCAGGGTGATTTACAAGGTCTAATTCAAATCCCACACTGTTGATTTCTACATAAAATGCAGACAGCAAATCACTTATATTTCCCCACAGCACATACTTTCAGAGACTAACACATTTCAGTCTCCCTTCACAAGTTTCTGTCTCTCTCGATTTTTTTCTAACCCAGCTTTAGTGTTGACCCAGGATGATGGGAAAATATTCTTATATCATTGAAACATCACACTGCTTCTGTAATTTTTGTCCAAATGGAACAACTGTTCTAGAATGAATCCCATAAGGGTCACCTCACAGGAGTCTGGCCATGTTTCAGCTAGGTTGTATGTGTGTGTATATATTTATATCTATTGATATGTGATATAGCCACACACAGATATATTGCATATAAATATATATCCATCTATATATACACTCATCTACCACATATATTATATGATATATGTATATATACCTACCCTATATGTCAATATGGATACTCTCTGTGTTTGTGTATATATGTAAATTATGCTATATAGATATGCTACATATGTGTATGTATATAATTGTATGTGTATATAGACATGTATGTGTATATATATGTATGTATATATGTGTATATATATATATATATATATATATATATATATATAACAAATTGTTCTCTCTGTCAGCTCTCCATAGGAGAGCCTATGAAAAACTTGCATTTGCCCAGGGATATGATTATGGTACATGTTTCTTGCATTATGAAAAATCCAAATGGGATTAGTGTCTACTCCCCTGCCTAGGCCTCAGCTTACACCGAAGGGGAGATAATTTCACTTGTTCTTTTAAAACAGAGGTTTCCAATCTGGATAGGTTTTAATGGAGTCTGTGAATTTAGATGGGGAAAAATATTTACCTCTTTATTTTCACCAAATTCTAGCTGAAATTTCATATTTCCTTCAATTATGAATATAGGATACAAAAATCATTCTGAGAAGTGTTATATAAGCTTCCATTAGACTGCTAAAGGGGTCCAAGAGACAAAACAGTTAAGAACTCCTATTTTAAAGAATCAAAGTTCACTTCTCTCTACCTGCTGCCACCATCAATCACACCAGATAAGTATTTGGCAGCTGTCTGTCTTATTTGCAGTCCTATCAGTATGGTGGAATGGAAGGACAAATAGATTTAGAGTCAGAGGAACTGGGTTCAAACCCCAGCTCTATTAATCATTACCTGAATAGTCTTGAAAAAGTAGTTTCTACTTTCTGAGCTGTTTCCAAATCTATAAAATGAAAATTATGGGCTAAGTGGTCTTTAAGACTCCCACTAGTCTTGAACGAGATAATCTAAGCATCTTAACTTTATGTTAAAAATAATAATTGTACATAGGAAGACAGGGTGATATTTTTTCATGGCCATGATAATTTGTTTGTTTGTTTTTTGTTTTTGGTGGGGCAATGAGGGTTAAGTGAGTTGCCCAGGGTCACACAGCTAATAAGTGTCAAGTGTCTGAGGCCGGATTTGAACTCAGGTCCTCCTGAATCCAGGGCCAGTGCTTTATCCACTGCACCATCTAGCTGCCCCCAATGGCCATGATAATTTAATGATAGTTGGCATTTTTATAACATGTATTATCTCATTTGATCCTTATACTAATCCAGTGAAGTGAGTCATTTTATTATCCCCATTTTGTAGGTAAGGAAACTATGACTGGGAGGTTTTTACCTGCTCAGGGTCACACAAATAGTGTTTGAAGTGGATCAAACCCAGTATTTTCTGACTTGACTCCAAGCCTGTACATAGGAAAATGCCTCTCCTATGATTTCTGGGAGTTCTGAGGAACAGACCAATCATTTCTTCCTTAGGCTGGATTTAGGATTAAATAATGGGCTATTCTTTGACTTCAGAAAGCAGATACTCTCAGGACTAGGGGCAGTAAATAGAAAACAACAAATTAAAAACCCAACTTCGACCTGATTTTCTTTTTATTAGTTCACTCTGCTGTTGAGAAACTGTTCACCTTAATGAGAACTGAACATATGGTATTAAGAATATGTGTCAAAGGACCCATAGGTACAAAAATATTTATAATAACACTTTCAGCTGTATTAAAGAACTAGAACCAACTTGGGTTCTTGGGGAAAGATTGACAAAATTATAGTATGTGAATATCATATTATTGTGACAAATGATAAAAGGGATATTTTTCAGAGAAACCTGTAAAGATATAAATGAACTGATGCAGATCGAGGTGAGAACCAAAAGAACAGTTTATACAACAACTACACTATAAATAGAAAACAACTTTGAAAGACTAAATTCTGATAAATTTACTAAGCAGTAATGACTCCATGACATTGATGATGCAGCATGTTTTCTACCTCTTGGCAAATATGTGAAAGATTATAGGTTCAGAATGCAACATACATTTTCAGACATGACTAATGTGTGGATTTGTT
This sequence comes from Dromiciops gliroides, assembly GCF_019393635.1. Taxonomy (NCBI): domain Eukaryota; kingdom Metazoa; phylum Chordata; class Mammalia; order Microbiotheria; family Microbiotheriidae; genus Dromiciops; species Dromiciops gliroides. The sequence continues at coordinate 240,610,134 of NC_057863.1, read as the reverse complement.
TTGCTTGATTGTACTTGTTACAAGGAAGAGCTTTTATTTTGGGGAGCAGGGAGGATTTGAGAGGAAGAGTGAGGGGAGGATGATACTAATGCAAAAAAAAAGGAAAGAAAAGAATATAAATAAAAAAAATTAAAATTCACTGAAGAAAGCAAAAGGAAACTCAGTAGGGATGAGAAGAGCAGTTTTGGTACTACCTGTTAATTTGATGGAAAGTTTTGAAAAAATGAAACTTACATAATAGTGATTCATGGTTTCATATGCAGGTCTCCTTTTCTTTTTATATAGAAATGTTCATGTTGATGTTTGTATTATTTATATTAAAATGAAAATATATTAATTCCTTGTTATAAAAATATAATGATTGATTTCTAGTTCAAAAACATACACGTAACAAAGAAATACCCAACAAGTCCTTCCCTCCCTTTAGTACCATTCATTTATTGTATTTTTTTGGAGGGGGGCAGAGATTTAGCATGTATTACAAAACAAGATCAGGAGGGAGGGGAAAGGAAAGGAAAGGAAAGGAAAGGAAAGGAAAGGAAAGGAAAGGAAAGGAAAGGAAAGGAAAGGAAAGGAAAGGAAAGGAAAGGAAAGGAAAGGAAAGGAAAGGAAAGGAAAGGAAAGGAAAGGAAAGGAAAGGAAAGGAAAGGAAAGGAAAGGAAAGGAAAGGAAAGGAAAGGAAAGGAAAGGAAAGGAAAGGAAAGGAAAGGAAAGGAAAGGAAAGGAAAGGAAAGGAAAGGAAAGGAAAGGAAAGGAAAGGAAAGGAAAGGAAAGGAAAGGAAAGGAGGAAGCCTTATTTGCAAAGAATAAAGCAAAATTACCCCAGGATCAGGGCACTGTCAAAGGTGAGGACAAGGAGAGGGCTCAGGCTCCAGCAACTGAGGGATGATGTCAAAGGAAAGGAGGAAAAAGACAAATTGGTATATTTACTCTCTTCACTCTTCATCTTCCTTTCTTCATATGAATTCAAGAATTTCACAAAAACCTATTAGACAATCATGTGGCTACTTTGACAAGAGGGTTTTTAAAAAAATAAAATGAAACCACAATGCCTGAAATATAGTAAGTGTTATATAAATAGTAGCTATCATCATCGCCACCACCATTGTCATAATCATCATCATCATCATCAGCAGCAGCAGCAGCAGCAATATTGTTTAATGCTTCATGCATGAAGGGAAATGGTGGTGAGAACTTGAAAGAGGAAAGATGGTGGGGCTTCTGGCTTCTAATTTCAAGAGAGGAGACTTCTAGTTCCAAATTTGCTTCAGAGAGAAATCTCTGAAAGGAGAGAATTGTTCCAGAACCCAACCAGCATTGAGAGGAACCAGTGCCTTATATTGTCTCTCTATCCCCAACTTATTACACTGGATACTTCAGGGAATTTCCCTTTGGTGACACCTGGGACTTTCTCTTATGGTCAAATTGAAATATATCCTTTCCAGTGAGAGAGCACATTGACCTCTTGTATTGTTTGCAATATACTAATCTGTAGAACTTCTCTAATTTTTGTTTTTAATGAGCTTTAAATAGCTTTATAAATAAATGGCTTTATACGCTATTTGCTATGTGTCATGGTCTTTGTGTAACTGGAATTTGGTGGTGAGAGAGTTAAGCCTTTTGCATATATCACTTGAAGCACTCCATTCCATTTAAAGGGATAGGGGTCTGGAGAGTAGCTTTAAATTATTTCCCACAGACAAACAATATTTAAGGGACAGACAGCATTTTAACATAGTACTTCCCTCCCCTAGGAGAGCAGAGCAACCAGCTTTGTGTCTTCCATCTTCTGCTTCCCTCCTGGCAGGAATCAAGGTTTCCCTTGGAGAAGTAGGCATAGGAGACTCTCTATATCGATTTATGCCTACAGGTGAGTCACATGTAAACACGTTCAGTACATGGGCACACACACTCAAAGATACAAATAGATAAGAAATCCTTGAAAGGAAATTTCCCCTCTTCAGGTCTCCCACCCCTGCCTTTTCTAATTTCCCCACACACCTGCCCTCACTCCATTTCCCCTGCCCCCACTTCCACCATGACTATCATTGCCCTATGAATTGGGCTTTGACTTAAAATGGTCAAGTAAACTTTTGGCAACTATACTATGCCAAGGAAGAGAATCACCCAGAAAGGGTTTGGCAGTGGGTTTCTGGGAATGGCTGAACAAGTTGTAGTATATGATTGTGATGGAATACTATTGTGCTATAAGATATCACAAACAGGCAGATTTCAGAAAAACCTGAAAAGACTTGCATGAACTGATGTTGAGTGAAATGAACAGTACCAGAATATTGTACATAGTAACAGCAATTTTGTGCAATGATCAGCTGACAGACAGCTCTTCTCAGCAATACAATGATCCAGGACAATTCCAAAAGACTCATGATAGAAAATACCATCCACATCCAGAGAAAGAACTGATAGAATCTGAATATATATATCACAGCATCCTATTTTCATTTTTTTTTTTTGGTAATTTTTTCTTTTTGTTCTGTTTCTTCTTTCACAATATGACTAATATGGAAATATGTTTTACATGATTGCTCATGTATAACCTGTATCAAATTGCTTGCTGTCTTAGGGAGAAGGGAGAGAGGAAGAAAAATTTGGAACTCAAAAATCTTATAAAAATGAATGTTAAAATTGTCTTTATAAATAATTGGAAAAAATAAAATATTTTAAAAATAAAGCAATTGTCAGGTTTCATCTTATACTCATCAGTGTCAAAGTTTACAATAAAAGAAAATGACAATTTTAAAAAACAAGGAATACATAGTCAACAAGTCAGTCAACAATTTAATAAGTGCCTACTGTGTGAATAATAATAGTAATAATAATATAATAGCTAGGATTGATCTAGTGCTTTAAGGTTTACATAGTGCTTTACTTTATCTCATTTTATTTTCAAGACAACCATGGGAGATAAGTGCTATTATTATCTCCATTTTACAGAAGAGAAAACTGAGACAGGCAGTGGTTAAGCATTTTGCTGGACTCCTGTTTTCCTGTCTTCAGTTCTAGCACTCAATCAAATGAGCCACTTAGGTGAGGAACACAAAGGACGAACAGTTCCACCCTGGTGAATCACACAATTAAGATAAAAGCTATAGAATCAGATTTTTTTTTTCTTGGCTACTAAATGGTGTGCATATCTCTTAGCTGAAGGGTCCTAATTAAATTTTTAAAGGGTTGTATTTGTTTTCCAAAGTTTTAAATGATACAAGAGTTCTTTGATTTACATATGACTCTTTAACTCCTAAAGCTGTTATAGGTGTTGGGGGCAGCTACTAGGAACTGTAGGTGTTATTGTTGAGTGTGAAAGGTTTACATTTTGCAAACCTAAATTCAAGGGTGAGATGACCTAGAAATGTGTAACACATAGGAACAAATTTCAAGGACACTGTTCCTGGTTAGTATCCTCTGAGACATGAGAGATAGGAAATGTGAACAAGTGCTACAAAAAACTCTCTAAAGCCTGCAAACCTTGTATTTTAAAAAAATGAAATTAAGCTTTGCAATCATCTATTACTTTTACACATGTTTATTTTATTTATTTATTTTTTGGTGAGGCAATTGGGGTTAAGTGACTTGCCCAGGGTCACACAGATAAGTGTCTGAGGTCGAATTTGAACTCAGGTCTTCCTGAATCCAAGGCCAGTGCACTATCTACTGTGCCACCTAGCTGCCCCTATCCATGTTTATTTAAGAATAATCTGGCTTCATGGGAGCTGATGTTTTCTTAACAGAATCAAATACTGTGTGAATGAAAAATTTCAGTGTTTTGAATAGGTATGTATATATGTTAATGTATATCTGTGTATGTATATATACATGTACACAATATATACAAATATATGATATGTGTGTACAGACACATGTGTGTATATTCACACACACATATTTATTCTATGACTCTTTTAGTCAAATTTGGAGTCCAAATGTTCATGTGGACCCTTTCTGCCCAACCTGTGGTAGGGCCTTCAGAGCTTATACTGGTCTCCTCAGCTACAGCCAGAAACACTGTAACTTGACTCCAACGTAGTGACATCATTTTGGTCTACTTTGAGAATGAGGGATAACCATAATCAGTCAATCTCATCACAATGGAATCCTAATCCTCTAAGATTTCTTATTTGAAAAAGAGAGATAGAGAATTCTGGAAATAATTAATTGGAATTTATATAATATTTTATAGTTTCCAAAACATTTTACATATATTATCTCATTTGAATCTCATGTCAATCCTTTAAAGTAGGAAGCATTGGTATTGGTATTTCCTTTTTTAAGATGAGTGGTTAAGTAATTTTGCTCGTGGTCATACAATTAGTAAATATAGAGACAGGCTTGATCTTAATTAATAATGGAATTGCCCATTGTGGGTCACCAAGTATCATGAAGCAGCTGAAATCATGGCTTTTTGCATTCAGATGATTAGGAAGCTTCAATGGGCCAAGGAAAAGAACTGACCCAGTCCACATAGAATAGGACTTTACACTTGGCTCTGTCCAACTTTATGTTTTACATCTTAATAAAATTTATTTATTAATCCATTCATTCATCCATCCATCCATCCATCCACTTATCCATTTATTTATTTTGACTCTATAAAGGTGGCCATTCTTTGCCTCATTTCTTACCTAGCCTTAATCACTGAATGGGTGTTGCCTCAGGCCAACTGAGACCTGGGAAAGGACTTGGCTTAAAAAGACAAAGGTTTCCCACTGCATCCAGGGCCATGCTAGTCATCTTGATATATCTCTTGCCAGATGGCCCTGAAGGAGAGAGTGAGGCTAGTGATTTTGCACAGCCCTCCTTCACTTAAATTCAATTCACTGCAAGTCATGACATCACCTCCCCATGTCATGGTCCTCTTCAGGAATGGACAAACAATAACAACAAATAAAACATCCAATGTGAGGCTGTATGATCATAACTTTTTTCAGACCCAGGAGGCTTCAGGAGTTCTAAGAAAGACAGTTCATTTTGCTTAGCACTCCATGGCTGCTCTTCTTCTATGAATAATAATGATGATGATGATAACAACAATAAACATTTATATATGTGCCAGGTACTGTGCTAAGTAATTTACAATTATTATCTCATTTGATCCTCACAACAACCCTGGGACATAGGTCCTATTATTATCCCCATTGTTACAGATGAGGAAACTGAGGCAAACAAAGGTTAAATGATTTGTCCAGGGTCACATAGCTAGTAAGTGTCCTGACTCCAGGTTTGGTGCTCTATCCACTGTACCATGTAGCTGTGTCATGTTTTATTCATCATAGAAATGTGGACAGTAGGGGCAGCTAGATGGCTCAGTGGATAGAGCACCGGCCCTGGAGTCAGGAGAACCTGAGTTCAAATCCAGCCTCAGACACTTAACACTTACTAGCTGTGTGACCCTGGGCAAGTCACTTAACCCCAATTGCCTCACTAAAAAAAAAAAAAGAAATGTGGACAGTGAAATACTATTATTGGACAATATTTGACTTATGGCCTTCCAGCAGGATCTATCATTAGGTGAAGATTCAGGGTCTCTGGCCTGGGACTCAGCTTCTCTTTGTGGCTGGAACATGGGACTTTGTATAGACTGAACCTGGTAAGGGTGATGCTTTGCCACAGGGTGTCCTGTCATTGGCAGAGAGCTCCAAATGCTTCTCCTGACAGCCAGCCCATTGCTTATGGAATAGGAAGAGTGAATGAAACAACTTCAAGTTCCACAAATGAAGTGCTACAAAGGAACAAGAGCCTGCTGTCATTCCAAGCTGGTTTCTCTCTCTTTCAGTCTTTCAGTTCCTGCTTTGAGTGACCAGGATAAAGGTCCTATTCTTTTAGTCTCCCAAAGTCTAAATCATCTTGTCTTTTGCTTCCCTGCTTGGCCACCTACCCTTTCCCACTCCATATCTCATTCTTCACCAGCAGGCAAAGCCAAACTCCATTTCTCACTAGCAGGAGGGAAAGAATATAAAGTTGGAGGAGTATTGCACAATTCTAGAACAGAATTCAAGTGAAAAAAAAAAAAGACTGAGAAAAAAACACCATCATTTTCTTTTATACTCCCCCAGATTTGACCTGCATGCAGAGTTCCCATGGGAAATAGCTGTCAGACACAGTCATACACACTGGGGAACTATCTCTAAAGGGGAATGCATGGGGTGGTCTTTAAAATTTTTTTAAAATATAAAATAACAATGAGATTTTGAATACCCTTTAAGCTCTCCCAGCTCCTGGCATTTTCACTGGCTGGCCCTCGTGTCCAGAACCTTTTTCCTTTTCATCTTGGCTTCTCAGTTTTACTATCTTCCTTCAGGTCTCAGTTTAATTCCCACTTTCTGTGGCTTTTCTCAATTCTTTTTAATCTTACTCTCTTTCCTCTGAAATAATTTCCAATTTATTTTGTAAATATCTTATTTGTACACAGTTAATTGAATATTCCCTTTCCCATTTCACTGTGAACTCCTTGAAGGCAGGGAGTGTTTTTCCACCTTTCTTTGTATTCCTGGTGTTTAGCACAGTACTTGGCACACAGAAGGCACTTAATAAATAATTGTTGATTTTGCTTCTACTATTTTTAGTTGAGGAAAGTTGAAGTTTTCATTCTGGCCATTAGATGGAGCTATGGTTTAGCTCTACAAATGAGTTGTATTCGTTTATTCCAGTTAGTAGACTTGAAGGGATATATTGAGGTCATCTTGTCCAACTTTGAAAGAACATAAGGAAATAATCCCAAACATATAAGAAATTGCACACTTATGTGTATGCATACATACAATGTGTGTTTTTTAAAATGATTATTATTTTTATAAAGGACTGGTATGGAAGTAAATTCTAAAACCTTCCTCCACAGAATGTCATGAATTTATTGCCATGTTCCTCACTACCAAGACATTTTCACCAGTATCTTCCCAAATGTTTTCCCCTCTACCCCCAGTTTCTTTCTCGAATCTAGACTGCATAGTACATCTTCATGGAATCTGCCTTCTTAAAGACTTTTCATGAAAGACAGTACCTTTCCTATCATATGTCAGAGTAATGAATGAATTTCCTGTTTTTCAAACAAGTCTGAATGTGCTTCATAAACTTCACATATATTACATTTAAAAAATGTAAAATGGCTGAGGCTCTTTTTTTTTTTTTTCTGGAGGAGGTAGAGAATTGATGATTCATTCCTGCCAGACTGAGCCACAGACTAGGAAAATAAGAGGCGATAAAACAGATTGACAAAACCAAGTTCATATGAAAAAAATGGATTCCAGTATTATTAACTTAATTCACATTCCTTCTCTGTTTATTCCTAGCTTTAAGAGAAGTGAAAGCCATTATGTCCCAAATACAGTCCATACATTATTAATGGAATTATATATATGTATAAGAACACAAAAAACTATATATTCATGACATATACATATACTCTATATACAGCTAAGAACACAAAAAACTATATATTCATGACATATACATATACTCTATATACAGCTTAATATTTATATGTGTATATTATAAATATCTCATATACAATTACGTGATTAATATAGGGAACAGATGATCCAAATGACACATAAATAACATTTCCAGCATTTTCATGGATGTATTTTCATAGCAAGAATCATCATTCTAATCTAATAGAGGAAAATGGCACGATAGAGAAGGTAGTTGCCAAATAAGTGTCCCAAGGGGAGTCTGTGAAATACTTGGGAATTTCTATTTATTTATACACAGGGCGAGCTTAAGGCAACTTTTTAAAATAAAGGAAGTTCATCTTTCTTTTTGTCCCCTTTTATTATTCTCTTAGAATGGAATTGGCTCTTTGACCTGAGGTCTCTAGTGCCCAGAACAAAAACTAGTATGGGAAAACTGGGGCTTTGCTTCAGGGAACTGAAACTTAGGATGCTCTGATAGCCCTTTCTTTCTTTAATAAATAAATGTTGGGGGCAGCTAGGTGTCACAGTGGATAAAGCGCTGGCCCTGGATTCAGGAGGACCTAAGTTCAAATCTGGCCTTGACAGTTACTAGCTGTGTGACCCTGGGCAAGTCACTTAACCCTCATTGCCTTACCAAAAAAAAAAAATGACTGAATTTAGCATATATTTCACAAGAATGATTCCTTAAATGACCAAGTTACCATATGCTTCAATTTTACCTTATTCTCTAGCCCTGTATTTCCCATCCCATTTAGGGACTTTATATCTCTAGATCCTTCCCATCACTTTCCTTCTAATTGAATTTATGTTGAACAATTTGATTTGAAGGCATAGTCCATGCAGTCTGCCCCAGGCACCAAAATTGCTAGTTATACTGATAGTTCTCAATTTTTAAGTGACATTCTCCCTTAAAATCCCTCCACTGAGACTAGATTCTCCAAAAGGCAACAGCTTCACATCAGAGGGTCTATACTCAGATCCCAGCACTGTTACTTATTGCCTTTATGTTCTTCATGAAGTTATTTAATTTCTTCTCAGCTGAGCTCATCTGTAAAATGAGGAGCTTGCATAAGATGATTTCTAAAGGGACTTCCAGCCTGACATTCTCTGATCATGCAGAGTTTATATTCCTAGTGAGAGGACTTCAGTATTAAGCTTTACCTCTAATTGTGGAATGATCTCAACTCAGCAAACATTTATAAAGCACCTACCTATGGGTAAGGCCCTGAATTAGGTCCAGTAGTTTCAAATGCAAAAAGAAAATCTTGTCCCTATTTAAAGGGATTACAACTATCAGCTAGGAGGTGGGGAAGACAATTAGGGGAGGGGCAGTCCATGAAATCACATCCTCCAAGTAGTCAAGAAGCTCTTTTTTGCACTCAGCTTGTCCTCAAAACCCAGGGCATAGCAGGCACCTTAGAGGCTGTGGCTCATACTGGCTCCCTGCCTTGAGATATAGGATTTGAAAGCCTCACTATGGGGCCCCTAGGATTCAGCAGCATGCTAAACTCTAGCACTCTCCGGCTCATAGAGATTTAATTAGAACAGTGATGGCTCCACATGCTGCCTGGCATATTTCAAGCCCTCTCCAAGTGCCAGAAGAGCGATACTTGTGGCTTTCTGGAAAGCATACTTGGACAGGCAGGCTTTGCCACTGTTTGGATTTTGATCGGAGAATTCTCTGGAGTACTCAGTCCCTCCAGCAGTCTGTATGCATGAGGCTATGTTAATCACACAAGAAAGGAGCATAAAAGAGGATCATTGGATTGTCATCTCTGTCTTAGGTTCCCTTTTTAATTTTTTTCAATTAATTAGCATTTATTTTCCCTCCCTCTCATCTCCACCTCCATTAGAAGAAGAAAAAGAAAACTGTTCAGCAAATATACATAGTTGACCAAAGCAAATTCTCACATCGGCTATGTCCAAAATTATAGATTTTATTTTGCATCTTGACTCCATCACCTCTCATTCAGGAAGTAGGTAACGTGCATCATCATTGGTCCTTGGCTATTTTGGGGGCATTTTATTGATTAGAATTCTCATGTCTTTCAAAGTGATGTCTTTATAATGTAGTTATTATACAAATTGGTCTCCTGATTCTGTCTACTGTACATTGGGTTAGTTCATACAAGTCTTCCCAAGTTTCTCCAAAGCTGTCCTCTTTGTCATTTCTGATAGTGCAATAATATTACATTACATTTATCAGTCATAATTAATTCAGTCATTTTCCATTTGCTCCCTCAGTTTCTAGTTCTCTGTGACTACAAAAAGAGATGCTATAAATTATTTATATTGCAATGAGTCCTTTTCCTCTTTCTTTGATATCTTGGAGGTGGGGGGATCTTGGCCGAGTACGTGTAGGCATTAGATCAAAGGATATCCATGGTTGAGTGACTTTAGGGTCAAAGTTTCAAAATGCTTTCCAGAATTGTTGGATCAATTAATAGATATCTGGAACCATTCTTTTTTGACAGAACAGTGTGTGTGGGGGGACCACTAATTAACTGCAAATCTTTTTGAGGGCTTTAAAAAAGCTAAGTATCGGGGCAGCTAGATGGCGCAGTAGATAGAGCACTGGCCCTGGAGTCAGGAGTACCTGAGTTCAAATCCGGCCTCAGACACTTAACACTTACTAGCTGTGTGACCCTGGGCAAGTCACTTAACCCCAATTGCCTCACTAAAAAAAAAAAAAAAAGCTAAGTATCATGAATGCATCTGGGACAAAGAGCAGTTACTAATGTGAGAAATGATTATTAATAACCAATATCTTGGAGGAGATTCAGAGCTTGACCCTTCTATAATCCTTTAAAAGTTCAGTCTGGGGGCAGCTAGGTGGTGCAGTGGATAAAGCACCGGATCTAGATTCAGGAGTACCTGAGTTCAAATCTGGCCTCAGACACTTAACACTTACTAGCTGTGTGACTCTGGGCAAGTCATTTAATCCCCATTGCCCCGGAAAATTAAAAAAAAAAAAGTTCAGTCTGAAGGACATTACTGATAATAAGATTGTATTGAATCTCCTCAATCTTGGTCAGACCCCACACAACCCTACAAGGAATTTAATCTATGGTTGGGAAGCCCATTGTGTTCTACTCAAGCTTGGATGGAGACAGATCCTTTTGTCTACATAGCCCAAGGCTGGGAATGGTAGGGTATAGAAATATTTTCCCTATCCAAGAAATACTCAGCCTTTCATTTTAATATGACCAATATCTAATCATGTCCACCAATTAGGTTTGATTGCTGTTTGATGGAACACCTACTTTCTGAAGGGTATATAAACTTTCAGTCTACCTCCATGATTGTCTTTGGTCTAAAAAAGACAGCCAAATGACTATCCTTTTATTAATAACCTGCTGACCTTATTAATAAGATGATTAAATTACCCAGAAACTATGTCTCTCAAACCTTTTAAAACATTGCAGTAAGATATAGGAGATAGAGTTGAAAGGGAACTTTGAAGTTGTCTAAGCCAATCACTAATTTAAAATTTAATATAGTTGAATGGGCCATTTAATGTAGAATGGCTGGTCCACATGTAGTATGGATATATTTATTTAAATATCATCGAGGATCTCTGAGGGAGACTGATTTTGTGGGGAGCAGTGGGATGGTTGTATAGCACTTATTTTTTTACTCTCCTATCTTAAAGAGTAGCATTAGGCTTGAATTAGATCTATTTACCACACTTTAAATATTTCTAGTCTAGGGGTACAATGCTTTCTTAACCATTTGAAATTTTAAAAAATGCTTTCCCTAGTTGTTCCAAGTGGAAAATAATCCTGTTCCAAACTCAGACAGTAACAGATCACAAAGTGTTAGAAATGACTGAGCAACAACAACTTGACCTTGACCTCTCTGGTCCTCATACAGAGAATGAATTTTTTTTTAAAGTCAAATGAACATTTATTTTTCACCAACATATCAAGTGCCATGAAGAATATGTTGTTGTTCTGTCTTTTGATTCCTGTCTGACTCTTCTTGTGTCATCTGGGGTTTTCTTGGCAATGATACTGGAATGGTTTGGCATTTTCATCTCCAGCTCATTTTATAGATAAGGAACTAAGGCAAATAGGGTTAAGTGACTTGCCCAGGGTCACACAGCTAGTAAGTATCTGAGGCTGGATTTTAATTCATGGATTACTTTTTGTCAGTTTGTCTTTCCCACAAAACATGTATGTATGTACATATGTTGGAGTGTTTTGTATGTATGGTTACATACAAAAGCTGGATGTAATCATATATACAAAATGGTCTTAAGTCCAAGCAAACAGAAGAGATATTGGGGAAGTTACGGATTAGAGTATATAATATAATTATATTCAAGAGTAAATTAACTCCAACTTGGGAAAAATATAAAATCTCAGCTCAATGAGAGTAAGGATCTCACCAGGGACATCTCCGGAAGTACAATTATGAAAACTCAAGGAACGTAATTCAGATCAGTTTCCCCCACATATTTTTGGCTTTTGGACCTCCCATTAACCATTTAAAAGTTTGTGCCTTACATCTTTCATCTTATATTTCTTGAATCTTGCTTCTCTTTCTCCTTCTCCAGAGTCTCTCCAAATTTACACAGTTTTGTGAGCTCAGAATTCTGAGTCAATCAGCTTTCATGTCTTTCCATGAATACAACATGTGGTGATACAGGAAAGACCCTACAACCTGGGTAGGAGGGGGGGGGTGTCATGTTCTCAGTATACAAAGGGCCAGAGATTTTAAATGCTTTGCTCACATGCAATAAGTTGCAGAGTGGATTTTTAAACCCAGGTCTTCCAGTACTCTATGCACTATTCCCATTACCTCACAAGCATTTCTGTGCCAAGTCTTTCTCTTAAGAAAAAGAGATTATTATTCCAAAGGACATAATTTTAAAAATTAAATAACTATCATGATTAAAATAAACATTCCCAAACCCCATGGAATCTAGGATAAGTTGAAAGAAGAATCAAGGTCTTTATTTGAAACCCTGAAATGTTTAAAATTCTGCCAAGAATAGAATTTTATCTATGTACCCCAGGGCCACTTAGAGGTTTAAAATCAAACATAAGTTTTCCCTTCTAGCCTTATTATTGCTAGTCTACTGTGGGTATGCCTGTCAGCTCCCTTAATCCATGTTTCCTTGGCTTTGATCATGTCAATGTAACAGTGGGAAAAGTACTGGATCAGATCACAGAACCTAGTTTTTGTCTGTATTATTATCTATGTGATCTTGAGCAGGGTATAGACCTACCTATCCCTATCTCATTTCTTCATCTTTCAAATGAGTGGTGTCAGGCTTTAGATTTAGAATTAGAGGACTGGTTTCAAATACTAGTTCTGCCACTAACTAACTGTGTGACCTTGGGAAAGTCAATGAACCTCTTTGAGTTTTCTTATCTATTGTAACGATTGGAATGACGCCACCTGCTGGAGACTTACTGTAGGAAAGCTCCACCATGAGGAGAAGGCCTCTGAGGGCAAGGCCATGCAGCTTTTCTTTGGCATCAGGAAGTGATGTTTGTTTGTGGGAGGAAGAGGGGGCAGACTCAGGTGGAGGAGGGAGCTAGAAATGTGCTCTCCCTTTAATAGATAGATGAATCTAGGCCTTTCTCTTTCCCTTCATCAAATTCTTATTCTCCTTAATAAATGCTTAAAAGTCTAACTCTTGCTAAAGCTTATAATTTATTGGTGACCACTCATTAGATATTTTAGACAGACTAGCTAGAATTTTACCCCCTTACAGAGTTTAAATGTCTTCTAAGGTCTCTTGCAGCTTTAGATCGATGATCCTATTTTATGTGTGTTGTGGCCTCCCATCCACATACTCTATAATCCAACTTACCGTGAAGTAAGTACAATTCTTTTCACAAGACACTCAATCTTCAAAGTGCATGCTTTTTGCACTGGCTGTCCCCTATGTCTAGAATATTCCACCACTTCACCTCCAATTCAAAGCCTTTGTTTCCCTTAAGATTCAGCTTAAATGCCACCTTTTGCTGGCAGCCTTTCCCAGTCACTCTCCTCTCTCCTCACTGAAGTGCTGGAGTCTTCCCTTTTAAATCTACTTTCTCTCCACTATATAAATCTTGCATGTACCTAGTTATTCTATATTGTCTTCTCTATTAGAATGTAAGCTCCTTGAGGAAGGAACTGTTTTTGACTTTTTCTGTGTTCCTAGTGTTTAGTACAATTTCTGGCACATGTTAAGCCCTTAATAAATGCTAGTTGACTATTAGGGGCAGCTAGGTGGCATTGGATAAAGCACCATGCCTGGAGTCAGGAAGACCTTAGTTTAAATCTGGCCTCAGACATTGACTAGCTGTGGAACCTTATGTAAGTCACTTAAACCTGTTTGCTTCAGTTCCTTATATGTAAAATGAGCTGGAGAAGGAAACGGCAAACCATTCGAGTTATCTTTGCTAAGAAAACCCCAATGGGGTCATGAAAGCATGACTGAAAAACAACAGTGCTTTGTCTAAGGCTCCTCTTAGGTCTAATACTGAACTCTTCCATTTGCATTTTGCCAGATTCTTTTGCCACCTACAGAAGAATTAGAATTGTATTGGATAGGCTGTCCCAATATCACTTTTCTACTTCTAGCATCTGAATCTGTACCTCCAAGGAGGAAAGAAGAAAAGAATAAGGATTTATTAAGGACCTACTATAGTCATCCCTAGACATTCACTGGAGTTGGGGACACCAAACCCCAGCAAATGTGAAAAACGGAATAATTCTAGGGCCTACCCAAAATCTTTATTTTTAATAATTCTGATCACATTTATTTAACATACAAAAACAAGTGAAACAATATACTACATGTAGTTTCTCCTCAATAAATATTAGTATTTTTCACACTATGTAGACACTTCACAGCCACTGTTGTAGCTGCAAGAACTGCTTCATGGATTTCCTTCTACTGATCACTGCAGGAGAAATTCATGTGACTGAGTCTGGTTGGTAGTCAGACAAAGAGGAGGTATTCCCCAAGAGAGTGCATAGCCTACAGTTCTTTAGCAAAGTGAAACTTTTAACAAAATTTAACTGTTTATAATAAATTTATATATGTATACTTATGGTAGTATAGTATAAAATAGGCTAATCATAAAATATTCATGCATTTATGACTTACTAAATTAAAAAAATTACATACTTATGTAGTACAGCACAAATCTCAAAAAAATCTCATTTAATTATCAGTGACCAACCCACTAATAACCCAAACCATGAAGATGAAACCCATAAATGCCCAGGGATGCCTGTATTATGGTCAGTGTTGGTGACTGAGTGCTGGAAATATCCTGTTCTCAGAAAGAAGAGGATAACTTGGTTTAAGGTGTTAGTTTCACTTCACTACAGCTAACTCCAGTTCACTACTGCTTCAGCAACACTTAGGAATCATGGGGAAGGTGGCATGAACTATAATGAGAGGGGATTAAGATGTAGGCTCTCCAGGAATAAGGAGCCCCACTTGCTTCTCTTTTTAGGGACGTTGCTGAAAGACAAATTGATGTAAGGAGCAGGCAGCCAGATTCGTCAGTACCTGACTGTGAACACTGAACCATTCATAATTTCCCCCCTCTGGGCTGAAATCAGAGATCAAAAAAGGTACAACTTCATTGTTAATCAGCTAGATGGCATAGTGGGCTGTTGCATAGACTTGAGTTCAAATTCAGCACCAGACACTTATTAACTATGTCGGGTGAGTCATTTAACCTCTGTATGCCTCAGTTTCTTCAACTGTGAAATTGGGACAATGATAATACAAATCTCACAGGGTTGTGAGGAAAAAAATAAGATATTTGGAAAGTGTTTTTACAAACTTAAAAGTGCTATATAAATGCTATTATTATTGTGATACTCATCAAAAGGCATTGAGAACCTAATTGAATATGGTGCTATGCCAGGCACTACAGAAAGTGTGTTAAGTGGAAGGAAAGTCTGCATCCTCTGGATGCTTACAACTTAAATCTAACAGTGATCCAACAAAATATATACAACAGATAGGTAAAAGAATAAGAACTTCAAGTCAGCACAGCATCAGGCAGTCAAATATGACCTTTGGCCATAAATAATGACACTGGCTTTTAAACAAATGCATGGAAACCCAGAATCCTCAAGCTTGAAGGGAACTTAGAAATCACTTTTACCAACTTTCTCATGATACAAGTGAGGGGACCAAGGACTGGAAAAGTTCACTAACTTGTTGATGATGGCACGGCTAGCACCACAGCCCAGTTTTCCTTAATTCCTTACTGGACAGTAAGGATCCATCACGTCCTTAGAATCCATCATGTCTTGGAAGTAATATAGCCAAATGGCCTTCAGAGCAGTCCCTGCTGTAAGATGTACATTTATTCTAGTGGAATTGCCCCTTTTAGAAGTCCAATCCCTCTTCTAGAATTGCCATCATAGTCAGTTTATGAGCCTTACATGAAAATGTCCTCATTACTTTATGTCCACCTTGTTTCCAATGCCAAGCGGCATTATAAAGCTTTATACATCTACCTGAGACCTTCTTAAACTTTTCCCACCTGCAACACCTTTTCACCAGAGAAATTTTTATGTGACCCCAGGTATATAGGTTTATAAAATTTGATTTGAGGGCACCTTTGATGCCATGTGCCCCAGTTGGTGCTGTTTGCCTTGGGCAACTGTTGCCCCAGGATCCAAAATTGTTAGTTATGGTTGGTTGCAGTTCAGAACATAACCTTTTAATGTTGTCAATTTTTTTTTGCGACCTCCACATTTAGTTATGTGACCCACATGTGGTTGTGACCCACAGTTTAAGAAGCTTTGATCTACCTTATTTGCCAGTCTTGCTAGAACTATAACTAGGTCAGGGCCAGTGGGCTTTTATCCCAGAGCTCAAAATGTAGAGGGCTCCAAATTTAACAATTCAATTATTCAACAGAACAGAGATAAGGGGATCTTAAGTTGAACCCCTGATTAAAAAGTGGAGAAAATGAGGTTTGGATTTTGGAAGACTGTGGGGTTCTCAAATTGCAGCCTCTTTACCCTTTCCCTTTGATCCACTCCATATCACCCCATCTTTAACCCCTTCCTTGTACTTCACATTTCTTCTTTTATTTCTAGGCAGACCAGCTTCTTCCCTTCCTGCAGTAAACCCCTCTTCTTATAGAGAGTAATAACCACTATGCTACAGTCTGTCCCATATACTGTGTAGAAAGAAAATCTTGCTGAGGCATCTCTGGAGGAGTATAAATAGTATGAAACTCTAAATCCTATGGGTTGACTGCTGAATCTGTATGCTGAAGAGATTTTTGAAAAAGGGAAAAGGACCCACATGTACAAAATATTTCTAACAGCTTTCTTTATGGTGGCTAAGAATTAGAAATTGAGGGGATGCTCATCAATTGGGGAATGGTTGAACAAGCTGTGGTTTATGATTGTGATGGAATCTTATTGTGCTATAAGAAAGGGTAAGCAGGATAATTTCAGAAAATCCTGGAAAACTTACATGAACTGATGCAAAGTGAAGAGGGCAGAACCAGGAGAATATTGTACACAGAAATAGCAGTATTGTATGATGATGGGTGAATGACAGCTATTCTCAGCAATACAATGATCCAAGACAATACCAAAGGACTCATGATGAAAAATGCTATCCACCTTCAGAGAAAGAACTGATATTATCTGAATACAGAGTAATGCATACTGTGTTCCTCACCCATCCATCCATCTATCCTTCCTTCCTTCCTTCCTTCTTTCTTCTTCTTGTCCAAAATTACTAATATGGAGATGTTTTACACAAATGGTACATGTATATCCTAAATCAGATTGCTTCCTATCTCAGGGAGGATGGAGGGAGGAATGGAGGGAAGGATAGAATTTGGAACTCAAAACTTAAAAGAAAAACAACAAATGTGAAAAATTGTTTTAACATGTGATTGAGGGGAAAATAAAATATTATTTAAAAAATCCTATGGGTTGGACTAAATAACCTTTTAAGTCCCTTTCAACTCTGAGATTCTGCCTCTGCCACTGCCACTATAAGAACTAATTTTCACTCCCACTCAACTGAATCTCTCATCATTACTTGTGTTATTTTCACTGCATGAATTACAAGTTGATTTGAGGGCACCTTTGATGCCATGTGCCCCAGTTGGTGCTGTTTGCCTTGGGCAACTGTTGCCCCAGGATCCAAAATTGTTAGTTATGGTTGGGTGCAGTTCAGAATAACTTCTGACTATTCCCAAACATCAAACCAACCCTCAAAGGATGAAGATTTGCAACCCTAGAAGATATTTTGAAGAATGTGCCATGGACTCTGAAAGCAACTTTTCAAAAGGAGCTTCAAAACATTGGGAGCAACATTCAAAAGTCAAAGTTTAGTCTCAAAAAATGACTCCTTGAAAGGGATATACATTTGTTTATGTATAATAATGCTTATAAAATACCTTGAAGTTTATGAAAATTAACATACACTATCTCTTTTTAAGTCTCAACAACCCCATGAGGTAAGTACTTACAAGTTTTATTATCTCCATTTTATAGATGAGGAAACTGCAGTTCAGTTTGCTCACGTTTGAACAGCTAGTTAAGTATCATGCAATTTGGGTAGTTAGGTGACCCAGGGGTTAGAGCACCAGGCCTGGAGTCAGGAAGACTCATCTTCCTGAGTTTAAATATGGCCTTAGACACTAGCTGTGTGACCCTGGGCATGTCACTTAACCCTTTTTGCCTCAGTTCCTCACCTGTAAAATGATCTGGAGAAGGAAATGACAAACTTCTCCAATCTTTTTGCCAAGAAAACTCCAAATGGGGTCATGATGAGTAGGACATGACTGAAATGACTGAACCACAACAAAGGACCCTTTACCAGAGACCTACATCAGGTTAATTGTCCATATTTTTTTCTAACTTGCCTACAGTGACAGTGTGAAAATTTATAAAATGCTTTGCTGAAATCCAGATAGTTTGTGTGTGTTACATTTTTTGAGTTACTAGTTTAGTAACACTATCAAAAAAGGAAATGAGGTTATTCTGACATGACTTGTTCTTGATAAACCCAAGGTTATAATGGCTCTGTCCTACAGGGTTCAATGTATACAGGGAATTACTGGGTAATTAATAGGTGAGGAGAAAGTCAACAGATCCATCAAAGGAGGCATGATATAATTTTAAGCAAAATGTCATATTTCAGGGAATCAGAAAAAAATGTAAAGTCTACAGGTCAAAGCTACCAATATAAGCCACACTATATATGATAATGTAGTTTAAGTGGAGTAGTATAGCCAAAACTGGGGGTGAGGGAGACATATGTTTACACAGAACAAAGTCAGGAAACAAGATGGCAGAAGGAAAGTGGGGCTCTGATTTGTGTTCACACCCTTTCTCAGCTGAAGGCAATACAGCTGTAGGTTTAGACAGTATACCTTTTCCTAATGTGAGGTTGCCTATGGAAACATCCCAAAAACTTTAGGCAGGTTGTATATGAGTTTCCTTGGGCTCATTGCTTTCCACATCTGCCAGGTACTAGAAGTAGCCTTGTCACTTCTATGAGTGTTACATCTCCCAAATCAAGTATTTCTCTTGCCTGTTCAAGATTAATGGAAACAGGGAACACTTTTATATGTGAAGTTCAATTCTGAGATACTTATCAAAACAAAGACCTAAGGAGGCAGATAATCCTGATGGGTAAGCTAAGGGACTAACCATATATGTGATGGAGAAGGGCACTATAGCTATATCAAATAGTCTTCTGAAGGATCTTTCAGTGGGTCAATTTTGAGAATCCAGTCATTCCTGATCTCTGATATTTAAGGGGTGTCAGGGAATATGATGTAGGTCAGCTTCCCATTTTTCTGCACCTATTGCTGCTCATAGGGTATATCACAAGTTAGTTCAGGAGCCTTCAGCTACCCTAACTATTTGATGGATGAAACCATGGTGCAAAATATGAGTGCTGGGAATAATCATGGATGAAGACATAAGTTTATGTGAAAGGAAGCACTTTTAGTGGATGAATGATGACTCCATTATAGCAAAATGCTGCTGTTAGCAGTAGAATAAAATAGGATTTTTGTTATATGCATTTAAAGAGCATGTGATACTTTTCAAGAGTCTAGTTAGTGAACTCTGTGCATTCATAGGAATGAAAGTAATATACAATAAAGAGGGGGAATTTTTACAAATTGGAGCTCTTAGTGTGAGATAATATGTAACCTTTGATCCAGAAGTAACATTTTCCCTTCTTTCCTTCCTTCCTTCTTTCTTTCCTTCCTTCCTTCCTTCCTTCCTTCCTTCCTTCCTTCCTTCCTTCCTTCCTTCCTTCCTTCCTTCCTTCCTTCCTTCCTTCCTCCCTCCCTCCCTCCCTCCCTCCCTCCCTCCCTCCCTCCCTTCCTTCCTTCCTTCCTTCCTTCCTTCCTTCCTTCCTTCCTTCCTTCCTCCCTTCCTTCCTTCTTCCCTCCATTCTTTATATTTATATGTATGTGTATTTGTATGTATATTTGTGTGTGTATTTATCTGTGAGAACTACATTTAAATGGAAGTCAAGCTTTACTCCAGAAATTCAGGGATTTGGTTTCATGTTTCATTCATGTCATTGGTCTCATTTGATCCTGATAAAAGAAAGTCTTTGTTAAACATCTCAACTATTGCAGCAAATGCTGCAATATGCAATAGGAGTACTTGTTCTTATTGAACAAGAATTGGGAGCATACCATTCACAGAGTAACTTAACCAAGTGAATATTTTCTTACCCATGAGTATACTTGGCTTTAACTCTCCTTGGAATGCAGCTTAGTGTCTTTCGTGTTCATGGATTCTCCAATGTCAAATCTCATGCTATAGTCTTGTGGATACGGTGAGTGCCGGAGAGATCACAGTAGTTTAGCCTTTTATAGGAGGCATCTTTTTTTAATGAAAATACTTAATGGAAATACTTAAATACAAAAAGGATCAATGTCAAGTGCTCCAATTCCCAACACAATGATTACCATCATCTTGGTTAATTCTGTTAAGGAAGATAACTTTCAGCACTTCATAATCCTTAATGAAGATATTCCCTTCTCTGGTGCGAACTGCAATGTATTCATGTGTGATTCTTGTCCATGTTCTTCCATAAGATATACCTAATGTGCTAAAGACCTTCCTCTAGATATTTTTATAGTTTGTGGGTATCATTGCTTCATTTGGGCCGTCCATCTGTTCTCCCATACTCTCATTACATAACTATCTCACCTCTTTTACTGATCGTACATTTTCTGGATGAAATCCCTTTTACCCTTCCTGTAAGTAGGTCATTTTTTGGAAACATGTTCTAGTCTATGTATAACCACCATGCATCTCTTTCTGTTGCCCTTTGGGTAACCCACAACTTGGATTCCTCAGATATTGTGATATTTTGAGATTTACAACCATACACCATCACTGAAAGAAAATTTGTGTGAAAAAGGTTGCTTTAGTGCCAGAGAAAAGCTTTTGCTTAAAAGTACCATGCAGTTTTTCATCTCAATTCATCTCAATGCAAACATTTTTCCTATTTCATTCTGGGCCCAGGACCAGACTAACCAACCAAATTTGCTTGATGAAAACAAGTGCATTTTACACTAAATCCTTGCTTTGGTCTTTAAAGGAGCTCATGTACTCTATCATGGTGTCTGAGCCAACAAATCCAGTGGGTAGCTATTTTGAATAAATGGATATATATTTGAATGGAGAGTGAGTGCTCTCTGCCTATTCCCTATAGCTATCTCTCTCCCAACCAAGTTTCTAGGCTAAAATTTGAAAATGTAATCCCAGTGATAGAAGATTTTGTATGGCATAGTGGAAAGAGCTGAATTTGAATCACTTTTGACAGACTACTATAGATCATGGGAGATGTGAGGAGAGAGGATGGCAGGGCAGATAGCAACAGTATAAACATGTAACCAAAAATGTCCTTTTACAGAGATATGGGAGGTGATCTCTTCAAAAACAATTGGAGAGGTGTGTCACTGTGGGAAATTTTTGTGGGGTACTCAATTCTGTAGAAAGAATGTTGAGAGGAAAAACCTAATAGTGGGAAAGGGTGCTTCTTCCCTATTTTTTTCTACTTAATTGTGTGTTGTAATTCATTAGAAGACTAAATTTGCTGGATTTTAAATATTAATTTTATAAACACTCATGGCTGATCTTGTTTTTAGGTTGCCTCACATCTTTTATTTGCTTTTCTTCATAGTACAGGGCCAGAAGTTAAAACCTTTGCCTATAGTTAGAGTTCTACTGTCTAACTGGCCATATGCACAAGCTATTTCCTAAGCATAGAATTGCTACAAACCTGAACCCCATTTGCATAAATTTACCTCACAGATTTGAGCCAACACAATACTAGGATCATAGATTTAGAGCTGCAAGAAAGGGAAGGAAACAAATATTTATTAAATACTCTTTACAAAAATTATTTCATTTCATTTTCATCTCATTTGATTATCTCCTTGCAACAACCCTGTGATGTAGGTGCTATTGTTATTCCTGTTTTATAGTTGAGGAAGTTAAAGTAGACAGAGATTGTGACTTTCCCAGTGTCACAGAGCCAGTAAGTATCTAAGGTTACATTTGAACTCAGCTCTTCCTGACTTCAGGTCTAGAGCTCTATTCATTGTACCACCTACCAGCCTCAAGAAAGGACTTCAGACCACCATAACTCCCTTATGTTAGAGAGAAAAGAATTGAGTTGATTTGTGAAGTACTTAATAAGTGTTTACTATGTGTCAAACATTGTAGTAAGTGCTCTAGAAAAAAAATATAAGCAATAAGCCCCTACCTTCAAAGAGCTTCTGTTCTAAGGGGTGGGGGGGGAATAACAAAGGAGGGAAAGAAGGGGGAAACCAGCCTGTATGTATTGGCATATTGTGGAAATAGAGGGGAAGTTAGGTGGCTCTTGTTCTGGACAAATTAAAGTGCAAGCTCACATATTAGAGCCCAGGGTCTCAGAGGGAGAGTCAAAAGGGGATGAAGAAGATTGAGGAAGGGGTTCACAAGTGTTAATGACTTGGCTTAAAGCTACATGGAGAGTAAGAAGAAGAGACAGGATTCTCACCTAGGTTCTTTAAGTTCAAATTCAATGAACTTTCTGCTGTATCATGTGACTAAGACCATTCAAGAATTCCAGTGTAGGGTATGTTGCCCAGGTAGGTTATGTTTGTCTCCATAGATTTGTCTAAAGTGGCTCACAGGGAGGGATGAATAAATATCTATGGTATCTTGTTCTCTTCAAGAGAGACTCTGATTCCTACCTAGAGCAAAGCAGGAGATTGGGGACAAAGGTTGACTGTTCAGTTCTCCTCAAAGAGATGATGCTGGCCTAGAATTATTTCTACCTGCCCTTTCTAAATATTGTTAGTACAGGGAAAATAAGTTTAGTTTCAACTTACTTTCCTTAAATGGAAAGGAGTAACCCAAATTATATCTCAAACCTTGACTCCCTTTCCTCCAAATGATAATTACACAAAAGTTTATCACAAATAGTAAATGGCAAAACTAAAGTCAGAGAACTATACAGATTATAATGCACTAGACATAGAGGGAGTAAGCTCTCCTACTGGGAGTAAGATATTTCAGCTTAACAGAGAGAGAGAGAGAGCGAGAGAGAGCAAGAGCTCTATCTCAGCCATTGTGACATTTCCCAAAGTTATGAGGAAGCAAAGTGAAAACTAAATGTTGCCAACTTCTCACAGTTTTTCCCCCTCTCTCCAAGGATCTCTCTGAAGAGAACCTGGAATCATTTGTGTCCTCCAAAAAGAAGGGAGAAAAAACTCTCCTCCAAAACTTACAACTACACGTCTCATATAGGCACACAGTGGAAAATAATTATTCTCTCCACCAATGAGAAGAGTTTTATGTAAACATACCAGGCTTAAATGCCAGTTTTTACTAGTTTTGAGTCCCAGAATTTAAGCCAATACTACTGATTAAATTGTTTTTATAATTAAAAAACATTTTACAATAATTTCATTTTTATTGAAATATTTGGAGATTACTATTAAGTACACTCCCATTTTAAAGCACTTGCGAATGGTGGGTGGTACTCTTTTATCCATTTTACTGAAGAGGAAACTGAAGGGCCTCTAAATGATTTTTGCAGCAGAATCAGGAGTCTAATTTTGATTCTGTACACTTATACTGCTATCTCTGACCAATAAGAGCATTTCTATGGAATGTATTTTATGTGAATAGCTGAGGACTTCCTGTGTCATCTGAGCTGTATCAGAAAAAAAAGTGGTGTTTTCAGACTCAAAGAACACAGGTAGCTTTCAAAAAAGAGCAGATTCAATAAAGTAGGAAAACACTCATACACAAAGCCTAAAGGAACTCATCCAAGAATTTGACAATATCATCTCTTTAACTATTCCTAGAGAACATTACTTTTGAAAGAGCCCCAAGAGAAATGAATGTTTAGATTTGTTGTTGTTGTTTTTAATAAAATCTAGAAAGAGACAGTGATCAACAGTTATAATTTGCTTATAATAAGACCTTTCTCCCCCACCATGTTATTTAAAAATCTATTTTATTAAATTCAACAAGCTTCTATTTAATCATCTATTCTGCAAGGCACCTGGGAAACAAAGGCAAAATAAAAAACAGTTTCTACTCTCAAGAAACTTCGATTTTACTAGTGAACTACATCCAGTGAGATCAAAGTAGATAGAAAACTTTTCTTCATAATAATAACAATAATATTAATAATAATACCATCCTAAATCAACCGAATCTATCTATCATCTATCTATATTTGTTCTGACTGGATCCACCAAAAATTTGTTACATAACCTCAACTGAACCCTCAATGTGACTAAGCAATTTTACTATACCTCCCTTATCAACTCATTATCCCACTCTCCACAGAGGCTCTTCCCAACCTTTCTATTCTTTCTCAAACCTCCCATGTCTCTTTCCTCCATTCTCTCCACTGAGAACCTCACCTCATATTTAACAGAAAAAATTGAGGCTTTTCTTCCTCATCTTCTACCTGTCTGGAGCCTTCTGACATTTTCTCCTGATTCACCCCTGTCTAATAGGAGTAAGTGGCCTTACTCCTTACCAAGGCTAACCCCTCTACTTGTTCAGTTGATCCCATTCCATCCCATTTCCTTCAACAGATTGCCCCCTCTGTCATCCTATTCTCTCACTTATTTTCAATCTCTCCTTCTCTGTTGGCTTATTTCTTACTGCCTACAAATATGCTTATGTCTCTCCTATCCTGAAAAGATACTCACTTGATCCTTTCATTCTTGCTAACTTTTGTAGTTAAACTCCTCAAAAAGGTTGTCTATAATAGGTGTCTCCATTTTTCCTCCTCTCACTTTTCTTAACCTCTTAAAATTCAATTTCTGACTTTACCAATCCATGAAAATTACTCTCCAAAGTTACTGATGAACTCTAAGTTGTCAAATCCAATGGCTTTTTCTCAATCCTTATTCTCCTTGACTTCTCTGCAGCCTTTGACACTGTTGATCACTTTCTCCTCCTTGACACTCCCTTCTTCCTAGATTTTTGGCACACTACTTGCCTGGTTTTCCTCCTACTTATCTGACTACCCTTTTCCCATTTCCTTTGCTACAACTTTCTCCAGATCATCTAACTGCAAGTGTCCTTCTAAATGTACGTGTCCTTCTAAATGTACGTGTCCTTCAGGGTTTTGTCCCAGGTCTTCTCTTCTCCCTCTATACTATTTCACTTAGCAATCATTAGCTCCCATGGATTTAATTACTATCTTTATGCTTATGATTCTCAAATCTACCTATCCTGCCCCAATCTCTTCCCTGCCTTAAATCTCACATCTTCAACTGTCTTTCAGATATCTTGAACTGGATATTCAGTAGACATCTTAAACTCAATGCGTCTAAATTGGAAGTCATTATCCTTTCCCCTAAACCCCATTCCCTTACTACCTTCCCTATTACTGTAGAGGGCAACACCATCCTTCCAGTTCCTCAGATTCACAACCTAGGAGTTATCCTGGATTCTTCACTATCCCTCACCCTGTATATCCAAGCTGTTACCAAGGTCTGCCAATTTCACCTTTGCAACCTCTCTCAAATATGACCCCTTTCTCCTTTGACAGTGCTACCTCTCTGATGCAGGCCCTCATCACCTTACACATGAACTATTGCAATAGACTGGGGGAGGATCTGCTTGTCTCAAGTCTCCCCCCACAGCAATTCATTCCCCATTTAACCACTAAAGTTATTTTTCCTAAAACACAGTTCTTATCGTGTCACCCCACCCCTTCCCTACTCAATAAACTCCAGTGGGTTTCTATTGCCTCCAGGATGAAATAATACAAAATGTTCTTTTTGGCATTCACAGCCCTACATAACCTAGCTCCCTCCTATGTTTTCAGTCTTCTTACATCTTACTCCCCAACATATATTCTTCAGTTCAGTGACACTGGCTGTTCCATGAACAAGACATTCTATCTTTCAGCTCTGGGTGTTTTCTCTGGTTGTCTCCAATGCCTGGAATGTTTTCCCTCTTCCATTCCAACTGCTGACCTCCCTTGCTTGCTTTAAATACCAACCAAAGTCCTAGTTGTTATAGGAAACCTTCCCCAAACCTTCTTATTTCCATTGCCTTCCATCTGTTAATGATTCTCTATTTATCAAAAATAGAATATTATAAATATATAATATATAATATTATAAATGGGATATATATGTGTGTGCATATATGTATATATATCACTTTGTATATATTTATTTGCATGTTGTCTACTTTATTAGATTATGAGGGCAGAGATTGTCTTTTGCTAGCTTTGTGACTCTAGGCAGGTCATTTACCTCTGTTTGCCTCAGTCTCCTCATCTATAAAATGAATTGGAGAAGGAAAAGGCAAACCACTCCAGTATCTTTGCCTAGAAAACCCCTAATGGAATCACAAAGAGTTGGGCATGACTGAACAACAACAACAATTTAACATATGAAGATAATAAGAGAGAGAGAAATAGTAAGATAGGAGGTGGGAATAATTGACAGAGCTGGGCTAAAATAAACAGGTCCCCCTGCCTAGATGCAATGCCTACAGAGAGAGCAGAAGAGAGAACAAACTCCCAGCAACCATAGATATCTTCTTGTCCTAGGTGGGAAAGTGATTCAACAGAATTCTGCAATGTATGGTAGGGAAATATGGAGGGACATTACTCTCCCTCTCCCATGTATAAAGGGTGTGAGGGCGACAACACAGAGGAATTCATACTGGTCCTGGGGAATCAGACTGAGAGTGGGGGAGTTTTCAAAATTTTATTCCCAGCATCTAATTCAGTGCTTTGCCCATAGCAGATGCTTAATCTCTGCATCCTGAATTAGATTGTTATAGACTCTGATAGAATTCTGATTTCATATCACAGAATCTCAAGAGTTAGGAAAAACTTCAATAAGCCATTCAATCCAATTCGTATCTAGACAAGATTCCTTTTTACAACTTCAATTTGTTAATTATTTCCTGGAAGGAATCTCTAAGATCATCTAGTCCAACCCCTTCATTTTATAATTAAGGAAATCAAAGCCCAGAAAGGTTAAGTGACTTACCCAAGGCAACACAGGTAATAGGTGGAAAAGTTAGGATTTGAATCCAATTCCTCTGACTCTGAATGGAGCAGTCTTATTGTCACACTACACTGCCTCCAGGTAAAAGGAAAAGGATGATGCAGCAAGTTGGGCCTTACATCTTTAAAACTTGGACCAAATGTTGGAAAAAGGCACTGTTTCTCTCCTCCCCCTATCCCACCCCATAAACAATTGGCTGAAGTGTGGCCTTAGCTCTATAGTTAGTAACTCCTATCTGGGCTATCCACAAGTAGAGACCTTGGACTAGAATATGTTTAGATAGCACCAGAGAGGACTAGAGCAATAGCACTCTGACATTTTATCTCTCTTGAACCTTTGAAGGTTGTATATTCATAGAAAGTAAGATGAGCTCCAGCCCCATGTAGGGTAATGTTGCAGGCAAATGATTGACACTGGAGCTCCGTTGTCATAATCACTTATTCCTTTCCTCATTCTTATAAGCTGGGTTCCCTCCAGGATCTCCTGTTATTCTGTCCATGCACCACACGCATTTAATAATCGCAGGTTAGAAAAGTTATACCTACAGGCCTGGCTTACCTCTTATCTCTTTATGAAGCATTACCTGACCTATCTAACCCTTCCCAATCTCCTTCTCTCCTGAATCTCAATAATATTTACAACATATTTTACTGGCTAATCAACTACTGTTTTATAGTGATCACTGCTCTTTAATGCATTTTAGTTGGCTTTGTTTTTACCAACTAATTTGTTAGCACCTTGAAGGCAGGGACTTTCTGGATTCCCTAAAAAATCTGCTTCTGTACTAAAGAACTAACATCTAGTTATAAATAGCTGTTGATAGCTTGAGTGCTATAAATGAAATGTAGGAGCCACTCAGACAGATCTAGCTTGAAAATCTAAATAGGAAATAAAGGAAACCAAGGAAATGGTCTACTTTTGACCCACAGAATTGACACCTTTCCCCATACATCATATAAAAAGCATATTGTACATATTCTCCACTGAAGTCCTACATCAATGCTTTGCTGTGGTCATATCAGGTGACCACAGGTTCGCCACAGGCTCGAAGGGACTTAGGATAGCAGGCATGCCAATGAAGCACAAGTCCTACTAGGCTAGAAACATCTCAAAAACAGATTCACAAAGAGTTATCATGTATTTATCAGAATAGATCCATAGTTACTAGAGAAATTTTTGTTCCCAAGCAAAGGACCACATACCACACCTAGGTCGAGTGACACAAAATGGCACATTGATGTCCTTGGCCAAAGAAACATAGGCCCCAGCACCCAGGCTGGAGACACTTCTGGAGAAGTCTCTATTTGAGAGCTGGTGAGTAGGTCATGAGTAATTATCTAGTTTAACTGATTATTGTTGCTAACTACTTGTTAAGCTCAGTTTCCTATGTTGTCAGTAGATGGGCAAGTGTTGTCAGCACCCTCTAAATTAGACTTCTTTCCTTCTTCAGCCTTAGTCATATCAAGCTATTTATGACTGACACACTCATGAAGACCATCTGCTAAATCACAATAATTCTTGGTGGAGAGGAATTCATATGATTGAAATTATGGAGTTTTGAAACACTGAATGACCACTCCACTCCTATACTATAGACACGCCTGTTACATAAAAAGAGATATGTATTGTGTATGGGGATTCCAGTAAGTAAAGGTAGTTTTAAATATCAGAAAACATCATGCCTCTATAATAAAGTTGGGAACTATGTATGATGGTAACTAGAGTGGGAATGTGATCTATGATTCCATAGAAAAATGTAAACAGCAAAAGAACCTCCCATGGGAAAACTTGCACATGATCCTGGGCCATTCTGGCACTATGTCTTTTTTGTTCTGTTTCTATATAATATCTGACCTGACCTGGGTTTTGTCTGGGGAGCCATAATGTTATTTTTTCTTGCTGCTACCCAGGATGATTGGCCTCTTGTGAGTAAACTCTCCCAATTAACTTAATTAACCCTAATAAATCCTATTAATAACCAAGCTGGCGTGAGCCCCTCTTTCTTTGGCATCGCAGTATTCTCTCAGAGGGTATACCACCCTACAATTGGCATAATTAGGGAAGAAGAGATCTGTCACCTTACAAGTTATCTCAGCTAAGGTAGTCTTTTATTGTGAGAATTTCCTACCCTAAATAAGAACAATAGATTGTTTAAATCCAATTCACAGGTTGCCTATGGGTAAGTGATCAGTGAGAATTGGAGACAATTCTATCAAAAGTAAATGAGGTGGAACTGAAGTAGAAGATGGCAGAAAGCAGGCAACAATCTGGCTGAACTCTGCTAATGCTGCACCCCAAAAAACCCTTTAAAATAACTCCTCAAATCAAATTTTGGAGCCACAGAGTCAATAAAAAGAAAGAGGGAGTTATTTCTTTCTAGCCTAAGACAACTTAGCAGGTGGGCAGGAGAGGTCTGTGACACCAGGGTGGAAGCTGACCTGGAGTAAAGAAGGAGCACAAGCATTGGGCCTTGGAGGCAGTTGCAACAGCAGCAGCAACTTCAAGAGCTCTCAGCCTAGTGACATCAAGGGGGTCAGACAGCTGGTATGAAAGAGATTACAGCGGACCATTTGCTGGCCCTGAGTGCAGATGGCACTACTTGGCAACTCTACTGCTCATACTCACTTCTGGGTTGCAGTTCCAGGGCAGAAAGGAGAGCTGGGGGTTGGTTATAATGGAACAGGAGCCCTGTTAAAAGTTCCAAGGCAGAGAGGAGCACTAGCACTTGTGGCTGCTGGGGGCAGGGACCCTAGGCACATTTCTAGGGCCAAGAGGAGTGCTAAAGTTTGTGACTGCAGGGGATCAGCACCCTTCCTGGGTAAAGACCAGAACACAGATCAGGAAATCAGTGACCACACCTTTCTCAGGATAAAATCACTTTGAAAACACAGAAAACTTAGAAGTAGCTCTGAAAACAATAGCACAAAAATGCCTGGAGATTGGGAAACTGTTTTCCCATCTTCAGGTGACCAGATCCCAACTTCAATATAAAGTTCCAAGTAAAGAAATAGGATGGAAAAATGAGCAAATGACAGCAACCACAACAACAACCCACAAAAAAAATCCAACTTGATCACAAAAAGCTACTACAATAGCAGGGAAGGCCAAGACAAAAACTCAAAAGAAGACAATAATGTGAAAAAAGCTACAAACCAAGCCTCAAAGAAAATTACTAATTGGACCTAAGCCCAACAGGAACTTCTGGAAGCGCTAAAGAAAAAGATAAGAGTGGTAGAGGAAAAATTGGTAAAAAAACCCAACGAGAGTGATACAAGAAAATTATGAAAACAGAATTAACAGCTTGATTAAAAGAGACACAAAAATGCCGAAGAAAAATGTAAAAAACCAGAATTGGCCAAATGGTAAAAGAGGAACAAAAACCATTAAAGAGAAGAACTCCTTAAAAGGCAGAATTGACCAAATGTAAAAGGAAGCTAAAAATAGTTCACTGAATAAAAGAACTCCCTATAAAACAGAATTGGCTAAATGGAAAAAGAGGTATAGAAGCTTACTGAAGAAAATAATTCTTTAAAAAGTAGAATATGGGAAGTGGAAGCTAATGACTCCATGAAATATCATGATATAACAAAACAAAATAAAAAAATAGAAGAAAATATGAAATATCTCATTGGAAAAATAATTGACCTGGAAAATAGAGCAAGGAGAGATCATTTAGGAATTATTGAAATACCTGAAAGCCATGATAAAAAAAATAGCCTACACATCATATTTAAAGAAATTATAAAGGAAAACTGCCTTGATATTCTAGAACCAGAGGGTAAGATGGAAATCGAAAGAATACAGTGATAACTTCCTGAAAAAGATACCAAAATGAAAACTCTCAGGAATATTATGGACAAATTTCAAAGCTCCCAGATCAAGGAGAAAAGGTCAAGGAAAAATGTTGCAAGCAGCCAGAAAGAAACAATTCAGATAGAGACCTAATGGTGTTATTGTTGGGTCAAAAGATATGCAAACTTTTATGGTCCTTTGAGTGTAATTCTAAATTGCTCTCCAGAATGGTTGGTGTAGTCCACAACTCCACCAATAGTGCATTAATGTCCAAATTTTTCCACCCTTCATCCACTATTTGACATTTTCCTTTTCTGTTATGCTAGTTAACCTGATAGGTGTGAGGTGATGTCTCAGAGTTGTTTTAATTTTCATTTACCTAATCAGTAGTGATTTAGAGCATCTTTTATGTGAGTATTGATGGCTTTGTTTTCTTTTCCTGAAAACTGCCTGTCCATATCATTTGACCATTTGTTAACTGGGGAATGGCCTTTACTTTTATAAATTTGGCTCAGTTCCTTATATATTTGAGGAAGGAGGCCTTTATCAGAGAAATTTTCTTGTGTATACCCTTTGACCAGTGTACTACTAGGCTTGTGTGCCAAAGAGG
The DNA here is from genome assembly GCF_019393635.1 of Dromiciops gliroides. Classification (NCBI taxonomy): domain Eukaryota; kingdom Metazoa; phylum Chordata; class Mammalia; order Microbiotheria; family Microbiotheriidae; genus Dromiciops; species Dromiciops gliroides. Next base: position 240,578,776 of record NC_057863.1, on the reverse strand, counting down.
TAAAAGAGAAAGGAAAGGGACCTGTATGTAAAAAAATATTTATAGCATTTTTGTGATGGCAAAGAATTGGAAATTGAGGAGATGCTTATCATATGGGGAACAAGTTGTGGAATATGATTGTGATGGAGTACTATTGTGCTATAAGAAATAATGAGGGAGGTGGTTTCAGAAAAAAAGGCAAGACATATGAACTGATGCAAAGTAAAGTGAGAAGCAGGAGATAATTGTGCACAGTAAGAACAGTGTTGTAATGATGGTCAACTGCAAAAGACTTGGTTACTTTGATCAATATAATGATCTGAGACAGTTCCAAGTGATTCATGATGAAAAAAATACTTCCAGAGAGAGAACTGATGAATTTTGAGTGCAAACTGAAGTATCATTTTCTCCCTATTTTTGCTTTTTTGTGATGTAGTTTATATAGAAATATTCTTTGCATTATTTCACATGTATAATTAATTGATATCACTTTGCCTTCTCAGTGGTGGGCGAGGGGTGGGAGTGAGGGGGAGAATGTAGAACTCAAAATTTAAAAAAGAAAATAATGTTAAAGATAAATAATACGTTTATTTTTGGTGGGCAATGAGGGTTAAGTGACTTGCCCAGGGTCACACAGCTACTAAGTGTTAAGTGTCTGAGGCTGGATTTGAATTTAGGCCCTCCTGAATCTAGGGCTGGTGCTTTATTCACTGTGCCACCTAGCTGCCCATACAGTTTCTTTTTTTTTTAGTGAGGCAATTGGGGTTAAGTGACTTGCCCAGGGTCACACAGCTACTAAGTGTTAAGTGTCTGAAACCGGATTTGAACTCAGGTACTCCTGACTCCAGGGCCGGTGCTCTATCTACTGCACCACCTAGCTGCCCCCATACATTTTTAAAAATTAAAAAAAAACGGTGAAAATTCCCTCACTTGTCTAGAGGAGAACATATCTTAATATTTATGGTGGCATTGGCTTGTGGAGGGGGGGTGGTATGAACAAAGAATAAATGGGCTATTTTAAGTAAATTTGCAGAAACAAAAATCACACAGGCTCTGCTGCCATATTGCCTCTGCCTAGGTAGGTGTCTAAAGTTCATATAGAGGAGCCCCATTAATTGGAGTGTGGATCAGTGGAAACCAGAATTAAAGTTGGAGAGTTCCCTCAGGGGATTCAGCATCTTTTTAGGGATGTAGACAACATCTATTATAGATAGGTAATGTCTGGGATATCCACTTGATCTGTTTAATTCACTTTATATATTTATCAGCTCTCCTCTTTCTTATCATAGAAGGCGATGCATTCATAGAAATGAGCAGGAATGGAACCCAAACTGGGAGGCTGGAGGCAGGGGAAGTGGGAAAGGATGACCTATTTCTCAACTTTTCTTGTTCTGAGCGTACTCTAATCCCGTGAGCTATTTTGTAGCATGACTTTTAAAATTTCTAGGTCTCAACCAATTTATTTGCACTTTCTTACACACTAGACCTTACCACATCCTAGACCTGGAGATCTAGAATCAAAGAATAACTATTGCTAGCCTTTATATAACTCTTTAGGCTTTGTAAAGTGTTTTACATATATTGTTTCATTTGTTCCACAGAATTGAAGAAGTCATAGAGTAAATCCCTACCTAAGTAGGAATCTTCTTTTCAATATCCCTGTTAAATGGTCATTCAGCTTCTATTTCAAAACCTTCAGTGACAAGGAACTCACTACCTTCAGAGATATTCCATTCCACTTTTAGAAAATTCTAATTTTTAGGAAATGTTTCAGCCTCTCTATACCATTTGTGTGGACCTGCTGTTCAGGACACGCCCCCATCATACTCAATTTCAACTTCTTAACAGAGGATGAACAACAAACAGCAAAAGCCAAACGTAGTCACTTTGGGGGACAGTACCTGCCTCTTTGCTATTCCTTCCTTAAAGGAGTACATGCCAGAGAGTCAGGAGAGTGTATAATTTATCAGATCCTCATGGTCCAAGGTGATTTGAAAAATGCTACCCCCTTGCCTCAGAGGTATTCTGTGTGAACTCCACAAATGGAAGAGGAAGCCCTGATGGAGATTTGTGTCTTCTACCATCTGCTGAGAGCTGCAGAGAATTGTAGCAAGATTTCCTGACTGCTGAGAGCTCCTACTACTTTTTTTTTTTTTTTTGCAGGGCAATGGGGGTTAAGTGACTTGCCCAGGCTCACACAGCTAGTAAGTGTCAAGTGTCTGAGGCTGGATTTGAACTCAGGTCCTCCTGAATCCAGGGCCGGTGCTTTATCCACTGCACCACCTAGCTGCCCCCCTCCAACTACTTTTGAATGAAAGTCAGAGAAGTGTGATTAAGTGAAGCTCAGACCTTTTGGGAGAAGGTTGCTCATTGAAGGGTGTCTTTATTTTTTTAAGAGATTTGTTGCAGGTTGTTTTGTTTCCTGCAGCCATCCAACACAATTTTCCTCTTTGGATCTGCATGGGATCTGGTTCACATGAGCAATGTGGATGGAGTAAGTATTCTTCAAAAGGTACCTGAATGTTTCATGTGGTGAAAATTCTTGGTACAATAGTTAGACATGAATGAAGACCAGAAAAAAAATTATCTCACTTTGTTCTTGTCCTTTGTTTTCTCTTTTACTTCAGGTGCATTTGTCATTTTTTTTGTTTTCTTATTGATTTCCTTTTTTTCTCCTAGACCTTAGCTATATTCATTTTTCTGTCTCCTTCCTCCAATCCTTTTCTTTCTCATTTTCTGCAGCCTATAAGAGACAGTGTCAAAGGCCACAGAGAAAAGGGTAGAGCTATCATTTCCATTATCCTGCATAGCTCTGGTCACCTTGGGTTTTATTATTCAGTCTCAAGACTGTGAGAGGTGGGTGAGGAGGTGTCACAAGGTTGGTTTGGTTGAGTGAGCTGCCTAAAGGCAATCACTGCCTCCGGGAATGCTGCCCAAGCTCAGCTCCCCTCACTTGTCAGAGAGGGAAAATATGATTTGGAGATCATTTGGAAACCATGTCTTCAATTGCTTTTCATGGGAAAACTTTCCCATTTTCTGCAAACATCCATATACTTTGCAAAAACACACAGAAATATATTTTCAGGTCACGGATAACTGGCAACCCTCCCCTCTCACCCACCTTTCCCTCAAAACTCACTCCAATTTCTCAGGATTTTTCCATCTCTAGCAAGGAGCAGGCCCATGCTGCCAACAGTACTGAGCATTGTTGCTGTTCAGTGAGTTTGATATTGTTAACACTGGCCTTGAGCTTGACAGCTCAGCAGAGCATGAAGTCACCACGTGTGTCTCTTCAGCAGCTCTGAAGCTGCTATTTACATTTTGCTACACAGAAGAATATTGTCTGGTAGTGCACAATTTCCTGGGTTCCGTCAAGCTCTGGAGGGGTAGAATTCCAAAGTTGTTCAGTGCTGTCTGGATTTCTGTAAGGACTAGTACAGTTGTATAGGTATGCTTTGCTTTTAGTCAACTCAATATATGAAAATTAAGATTCATGAAAGGGCTAACCTCTTTGTCTGGATTTGCCTTACCAAAGAATTGTTCTTAGGATTCAATTTCATTTGATCAACATTTATTAAATGCCTGCTTGTGATAAGAAACTGGACACTAGGGATACAAAGAAAACATTAAACAGTTCTTGTCCTCAAGGAGTTTACATTTTATTAGGGGCATACCACATGAATATACACACATAAGTATAGGAAAAGATAAGTTACAAAAATAATTTGAGGAAGGAAAGACTTGGGAACAGTAAGAGAGAGGGAAAAGGAAGGGAAGAGAGAAGGAAAAAAGGGAAAAAGAAAGAGAAAGAGGAGGAGAAGGAGGAGGAGGAGGAGGAAGAAGAAGAACAACAAGAAGAATAAGAAGAACAAGAAAGAAGGGGAAGCAAAGGGAGATAGGAGAGATTGAAGTTAAGGTAGAACTTTAGCTGAGCCTTGAAGGAAGGTGTTATTATTTCAGAGAAGCAGGTTAGAAGAGAGATTTTCCAGTTAGAAGGGACATCTCATTCATAAACATAGAAGTCTGAGATGGAATATGGAATAAATAGATGTGCTGTTAGTATAATTTGACTATAACATAGCCTATATATGACTATAACATAAATAATGTGAAATAATGCTGGAAAGGTAGGTTGGATTCTAATAATGGAAGGCCATTAAATGCCTAGGCAAGAAGATCGTATTTTACTTTGGAGACAATGGGGAGCCACCAAAGATTTCTGAGAAGAATAATAGTAAAGTCAAACAAATAAATGGGATTTAGTAACAGAGGACTTTGGTTCAAATCCTGGCTCTGTCATCTCTGTGACCTTGGGCAAATCTCTTCACCAATCTGGGACTCAGTTGCCTTTTCTATAAAATTAGGAGATTGGACTAGACGTCCTATGAGAGAGAGAGAGAGAGAGAGAGAGAGAGAGAGAGAGAGAGAGAGAGAGAGAGAGAGAGAGAGAGAGGTGAAAGAAGAGAAGAACAGAAGAGAAGAAAAAAGGGGAGGTGAGACAGGAGTCAGGGAGATCAGTGAGGATGCTATTATAAAATTATAGGCAAGAAGTGCCAGGGGCTTGCATGAAAATAATAACCATATGAATGGAGAGAATGGGACTTGTCAGGGATGTTGTGTAGTTAGAGATGGAAAAACATGGCAACTGATTGGATATGTTGGAAGGCAAATGAGAGGGTCAGACTAGAAGGATTTAAAGACTTCAGAATACAAACCTATTTTGTATTGTATAAGGCTTTCACTCCAAGGTTGTGACCCTAAGTGACTTAAAGATTCTGTTAAAAAGCAAGTTATCAACCAAGAATCACCTGCCCAATAAAACTGCGTATAATCTTTCAGGGGACAAAATGGGAATTAAATGAAAGGTAGGACTTTCAGGCATTCTTGATGAAAAGACCTGAGCTGAATAGAAAATTTGACTTTCAAATACAAGACCCTAGAAAAACATAAAAAGGTAAACAGGGAAAAGAAAGCATAAGGGATATTAAAAGCTTAAATTGTTTACATTACTACATGAGTAGATGATATTTGTAACTCATAAGAATTTTTTCATAATTAGGGCAGCTGAATGGAATATTTTTAGACAGAGAGTACAGGTGTGAGTCGAATATGAAAAATTAAGGGGTGAGAGGAATTCACTGGGAGAAAGGGAAATGGAGAGGTCGAATGGGGTAAAGTCTCTCACATAAAAGAAGCAAAAAAGCTTATGGAATGGAAGGGAAGGTGGGGGAGATGTGGGGGACTGAGTGAGCCTTACTCTCAACAGAATTTGCTCAAAGAGTGAATAACATACACACTCATTTGGGTATACTAATCTATCTTACCCTGCAAGACAGTAGGAAGGGAAGGGAATAAGGGGGGAGGGGTTGAAAGAAGAGAGGGAAGATTGGGGGGAGGGGGCAGTCAGAAGCAAAATACTTTTGAAGAGAAATAGGGTGAAAGGAGATAGGAAATAGAGTAAACATCATTGGGAGGGAATAGGATGGAGGGAAACACAGCAATAGTAACTGTGAAAAAAATTTGAAGAGGTAAGAGCAATGTAAGATGATGATGATGGTGATGGTGAAGGAGGAGGAGGAGGAGAAGGAGAAGAAAAGAAGAAGAAGAGGAAGAAGGAGGAGGAGGAGGAGGAGGAGGAGATGGGGAAGGAGAAGGAGATGGAGGAGAAGGAGAAGGAGGAGAAGAAGAAAAAGAAGTTATGGTATTTACTTTGCTGGGATATTGTGAAGAAAATTCTTTGTCAGGTATAAGGTACTATATAAATGTTATCAATTATTGTTGTTGCAATAATCAACATCATAGGTTTATTGTAAGGAAATCTCTCTTTAAAGTACTATATAAATGTAGTTTACTATAAAAGAAATGACGAGCCAGGATGCTATCAGAAAAACCTGGAAAGACATACGTGAGCTGATGCAAAGTGAAATGTACTGTATATAAAATAACAGCAATATTGTAACATGATCTGTTATGAATGACATTTTCAGCAATGAGATGATCCAAGACAACTCTGAGGGACTTATAAAAATGCAATCAATCTATAATGAAAGAATTGATGGTATCTGAATACAGATTGAAGCATATTTTTTGTTAGTTCTTTTTTCTAAAATTTTTTTGTCTGTTTTCTTTCACAACCTGACTAATGTGAAAATTTTTGTATGACTACACATGTATAACTTATATTGCATTGCTTGAGTTCTCAAGGAGAGGTGGGGAGGGAGGAAGAGAATTTGGAACACAAAGTTTTAAAAATCAATATTAAAATTTGTTTTTACATGTAATTTGGGAAAAATAAAACTCTAAATATAATTTAAAAGCAAGTTATCTTGGCACATTTAAATACAATTAGATTACCCCCCCCCCCAACAATTTTGTTTATATCCAACTTTTCAGGAAGACTTAGATTATGTGAAGAATCCTTCATGGATTCAATGAAGAGGTTGGATTAGGTACCCTATGGACTCATTCAATCTGAAGGTTCCCAGTTGTCATTTCTCCCCTTATCACAGATGTTCAGGTAAAGACATATTTATTGCTCTGTGGTATAATATATGCCAGGTGTCTACCTTATACTTACTGGCAGATTTCCAAGACTACTGTGACACAGTCCTTTTACATTAAGGAAGCATTTGTTGCCCGAGTGTAGTTGCTGGGATAGTTCTCAGAAGATTATAGATTTTTCTTTGAAAGTCTTGGTATGAAATTCCCTCAGGCCCTGGGACTGGTTTAATAAAAATGTAAAGTCCTGAACTCCAACAACTTACTCAGCCCTGCAGGGCCCTAATTTTAAAGAGGTGCAATTCTCATTTTCCTTCAAGAGCCTTTCCTGCCCCAATAAAAAAGTTAAATTGTAAATCATTGTGTCAAATGCCCAATTGAGCTTCTCCAGCGATAGGGCAAGTAACAATGAGAATTAAAGTGGTTCTCCTCCAAAACTATTTCTCTTCTTAAATCACAGTTGAAGGAGGGTGAGAGACTGGAGGGGAGAGAAGATGAGCACTGTGATGGTTCAGACACTCTTTTCTGGGTAAAGTTACTTTTGAACCAGGTCTAAGTAATCTGGGCAGGATATGCTCCCAGAGGTGCATGTTTATTAAGAAGTTTCCCAGGGAGAAATCTCTGTAATTGTCTGCTTTTCAAAACCCTCTTTCTTACCCAATTTGTGGATGAAAATAAAAAGTCATTTTCCTAAGTCCCTTTTCCTACTTGCCAACTCCATGCACAATTTTTTTTTCTCTTCCAGGGTCAAGTCTGGGGTAAAGTAAATGACTTCAAAGTTCATTAGAATAGGTCCAATCCCTCACTGTAAAATTCATTCTATCTCATTACTTGTTGGATTTTTTTGTGAGGCAATTGGGGTTAAGTGACTTGCCTAGGGTCACACAGCTAGTAAGTATCAAGTGTCTGAGGCCAGATTTAAAATCAGGTGCTCCTGAATCCAGGGCGGGTGCTTTATCCACTGCACCACCTAGCTGCCCCTCTCATTACTTGTTAACCAATCAGAGTTGACTGCTGCCCTCAAGAACACCTGCTTTTCCAAGGGCATAAAAACAGCAAGTCCACCACCACAATGGCCGTTGGCATTTGAGAGTGACACTCACTTCATTTATTAAAATGCTAGCATTATTACTAGAATGATTAATTACCCAGTTATTATGTCTCTCAAACTTTTTAAAAGTCACAAGAGTCAACTCTGGGGTAGTACAGGCCTCAGAGTCTATTGGGAAGAAGGGAAGAGACTGAAGCAACTCAATCTCCCCTCCTCATAGTTTTCTCTAGGACCGATCAGAGCACATCCATAAAGGGGAAAAGAAACAACAAAGGAGATGGAGGTAAGCAGGTGAAGAGATGAGAGGCTCATTACCTTGCTGACAGTAGGAAGTACTATGGCAGTGAGTGCTGTGGATAGAACACCTTGTGGGGAATCATGAAGACTGGAGTTCAAGTCTCTAACATTTACTGGCTTTATGACATAGAACAACTGATTTAACGTCTTTTTACTTTAGTTTTCTCATCTGTAAAATGGAAATAATTATAGCACATACCTCCCAGGGTTGTTATGAGGACCCAATAAGGTAGCATATGCCAAAGCACTACATGCATGCTAGCTATTGTTATTATGAGCTAATTATATGTATGTGAACTCAGCCTTCCTCTCTCCCTTCCCATTCCCCACCTTTTCTCTCTGAGTCTGCTTCCTCAATGATTAACAGAGGTTTAGGATGGTTGAAAGAATTATTCCAATTTTCCTTTACCCTAAGGAGACTTCTTTCCCCTCCCACCACTCCATCAGTTCCAATGGTCTGGGATAATGGAAATGAGCCTTACTATTGTGGCTCCAAGAGAGGCAGAGGAAGCATCTGTGAACAAGCCACATCTTTTCAATCTAAAACTGCTGTTCAGGATGATGTCAAATTAATGAGGGCAGCAGCAGCAGCTGGGTTGCTGGCTATCACGTCTCCTTCCACAAGTTAAAAGTCTGGGCAGGGTGAAGATGTTTCCTGTAAAGTGGCAGGAGATCAGGCATCCTTTAGAGTCAAATCAACCCAAAGAAACCTAAAGCCAGACTACTCAGGACACTGTGTGGCAAGCACCTTTCTAGGTGATGCGTGATGTTACAAATACAGTCCTCAAAGCTAAAACAATGAGTCAGGGAACAAGAAGAATTTGAATTTATTTTGTAACAATCCTAATTAGGTGCAGCCATGGAATAGAAGAAAGGATGCTATGTCTGGAGAAAGGATAGACTTGAGTTCAGATCCTAGCCTCTGACAATGACTAACTGTGTGACCTTAAATAAGTCTTTTAATGTTTTAGGTGAGGAGGTGGGAGATAATGGGTAAGAACATGATTTTGAAAATAATTATGTCCTGAAGTATATATAGAATTATAGCTCATTGATTCACTGAGCAGGAAACCCCTCACTTTTGAAATAGTCTCTACAAAAGTAGAAAAATAATCAACTTTTCCAGAGGGGACTGCCTTGAACATTTTATAAAATGGAAACAGCACTTTTTATTGAGAAAACGTAGAAAAGAGAGTGAAAAGAAAATTGGGCTATTGATCAGCAACCTGGGTGCTAGTCTGGGCTCTAGCTAACTGTATGATTCAATCAAATAAGCATTTATTAAGCACCTACAATTAAGTACATATGTACAGCATTCCTGTACAGGGTGAGATGTTAGACTAGGTGATGCGTAAAGTCTCCTCTATCTCTACGATTATGATTTATTATTCAGTCTATAAATATTTTTACAGCTCCTATTATGTGACAGGCTAGTGGAGTTAGAAAAGGACAAAGCAAAGAGGTATAGGAGAAGCTATACTGAAGATCACAGGGTGATAGATTTAGAGGTGCCAGAGACCTTAGAGGATATGTAATCAAATTCTCTCATTTTAGAAGGAGGATGACTGACAAATTCATTGACTTTCCTAAGGTCACATATGTAGTAAGTGGCAGAGGGAAGATTTGAATGGAGGACCTCTGATCCAGAACTTTTTCCACTCTACTATGGATTCTCTGTGCCCAGACTCTGAGGTAATACCAGTGTCAGAGAGGGCCCAAGATTGATGTGGATTTAGTTCTCCACAATTAGCATTGGTAGATTACCTGGAGTTTTTTCAATTCAGATTGGTACCTTAAGTGTGACCCTATATGAGGGGGAAAATGAATAATAGCATTTCCTTTCTGCTTTGTCTGAAAATATATTGATTCATGTTCAATTTCTTCTTTGGTAATTTGACTTGAAATGATGTATTTTTTATGATACCTTATGATTTCTATTATACCACAGTGCCAGTTATCTTTCATTAATTGTTATTGTTCAGTAATTTTTCAGTTATGTCTGACTCTTCATGACCCCATCTGGCGTTTGCTTGGCAAAGAAACTGGAATGGTTTGCCATTTCCTTCTCCAGCTCATTTTACAGATGAGGAAACTGAGGCAAACAGTGTTAAGTGACTTGGCTGGGGTCACACAGCTGCTAAGTGTCTGAGGCCAGAATTTGAACTCAGGAAGAAAAGCCTTCCTGACTGCATTCCCAGTGCTCTATCCATTGTGCCACCTAGCTTGCCCCCCTCATTAATTACCCACATTCAGAACTTTAAGAGTTAAGTCCCTACTGCTTTCAAACATTTGACATCTCTCTCTCATTTTTTTTTTCGGGGCAATGAGGGTTAAGTGTCTTGCCCAGTCACACAGCTAGTAAGTGTCAAGTGTCTGAGGCCAGATTTGAACTCAGGTCCTCCTGAATCCAGGGCCGGCGCTTTATCCACTGCACCACCTAGCTGCCCCCCTCTCTCATTCTTTTTTTTTTTTAGTGAGGCAATTGGGGTTAAGTGACTTGCCCAGGGTCACACAGCTAGTAAGTGTTAGGTGTCTGAGGCCGGATTTGAACCCAGATACTCCTGACTCCAGGGCCGGTGCTCCATCCACTGTGCCACCTAGCTGCCCCCCTCTCTCATTCTTAAAAAGCCTTCACCCCTCAATTCATCATCCCATCTTTTCTTCCTTTCTCATGAAACCCCTAGAAAAAGCTATCTAGACTTACACACTCTCTTTTATTCTCTCCTTCCCATTCCCTCTCCTTTCCAAACCCCCTTAACTGCTTCATCACTCAAATGAAAGTAATCTCTCCAAAGTTACCAATAATCTCTTTTTTTTCTTTTTTGGTGTGGGGCAATGGGGGTTAAGTGACTTGCCCAAGGTCACACAGCTAGTAAGTGTCAAGTGTCTGAGGTCGGATTTGAACTCAGGTACTCCTGAATCCAGGGCTGGTGCTTTATCCACTGCACCACCTAGCTGCCCCTACCAATGATCTCTTAATTCCCAAGTTTAATGGCATTTTCAGGGAGTTTATATTTGACTGGAGAATAATGTAGACAACTCTATTGAATTTTATAAATGGATCTAATGACCAAAACCATGGAATTAAAAACTTGATATGAATGCAACAGTTCCTAAGTCCTCCAAGTCCCCAAAGTCAGAGTGCTGTTGATAAGACAGAACCAGTTAAGAAACCCAGTAACCGAATTTGCTATAGAAGCTTTCTGGTTAAGAAAATACTTTCCAATAATCCAGTGAAAGGAGTCAGAGTGGTTCCTTTTAAATCCATTCTTAGTGACCTGGGGCGGGAGATAAAACTCAAGAAGCCCAAAGCCTGTCATATCCTGGAAGAATGAACTTTGAAATCAATGTTGCAGGAGAAAAGGGAATGGGGAGACATTTAATGTTTCAATATTCTCACTAAATGGAAAAGATAAAATTCAGTGTAACTGATGGAAAGGAGCAGTCAGGAAGGCAATTGTCACCTGGTGAAAAATGCGATTAAATATGAGGCAGAATTCAAAGGGAATTGAAAGAGATACATATTTAAGCCAGATGATGGACATGCAGACTAAAGGCAGAAGTAGGAATGAAGCCTATTTCTGTTCACAGTTCATATTAAATAACCAAAGATAATTTGTGAGCTGAATTTTATATGGAGCAAAGGGTAGACTTGTACACCTTCACTAGACCTGGCAGGTTCTCTGGCCACTTTCTGACATGTGGTCATCGGAGGGCTACCATGCAGTCCTTTTAGAAGGTGGGTCAGTGGGAGAGGGAGGTTAGTATTAATCCATGTTTCTTCTAGGTTCTCTTCAGATATTCTTTCTACAATGGTGTACCCTGGAAACTCTGTTTCCATCTCTCAGTCAGCGAATAAACATTTATTAAGCACCTACTATGAGCCAGGCACTTTGATAATCACGAAGAATACAGAGAAAGGCAAAAAATGGTCCCTGTTTCACAGTGCAAACAATTATGTACACAGAAAATATATATGATATAAATGGGAAGTAATTTCAGTTGGAGGGCATAATCAATTGGTAGTGGGGATAGCGATGGAGGTGAATGAGAGACCAGAAAAGGCATCACATAGAAGGTAGGATCTGAGATTGCAAAGTGATGCTTAGGGAAAAAATCATGCATATATATATATATATATATATATATATATATATATATATATATATATATGTGTGTGTGTGTGTATGTGTGTATTATATATATATTATTATATATATGTATGTATTATATATGTATGTATATATATACACACATTATATATGTATGTATATATATACACACATTATATATGTATGTATATATATACACACACATATATACATATATATGTATATATACATATACATATGTGTATATATATACATATACATATGTGTGTGTGTGTATATATATATATATATATGAAGGTGGCTAGGGCCTTGGCTCACCTAGCAAGCAGATGTTTTCATTTTATTGTAGGCAGCCATTGTTGTTGATCAGGAGGTGTGAGTTCAGGAGAAAAAAACCAATCCTTTCCCTTTCTTTCTGAAGTCCAAAGGAGAGGAAACATAGGATGTTCTCAAAGCAGCAGTGCCAAAAAGAGGAGATGGAAACTCTCTCCTAGATCTCTTATAGGCTACTTTGAGTTTAGAAGGCTCTTTCCCAAGAGTCTATTCCCACCATGATGTTCACTAGCCAATCCTCTTTGATGTAATCCCTTGTCATAGGGATCAATAAGCAATTGCTACATAATTCATATCTTTTATCAAGGGGCCAGAACACATGTCATACAGAAAAGGGCCACCTCCAGTGCTGATCTCTGGGGGAAGTGCTCTAGACTAGCCAAATACATATAAGCCATAAATTGTAACTAGGAAGCTTTGTTCCTGTGAAAAGTAAGCCCTGTAACAGTCTACCCCCCTTTCTTCACTTCATCAGATCAAATCATTCTGCCCCTCAGCTCTTAAATCCACTGTTCTAGCACCTAGCAAAGAGCAGCTTCCCTTAGTAGGAAAGTGGTAAGAATTCAAAAATACCGGTTGAATGATCAACTATCCTCAAAGGCCCCATAAAGAAAAACTCAATAACTATGTGTCAATTTTACTACAAAGAAGGTGCTGACAGAGACACGTCTTCTTTAAAATATGTTTTATTGACTTTTTTGTTTTTATACCAAAAAGTAATGTTTCTCCCCCTCTCAGTAGACCTCCTCCATTGTAACAAAGTAAAAAAGAACAAGCAGAAGAAACCAGCATGACTACAACTGATAGCATATGCAACATTTTATGAACGCCTATAATTTCCTCTCCCCTATGTACTCCAACATACAGTGTTATTCAGGTGTGTCCCACTCTTTGTGATCCCATTTGGAGTTTTCTTCTCAGAGATACTGGAGTGATTTTCCATTTCCTTCTCCAGTTCTTATAGACGAGGAAACTGAGGCAAACAGGGTTAAATGACTTGCCCAGGGTCACACAGCTAGTAAGTGTCTGAGGCCAGATATGAACTCATGAAGATGAGTCTTCCTGACTCCAGACCTAGCACTCTATCCACTTTGCCACCTAGCTGCCCCTAACATATGCTGAGGGGAGGGAAATGTATTTCATTCATAGACCTTTGGAGCCAAGATTGGTCATTATATTTCATTTTAACTGCAGTAAAAAAAAATCACTGTTCCTATAACAATCACAGTTGCTCAGCAATCATATCCACCACTTCATTAAGTACTCAAAGATGTTATCTATATGATTCAGATGATGTGAATTTATCAATAGTAGCTAGGTACTGTCATGCTGTCTCCTCACCTATCTTGTTTATCAACTTCTTTTTAGCCATTTTTTTTTGTTTTTTTCTTTGCAGTGTAAAGTCCACCATCCTTGGCAAAGAACAGACATAAAATAACATTTGACCATCTCTGCCTTACCTCTGTCTTGCTATCAACATCCCCCACCTAATCATTTGTTGAACTTCTTTTCTCCAATATAGTTAAATGAGATCTTCTGCACATTCATTTCAAAAGCTTAAGTTGGTTGTATAGTTTTTTATACATCCAGATCTGTCTTTTCAGACAATCCTCCCTCTCCCCTCTACCCCCCAATTTTTTCCTCCTTGGGATTGTTTCCCTCTGCATCTACATAATACCATTTTTATAGGACCACATTATTCCTGGTCTGAGTTCTCTTGCAGATTCTTTTTTTTTTTTTTTGTGGGGCAATGATGGTTAAATGACTTGCCCAAGGTCACACAACTAGTAAGTGTCAAGTGTCTGAGGCCAGATTTCAACTCAGGCCCTCCTGAATCCAGGGCCAGTGTTTTATCCACTGTGCCACCTAGCTGCCCTTTCTTACAGAATTTTAATCCATGGAATCTTTTCTAGTTTTCCGGTGAGCCCTTTCAAATATGCTTTCCTCAAATCTAGGATGCATGTTGGACTATCACCAAATTTCCTCTACTCTATTAAGAACTCTAGTAGATAGTGATCACTTCCCCCAAGGTTTCTATTATTTCTACCCCAGTAAACATTTCTTCACTGTTCATGAGAATTAGATATATAATCGAATTTCTCATTGTTGGTTTTCCATCTTTTGAATATTGAAATTATCACTAAAGTAAGTTGAGTTATTTTCTACTTTTGGCAGAGTGTACCTGTAGATGTGTGGATAATTGGAGTCCCTCATTATTATTATATCATGCCTACATGCCAAGCTTACCTCTTCCCCTTTCTGGTGATCTATAGTTTAATTTCAAAATTTCTTCTATTTTTCTCTTGATTTATGTTCATTCAAATGGTCTCCACTATTCTTCTGTTCTCTGGTTCCTGGATTTGCTCACAGAAATAGATCTTCCTAACACAGAATACTACCTCTCCCCAAACCCCACTTTATCCATTGTTTCTTTTTGAATAAGGTATACCCATCTGAAGTCATATTCCAGTAATGAGCTTCATCCCTATAATCTTCAGTGATACCTCTGAAGTCAAAGTTGTCTCTCCACTTTACAGGTTTGGAAAGTGAAGCTCTGAGAGTTGAAGTAATTTGTTAATGGTCACATAACTAGTAAGTATCTAAGAGAAATTCTCCCAAATCTAAGTCAATAACATGAGGCTGCCTCACTGGGGTTTTTTTTTTTTAGCATTAAATAGTTCATTTTAGGTACCCCCTATTATCATTACCCTTTCAAATCTAAAGGCTGATAGACCTTCACCATTGAATTTAATGTTACTCCCTTTCTTTCTAGCTGTGTTTTGGCTGAATTATCTTTCCCAGTCTCATTGGTTCCTGGAGAAATAGACTCTGTCCTTTGGTTGCCTAAATGTGACATGCTACTCTATGAGCTGTCTATTGCATTATAAGGCTTCTCTATGCAGAGTTTTACTGAGTTTTCTCCTTTGACAGAGATAAGGGAAGAAGATATCTTTTTTTCTCTGTACTGGTGCCATCATCCATTTCAAAACTGAGACACTGACTTCATGTGTTTTGTTATTTAAGGCTTTTGTTCCCTTCCAGCTTTGTGCAATTACTCTCCTCTGGGAGTGTTGCTATGGATGGACCATCCGCCTTACCTGTGCAGTCCTTGTTAGGGCTCTGTGCCAAGAAAGCTCTCGACAGTCAGGAGACATTCTATTAAACATTTCCAGTGGAGTGAGCAGAGCTCCTGCTAGTTTTCACCTACATCTCAGAGGTTGTCTTGATTCCCATCAGTCTGAATCATTCACCCAAACAGAATATTTTTGTTTGTTCTTTCATTTGAGCATTTCACTCTTGCCATTTCTTCTCTTACCATCCACAGTAATTCATAATCATGCTGGAAAAGATTGCATCAAGTATAGAAAAATCTTTACTGGCTTTATTATGAGGCTATAGTTAATTGATACTTTTAATCTTTTAGCCAAAAAAGAAGCTTGAAGGAAAAGGCCTCAAAACCTTGAGTGGGTTAGAACATACCTGGGAACCCAGTTCACTTGGTACTTTCCCCTTTCTTTAACTGTTCATACTATACTTGGGTCCATCTTTTTCATTATCATCTGAACACAGACATTGCAGTTTCACTGTAGATGAAAAAAAAGATTTCTGTAATGGGCAGGGTTGTAGATTTGGATTAAATCCTGTTTTAGATTCTCACTAATTATGTGACCCTGGGCAATTTGCATAATTTCTTTGTCTCAGTTCTCATGTGTCTTAGTTCTCCCATATGAAAAATAAAGGGGGTGGTTAAGTTGGTTACCTGTATACCTCCTTCCCCTCTCAGCTTTGTTTCTGATTCTTTGGACTTTGCTATCATGCCTTGGCTACTTTATTATGTTGGAGCAATCTTCTGCCTTTCCAGCCCCCCATTTCCTTGGTGACCCCATGGCTTCCTTTTGGGGAATAATTTAGGCCAGCCATTCTTCATTCCTCTCTCAGTTCTGTTTTTGACTCTTTGGACTTTGCTGTCATGTCCTCAGCAGGTATCTTCTTTTCTACCTCTCTCCTATCATCTCACTTCTTTCAGCTCCCTTTTGTATGTTGCTCTCCTGTTAGAATTTGCTTTCCTTGAAGGACTTCCATGACTTCCTTCCTTCTTGTATCTCCAACACTTAGCACATTGCCTGGCACATTGTTGTTATTGCTCAGTCATGCGTGAGTCTTTGTGACCCTGTGGACCATCGTACACAAATACTGTTCATGGGTTTTTTGTTTTGTTTGTTTTTTTGTTATTTTTGGCAAAGATACTGGAATGGCTTGCTGTTTTCTTCTCCAAAGGATTAAGGCAAACAGTCTAAATGAGTTGCCCAGGCTCATATAGCTAGTAAGTGTCTGAGGACAGATTTGAACTCAGGTCTTCCTGACTCCAGGCCCAGCACTCCTAGTTGCCTCTCTTCTAACTGCCTGGCACATAGTAAGTGATCAGCAAATATTTGTAGCCTGGCTGTCTTTTTGTAGCTAAATATATGATACTGGGGATGGGTTATCAATTTAAGTTTTGAGATATAATGGTCAGTGTAATGTAATAAATTACAAAAAATGTCCTCACAACTAGCTAGAAGCAAGTGATTAAAGAGAAGATGAGAGACCAGGGCTAGATTGTAGATTTGGGAGTCATCAGCATAGAGATGTTTGATGAAGCCATAGGGCTACATGAGTTCTATGAGAAAGGACACGCTGATATGCAGGGGTAAGGAGCCAATGAATGAAATTTGAAAAGTATCCAGAGTTATGGTGTGAAAAATGAAATAGAGCCAAGAAAGGATACAGAGAAAGAATAATCCAATGAATTAGATAGTGCAGGAGGGTAGGATATCAAGAACATTAGGTTTGGAATCAGAGAACTTGGGTGTATATCCTGGTTATGCTCCTTACTATCTATGTGGCTTTGGGAAATTCACTTAATCTCCCTTGGCTTCAATTTCCTCATCTGTAAAATATGAATGTGAGGGTTTGGCTAATGACTTCTAAGGTCTCTTCTAGCTCTATATCCTGTGTCCCTATGAATAGAAAGGCAGGGATTGCAGTGTAAAGTACAATAAAAAGGCTAAAAAATCAAACTTAGAAAACAAGTTTGGATTTGGTTTAGAAGATCTTTGGTAGAGATAGGGGATAGGGAAAGGGAATTTTTAGTTACATGATAGGGACGATAATAATAAGAGCTAACATTTGTATAGAACTTTGAAGTACTTTAAGTTTTTATGTATATTATCTCACTTGATCCTCTCAAATTCCTATGGGGTAGATGCTATTATTATCATCTTTCCTTTACAGATGAAGAAACTGAGTCTGAGAGAGATTGTGATTTTCCTAGTATCACCTCCCTAGTAAGTTTCTGAGGTGGGATTCAAATTTGTGGGTTCCTTACTCCAAGCCCAGAACTTTATCTACTGTACCACTTTGAAAAATGCAAAAATCCCCCAACAACCCCAAACCCTTGCATACTGTCATCAAAGACAACCATAGCATCTAAAAATCATATAGACTAGAAAGAAACAGATAATCTAGTCCTTTTTTTCAGAGAAGGAAACAGTTCTTGGGAATTTATTAATTAAAAAAAGGAAAAAGAAAGGATGAGAGATAAAGATCAGTAAGGTCAAATGAATTTTTTTTAAAGGTAGTAAAAATTTGAGCCTGTTTAAAAGCTAATAAAGATTAGCCAGAGGAGAGGAGATTAGTTTGCTCGAATAATTTGCTGACTAATCAATCTCTTATCTCTTGGTGAAAATTACTAAAGTTTAGTGTTACATGTAAAACTCAGAAAGGATTTCAAAATACAATATGATGGATCTTCTCTGAAGTAAGAGACTTACATTGTGGGGAATTTAAACTCCATTTTGCTTTTTAATATTTAGTTTTTCTTATTTTCCAGTTTGAAGTAATTTTTTCCTTATTAGCCAAAACATTTTTTCAATGTAGAATAACTTAAAAAACTCTCTTGGTGAAAAGAAGTGTGATGTTGTGGATAGTGGACTTGACTTAGAGTCTGGGCAACCTGGGTTTGAATTCTATTTCTGGCATATAATAGTTTTATGACTCTGTGAAACTCAGGACCCATGAGCAACTCCCTATGACTATAATTGGTAGAACAGTCATTGATCTGCATTGTTAAAGGAAGTTTTTTCATCAGGAACTTTCTATACCAGTGAAATCAAAGGTCTAGACCAAAAGCAAAAGTCATAGAAGGTGGAAGGAGGTATCACCCCAACTCTACTTGAGGATAAAATCAGTTTTTTCATATTCCAATTCATATTCTTTGGGTACAATCCTCTGACCTCATCTTACTGAAATGAATGAGAGCTAGAAATCTTCAGGTTTGAATAGTAGTATCTAAAATAAAGGCAATTTATGTTTATCTTGTTATTCTCTCTAATGTCTTATAGATATGATTATGTTCCTATATGTACAAAAGCCAATTAATGGCATTTATTGAGCACCTGCTGCATGTAGGGGATTCTGCTAGCCACCACTGAAGATTGATTTTAAAAAAATAGATGTCACTGTGTATAGGGCTTTAGAAAATTAAATGTCAATTATTCAACCAGCAAGAATTTAATAGTAAAACCATTTATATAAAGAGGGGGAAAATGGACGTATGAAAATTTTCAGTTAGTAAGCAAGCTCATTTGAAACATTACTACTAGGAACAAGCTAAGTAGCCAAATAAGTTGCACTGAATAAAAGTGCACTGACTTCAGACCTGATGGATAAAACAGAGGAGGTGGGTGATATGAGGGAGTGATTTATTTCATGTAGCCCAAATACACAGGATTCTCAGGGAAGCTGAATGTGACCCAAGGAAGTGCTTTATAGCCATTTTTCTTGGGTTATGAGAGCAGTTACCCTAATTCCCATTAGGTGTTGCTAGTGTGCCATATTCCCCACACATAGCTATTCAGTGGACTTTGCTGAATTGTTGTTTGTTTACTGAGATCTCACACTGTGTGTTTGAAACCAGAAAGGGCCTCAGTGAAAGCAGTTTTGCCAATGATCCACATACATTGTTTTGTACGGTGAGTAGTTATTTACTCCTAAGAATTTATCACCAAATTCAACTGTGGTGGCTCTGCCATTGTATTTCCGTGACTTCTACCTTTTCCTTCTTCTTTTTTTTTTAAAGTCACAGAGCTTCTGTTTCACATTAGACTTTAAAAGATCTTGTATGTTATAATTTCTAAAGAATTTGTTAGAGTTCTGGGCAGGATGGTTCATACTTTTAATCCCAACTTCCAGGGAAGATGGGGTTGGTAGATACTGTGAAATTCAAATTTCTGAATTCCAATGTGCTCAGCTGATTATGTGTCTGCTCTAAATCTAGCTTCAATATGGTGAGCCCCTGGGGAAAGGGGGAGTGCTGGTTGCCTAAGAAGGGTCAAAGAGGTTCAGGTTGGAAAAAAACAAAGCTGGTTAAAACTTCTATGTTAATTAGTACTAGGATCATGCCTGTGAGTAGCCACTGCACTTTCAGCCTAGATAAGATGGAGATTTGGTTTAAAAAATATATAATATTTGGATGAAGTTAACTGATTGTAGAAGAATATATCAAATTTCCTAAGAGGAGCTCTACTCAAGTCCTCAGGCACAGATAAGATTTATTTTCTGTTTACTAGTTGCTTCTACATAGTAGAATGTAATTCCTGAGTACAGATGATTTTTTTTCTTTGTATCCTCAACATCTAGTAAATGTCTAGCATATAGCAGGTGTTTAATAAATGTGGATTTAATAAATGAATGCTTCATAATGTTTTTGAGAGGCTTGTGGTTTGTGGGGCACTATTCCTTCTGAGTATGTGCTGGATATTGCCTGTCTGTCTGTCTGTCTGTCTGCCTGCTTGCCTGCCTACCTGCCTGCCTGTCTCCACACATATAAATAGTTTGAAATACAGACCTTGCAAAAGACTGTGTGTGTGTGTGTGTGTGTGTGTGTGTGTGTGTGTATGTATGTGTCTCTTTGGCCATTGACAGAGGAACAGCTTACATAAATGTGAAAACCTTATGACCAAAAGCTTGAATGAAGAGAAATTTTGGTGACAGAAATCCATGAAGATTGTCTACCAAGTCACAAAAGTGTTGAGACCTGTCTTAGTGGCAGCCATATTTATTCAGATAAAACCATGGATGATGATGTTAAGGAATAAAATTCTAGCTAGTCTGTCTAAAATATCTAACAAGTGGTCACCAATAAATTATAAGCTTTAGCAAGAGTTAGACTTTTAAGCATTTATTAAGGAGAATAAGAATTTGGTAAAGAGAGAAGGAAAGGCCTACATTCATCTATCTATTAAAGGGAGAATGCATTTCTAGCTCTGCTCTCCGCCAGAGTCCCCAGGAAAAATAGAGTGAGTCAGAGCTCCAGGCTCCCACCAGCAAACATCACTTCCTGATGCCAACGAAAAGACGCATGGTTTTGCCCTCAGAGACATTCACCCCATGGCGGAGCAGATGGTGGCGTCATTCCAATCATTACAATGATAAAAGCTCACATAATATTGGTATTTCTTTACAGTTTACAAAGTTTTTCTTGGAACAATGAGGAATGTAGCATTGGTATTGTTATTCTCATTTTAAAGATGGGGGACTCTACAGATAAGTTGTTACTGGTCCTATGGTCATATTGCTAGGAAATATTGAGGAGATAATTTGAACACAGAACTCTTGCTTCTGGTCTAGTTAAGTACTCATTCCACTAAACCATAATGCACTATATATTATACCATTTATATAGTGATTTTTTTGCAATGTTTTGTTTTATTTTTTAATTTATGGAATGAAATAAGCATTTACACAATGTAGTACAATAAAAAAGATGACTATACATGAAACTGCAAATTTATTATATAAAAATTGCTATTCCTTTAAAATATACAACAAAATTATCATATAAATTAATTTTTTTCTTCTCTTCCCCTGTCCCTGCTCTAGAGATGGCTACTATTAGACACAAATAGGTATACTTTTTGTAAAATTATCCTTTTCTATAAGGGTTTAAGCACTTGATAAATATCTCACTTAACCATCTCAACAACCCTGGAAGGTAGGTGCTGTTATTATGTCCATTTTATATGTAAGTAAACTGAGGCAGGAGAGATTAAATGACTTGCTTGGGGTCACCCAGGTAGTAAGAAACTAAGGCTATATTTGAACTCAGGTTTTCCTGACCCCTGGTCGAGTTCTTTGTCCATTGCACCTCCTAGCTGTCTGTATGAATTCACAGAAAGCTGGATGAGTTTTTAATTCCTTTTTGAATTGTCTCCTTGTCTGTTGAATATGGATTTGCAAAGCATACTGAATAAATATAAACCCTGAAAATATGGTCCAATGAATTGTTGTGATATATCTTGGGGTTTGACTTTCGAATATAGGATTGGTGAGGAAAGATGCTTTCTTTTTTTTTTTTTAGTGAGGCAATTGGGGTTAAGTGACTTGCCGAGGGTCACACAGCTAGTAAGTGTTAAGTGTCTGAGGCTGAATTTGAACTCAGGTCCTCCTGACTCCAGGGCCGGTGCTCTATTCACTGCGCCACCTAGCTGCCCAGGAAAGATGCTTTCTTAATGAAATGATAAAATGTTGTAATTGAAGGAATCTCTACAGTCTGTGTTATTGGTAAGAACCACAGGGAAAAAAGGGATGACTTAGAGAAACACATTGAGGAAAGCAAAATTCTTTACCCTGCCACCTCTGAAATTGATCTTCATGCTCATCTCCCCCTTCTCTCCCCTCCCATTCCCTCTAAGCTCAGTATCATTGTTTCTACCTTATTCACCTCCCAATCCTTTTGCTATGTGAAAAGTGATCATCATGCAGCAGCATTACTCAGGTAGTGAGTAAGGTGGGGTATGCACTTGGGTGGTGGGTTTTCCCAGATGGCACCTAAGGTCCTACGTGAGCAATGATAGTCTATCTCTAGCTCACTATCCTGATCTCTGCATGCCTACAGAAAAGCAGGCTAACACCTTAATAATTAACCAATGACACTGACTCTTGGTGGTTTTAGTTCAATATAGATCTGTCAGTATCATTTGGAATGTGCCCCAACATTACTAAAGTAGAAAAAAAAAACTTCCTCTTTGCTTCTAAGGCCCCATTCTTGATGTTAGGGGTTCCCATTCTCATTCCTGATCTTTGTTCATATTCTCACACACAACATTCACAGTGTGAATACGATATGTATTGTATTATGCAAAGAAAATTAATGACACTTGTTAAGAGCTTCTTCTTGGAAAGCTCAGTCTTAAACCGTCACTTTCCCCAAGTGATGAAAGGATTAGAGGAAGGAATTATACGTCTGGGACTTCTTTGTGGGGAGCTGGAGCCTATAACAACTGAGGACAAAGAAGGGCTTACCAGCTGATCTGGTTCTGAAAGACCAGACGTCCTATCAATCAATCAATTAATATGCATTTCTTTTTTTTTTTTTTGGCAGGGCAATGTGGGTTAAGTGACTTGCCCAGGGTCACACAGCTAGTATGTGTCAAGTGTCTGAGGTCGGATTTGAATTCAGGTCCTCCTGAATCCAGGGCCAGTGCTATATTCACTGTGCTACCTACTGCCCAATATGCATTTCTTAAACACCCATTCTGTGCCAAGCACAGTACTAAGAGCTGAGGATACAAAAAGAGGCAAGAGATCATTCCTGCCCTCAAGGAGCTTATTTTGCTCCAGGCCTAAATTGTCTAGGCAACACTAATTCCTATGGTCCTGGCAGGCAGTGTGCATTTTCATTCCTGGACTGGGCTCCAGCTCTGCCTGGCCCCAGCCATAGCAGATAGAGGCTCTGGAAACTGCTACAAAAGTCATTCCCAAGGTATCACTGTCACTAGTTGCTCTCAGGTGACTGACAGGATGACAGGAGATAGGTAGGTACATGACTCAACATCTATATTGTCTCTTGGCTCTTCTTTTTTCTTATGTAAGCTGAGTCCTCAAGCCCATTGGCATAGGACTCTTTCCTCATTGGGGGAGATCAATACCTTGCATATGAATGGAGGGTGGGCAGTTAGTGAGAGTAGGACAGAGGAGAGTTCTGAGCACTTCAAGTCTCTTCAGTTTCTTCAAGTCTCAATGGGTTTTGCTGTCTCTTTGGCTGCTTAGGGTTTCCAGCTTCTAGAGGGAAGATGGATGATACCAAACACTTTTTCAGTTGTTGATAGAAGACTGCAAAGAAGCCAACATGAGAAGAGTCAGCAATTTCCGTCATGTCCCTATCCCCAGCTTGTCACAGTAGAGACTTGGGGAATTTCCCTTTTGTTGATATTTGGGTCTCTCTCTCTCTCTCTCTCTCTCTCTCTCTCTCTCTTTCTCTCTCTCTCTCTCTCTCTCTCTCCCCTTCACTACATATGTTTCTCTATATATCCTGTGGTTTTACCATTCTTATTTACATTAGTCAAACTTCTGGGAGGGATTGAGCCTATCAGAAATATCAGCTACAAATATTGGTGTTATTCATGGCCACAGCAAAATCAAGGACTTAAAGGTTGAATAGGTTTGCATAAAATTAATGAAATGTCACCATTGGACACTATAGAGCAAAGATTCTTTTTTTTTTTTTTTTGGTGAGGCAATTGGGGTTAAGTGACTTGCCCAGGGTCACACAGCTAGTAAGTGTCAAATGTCTGAGGCCAGATTTGAACTCAGGTCTTCCTGAATCCAGGGCCAGTGCTCTATCCACTGTGCCACCTAACTGCCCCTAGAGCAAAGATTCTTTTTTTTTTTTTAACATATAAGGTATTTTATTTTTTCCATTACATGTAAAGTTTATACAAGCTTTACAATTTCAGATTTTTCTCCCTCCCTCCACTCCCTCCCCCCTCCCCTAGACAGCAGGTAATCTGATATAGATTATATCTATATATCTATATACATATACATATATATACACACACACACATATATATACACATAATAACATTAATCCTATTTCTGCATTAATCCTGTTACAAGAGAAAAAATCAGAGCAGTGATGCAAAACTTCAAAATAAAAAAAAAACAGCACCCAAAACAAAAGAAATAGTATGGTTCAATCAGCATCTATACTCCACAGTTCTTTTTTTTTTTTCTTGGATTTGGAGATCCTCTTCTATCATGAGTTCCCTGGAACTCTTCTGTACCATTGCATTGGTGAGAAGAATATAGTCCATTACAGTAGATCAACACTCAATGTTGATGATACTGTGTATAATGTTCTTCTGGTTCTGCTCATCTCACTCATCATCAGCTCACGTAAGACCCTCCAGGTTTCTCTGAACTCCTCCTGCTCATCATTTCTTACAGCACAATAGTATTCCATTGTATTCATATACCACAACTTGTCCAGCCATTCCCCAATTGATGGGCACCCCCTCAACTTCCAATTCCTTGCTACCACATAAAGAGCAGCTATAAATATTTTTGTACATGTGGGTCCCTTTCCCCCTTCCATGATTTCTTTGGGAAAAAGACCTAAAAGTGGAATTGCTGGGTCAAAGGGTATGCACAGCTTTATCGCCCTTTGGGCATAATTCCAAATTGCTCTCCAGAATGGTTGGATCAGTTCACAGTAGAGCAAAGATTCTTAACCTGAGGCCTGTGTACTTTCTTATTAATACACAGACCACTGTCTTGAAATAAAAGTGATTTCCTTGGTAAGTCTATGTATTTTATTTTTATTTTATTCATTTAGTGAAATCATTCTGACAAGTGGTTCTAATGGAAAGATGAAAAACTGCTCTAAAGGCAACATGGCATGTAGTTGTTGCTGTTGTCATTGCCATTGTCACTGTTATTATCACTGTTACCTTCACTCTTGTTGTTATAAATAGGTGATGGACTTGAGGTCAGAAAGACCTGGGTTGTCATTGGCTACTTGTGCAACCCTGGGCAAATCCCTTGATCTCTATGTGCTTTAGATGACTCTGGTGACAGGATGACACAGAGGAAAGAATACTCAATCTGGAGTAAAGTGACTGGGGTTTGAGTCCCAGCTTATCTGTTTAGACCTCAGTTCTGTGATCTACAAAATGACATAGGTTGGGCTAGATAACCTCTACATTCCTTTCAAACTCCAAATCTATGATACAATTAATGAATTTTGATTTGAACTAGTCAGGGGAATTTATCACTCTGAAGAAATTACTCATCCTTCTTGGACTCAGTTATTTGGGTGGTTATGAGATTTGTTTAAAAACCATTTTTTCAGATGCTATCAATATACTCTGTGAGCTTCTGCCAAACTCTGCCTCTGAGAAGGTAGAAAGTCATCCCCAGTAGCAGAGTGGTGGAACTCGTACAAATAGACCTCCCCCTATCTTTGTGTGTTGAAATAATTTATCCCACTATAAAATAGATGAAAGGTGAGAGGGAGGAGAGGTTATTACAGGGCTAGGGTAAGGCACAACTTAAAGGAAAGTAACTCATGAATGGGTTACTTGGAAACAAGAACAACTGAGGGCTTGTGAGGCAGGCTACAGCCAGAAATAAGATTGTTCCATTTCCGTAGAGATATGTGGGTGATGAGGAAAAAACAATATAGTGAGCAAGCAGTGGCATGTCCTGAAAGCAATAGCCCTGACACCAACCTATGGTACATATAGTCCATGTGGAAAAAAACATCAGTTTTTGTAGCCACATTCTTACATACTACATCTTGAACCAAGAAACAAACCATTAGTCATAGATATTGTGTTCTTCAGCCCCATTAGATATGTTATTATAAATACCCAAATTAATTGTAAAGGACATATGAAGAGAGATGCTATCTACATTTAGAGAAAGAACTAATAAATAGATGTTTGTATAGAATAATTTTACACACATACATACATATGTGCAATGCAATGCAAACATACAATGCACATGTGTACATGTACACACATGCCCACAGCACACACAACACACATACAAAGATATACACATACACACATACATATACACAAACACACACACATACATAAATACATACATACATACATACAAACACATACACATACCTATGTGTCTAATGGTAGTAATTTCTAGGGTGAGGGGAAGGAGTAAAAATTTCTATGATAACTTTATGATATATTTATAAGGAATAGCAAGTTGTACATAATTGATTTGTATTTTCACCACAATCATCTTTTTCATTATATTTTGTTATGGAAATGCTTGTTTATTCCATAAATTAAAAATAAAATGGAAAAAATATATTCACAAAATCAGTCAGTTAGTAAACAAATATCTTCTAAGTACTTTTTACCAGGTGTTGTATTTAAAGGCAATAAAGGCAAAAACTTATCCCTGGCTCTTAAGGAACTTACATTCTAACGGGGGAAACAGCTTGTAAGTAGCAAAATATGTAGACATGGCCCCTGCCAAGGTGGGATTTGAAATGAGTCCTGAGAGATTCCAGAGAAGCTGGGCGTGGGTTGGGAGGGCTGGGGAGGGTAGTGTGTGTGTGGGGATAGTGACATTGAACGGCAGTATGCTGCCCTTGCAAATGAAATTCTTGTAGTGGCTCCTATAGCTGCTCTATTTAGAGAGGATTCTGAGAACTTATGGACCTGATACATATCTGTGTTTGATTTATGGCTTTTAACAATGAACCTAAGGCCCTAGATGGTGTCTGGGAATATGCACTAAATTATAAATATAAACATTTCAAAACCACAGCCTGTAAAAACAACAACAGACACTGCAGGCTGGGAAGGCTCTCTCAGGAACAAGAGGGAGAACCATAGGAGTGAAGTGTACATTATTATTAGCAATCATGTCTACTTGTCACTCATCTGTCAGCTATTCTCATCCTTTTCTTTGGGTTATGGTTGAGCGGTGGGAGAAATGCAAATAAGGATCCAGTGGAGAAGAAAAAACCTTTAAAGATAACAGGAGATTTCATGGAAGCCAAATAAATCTTTAGTTTCTATTAATAACTTTTATTAAAATGGCAGATTCTTTTATATTGATTCAGCAGAATAAAATACTGCTTAAAAGTTTTCCCTCCAACAAGGTATCAGATACATGTAAAAATCATACAAAATTATTGAAAATGTATAATAGAGATAATTTTGTTAGACCCTTTGAATCTAATATCAATGAACAAATAAAACTGATGTGTGCATTGCACCATGATCACTCAACAGGGTTTGATGTAACTATCTCTAAGAGTTAAGTCAAATGAATGAAGAATGTCTAGTGTCCATTCTATGTTATGCAGTTAAGTGAGCAGCCCATAAAGTTTGTATAGCCACTGCAGATGGACAATGAACTTGGCCCAAAATTGAACAAGAGGAGGAGAGTGGATTAGATAATATTCATAAGACTGTACAGTGCTTTTAGTGACCTCTAGCTTATATCTCAAACAATCCCCACACCCTTACCATTTTTATTCATCTAGGGATCCTGCATGGGAACCATGGAACATAAAATTCTATGAAGAATTAGAGTTGTATATCACTCAAAAAGCAGTGTGTGTTAAATATGACTAGGGGGACACATATTAATAATGATTAATAAATAGTACAGGAGAAGCAGAGTCAAGGATGTCATCAGAGAAATATGGAACTGGAAAACAAGACCAGTCCTACAGTGAATAAGTGTGAGGGATCATCAATAGATAGCTTGCATGTTACATTGATATTCACACAATGTTGAAAAATGTAATGTTTTTGACTTGCTGGGTGGGTCCCCCAGTTGTTGTTCATCCTTCATTCTTAAAAAGGACCAATGACAACATGAGTGTGATGTCTTGATTTGCATGTGAATTGGATTTGAGTCAGACAGAGCTGCACAAAGTCATCAGCCTTGCTCTATCCTCCAGAATCACTGGAGTTTAGTGGCAAGACAAAGGTAGAGATGACTGAAGATGGCCCAGGATGCAGATGGGTCACCAATGGATCAAGATGGAGAAAGGAAGAGAGTGTGGTCCATGTACAGGTGATGTATTGGAACAGAAGTGAGAGCTAGAAGTATTGGAGATCACAGTGAAGATACAGAACAGAACTAGGAGTCATAAGGCAGAGGGAAAGATAGAATGATAAAAGATTATGATTAGTTAAAGGAATTTAAGAGTTCATGAACCTGAAAATGTAACACTTATGGGTGATAAAAGATCCAGGACATTACCATTTCTGTGTCCAGCTGAGGTGGTAGGTCATGGGGAATGAGTAGATTGATTGACTGGGAAGATGGAGTATTTGAGTATCAATATGTATTTTAAAATTTTTCAGTATGAATGTAAGAATGGAGATGGAGGAAAGACTGAGTTTGGCACTGAATTCATTGAGAAAGGAGGGCGAATGTCCTGGGAAACGATCTATAACAGCTAATAGAATCTTAATTAGGTTATAAATTTGTAATACATAAACCTCCAAAGGGGAGCAGTTACTCAGTGTTGGAGGTAGCAGGAGAATCTCTAAGTGGCAATGGGGATTAAGGAGTATTTTGAAATTCCCCACTATTTTCAGTGAGTCAGAGGGTGTGAGTGGCAACTGAGGACTAGAAGTTGTGAAGGTAGAAATAGCAAGATATGATATTTGATATGCAGGGTGAGTATGAATGAGGGGTTGAGAAATATTATTTCAAAGAGCACATTGGAAACAGTGGGTAGACCTGTAGCAGGGCATTTGAGAGGTGGGGTTAATGGGGGGATGGGAGTAAGAGAGCAGAGTATTGAGGGTAAACAACAGAATTTGTATAATGACAAGGTTCAGAATCATTAGGATGGGGAAAGTATGATGCAATGGGAATATGGTAATCATTGACCAGTGAGTCCAGGCACATATCAGTGGCTGAGAGAAGACCACTGAGGGAAACAAGTGTTTAGATTGTTCAAGAAACTCCTTTGTTGCACAACCTATACAAATCCAGCCTCAGAAACTTACCTTATGCCTTGGGGCAAATCACTTAAATTCTCTATGTCTCAGTTTCCTCATCTGTAAAATAAACCTAATAATTTTATGGGAGAATAAGTATGAGTCATACAGGCTAAGAAGGCATGGATGGATTGCAACCTGAAACACTGGAAGGAAATAACTGTACTGATGAGATCAGAGGTTCATTGTATTGAAGAGACTGAAGTATACATTTTTTAATAGTTTTTAAATATACTTTATTTTAATGTATTATTTTTATACCATAAAATGGTTTTTAAAAGACTTAGTTCAAATTCTACTTTCTGTAGGAGGCTTTTCCAGCTTTTCATGCCTCCTCTTTCCATTTATTTTCATGTCTTTTGTATATCTTGTATGCACCTAGTTATTTACATATTGTCCTCCTTATTAGGATTTAAATTTCTTGAGAGTAGCAACTGCTTTTCCCCCTTTGGCCTTCCTTTGTATCCCCAATACTTAGCATAGTGCCTGACACATAGTATGTAATACTTTGGGAGGAAATTCAATGGAAACTCATTATTATGACTAGTGTCTCAATTTCCACATTGCATTAGATAGACCTATGTGACAGAGAATGGTTTCACTTCAGAAGTCACCCATATTTTCCATCTCAAATAGAATCGACCTTATTCTAGAGGACTTAAATGAAACATTATTTCCTCTTGTGTGTATGTGTGTGTGTGTGAGAGAGAGATGATGACGATGATGATGACAATGAAGAAGAAGAACTCAAAGTGTAGATTGAGACATTGTTTTGGACATGGACAATTTGGGAATTTGTTTTATTGGACTATGCATATTTGTAATGGGTTCTGTTTTTCTGGCTTTCTCAATAGGGGAAGAGCGGTGGTGGGATGGAGGAGAAAAAGGAGATTTTTGTTTGAAACTAAACTAAAATTTAATAAAATAATTAAAAAATATAGTTGAAAGCAAAGATTCTAAAGAGAATACTATTAAAATATTCTTTACATTTTTATCTCTAATACCTAATACAATGCCTGAAATGATGGTAGGTACTTAAAAATGCTTGTTTGAGCTAACATTTATATAGAGCTTTAATGTTTGCCAAGTTATCTATAAGTATAATCTTATTTTATCTTCCCAACAGTCTTGGAAGGTAAATTCTATTATTATTTCCATTTTATTGAGATATCCAGAGGCTAAGTGATTTGTCCAGTGTCACACAATTAGTGAGTGTCTGAGGCTGGATTTGAATGCAGGTCTTCCTGATTCTAGGACCAGTACGGTATCCACTTCACCATCGTGTTTTATTGATTATTAAAACAGACATCACCAAAACTAATGCACTTTATCCATTAAGGAATAAAGGGAACCTCTAAAACCTTTATTCAGAGTCAGTTTAATTTTATTTTGGATATACTTCCAATATGAGTGGTTATTTGACTGCCCCATCCCTTAGCAAAGAAGAAACAACAGATTAGAAAGAGAAATTGGAGGTACTGAAGTCAGGCTAATTGACAAGATCATTAAGTGACAACCAAACACCTCACAGTGAGCAGGGAGAAGAAACTATTGAAAATACCAAATACAATCTTCAAAAAGTACATACCTGTAGTCTTTTGTGTAGGGGCAAATAATTATACCCCCCTTAGTAGCCCCTGAAGGAATTACTATATTACTATAGAATAATACTGATAACTGGGAATTTAAAAGAAAAGTTAAATTATGGCTAATTGCGTAAGAAGATAGGAAAGGTTTTTATGAAAATAATTTAAATAGGAAAAGGTTTGGCTTTTTAAGGGTTAATTTCTAGTTTTATGGAAAATTCATTTATATGAAGTGCTGAAGATGCTAGATAAGCAACCTCCATTTCTTTCTGTGGAGACTGAACCAAATAATCTCCAAAGTGCTTTCTAGTTTTAAATTCTGTGAAACTATAAATAATGCATTATTGTAATACTAGTATAAAATAGAGACATAAAATGAATTTCCTACTAAAAAATGACTCACATTTTTATATAATCAAGCCTCAATCATTCAGGGGGCATTGAAGGGTAGAGAGGGAATGGTGCTGATTATCAAGCTTTCAGAAGGATACTTTGGTTCTCTCATGCTGTCTACCTCATGGCAATTATTTTACTGCCTGTTTTCCTTTTCAGCACAGGATGAGTCAGGAAAAGGCCTAGACTCAAAATAACCCATTTAGGTATCTGTGGGCTGCTCAAGTCTAAAGGTTTAGTGAAGGAGGAAGTTTAGCTTGAAGAGTACAAACATTTTTGGGTTATCTATTGATTTTCTTAGTCTGCTTTCCCTCTCCACCCCCTTCTTTATATTGTCCAAATCTCAGTCACCATAGGTAATTAAAAAGGCATCCACCAAAACACCAAGTAAGTAATCAGCAATTATCTTCTGCTGATGGTCCAACATCTATGGGCTATTTCAAATGTTTATTTTTTTTCTGCAAAAGAGAACATCTTGATTTCTTGGTATATGACACCACAAGTTAGGTGCTGGTACCATTATGAGTCAACTGTGGGTAATGATGATGGGAACAGAAAATTTTTCCCTTTTTATTCTCCACTGTATTAGTGAATCATTTCCTTTCTACTTCTTATAAGTTTTTTCCATATGTATTAAAATGTATTTTTAGTTTTCCTCTCTCATGTATCTTAGGATTTAAACAATTAATGTAGAGAGGGCTTTTTGAAAATTTTAAAATAGTGCATATAATTAATTTTTCTAAAAGGATTGATTTTATTTGATTTCTTAATCCCTATGGATAAGTAGGGAGGAAGGGAATTACCCTCAAGGTTGAATATAAATTACCCAAACCTTTTTCTTTTCAAAAAGGTTATTTTATTTTTGACTTCCCTCCCATTGGAAAAAGAAAAAAAACACCTTTGTAACAAATCAGCACAGTCAAGAAAAATAAATAAATTCCCACCATATCTGCATCTAAATATATATATATATATATATCCATATCATTTGACTTCATTGCTAGGGGTTGGATAGCAAGCTGCCTTTTTGATCCTCTGGGAATCATGGTTTGTCATAGCATTGGTCATAGTTCTCAAGCTGTTTTCCTTTACAATATTTTTTGTTAGATCTATCATTCTCCTAGTTTGGGTTACTTCATCCTACATCAGCTCATACAAGTCCTCTCGGGTTTCTCTGAAATTGTCCCTTTTATTTTTTCTTATACTGTAATAATATTTAATTGCATTCATAGACCATAATTTGTTCAGCCATCCCCTGACTGATGAGCAAATACCCCCTAGTTTCTAGTTCTTTGCTATAACAAAGAAGCCGCTATAAATATAGGAAACTTTTTTTTCCTTTTTAGTACAGTTATGAAGCTCTGATTTCATCAATGCAGGGAACTCATTGTGTGAAAACTCTATCAATGCCAAGCAATGTTTAGTCTTAAGGAATTGCCTAGGAGCAATGAGAGATTAAGAGGCTTGCTCAGACTTACACATTCAGTATGTAGGTAGGACCTGGGCTCAGGTGTATCATTTAAGCCATATTGTCTCTCAACAAAACTTATTGGATATACAGTTTTAGGATGTGATGGCCTTAGGCTGAGATAAGACTTTTTTTTTTTTTTTTTACTATCTTTTCCCCCACTAGCCTCAAGTCCCTGAATGGCATTAGGGAGGTTAAGTAAATAGGTTTTGGTTATTGGTATGGGGAATCTACAGGTGAGGAACCGACTTTTATCACTGCAGATTAGCACCTTCTCTGCAATATAAAAAAGTTGCTAACTTAAAGAGTTATCTAGAACCCTGACAGTTTATGTTAATTGTCCAGAGCTACTGAGGCAGTATGTTAGGTGCAGACCTTGAATCTGGGTCTTCTAGTCTTCCAGGACATTTCTCTAGTCATTATACCATGTCACCTCTAGCCAATGGAATAGAAAGATAGACTTGGAATCAAGAAGACCTGAGGTCAAATCACGTCTCAAACATCAGTTAGCTGTGTCATCCTAGGCAACTCATGTAACCTCTCTGAACTTCAGTTTTTAGCCCAACTTTTTTTTTGGTGGGGCAATGAGGGTTAAATAACCTGCCCAGAGTCACACAGCTAGTGAGTGTCAAGTGTCTGAGGCCAGATTTGAACTCAGGTCCTCTTAAATCTAGGGCTGGTGCTTTATCCACTGTGCCACCTAGCTGCCTCCTAGCCCAACTTTCAGTTGTAAAAATTAGGATAATAATAGCACCAACCTCCTCGAGCAAATGAGAAAACATATGAAGTTCTTTGTAAACCTTAATATACCTTATAAATGTTAGCTCAAGGAAACCAACCATAATACTAAACAGAAAGGCCAGGGACAATTGGGACAGGACAATTAAACCTTAAATGAGTCACTCTTCTAAATAGCCATTTGTTCAGTTCTTTATGATAGAATTGTATTGCCTATTTCATAGTGATGGTGAGAGGCTTATTTGCATTTCCTCTGGGGACAAGAACAATTTGTTCAATTTCTATTAGAAAGAGAAATTGTTTATCCAAACTTTGTTTATCCAAGACTTTATCCAGAACACAGTTGTGTATCAGGAAATCTCTTGGAAGTGTTTATGAAATTTTGTTTGATGAACTAAACATTTTTGGAAAAAGAAAATAAAAAAAATCTGCTTAGATGTTTGATCATAAATAGGCAAGTAGGTGGATAGAGAGTTGGACCTGGAGTCAGGAAGATATGAGTTCAAATTCTGCCATAGCCATTTTCTAGTTATGTAACTACAGGCAAGTCACCTAACCTCTATCTGCCTCAGTTTCCTCTTCTGTAAAATGGGAATACAAATAGGACCATCCTTCCAGGGTTGTTTTGAGAATCAAATAAGGTAATATTCATTAAACATTAAAGTATTAGATATTAATAATAACTGTCATCATCATCATTATTACTATTATTAATGAGAATCTTGCATAGAGAGAGAGGTACAGATCTTTAGCAGTCCCCTTCAGCCCCATGATACTAAGAATCGGATTCTAAAAATGTGGTAGAAACTTTATCTTGTCAGAAAAGATCAAAGTGATGTCTGATGGGTGGCTTCTATCTAATCCTATTGCTTTTTCAAAAGACATATTTCTATAGATTGCAATAATCTAAAATCATTTCCAGAAGAACAATTTAAGCATTCTTGTTATCTCTTGAAAATGCACAATATGGATTTTTCTCCTCTCTATGCATTAATTTTGCACTTTTATTGAGCGTAACTTTCTTTTTTCATGTATAGGAGGCCAATAACCCTCTCAGAAAGGAATGGACCTAGACTGGGCTCTTTTCATGCTATAATTTTATTTTCTGAAATCTGTCTGCATGGGCTATTTCTGGAGGGAAGAATTTCTGGCCTGTAAGCAGACGGAAGCCTCTGAACTGACTGCTCACCTCAATATCTTATTGGCCATATAATTTTAAATGCAGCTCATCCCCTTTCTCCATCTTGTCCTAGAAAGCCCAGAGGGAATGGCTGAACCACCACAGTGATGCTTCTGTTTTGGCAACAGCTGCCATGAACCATACTCTTGGCCACTTTTCCCATTTAGTGTTGGATAGCCTTCCTCTGTGGAGAATTGTGTCAGGACATTTGGTGATGCTATATTCAGTGTCAAGGGCTGGTGTCCTCAGGGTAGCCTTCTATCTCTCACTCAGCCTGTAGGGAAATAAGATCTGGCATAAATACCATTGAAAGGATGGTCAGCTTTCCATGGACTTAGACCCTGTGGAGACTGGCTGCATATATGCTGAAATAATGTAATTTCTGGGCCAAATGCCTCTAAGACTATGTCCCTTCAAGAGCTATTTTTGGCTCAAAGCCTTCCTTCTCTACTCAGTATTTTTTTCTTCATTAAAGATCCTTTCCTTCTATTTGCCAGAAGTCTCATACTTCTTTTGCAGTTGCTATGCAATTTCAAGGCTTATCTTTTATTCTTACTAAAAAGGGCCTATGTTTAACTCACAAATCTTGCTTTTGTTGGTCAATACACGAATGGAAATATTGCATGGCATCAATAATCTTTGCTGGACATATACTATGAAGGAAAGCTAAATAGGCCTTATGGGGGATAAAGAAAATGAAATTTACTGATTCAGAGCAAAGGATGCCTTATATTTTGTTACTCAGTTCAAGCAACACTTATTAAACAACTTCTTTGTGGAAAGCATATACTAGACTTTGGGGAGGTATGAAGTTTAGGTAAGAAACATAGAGCTAAGAAATATAATCCAGTTAGAGGAGACAACTCATATAAAATAACTATAATAACAGTGCATTAGAAGTTGTATAAGTTCCATGTTAAATATTTAGGAGAGGGGAACTTTATTGCCTATAGGGGTGGGATAGGGAAATTAGGCATGCTTTTTTAGAAGAGCTATTTTCAGCTGGGCTTTAAAGAATGGATAGGAATTCAATAGGTAAGGAATATAAAGGGGGGCATTCCAGCTATAGGGAACAAAGAAAGACACGGAGGTGGGAAAGTACAAGGTCTGTACAGGGGATTGTTGGAGCTACTGATGAGTAGTGCTAGATTAGCAGTAAAGTAGCGATCAGATGAACAACTTAATTTATTCATAAAAATTGACTTTAGAAGTTACTCTAAATCAGCACTGTTGCAGCAGTTCAGATTGAGCTAGGATCCAATTCCCCAAAATTCAAACCAAATTCTAAAAGTGTCTTTCTAGTTCAAGCAGAAGGGAATAAATATTAATATGGCACATAATATGTACCAGGCACTGGGCCAAGCACTTTACAAATATTGTCT
The DNA here is from genome assembly GCF_019393635.1 of Dromiciops gliroides. NCBI lineage: Eukaryota > Metazoa > Chordata > Mammalia > Microbiotheria > Microbiotheriidae > Dromiciops > Dromiciops gliroides. The sequence continues at coordinate 240,542,933 of NC_057863.1, read as the reverse complement.
TATTTGATCCTCACAACAACCCTGGGAAGTAGGTGCTATTATCATGCCTATTTTACCATTGAGGAAACTGAGGCAGGGAGAGCAAACCTGTGCAGGGTCACATAACTAAATAAATATCTGAGGTACAATTTGAACTCAAGTCTTCCTGACTCCAGGCTCAGCACTCTTTCCATTGTGCCACCTAGCTGCCTCTGTAAAGATTTTCAGATATACCTGTAAAATGGTGAAAAGCTTATAGAAGAAACCAATTAGGAGAAGCTTAATTGCTTCTCCTAAACACCTAGAAATTAACAGTGCTCTAATCTATGGCCATTTGCACATCACAAATGGTTGCCCTTTGGTGTGTATTCAGATGGAAGAAGAATGGTACTAATTGGCTTTCTGTCAGGAAGTTCATTGGCATATTGGGATAGACCCAATTAGCCCTTGACAAACAAATTATTGTACTTCCCTTATTACCTTCAAATTCCTCTAATTTTTGGCTCTGTTACCAGGAAGGAGTTATTTGTAGGGTCCTGTGAGTCTTATAGTAATTGATAACTGTCACTAAGTTTTTTATACTATTTTAATTCAGGAGTTTTCATTGCTGTGAGTGAGGCATTTTCTCTTTTCAACATATATTAGAAAGGAGAATTGAGTGGGAGTATCTAAAGCTGGCAGGAAATGGCAGAGGTAACTGAAATTGGCTGAATGATTAACAGAGGGAGATATGACACTATTTCACATGTTTTATAGTGGTGAAGATCTACATAAAATCTGAGGATTCTGCAAAATAGGGATCCCCAGCAAATTTATTGGAATGTGCCTTTTTAAAAGTTGGTTGTCGTTATCACTATCCTAGTTAATCAATCAATTATCATCGAGAACATCTTGTTTTGTTCATGTTTATGTCTTTGTTTCATTCTTGTTCTTATTCTTTTCTTCCTTTTCTTCCTCCTCTTCCCTTTTTCTCCTTTTCATCTATCTCCTCTCCTCCCCTCTTATTCCCCTTCTTTTCCTCTTCCTCTTCCCCTTCTTCCCCATTTCCACAATTGCATTGATAATCATTGCCACTGTCATGAAGTCCAAGCCTTATTTGTTAAAACTACAGTCCAGTTGACATTCCCATCTTAGCATAAAATGTGGCTAGTATTGTACCCGTCTCCTTGATTTTCCTTTGGGACTTTACTATGAGTATCATTCTACTACTCCTTACTCAGGGCCTTCACTGCCTCTTCACCTTTCTTCTCATATAAGTCCCTTTTTAGGGAATTCTTTGCAAACAAATAACTTCCAGGGATCTCAAGGATGGGGGGGGGCCGGTAAAAGAAATACTTTTCCCTTACCATTTGGGAACTCCTTCACTGAAGTCAGAATGCAGTCTCCTATTGTATGTTAGATTATCTAAAAAGAGAGTGAAGAAGGATCCAAGTCTATCATGGTCAATAATCTCCAGTTGTTGACAAGGAGAGGTCAACTCCTTTTACAATCAGACTTAAATTGAGAGAGCCCGAGTAGCAGATTTCATACATAAGTGGATCTCCCAATACTTCAAGTTGATGAAAATATCACCTTACAAAAATTGCTTCTCATCATGGGGACAAGAATAAACAAGAGGTTACAGTCATGGTTTAAATGTATACATGCTATTTTCTGAACTAGAGATAGGGAACCTATAACACGGAAGCTTTCTTTACCATCATAGATAGATGAGAAGAGAGTGAGAGAGGGGATAAAAGAGTGAGACAATAGGGAGAAGAGGAAGAAAGAAGCAGAATCAGAAAAAGATGAGGACAAAAAGAAGAGGAAAAAAGAAAGCTACATCTGGGAGAGGGAATGTCACAAACAATTGCCTCAGTTGTGTGTCATTGACAGCAATAACACAAGTGACTGACTTCTGATCTAGACTTCTTTTCTCCATTCTCCAATGAACATGCCATGCAGTACAGAATCAGAAACCTTCCTCAAGATAGATGAGATCTGTCTCTTCCGCTCAGTCTGCCAAGGCTGTCACTCAGGCTGACAGGACTTTATTTTACGAAGACATGTTGGGTGTCAGGCACTACACTTATCATATCAAGCAGATTGTAAATTGATTTTGTGTTTTTTTCTCCTGGTATTGTCCTGTTTATAGAGTTTATATTTACAGGTCTACTTTTCAGGGTTATCCTGCATATTTTTTATTCTGATTTTTTTCTTTTTAAGCACAGGTAACACATTAGCATCTTTTTTGTGTGTTCAGGGATTTTTCCATCTTCTATGAAATTCTATGAAATTTAAGACCCCATCACTGAAGTTAGTATCTCCTTTTCATTGGTAGAGAGGCTTGCTTGACTCAAGCTTCAATACTGGGTTAGATAATCATCACGGGGACAAGAAGGTGAAAGATGATATGGCCATCCTTAGTTTCCTGGTGATGTGGTGTACTCAAAAGAAGGAAACCATCAACCAAAGGTAGATGTATCAAAAGTGCCCTGTTTGATTAATTTCTCAGTTCTTCCAGCACCTAACCATTTTCTGCATCTAGGAGATATATTCTATGTCTTTGGAAAAGTCTACTGGTGGGAAAAGGTGATTCTTTGAGGTCTAAGTTAAAATGTGCTTCAAAATTATCTCCTTCCCTAATAATAAAATATGTTTATGAAAAAATGATCTCCTTCCCTAGTCTCTGATTTCATCCCCAATAAGTCACCATCTGAACCTGACTTTTGTTTCCTACATGACCTGATCTGTATACAAAACATCTAGGCATGGCTTCATCCACAGGTTTATTTACAACTGTAAATGAACAAAATATCAACTAGTGCACTAGTTAGACTCAGTTAAATTTGACTAGAGTGAATCAATTAACCAAAATCTGGTTCCTACTTTAAGATTAGTTGCTATGTGGTATAGAAAGAGCACTTTACCTAGAGTCAGTAGGCCTTGGTAGATAGTATCATGTTTCTCAGTGGAAAAAAAAAAAAAAGAGATGAGGAATTTGCTAATTGTCAATTAGAGGAACTTGAGTAGGTTAGCATCCAATCACAGGAATAGGTAAATATTTTGAAATAAATAAATAGAAACCTGTGGTGGTGGTGGTGGGAATAGCATCTGGAAGAGAGACATAGTGGTTAAAGAAGTGGCAGGAAAGGATAGGGTCCTGGAGGTCACTCAGAGGTCAGAAGAGAAAAGAGGTAAGGACATAAGGGCTGCTGATACCAAAATAAAGTTAGCAATACATGAAATGGTCTGAGAAGAGAGAGGAAAGAAGAAAAAAAGAAGAAAGTGGAAAATGGCTGGCACTTGGATTCTTCTTGAGATCCTCTCAGAGATAAGAGCTATAGGCAGTTTTTATTTGACTGGAATGTATTTTGGGAAGAGTATACCAAATTCAGAAGGATTTTTTTTTTTTTGGTGAGGTAATGAGGATTAAGTGACTTGCCCAAGGTCACACAGCTAGTAAGTGTCAAATGTCTAATACTAGATTTGAACTCAGGTCCTCCTGAATCCAGGGCCAGTACTTTATCTACTGTACCTCTTAGCTACCTAGAAGGTAGGATTTTAAGGACTTGAAAGAAGCCAGAGAATCTAGGAGGCAGAGATGAAGGAGAGAATTTGATGTTTGGAAGACAGTCAATGAAAATTCCCAGAGCAGGGAAATGGAGTGTATAGTTTGAGGAAGAGAAAGAAGGCCAGTGTCACTGTACTGAAGAATATGTGGGAGGTGGGAGGCAGTGGGAAGATGTGAGGTGTACAAAGACGAGGGAGGGAGCTGGTTATAGACACCAAACAGGATTTTATATTTGATTTTGAAGGTGAGGGGGAACCACTGAAATTAACCCCCCTCAGCCTATTTCCTCATCTTTAAAATTTGAATAATAATAATAATAACAGCAAATATCTCCTAGTATTGTTGTAAGCATAAAATGAGATATTTGTAAAATGCCTTGAAAACCTTAAAGAACTATGTAAATAATATTTATTAATAACAATAATAACTTTCCTGGGAATATACTACTGACCAACTAGGCAGAAACAGGAAAATAAATGAGTTCAGAAAAATGATCATAAACCTGTCACAGAAGTGTGATATAGTACTAATGGAAGACACCTATCAGCAAGATATCTTCTACAAGTTTCCCTTTTTTGAAGATATTTTCTCTACTGATGAGGACATTCTTTTGTGAGGGAAAGGATAGATACAAAATGGTAAATGGGGAGTTGAAATCCAAGATGTATGATGAGGTAGAATGAAAGCACCTATCCACCTTAAATTAGTTCAAATCTTCAGGACTATATAAGCTACAATTCAAGATACTGAAAGGACTGGGGATGTGCTTAGCACTGAACTATCAGTGATCATAAAAAATACTGGCAAAAGGGAGAGGTGTGATTGGAGATAAGCCAATTGTCCTATTTTCAGAAAAAGAAAAGTGAGGGGAGGCAGAAGATGGATACTTAAAAGTATCTGCAGGTGTACTTAGCTGTAATCTCTGACAACATTCTAGAATATATTATTAAATGGATGGTTTGTGAGCAAGTAGAAAACTAAGTAGTGGTGATGAGTAAGAACTCATCAGAATAAGCCATGTTAGGCTAACTTCATCTCTGCATATAAATAAATAAGTAAAAATAAATGTACATATATTTATAAATATATAAATATATTTATTTTGTATAAATACACATATTCGTATAAAAGTTTTATTGATGTCTTTTTGTTTTTACACCACAATCATTTTGCTGGACATTAGCCACCTCCAATATTTCCTTCCCCACTTTCCCTACCCCCATCTTTCTTTTGTAACAAATAATAAGTAAAAGCAATCAATACACTGACCATGTCAGACTGTACAAAATTCTATACCTATAGTTTAACACTTCTTCAATGGGAGAAGAGAGTTATTTTTCCTCATCTCTTCTCAGGGATCAAGATTCATTCTTATAATTATTCAGATCTCAGTTTCATTTTATTATTCTTTCCTTTACATCACTGGAGTCATTTCACATATTATTTTTCTGGGTCTGCCTACTTCATGTTGAATCAGTTCATACATGTTTTCTTATATTTCTCTGAATTTCTCAAAGTGTAATAACATTACTTTAATTATTTTTTCCTTTGTTTAGTCCTTACCAAATTCTGATGGACACCCACCATTTCCATTTTTTTCTATCATAAAAAGTGATTTTTCAAATATTTTGGTATATGTGACATCTTTTCTATCTTTGACCTCCTTGAAACATATGTTAGTAATGGAATCACTGTGTCAGAGTGCCAATAATTTAGTAATTCTTCTAAAACACAATTTTACCAACAGTGTACTAGTGTACTTACTATTCCACAATAATGCAACATTGCCAAAGTGTTGTGCGCAAGGTGAATCTTCAGAGTTGATTTAATTTCCATTTCTTTTACTACTGGTGATTTAGAGCAATATTCCATATGGTTGTTAATAGTTTTCTGTTCTTCTGAGAACTATTTGTTTATGTCTTTTGACCACTTCTAAAATGAGGATAACACTTAGACATATATTTGTTTTAATTTCCTATAAGTCTTATTTGTCAGAATTTGTTAGAGGTATTTGTTTCAAAGATTCCCACCCCACCAATGTCCCTTTTTATCCTTTTTTGACTGAGTGTTAAACCTGGAGTCAGGAAGAATTGAGTTCAAATCCGTTCTTAGACACTTACCAGTTGTTTGAGCCTGGGCAAGTCACTTGACCGCTTTCTGCCCCAGAGTTGTTGAAAGGATCAGATGAGATGTAGAGTATGGCACAGAATATGCATTTATTAAATACATACTCATCCTTACTCATTTCCTCTTTCCCCCCTTCCTTCCTTCCTAAATTAGTATATCATGAGAATTCCACAAATATCAGGATTTCAGCAAAGTATTTGATGAATCTCATACTTTCTTCACAGACAAGATGAAGACATATGCAACAAGTGATGGTACTTGGTTAGGGAAATTCAGAACTGGTTGAATGACTTGACCCAAAGAGTAGTCACTAATGGATTTATCTTGGCAGAAAGTCTTTAGTACAGTACTCCAGTGACCTGCCCTTGACTTTGTGTTGCTCCTTTTAATCAATAACTTGAACAAATACTAGCAATAATAGCAACTTCCACTGACAGAGCAAGTTTAACATTTGTGAAGAACTTTCCTTATAACAACTTTGGGATGCATAGTATTATTGGGGAAAGTATTACTAACCCTATTTTAGAGTGAGAAACTGAGGCTCCAAGAGGGATAGTGGATCAAATCATAGGATGCACACTTGTCAAATGTGAAGATGACACAGCCATAGGAGAGAGATATAACATGATCTGAGAAGCAAATCCCAATGTAGAAGGTACTACAATACTGAGAGTCCACCATTAACAATGTTCTATTGTTTCTCCATGAAGAATTTTCAGTTAGTTCAGTAAATACGCTTGTTGAATTGAGTCGTAATCATCACCACCACCACCATCATCATTACTGCTATCCTTTATATAGCACTTCAAATGTGTGACTTTAAAGTGCATTACAAATATTATCTCATTAAATGTTCACAATAACACTGGGGGTAAGTTCTATTTTTATCTCCATTTTTGCAGATGAGGAAACTGAGGCGTATGGAGGTTAAATTGTCCAGGTACAAATAGCTAGTAAGTGTCTGAAACCAGATTTGAACTCAAGGTTTTATGACTCTAGGTTCAGCACTCTTTTCACTGTACTATCTAGCTGTTTTCACCCCATTACTCTGGCCTTCATCAGTTTTTTGATTTTAGTTAGAATAGGGGATTGTTTTCATTACATGGTGAAAGAAAAAAGCTTTGCTAAGTAAAATAGTGGAAACAAGTTTCAAGGAGGAATGTCTGCCTACTTAGAAGAACATGTTCTTTCTAAAGATTTTAGAGACATAAACAGGTGAAAACATATATTATGGATTTTATATGATAGTTACAGTTAACACTTTTTAATGGATTATAGAGATACAGAACAATGGATAAATTTCTGGCACTGGAGTAGGAAGACCAGAGCTCATGTTTCACTCCTGATGTATATAAGCTGTGTGACCCCAGGACAAAGGCAACTAGGTGGTACAGTGGAGCACTCACTGGATCTGTAACCAGAAAGACCTGGGTTCAAATGTGGCCTCAGATATTTTCTAGTTGCTTGGCCCTACACAAGTCACTTACCCTTTCTGAGAGTCAGTTTCCTCATCTATAAAATAGAGATGAGAATAGCTCTTGCCTCATGCTGTTGGTTTGAGGATCAAATGAGACAAGATATATAAACATCTTTACAAAGTTTAAAGCACTTTATAAATGGCAGTTATCATTAATGTAAATCTTTATATACTTGACAGGTACTTCGGTCCAGTAACACTGGCCTCCTGGGTCTTAGCTTTAGACATTTTCTCTGGGCTTCTCCACACCCAGAATATTCTCTTTCTTCAACTCTGCCTACTGATGACACTGGCTTCCTTTAAGTCCTAACCAAAAATCCTATCTTTTATAGAAAGTCTTTCCCAATGCCTTGTAATTCTTGTGTGTTCCCTCTGTTAATGATTTCCTATTTATCTTGTTTATACCTTGCTTTGTATATATTTGTTTGTATGTTGTCTCCCCCATTAGATGGTGAGCTCCTTGAGGATGGGAACGGTCTTTTGCTTTTTTGTATTCCCAGGACTTAGCACAATGCCTGGCATGTAAAAAGCATTTAATAAACGTTTATTAATTGATCTAACCTCTCAGTTCTTTAGACAACTCTAATACTGAAAGTTATAGAACAGTTGTCCATTGGCATTGGTAAAAGGAATTTCACTGGGAATTCCTTACATCAGTGAAATCACAGGCAGGACCACTATTAGACTCCACTTGGTGACTATATACTACATCATCAAAAGAGATGAAATAATTGATGCACACTCAAAGGGCAATAGAGAAGCATGTGACACATTAGAATCAAGGAATTTCAAAGGAGAAGCTATTTAAAGGACATCATCAAAGGGATGCATGAGTAAAATATAAGACTGCTCACAAGGGAAGAGCAAAAGATGTTCTTCATGGGTTTCTTTGTGATGTTAGAAAAAAGCAAAGAAGATCTCAACACATTAGATAGATCTTTTTAGGCAACTATGGAAACTATGGACAAGAGTCCTAAAGGGTACAATTTCATGGATAGGTTGTGATCCACATCACTGGGGAAATTGTATGCACCAATGAAATCACAGATACAGTTGAATATGTGAGTTATTTTATGCTCTTGAATGTGTAAGGAAAAGGGTAGATTAGGGAAATCCCTGAAGAAATGGGGAGTTCCCCAATAAATCTGAGCTCAAAGGAAGTGGGACTTTGTTTTGAGGTAGCTGATAGGATGCAGGGAACTCATTGATTTGCTGATTCTATAATCATGCCAGCAAAAAAGAAGCTGGTTACTTTCTCTCTTTAGCTTCTTAATGTCTTGCTCTTGTGTCAAGATCATGGAACTTAGGGGTTCACCTGGAGATTGATTTAAACTGATTGAATTGGATAAGGTGACTGACTGCAGAATGGCTTACTAGATTGTAAGCACATCTGGCTGGTACTTAAGGGTACTTAAGAAAGTAATTTTTGGGGCAGCTAGGTGGCACAGTGGATAGAGCACTGACCCTGGAGTCAGGAGTACCTGAGTTCAAATCTGGCCTCAGATACTTAACACTTACTAGCTGTGTGACCCTGGGCAAGTCACTTAACTCCAATTGCCTCACTAAAAAAAAAAAAAGTAATTGTTCTCAGAAGCTAAAAACTTTGAACTTTACATTGAGACCACCTTCGGGTCCAGTGAACCAATGAATTTGAATGACATTAGCCAATCAGCTTGAAGAACCTCCTATTTCTGGGAGGGGAACATGAAGCAGGAAGTGGACTCTGGGGAGAGTCTTTTTCCTCTTTTGGCTGGAGAGATCAGCGTGGTGGCAGGACTTCACAAAAAAGTTTTAGGAAGGCGAGGATTTCAGGCTATAAAAAAAATCTGTTCTCAATCTTTCTCTTTCTTTTACTATCTTCCAATAAACCCTTAAAAAACCTAAACTCATTTATCAGTGATTTTAGTCAGTTTCCCCCCAAAACTGGGGGGACAGATTAGATCCCACATTTAGAATTTTAAATTACACACTCTTTAATTTTTCTCTTGCATCATCTTCTAGAGTGTAGCAAAGGGTAGAGCTGCTTCTCTCTACTTCCTGTCCTCAAGAAACACAGGCAACTCGAAATGAATCACATGGACTGAATGATATAGACTCACATGTGAGCTGAGAAGAGATTTCAAAGATACTATTCCTGAGCCCCAACATCCCTTCTCCCTATTAGTTTTCTAGCAGAAAGGGAGGTTTCCTGGATAGCACCAATTTTGAGTTAGCTTATCAGCATCTCCAAATTCAAGATTTCTTAAATTGGAGGGCTTGGATATTGGAGGCCTTCTAGACTTGAGAGAGATTTCTTAAGATTGAAGAGAAACCATGTGGTTCCTGCATGGTATCTTACTTTGAGAACAAAACCAGTAAGTTATTTGTCCAGTGCAGGCATAATTCAAAGGAATTTGCTTGTTCAGCAATCCACAAAACATCTTTTACCTTTGGGGGGAATCTAAACCAAAGGATCATACCATGAATCTTGGGAAGACTATATAGGACTTTGTGAGGAGGAGAGAATAACTTAAGTGACAGAGAGTTACACTGACAGAAACCACAAGTTCCATTTCCTTTTTAGGGTGTGTATGTGTGTGGGGCAATGGAAGGTTTTGAGCATTTATGTACCTGCAATTGCCTATGGGATCCTGTGACTCTTATGTATTTCTATGGGGGTAAAGGGTGTCCTGTAACCAGTAGTCATAGTGTATACTGAAATTCTATGTAGAATTTGAGGACTCTACCACCCACATTTGTAATGCCCTAGATATGAGTTACGCCCAAGTTTTATCTTAGAGACTTTCTTGGATTAATCTAAGTGGGATAGTGAACCAAAGTAAGTGAACTTGATTCTTCAGATTGAAACCCCCAGGATCAGGCCTGGTCCACATGAGCCCAGAGTAGTTGGGGAAGTTTTGAGCCATGGTTTACAAAAGTAATGACACACAGTCTTTTAAAAATAAATAAATTAAAAGTAAAAATAAAAATAAAATAGTTCTTTTGGATTAGGAAGGCTAGATTAATATGGTCATGAGGAAATTTTGGGGAATGGTTAAAAAAATCATGGATAGTATGTCCTCAGTGTCTTGATTTTTGAAGCTTTATGGATTTCCTATATTTTTCTGATTTCTCTTATCTCCCCGCCCCAAATCTAGTGATCCATCTGATGGAGACTGATATTATGCTTGTTTCTTTCTTTTTTTTTTTTTTTGCGGGGCAATGGGGGTTAAGTGACTTGCCCAGGGTCACACAGCTAGTAAGTGTCAAGTGTCTGAGGCCAGATTTGAACTCAGGTACTCCTGAATCCAGGGCCGGTGCTTTATTCACTGCGCCACCTAGCCGCCCTGCTTGTTTCTTTTTAAGTCTTTATTTTTAGACCATAGTCATTTCCCCTTAATTCTCTACTCACTTCTATAAGGAACCCTCTCATAACAAAGAAAATATCTAAGCACAACCAACATACACCACAACCTTGTCTGATAGCAAATAGTACATTCTATAGTTTTGTAATCCACCTCTCTACTGGGAGGAAAGAAATGTGTTTTAATTTCCTGGGATCAGATACATCATTATAATTGCTCAGAACCTGGTTGTCTTTTAGTGTTGTTTTCATTTATATGATTGTAGAAATTGTGTATGTTGTTCACTGGATTCTGCTTCCGTCACTCTACTTCTGGAGGCTCCCCTTGTTCCTACTTTTAATTGAAAATGGCCACTGAAGCATCAGTATTGAGAGTCACAAGTTGGAATCACCTCAATCCCCATCTTAATTTTTTTATTGCAAGCTATAAATCTGCAACAGAGTTGCCCTGGTGACCTTGGTGAATTTATAATGGCTCTGGGCAAGTAGAAAGGCAGAAAAAGTATAATTGCTTTTGTGATATGGCCAGTTTTAGCTCCATTCATATTGATTGGGCTCATGAATCTGGCCAGTCCCCCAGGAAAATTTTAGCTCCTAATCAATCATACTGGTTATGATTTAATGGCATGGAAAAGCACAACAGTATTTCCATGGACAGAAATATTTTTGAAGTTTTGTTTTTCTCAATGACACTTACAAATAGAAAGAGTTATTCAGAGAACCTGTGGGCTAAATAGGGACAGTAAGCTTTTAGGCAGACATGCCACTTTAAAGAACCTTATTTTCAGAAACTCATTTATAGATTTAGTCTCTATCCTTCTGGATTCCTATGCACTGGCCAACTGAAATAGAAGCAAAATTGTCATTTGTCCTTAGCATCCTTCCACCTTTTCTTTTGTCTTGTAGTTTTGTCCCATTGGCAGTCTTTACATCATTTTCTAGCCCTTGGCTGCTCCCATGCCTTCCCTGTGACCCATTATTGAAGTGGTTTACTTTGAGGATTAGTTAAAGTGATTGGTCTGGAAAAAAGAAGACTCAGAAAACATGGTTGTTGTCTTCAAGAATCAAAAGGGCCATCGTGTGGAAGATGAATTAGATTTTTTTTTCTGTTTGACCTCAAATAACTAAACCAGGAGCAATAGGAAGATATTATAAAGATCAAAATTTAGATTTAAAGTCATGATAAATGTCCTAACAATTTGAGGTGTACAAAAATTGAGTGGGCTACTTTGGGAGGTAAGATGTTTTCCTCATTGGAGGTTTTCAGTTAAGGCTGGATAACTTGTAGAGTTATATTTTAGTGGTGATGGATTGGTCTATGGATTGGATTAGATGCTTATTGTTTGCCTCAGTTTTTCATTTATAAAATGAGCTAGAAAAGGAAATGGCAAACCACTCCAGTATCTTTGTCCAGAAAATACCAAATGGGGTTCAGAAAGAGTCACATATGATTGAAATGACTCAACAACAAGACAATCAATGACAACAACAAAAACTATGTTTATTTCTGTGTGCAAGCATGCGTGCAAATATATTTTGGACACACAGAACAAATGGTTAGTTACTTGGGCCCAGAATTTAAAAGGATGAGAAGATGAGATAAATTATCTTTAGGATATTGAAAAGTCTTTTTTTAGGCCTCAAACTTCTCCAAGATACAAAGACATACATTTAAATACCATTATTTTCCCCTTTGGATACAATCCATGGTATCTATAGATAAAAAAGAGGATCTCTAAAAGAGGAATGGAAAAGAAGGTTTATTTGAGCTGTAACACATTATAAACAAGGAAATACTAAGAAGTAGTTAAAAAAGGATGCCATTAAAGAGATGTACGACAGCAAATTAATGAGATGATGATGTGGCAAGAATGAGGGATGACTTATGAAGAGCTCTCTTGCTATATTAGAAGAACCTGATGACTGGACAGACCCCCTGTGGCAAACTTGTGGAAGGACATGTAGAAGAAGAGTTGCATAGGATTGGCAGGGTTGTATGGGTTTCAGTCTTCATCACTGCAGGGCATATCTACATCACTGAAATAATAGGCTTAATGGAATAAGTGGAGGTATCACTGAAACAGTATTATAAGAACTATAATTAGAATATGTTTCTAGATGGAGTTTTCTTAATCAAAAGAGACAAGATAGGTAAAACAAGTGGGAATGAGTAAGATTGTATGTTAGGAAGATATGTTCAAGTCATTAAAGCTGGAACCCTGAAGAGGAAAGGTTGACAGAAAGCATTTGAATGAAGATCAATAAAAGAAAAAAAACCAGAAGTGATTATGTTATCCAAATTTCCTACAGACTACCTGGAATGAAATACAGGGGAGTTTAGGGAATAAATGTGAAGTCCAGCACAGAGGCATAATATAGCAATGATGAAGGAATTCAATTATCCAGAAATCTGTTGGAGTTTTCTCTTGATCAAAAGCAGAGCAGCTAATAATTTCATGACTTGTCTTAATGATTTCACCTCTTAAAAGGTGAAAGAACAACAGGAGAAGTTCAATTGTGGATTTGATTTTTCCCCTAACATTAAGGAATTGGTCACTAGAATAGAAATTAAACCTTGAGGGGAGTTTATGGAAAAAGAAGAAATGAAGCCATAGTTTATCACGGGAAAAATATTTCACAACTTCAGGGGAGGAGAAATAGGATCCAATTGACTAAAATTATACAGGGGAATCAGACCAGGAGGGGACTGAAAACTCTTAAAAATGAGTTTTGGAAGATAGAAAGATTAACAAGTTCAGTGAGAAAGAGAAATTGAAGTTGTCAAAAGACAGTGGGTACCTTTTAATTATCTATGGCAACTGAGATTGGACAATATAAAGAAAGGGGTGGATAGGCAAAGCAGACTAAGAAATCAATAGATGACCCAAAAATGTTTATGCCTAGGAACTTGCCAATTAACTTAAATCTTTTTAAAAGATATGTATAGGAGACGGAAGAAAGGGAATGTAATATAAAGAATATATATTATATTGTGAGAACATGTTTAGTGTGCTAAAAAACAGAATGAGCTAAAGCTGACAAAGAAGCTAAGGACACAGATACTTTGTTTCATTTTTTTTCCAAATTGGGGAAAGTGAGTAAGATCAATGAGAATATAAGACTATTTCTTGGGATCTAATGATCACTGAGAACACAGAGGTTTGTTGTTTTTAGTCGTGTCTGACTCTTTGTGACCTTTTTTTTGAGTTTTCTTGGCAGAGATCCTGGACTGGTTTGCCATTTCCTTCTCTAACTCATTTTACAAATGAGGAAACTGAGTTAAACAGGGTTGATTTCCCCAGAGTCACAAAGCTAGTAAGTATCTAGGACTGGATTTGAACTCAGGTCTTCCTGACTCCAGATCTAGCACTCTACTCACTGTGCCATCTAGCTGCCAACCTTTCAGAGAAATAGAGAAGGTAGAACTGCTCAAATTTTATTTTTTGTTTTTTTGTTTTCTCTATCAATGAGAATGACCTGAAAATGACCTGAAAAGGGAACAACAAAAGTATCTAATATGGTATTGAGACCCAATATAAGTAAAGTGGTTTTAAGTAATCATGCTGTTTTTCATGAGTTCAAATGACTTGAAGAACAATATCATTGCACGAAGAAAGAACCACTAGATGTACAGAGGATGAGAGAAAAATGTAAGGGCCGGAGAAAGACAAAAGTATCCTAATATTTTTAAAAATGTGAAAGGAGGGGACGGCTAGGTGGCGCAGTGGATAAAGCACCGGCCCTGGATTCAGGAGTACCTGAGTTCAAATCCGGCCTCAGACATTTGACACTTACTAGCTGTGTGACCCTGGGCAAGTCACTTAACCCCCATTGCCCTGCAAAACAAAAACAAAAACAAAAACGCAAAAAAAAAAATGTGAAAGGAATGGTAGCCTTTAGGTTCAGTAAGTTTGATTTTGATTCTTGACAAAATTATGTCCTAGACCTAGAAAGGAAACAAAGACCTAGAAAAGAAACATTGATTACAAAGAGGCAGCTTGATCTCATCAATTAAGGTGATTCCAGACTAATTTTATTCCCCCTCACAGGATTATTAAATTGAAAATCAGGAGAATGCTATAGATATGGTTTATCTAGATTTTAGCAAAGCATTATTAAAGTGTCTCATTCTATTTTTGTAGAAAAGATGGATAAATAGCAACTAGACAACAGTACAATTAGATCACTTCAGAACTAGTTGAAAGGCTGGATACAAAGAGTAGTCATTAATGTGTCAATCACTTTGGAAGGAGATCTCCAGTTTAGATTTGTTTTTGTTTTTTAGTTTTTAGGTTTTGTTAGTTTGCTTTTTTTTTTTTGTAGACTACAAATGATATGAGTCAACAGTTTGATATGACAACCAAAAATGTTAATGGAATCAGGGGCAGCTAGGTGGCACAGTGAATAAAGCACCAACCCTGGATTTGGGAGGACTTAAGTTCAAATTCAGCCTCAGACACTTGACACTTACTAGCTGTGTGACCCTGGGCAAGTCACTTATCCCTCATTGCCCTGCAAAAAAAAAGTTAATGGAATCAGTCTTGGAAACATATGGATATCAAGACAACATTTATCTCATAATATACTTTTTGATAAGTATATCTTCTTTGTCAATTTTCAGAATAATTTCTGTGATATAGATATTAATTAATTATTAATTTTATAATATAAGTAATTAATTGAGTAGTATAGTGGGGTCATGGTTATAGAGGTGACCTTAGAGTCAGCAAAGCTAGAGTTGAAGCTTTCTCCTAACACATTCTGGATCTATAACCGAGGACAAGTCACTTAACAAGTGCGCCTGACAAATCTCTTAAACTATAAATTAGGGTGGAGTGATGTCTACTAGTAGAAGGACTATATAATCTACCTGATCAAGTGTATACATCATATTAGAAACCCTTAAATAAAAACAAAGTTTGAAAGAATCCACTTATAAATATGTCTGGATGAGGAATGTGTTCTTTGCTCTGCTTCCATCACCTCTGCGCTGGTTTCCTTCAAGCACTTTCAATTCAAGTGGTACCCTTACATGAAGCCTCTCCTAATTTCCCTAGCTGCTCATGTCCTCCTCCCATCTAGTCAATCTGTATATATATTACACACACACACACACACACACACACACACACACGCACACGCACAGGCACACGCACACGCACATGCACATGCACATGCACATGCACACGCACACGCACACGCACACACACACACGCACACACACACGCACACATACACACACACACACACTTATGAATTGTTTCCCTCATTAAAAATATAAGCTCCATTGAGGCAAGGGCAGTTTCATTTTTATCTTTGTATCCTCAAAAGCAGCACAATGTCTGGCACTTGGTAAGTCCTTGATAAATGCTTTTTGGTTGATTGATTGACATTTCTGTTCTTTGATTCTGCTTTAGTCACACCCCTCCAGATCTTTATTTTTGAGTTTCATATTTGTTATGCTCTTTTCAGAGCCCCTATTGCCTTGGAGAACATCTTTGTCACATGTCTTTCATATTCTAACCCATCATTTGTCTTATTGATTTCTTCTTTCACGGCTCTTCTTTCTTTGCTAATTTTGGTCTTCATTCCCATACTTATTTTCCTCATTTGATTGTCCTATTTCTCTTTATTTATTTATTTATTTTTAGTGAGGCAATTGGGGTTAAGTGACTTGCCCAGGGTCACACAGCTAGTAAGTATTAAGTGTCTAAGGCCAGATTTGAACTCAGGTACTCCTGACTCCAGAGCTGGTGCTCTATCCACTGCGCCATCTAGCTGCCCCCTATTTCTCTTTTAAATTATTCTAGAGTATCTTGCTAGTGTTCCACTGTTCCTAGTGGATACACAGAGTTTTGTCTTCTTACTTTCTTTTTCACTAAGGGTTTTGGGGTCATTTTCTATGTATATTTTCCATATATTTTCATGGTATATTGCTTCGTTGTGTTGTAACATCACTGGTCTCATTGCTCATTCTGCCTTCTTTTGAAATTTCTGCTTTCTGGTTTTTCTGGATTTCCCAAACATTTTTCTTTTGGACTTCTTGTCCTTCACCTTTTTCCTCCTCATTGGTTAATTTTGCATGAAGCATTGGCACTGTCCAGTTCCTCCCATAACTATTGCTTTAAGTAATTGGATAATTGTATTGCTGAGAATAGCTGTTTTTTCAGCTCTTCATTGAATAATATTGCTGTTACTGTGTACAATGTTCTCCTAGTTCTGTTCATGTCACTACACATCAGTTCATGTAAGTCTTTGCACGTTTTTCCTGATATCATCCTGCCTGTCATTTCATATAACACAATAATATTCCATCACCTTCATATACTACAGGTTGTTTAGCCATTCCCTATTGAAGGGCATCCCTTTGAGTTCTAATACTTAGCCACCACCAAAGAGCTGCTTTAGATATTTTTGTACAAATGGATAATTTTCTCTTTTTTTTTGGATGTATTTAGTATATAAAACTAGCAGTGCTATTGCTGGATCAAAGGGTATGGATAGTTTCATAGTCTTTTGGGCATAGTTCCAAATTGTTCTCCAGAATAATTGGATCAGTTCACAACTCCACCAAGAGTGGATTAGCATCCCAGTTTTCCCATGTCTCCTCTACCATCCATCATTTTCATTTTTTGTCATATTAGCCATTCTGATAAGTGTGTGGTAGTATCTCAGAGTTGTTTTAATTTCCATTTCTCTGATCAATAGTGATTTAGAACATTTTTTTCATATAACTTGATAGCTTTGATTTCTTTGTCTGAATCCTACCTATTCATATATTTTGACTATTTATCAATTGGGGAATGACTTATATTTTTACATATTTGACTCAGTTATTTATATATTTGAGAAATGAGGCCTTATCAGAGATACTTATTGTAAAAAATTTCCCCCAGTTTTGTTTTCCTTACAATTTTGGTTGCATTGGTTTTGTTTGTGCAAAAGATTTTAAATTTTATATAATCAAAATTATCTATTTTACATTTTGTATTGCTCTCTATATCTTCTTTGGTCCTAAGTTCTTCCCCTTTCCATAAATCTGACAGATAAACTATTCTATGCTCTCTTAATTTGCTTATGGTATCACCCTTTATATGTAAATTATGTACCCATTTTGACCTTATTTTAGTATGCAGTGTGAGATGTTGGTCTATACTTAGTTTTTGCCATACTGTTTTCCAGTTTTCCCAGCAATTTTGCCAAATAATAAGTTTTTGTTCCAAAAGCATGGATATTTGGGTTTATCATATACTAGATTACTATAGTAGTTTACTATACCTATACTGTATGCATTCTATTCCACTGATCCACCACTCTATTTTTTATCTAGTACCAGATTACTTTGGCAATTACCACTTTATAATACAGTTTGAGATCTGGTATGGCTGGATTACCTTCTTTTATATTTTTAATAGATTCTCTTGATGTCCTTGAACTTTGTTCTTCCACGTGAATTTTGTTATTATTTTTCTAGATCTATAATTTTTTTAATAGTTTGGTATGGCACTAAATAAATTTAGGTAGTAGGATTATCATTTTATTATATTGGCTTGGCTTACCCATGAGCAATTAATATTTTATCTATTGTTTAAAACTGATTTTGTGAGAGTAGTGTTTTATAGTTGTGTTCATTTAGTTCCTGGGTTTCTCTTGGCAGGTTGACTCCCAAGTATTTTATATTGTCTACAATTATTTTAAAAGGAGTTTCTATTTCTATCTGTTGCTGCTAGACTTTTTTGGTAATATATAGAAAGGCTAATGGTTTATTTTGTATCCTGAAATTTTGCTAAAGTAGTTAATAATTTAATGTAGTTTTTTAGTTGATTTTCTAAGTATAACATCCTACTGTCAGCAAAGAGTGATGGTTTTGTTTCCTCATTGCCTATTATAATCCCTTTAATGTTTTTCCTTCTCATTGCTATAACTAACATTTCTAGCACAATATTAAATAATAGGGGTGATAATGAGCATACTTGCTTCACCCCTGATTGTTTTGGGAAGGTTTCTGTCTTATCACCATTGCATATAATACTTGCTGATGGTTTTAGATGAATATTACTTATCATTTTAAGGTAAATTCTATTTATTCTTATGCTCTCTAGTGCTTTTAATAGAAATGGGTGCTGTATTTTGTCAAAGACTCCCCCCCTGCACCTATTGAGATCATCATATGATTTCCATTGGTTTTGTTATTGATATGGTCAATTGTGCTGATAGTTTTCTCAATATTGAACCAACCCTGTATTCCTGGCATAAATCCTTCCTGGTTATAGTATGTGATCCTTGTGATATATTGCTGTAATCTCTTTTCTAGTATTTAATTAAAAACATTTGTCTCAATATTCATTAGGGAAATTGGTCTATAATTTTCTTCCTCTGTTTTGTTTCTTCCTGTTTTGGTTATCAGAAGCATATTTGAGTCATAGAAGGAATTTGGTAAGACTCCTTTAATTATTTTCCCCAATAGTTTATATAGTAATGAGGTTATTTTTAAAAAAAATATTTGGCAGAATTTACTTCTGAATTCATCTGGTCATGAAAATTTTTTTCTTAGGAAGTTCATTAATGGCTTGTTTACTTTCTTTTTCTAATATTGGGTTATTTAAGTATTTTATTTCTTCTGTTAATCTGGGTAATAGCCATTATTATTTGTAGTAGTCTCCTGGTACTCTGCATTCTATTACAGCTGTGGTTGGGGTTAGGCAGGGTGTCATAAGTTCTATCTCTAGATTCCCTGCTATTGGATAAAGGGATGGACAGTGTTTCCCCCTTCACCTTATCTCTCCTTCCACACAGAATATGGAATGGATAAGGTGAGACTGTGCCTCAGTCACTAGCTGTCTTTTCCTCTTTGTGTTTTCTTTCTTGAGTAGGTGATTAAACCTTATTGTTTGGGTAAGAGAAAGTGGTCACCTGTTCATTCCTGGGGAGAGCCTTGTGAATTCAAGAGATCAGGAGTGTGTGTGTGTGTGTGTGTGTGTGTGTGTTGGTAATGACTGGCAGCAAGGAATAAATGACCATCAAAAAAAGGTTTGGACCTATCATGGCCTATTTTAATAAGACTTTGAAAGAAACAGTATAGAGCTGAGGTGAAATGTTAAATGCCCAATCAACAGTCCTGCAAATGACTTTATATTCTAATGTGGTTTTAAGTATCATCCTTCAGGTTGAGTATAACAGTACTTAGTGGTACTGCTACTAGATGTATCATTTAAGCCTTACTGTCTCTACATGACTGGGGTCTTTTTTGCTTTTATTTTGTGTGTAAGAAATAAATACCTGTCCTTTATCTCATTTATATTGGACATTGAGCACCCTAGACATGAGCCAAAACCTAAGACTTGAATAATTAGCTCACAGGATGCTGGAGTGGGGATTGAATAAAATGAAATGTGTGAGAAAAGGGAGCCTCTCCCTTCTCATTAGAAATTAGGCTTCCCCAGGGGCAGCTAGGTGGTGCAGAGGATAAAGCACTGGCCCTGGATTCAGGAGGACCTGAGTTCAAATCTGGCCTCAGACACTTGGCACTTACTAGCTGTGTGACCCTGGGCAAGCCACTTAACCCTCATTGCCCCACAAAAAACCCCAAAACAAAACAGAAATTAGGCTGCCCCAGAACGGAACCCAGTCTTAGAATGTTTTTGTGTTCAGAGGAGAGGGTATCCTTATAGAGAAAGGGAGCCAGAGTAATACCCTGTGGGCCCAGCAGTCGATTCTTATAGTATCCTTAAAGGTTGCTTTTTCTGAGGGACCTTTAGCTCTTTAAAAATCCTTTTTCTCTTAGTAGTATAGGAAAGTAACTAGTCCAGCTAGAAATATGATATGTTTTCAAATAAAGCAAGTGAATTCTCTTCTGCTAGAGGCAATTATTTCAGATGGTTTCTTATTAAGTGTTACAATGGTGTTGCTAAGGGTTATTTTTAAACATTAGGAATAAGCTTTACTAAATTCATGGAGATGACTAGAAAACACATAACCTTCTAGTTAAAGCGTGGTCTGCTCATGTTTAAGAAATACTTATGTGTTTTCAGTGTGTAGAGGCATTTAACTTCTTAACTTACTTTGAAAAGAGATTTTACTCAGGTTTCTAACAGTGGTTGTGCGTGCTGGTCATCATTAAACTGTGAGTTCTCCATAGATAGAATTTTGAAAAGCAATTAGAATAGTGACACCCTAAATCTGTAATAACAGAGAATGTTATGGGATATGCCTGCCATATGTTAAGCAGCCAGTTGACATTCTGTTAAGAAATAATGAAGACTGATGTACTTTCCTGAGCTGGTTCACACATCCTACAGAATATATTTCCTATTTGTGCCATGAAAGCTCAGATGCTAGCAGATGTTCTCCAAAGCCCTTGGAATCCTTCTGCTAATATCAGGAGTAGAAATACTGCACTTTTAGACTGGCTACAACTGTCCCCCCCCCCCCCAAATTCCCTTTTCCCCAGAAATGAAAAGAAGGTTTTGGACATTGGTCCCCAGATACTGTTTGAATGGAGATAGTTGGCATATTCTGAGATATTTTATTGAAGTAGGTAATGGAAACTAGCTTTTTAGTGCTCACTGGATAGAAAGTTAGGAGAAATTGATTTTAATCCTGGAATTGCTGCCAACTAACCTCTTTGGTCCACAGCTTCCTTTTCTGAAAAATAGGAGTTGGTTTAGATGAATTCTAAGGCTTCTATTGGTAGTGGCATTCTATGATTTCTTTTGAGGGAAGATAGATTTTATGGTTAAAGAAATGAATTATAAGGGAGGTACCATAGTAATTCATATTGGAGCACTTCCTATCTATTACCATCTGAAAGCTATAGTGTTCCTTAGAAAAGAGGCCTGTCCTTTGATGATGGGTGTAAAGAAGTTGGGAAAGAATAAAAGAAATTATATATTAGTGCCTTTAAGGGAGAAAACAAGGTAAGGGATAGAGGAAGAAAAAAGACTGAAATCAACCTAATTGTCCTTAGTGTCTGAAGGAATTTATGGATACCAAGAATAATAAATATTTGTTTTTTCAGCTCTGAAAAGGGTGTAACCAGATTTAGGTTAGATAGAAAGGATAACTTCACCGTGTTGAGGCAGATAAATTGAGAACTAGAACAGGCTGCTAAATGATAGGATACCCTTCTGTAAATTTGACCCAATTTAATTCTGTTGTAAAATCTGCAACCATCTCCTACTAATGGGACCCTGCTCTGGGTTCATGCTGACCATATTTATCTTCTAAAGATCACACTATTATTATACTGCCTCATTCTGCCCCTACCACAGAGAATAACTGCAGGGGAAATCTCTTTAAAAATCCCAAAGCTTAGAAATGGCTCATATCAAGGGTCTCCCCCAGAGACAATTAGTGGAGTTCCTCTTTGAAAAAATACTTCACATTAAGTAAATCAGGTATAAGATAAATAAGTTGTTCATGTACTATAAAAGAAGTGCTTTAAATATAAAAGTATGCATTGACAAAGCCTTAATCAATTAATACACATTTATTAAGCACCTATTATGTGCCAAGCATTGTGAACATGAAACAGCAACTTATATTTCCTATTACATTCTCCTGGGAGGTTGATTGAACATGAAACTGTCTGTTAAAACAGGCATTTTACTTCATCTACTTCAGATTCACACTGTCCAGACAACTCACGCAGGCTCCATAGCTTCTAGAGAATCAGTCATGGGGGCAGCTAGGTGGCACAGTGGATAGAGCACGGGTCCTGGAGTCAGGAGGTCCTGAGTTCAAATTTGGCCTCAGACACTTGACACTTACTATCTGTGTGACCCTGGGCAAGTCACTTAACACCAATTGCCTCACCAAAACAAACAAACAATCCTCTTGGTGGTGGTTGTCTTCTCTTCTGAGAAGTTGCTGCCTGGAACACTTCCTTCTGGTTAACTAGTAATTAGATACAACAGCCCCCAGCTTCTTGAATTCATGAGGTTGCTGATAAGACCAGAAATATCCACAGCTCAGGATTGCTGTTTAGCCATTTGTGTTCAGAGAAAGAAATACAAATCAAAGAAAGGAAGTCGACAACTCAAGGTCCAGTCTGGGGCTACTTATAAACACATGTTCTTGCTGCAATGTGTGAAGAGATGCTAATGCTACCAATAGAGATCTGAGAGAAAGCTTGAAGATTCTTGTTATGTTTGAAAGAAAGGAACAGAAAATAGTGGAATGTTTCTCTTCTTAAGACTATTAAATGAGTGACTTTTCCTATTCCATGGCCAATCTTCTTTAGAATTGGCTTTTTTTTTTCTTTTCTCATGGGGACCAAGGAATGAATCAAGATTGATATATCATCCTATCACTTAAGTTCTTCTTCATTGTATAGCACACAAAATGGTCCTCTCCTCTATTATCCCCACTTATTTTCAATCTGTCCCTATCTACTGGCAAATTCTCTTTTTCCTATAAACACTTATTTCTCCTTCATCTTTGAAAAAACATCCCTCACTTTATTCTTTAATCCCCACTATTGTCCTATATTTTTCATCCCTTTTATGTCTAAACTCCTTGAGAAGGCAGTCTGGAACTGATGCTTCCATTTCCTTTACTGTTACTCTCTTCTTAACTTGCTGAAAGTCTGGATTCTGACTTTATCCTTCACCTTAAATGGCTGAATCCAGAGCTACCAATGATATTTTCTCTCAGATCTCACCATTCTTGACCTCTCTGCATCCTTTGACACTTACTCACCCTCTTCTTAATATTCTTCTTCTCTCTAAATTTTTGTGACATTGCTCTTTCCTCTTTCTTCTTCTCTGCTCCTTTTCAGTCTCCTTTGCTGGATTTTCAATCAGATCATGTCTGATAATTGTGGGTTTCCCCCAAGGCTCTGTCCTGGGCCCTCTTCTTTTCTTTCTCTATACTGTTTCTCTTGGTTGTATAATCACATTCCAAAGATCTATTTGTCATCTTTATGTTAATGATTTTTCAAATCTATTTATTCAGCCCTAGTCTCTCTACTGACCTCTCGTCTCTCATCTCCACCTTCCTATTGGACATCTCAAACTGGATGTCTCATAGACATCTTAAACTCAAAATGTCACAAACAACTAATTTTCTTTGTCCCCAATCCATCTTCTTTTTAATATTTCTCTATTACTGTTGAGGTATTGATTACTCTGGTTTGAAACTTAGGTGTCATCCTTGATTCCTCACTCTCAGTCTCCAGTTGGCTTCCAGGTCCTGTTGATTCTATCTCCATTGTCTCATTTTTACCCTTTTTTCTCTTCTGTCACTTCTACCCTTGTGCATACCTTCATCCTCTCACCAATGGACTAATGTTATAACCTGATGGTTGGTCTCCCTGCTTCAAGTCTCTCCCTGCTCCAGGTCATTCTCTATTCTACTGTCAAAGTGATCTTCTTACAGCTCAGGTGTGACCATGTTAATCCCTTACTAAATAAACTCCATGGGCTCTTAATAACATCTAAGATCAAATTGAAAATCTTCTATTTGGTTTTCAGAGCCCTCTGTAACCTTCCCTCTTTCTTCCCCTACTCCATGCGCAACACCTTTATATTTGTCTTATTCCTTATCCTTCTCCACATACTTTGCAATCCAAGGACACTGGCATCCTTGCTTTTCTTTTTACAAGACATACATACAAATATAAATCTATGCATGTATATATATATATATATATATTTGTATATGGAGAGAGAGAAGAGAAGAGAAGAGATGGAGATGGAGATGGAGATAAACAGACGGTAATGTTTTATTAGTTGCGATGACTGGAAAAGGCATCCTTCAGGAGCTGGCCTTTGAGCGGTGTTTTGAAGGAAAATATGGATTACAAAGGAAGACGTGGGGAGGGGGAACATTCTCGGCATTGGGATAGCTAAAGCAAAGGCATGAAGATACAAGATAAGAGTGTCTTGTGAGTGGAACAGAAAGGACGATTGAGCTAGATCAAAATTTCTTAAACTGTGGGTCATGACCCCATATGGGGTTGTATAACTGAATGTGGACATTTCAAAAAATTAGCAGCAAATGTTTGATTTGTGTACCTATTTTATATACCTGGGGTTATATAAAAAAATTTTGGGGCAAAAGGGGACGGTTGCTAATGGAAAAAGTTTAAGAAGCCCTTAGCTAGATTATAGAATATATGGAAGAAGACCAGATTGTCAAGAACTTTATGCCAAAGAATTTTATAGTTGATCCTGGTGGCAAAATGGAGCCACTGAAGTTAATTGAGTAGGTTATAGTCATAACTGTACTTCAGGAATATCAGTTTAGCAGCATCGACTGGAGTGGGGAAAGACTTGAAGCAAACAGTCTGATTAGGTTTTTTTTGCAGTCATCTAGGTGAGACCTGGCAACTAGGTGGTACTACAAATAGAGTGCCAGGCCTGAAGTCAGGAAAATTCATCTTCCTGAGTTCAAATCCAACCTCAGATACTATCTTTGTGACCCTAGGAAAGTCACTTAAGACTGTTTGACTCAGTTTCCTTATTTGTAAAATGAGCTAGTGAAGAAAATGACAAACCACTCTAGTATCTTTGCCAAGACTCCCAAATGGCATCACAAAGAGTCAGACATAACTGAAACCACTGGACAATAAAGGTGAGAGGAGATTAGATCCTGAACTAGAGCATTGACAATGAATGTTAGTTGAGAAAATAGGGCTTAAAGGGGAGATTTAATGAAGGTAGAAATTAAAAGATTTGGCCGATGCCTGGATATCTGGAGTGAGTAAGAGGAGTTGAGAATGGCATTAAGGTTGCAAGTCTTACTGACTAGGAGGATGGTGGTACCATGAACAATTAGAGGAACTTCTGATATCTTTTAATCTTACAGATGAATGTGTATCCATGCTTTGAGTTCAGAACATGTTCTGTGCTTTTCTGATGTAGATCCAGCCTAGGTGAAATATTGTAAAATAGCAATGCAAAGCTAAAGAGAAAAATGCATTTGGGAGACCATACCTTTAAATGACCAATTTAGCTGTCCATGGTGCTGATGGGGAATTTAAATAGTTAAGGAAGTCCCATAAGAATACTCCCTGGAAGATGGTAATGAATAAATTTAAAGCTTAGCAACTTCACATGCAGTGATCCTGCAAAGTCAAAAGTATTGGGTTTTGAAGGTGATTTTGCAAATGTCATTTATGCTAGAGGAGGCAGCAAAATGACCAAGATAAATATGGTACAGAACAATCTGTTATAAGACAGATGTTGAGAGACAAAGATAACTTTTGTTATAAGTTTTCTGTGTTCTAGTGAGAAAACTAGAAAATACTTTGGCTTGGATATTAGGAAACTTGGGTTTAGGCCACTAACTTGCTGTGTCACTGTAGGTAATTTATATCACCTTGTAGGCCCCACTTTTATTATCTTTAAAATGATCAGTTATTGGCTACTAAGCTTCAGTCAAGCTTTGTAATATATCATGATCTTCATGGGAAATGTGATTCTACCCACTGTACAATCAAATCCATGGTAGAGCAAAACAAAAAGAATCTACACTGGTTTTCTTTGGACTTAAAGTGATGTAGTTTTGAATATCTCTCGAAGTTTTGGAAAGTGGCATCTATTTTGAAATGCTATGAATACTTCAATCTTACAAGTTAAAATTTAGACTCCTTGAGGGAAGGTTCTGTATTTTTGCCATTGTATTCATTTTTAGAACAGGATAATACTGGACATGTAGTAAGCTTTTAATCCATGTTTTTTGACTGATTAACTACAAATATATACTGTGCTTGCAGGTTGAATTATAAAACTTTAGTTTTTTTGAAATATTTAGAAATATTCAGAGAAAGGCAGAGTAACAGAATTAGATTCAATGTCAGCTTTTAGCCAGATATCCATCATTCAGGGAATTAGTCTTTGCATAGATGGAGCCTAGCAATTGACTCTATTGGGGCAGTAGTCCCCTATCTCCTCACTAGTTAGTTATTAAAGACCCAAGAAAGAAAGTTCTTGCCACCAAAGTCCTTGGCACTGTCAAATGGTTCAACAACATACTCTGATATGGTTTCATTACTGGAAATTCCCATAAAGAAAATGGGTTATTATCTGCCTTGGTCCTATACTATTAAGGCCACTGTACCCTTCCATTGGACTTGTAGCCCCAAACTCCCCATATTTGTTTTCTCACCCTATTAGAATATGTGCTCTTTGAAAGTAGAGTTTATTTAACTTTTCTTTTTATATTCCCAGGGCTTAGTACTTGTCATATAGTAACCATTTGTTAATTTTTCATTCATTCATTCCTTCACTCATTCACTCATTCACTCAGAGTTACAGAAGCCTATTGTGTACTTAAGCCTCACCAGGAAACACAATGATCTCTGTTCAACCTCCTTTTCTAGCTCTTATTTAACCTTTTTATTTTTTTAACATAATGACATTCTTTATTTTATACAATTAATCTAATTTTTTCATGGTGCAGTTGTACCTCCTTCAGATCTGAGAAACAGTTGTTAATTATCCTTGATATTCATAAAATTCTTCAAATATTATGGAAAGTTAATTTGCCTTCAGCCCTGCTTTCCTTTTACACTTCTTTCCCTTAATTTCTTCCTGAAAGACTCACCCACATAATTTCTTTTGTTCCCCTCTTGTGTCTAACTTCTTCACATCTGTGTGGTTCTTTGTTTGTTTGTTTTGTGGGGAAATGGGGGTTAAGTGACTTGGCCAGGGTCACACAGCTAGTAAGTGTCAAGTGTCTAAGGCCATATTTGAACTCAGGTCCTCCTGAATCCAGGGCCAGTGCTTTATCCACTGTGCCACCTAGCTGCCCCCTTCACATCTGTCTTTAAAGGTGGAGGTTCTCTCTTGTTCAATGTCAAATATAGCGAAGATTTATTTTCTGAATTTTTCATATCATACTCCCGGTTATCATAGCCCCCCCTACATGGACACATGCATATATCATATTTTTATATGTATGTTTCCTTCATTTTACAAAAGAGATTTATTCACCCAAAGTTGAACATAAGTCTTTTTTCTTTAAATTATTCTTTCCTATTGCCTCATTGCACATCATAATTTCAGAGATTCCTTCATGTTTATATTTTACTCTAATTGGTCCTTTTGTAATTTTACCTTTGCTTGTCAGTTGTTCTGTCAAATAGTTTTTTGAACCAGCTTAGTAATTTCAGTGGTATAGCACAGAGAGCCTATATATACAAAGGCAACAAGGTGACACAGTGGATAGTATGTTGCTCAGGATAGGAATTCCTGAGTTCAAATACAGTCTTGCACACTTACTAGCCATGTGATCCTGGACAAGTCGCTTAACCTCTATCTGCCTCAGTTACCTTAACTGTAAAATGGGACTAATAACAGCATCTGCCTTCAGGGTAGTTGTCAGTATCAAATATGATACAATTTGCAAAGTGCTTAACACAATGCCAAGCACATAGTAGGCATTGGATAATTCTTATTTCCTACCTTCCAAGAAAATTCCATTTACTAATGCCAGTCAGCACATTTCCTGAAAGTTATAGTCCTAGAGAGTTGTCTGGGACACTGAGATGTTAAGTGATTGTCCTTGGAACACATAGTAAATATGTATCATATGCAACATTTGAACCCAGATTTCCTGACCTCAAGACCAGTCTTCTTTCCACTACTTCATGCAGCCAAGAAGTTAATAGTATGTAAGACAATTCATTATGAAAATTAACTCTATGGTGAAAAAAAGGGGTCACTTTGTAACTACCTGATCTATTTTATTGGGTTTGGATTTGAATGTGTTAATGTATGTTATAATTTTAGAAATGGAAGCAACTTAGATGTCACCTTCATGAAACTTCTCATTTTTAAGAAGAAGAAATTGAAGCCTAGGGAGGAGTTTTGACCAAGGTCACCTACTAGTAGAGTTAGTATTCAAACCCAGAGCTGCTAACTTTTTATTGGGCATATTTTCCACTATGCTACACTATACTTACAAGAAAAACAATACCTCTTAATTAGTGATTTATTTAAGTGTTACACTGCACATCTCTTTTCTATTGTACCTGTACCTATCCAGTCATTTTACATCTTACATCCCTGTATATTTTTGATCCTTTAGTATACCTCTCTGTAATTATCCTCATTATTATCAGTCTGTGCCCAACAGACATTCCCCTATTTCACCAAATTAATTTTAAACTGTTCTTTTGTCTTCTGGTGTAAAAATAATCCCACCCAAGTGATGCCATCTGAGGCTCAATAAGCATGCTGTCAGTTTCCTTCCTCCTTAAGATTGATACTCTGAACACTTTTAGAATGTTGGAAAATACTTTGAGTTCCTCATCAGAGAAATGCCTTGAAGTACAAGGTATTATTAATTGAACATTGCAGATGAGCAAGGTGGGTGATTAACTATTACTGGATCTTCTCATTTGCATTTCTTGACTTTGATTCTAGCTATTCAAAACAGGGTTTAATTAACTTGCATAGAATTGACTTTGTGTAGTAAAAACACTTAACACTCAGCAATTGAAATGACTCTATTGATTTTTTTCCCCAGAATAGAATGAGGAGAGCTTGTTGGTATCCAATAGATGATTATCTTGATTAGTATTCTGGTAGTTATATAGATACATACTTGATCTTCAGGGCTATATATGTGGTGAGTCTGATAGTGCAAGCTCAAATCTTGACTCTTACACACTACATATATTTCATAAATTGGTCTGCATGAAGGTTTGAAGCATTCTATAGAAAGATCTCACAAAATATCATTTATAGCAAAACTTGTAATGTATGACCACTGGTTTGGATCCTGGAGATTCAGACAAAGTTAGCCCTTCACTCATTTTCACCCACCAAGAACAATCTTGTGGAATGACTCTTGAGTCTGGCATTAGCAAACATGGGTGATAATCCTGGACCTGGCACTGATGAATTTGTGAGAATCTGGCAAATTACTAAACCTTTCTGAGTACTAGTTGTTCCACTTAAACATGAAGATGTTTCCCTCACTTATCTGTATTGGTTTGGTGAGATTCAAATGAAATCATAAATTTAATTGACTATTAATTGAAAGTGTTATGTGGTTGTATTGTTCAGTTGTTTCTGATTGTTTGTGACATTTTCTTGGCAGAGATACTGGAATAGTTTGCCATTTTCTTTTTCAGTTCATTTTACAGATGAGGAAGGCAAACAGGGTCAAATGACTTGCCTGGGGTCATACAGCTAGTAAGTGTCTGAGGCCAGATTTGAACTCACGAATACCAGTCTTTCTGACTCCAGCCCTGGCACTATGTCCACTACACCACTTAGCTTCCCTCTATATGGCTATAGAAAATTATTATTATTTTTTACACATAGCAGGTACTTCCTACAAATGTTTTTGAGTAAATGAATGGATTTTTGGATATTTTCATCCTGAATCATTTGATTTTGGAGGCAACATCACAACTGTAAACTTTGCATGTATTTTGGAATGGGAGACACCAAGTGGTAATTGAACAGCCTCTGTCTACCATCACTTAAATGGTTCCTTGACTGGTGAGAATGGTAGAACTAAAAGGCACATAACTATACCAATGCCCTGGAATGCATTATGTATCAATTCAGATGAACATTTGAAAATGGATAATTCAAATCTGAACCCTTGGTGCAGGCTGATTTTCTGAGGTCAGAGGGATTAGGTTGATCTTGGTATCACTCTCTACTTATGTGAACATTGATAAGATACTTGGCATCTCTGACACTGTCTCTTTGTTTTCAAATTAAGGAGACTGGACTAAAGGCCTTAAGCTCTAAAATTTATGACTCTATGATCCCTTGGGATTTATTCTATTTTCTAAAGCCCCCAAGTGAAGAATGATGAGTGAGGTAAACTGATCTATTCATTGTTGTAAAGGGTTTTATTCCATAGTCACCCATATCCTGCACATATGGAATAAGATAAGGAGTGGGTAAAAAAGTTCCCTGTAAAGACAGTAGTAATGCATATGAGGGATGGCAATATATAGGGGGGCAACAATGTCTCAGGCCCAGAAATATAGAAAATTTCAGGAAAAAATGGTAGGCTCTGGGATTAGTTTTAAGGCTGGGACATATAATCACCCCTCTTTTTAAAAGGTGAGGATGTCCTGGAAAGTCACAAATCATTTCAGGTTATTCTGGCATTCACTAAATTGTAGACACAAAACTGGATTGACCTTTTTGCTGATGATAACCTTGACTTAGCTTCTAGCTCATGTTCTATCTTTAGAGGATTATATCTAGTGACAGGTCATCTTCAGAGGAACTAGATGCTTATATGTATACTGGATTTGCCAGATTATAGGTCACAGGTTTATCATTTTCTAGTCAATAGCTGTGACATTATCTGACACTTAAAAGGAAGGATTAAAGGACACAAAAAATTGTATTTGTCTAATTGAGCATTTTTGTACGTGAAGGTGAAAAGGTTCTTTCTAATCCCTGCAGGTGATCAGTTTACACACTGAAGCATGACATTTGATTAACCCTAGCCCTTGGATCCTGTCTAGCTATCTTCTTTTTCATTAACTTTAGCTACCACTTTTATGCTGCTAATGTTCTGGTGAGTATATTTTTAGCAACATTAATGATGCCTTCCTGTTCCACTCTCCATGTGAGCTTTGACCAGGTACACTTACAGTTTCATCTTGAGATCATTTAAGGTAAATATCTCAGTGGTACCTAAGTGGTAGAATATTTGTCGAGCATCTCTACTTGTTTATCTAGTTCCTTCCTTCTCTTTATTCCATTCAAATTACCCACAGTTCAAGTATGCCTTTCTCCTTGGCTTACTCCTCTTTGTGTTACTATTTACCTGCCTTTGGCTTATACTTCCCCTTTCCCTCCATTTCATTTTCCTTATTTCACCTATATCCCTTTTTATTCTTTCAAGTAACTCCCTCATTTCTGCTACTTTCACCATTTTGTTTGCTGTTTAGTGATTTTCAGTTGTGTCTCACTCTTGATGACTCCATTTGGGGTTTTATTGGCAAAGATGCTAGAGTGGTTTGGCATATCCTTCTCCAGTTCATTTTACAGATGAAGAAATTTAGGCAAACAGGGTTAAATGACTTTCCCAGGGTCACATAACTAGGAAGTGTCTGAGATCAGATTTGAACTCTGAAAAATGAATCTTCCTGACATTTCCCATGAATTACTTTCTCTCTTCCCCCATACCTTGTGCCATTTTATTTTCCCTCCTTTTCATTATTTTCCACTCAAAATAATGCTCATGGGGCCTTACAACAATGACTATGTTTGCCTACTCTGTTCACATGTCATTACTAAAGACAAATATTGGTAGAAGATTAGAACAACCAGAAATTCATGGATGATACAGTTTACACTTATGGTATCATAGAATTTTATTTAAAGAGATTGTGACTTGATTTAAACAATTAGCATCCAGGACCAGATACAATTCATGTGTTACTGGGGTAAGAACACTGGTTCTAGAATAAAAAGTCCTATATTCAAATCCAATGGGCAGCTACATGGCTCAGTGAATAGAGAGCTTCACCTGAGGTCAGAAAAACTAGTATTTCTGAGTTCAAATGTGGCCCAAGACATTTACTAGCTGTGTGACCCTGGGCAAGTCACTTAAACATGTTTGCCTTAGTTCTTCATCCATAAAATGAGTTAGAGAAGAAAATGGCAAACTGTTACAGTATCTTTGCTAAGAAAAGCACAAATGGGGTCAGCAAGAATAGGACATGACTGAAAAATGACTAAACAACAACATTCAAATCCTGCCCCTTATGCTCACTATTTATTGACCATTTTTGAGCATTGAAATATTTATTCAGTATATCACTTAATTTCCCCTTGCTGAAGTTTCCCTATCTCTAAAGTGAGGAAATTGGAATAAATGACCCCGAGGACTCCTCAAGATATATGATCCTATGAAGTATGTTTGTATTTCCACAAATTTTATATTTCACAATAGGTACCCAGCCTTAGCCAATCCTTTTATTTCAACATAGAATAGCATTTCTTGAATTCATAAAGTACCACACCTTCATTTTGGGACTAATTAAACTTTGCTAGTCTCCACAATGAGTAAATGTTTTCTTAATAGACAAAAAATTCCTGGATAATTGTCTACTACACATTCCAGATCACTGGTGAACCCTATGGAGAGATAGGAAGACAGCTTCCCCATTATAAGTACATCGCAAGAAGAAAGCCCAGGTTCAGCCAAATAGGATTTCTTGGACAATGACAGTTTGATCACAGCCTTATTTCAGTCCATCTAAGGCCCCAGTAATTTAGTGTGATAAAGGTTTGCCATCTCAAGGATGTATTTTATGTGATATCTGCTGATGGATCAGTCTGGCAGGTACTTTCTGGCCTTATTATAAGCACTCTGTCCTAACATAACCTGCTTGACTTTCCAAAATGCATATTGTCTGAGGGAACATTCTGGTGAACAGGAAAGATGGAGGGTAATGGATGTCATTTGCAGAATTGTCATGGATTTTTGAAGATAAAAGACAGACACCAAGTCATCATGGCAGCAGAAAGGGTCTGCTTCCTGTCCCTTTAGTAACAGAAGACATCAGGTGTGAACAGTGTAGAGGTGACCTGGAATTTGATGTGAACAGAAGAAGGAGTTCTTGTTCTACAAAGTTGAGAGACCAGGGTAGAAAAGAGTAAAGTAGTTAGGGAGGGGAAGTTTCTGGAGTCATTTAAACCAAGGAAGTCTAACTCTAGCTGGTAAGAGTTGTTATTAATGACTAACATCTTGTCCCTCCATGAATCTGGTGGGCCTTGGGAGTTCAGGAATTCAGAGATCTACTTTAAGCACTTGAACTTTTCTTTCTTTCACAATGAAGGAGTTAACACAAGTGAGGTCCCACCTTAGGGTTGGGTGTCCACCTTTAATTTCTTTCTTTTGTTTGACTTTATTTTCCTTTCATTTAATCTAATTTAAGTGCTTACTAAGATGATGAACTTTGTGTGGAGAGTCTTAATTGTCTTCAGAGTGGGAAGGGAAAGTAGCAATGTGAGTGGTGATGGTGAGTAATTTCTAACCCTCAAAGAATCAAACATTTACACTCTTTCAATAAGTAAGATAATCTTGATTTACAGCTTTTCTGGTCCTTGATCCTAAATGCTCATGAAGAGGCATACAAACACTGCTACCTCTTGTATGCTTGTTTTAGTAGCAATTGTTTTTTCTTTTTCTTTTTGGAGGCAATTAGGGTTAAGTGACTTGCCCAAGGTCACACAGCTGGTAAGCTTCTGAGGCCACCTTTGAACTCAGGTCCTCCTGACTCCAGGGCTGGTGCTGTATTCATTGTACCGCCTACCTTCCCCTATAGTAGCAATCATTGAGGTCTGGAGCTTGAAACAAGAAACAAAAACAATAAAGCAGGTCTAAAATTGCAGCTAGAGAAATGGTACATTTTGGAGCTTCAAATAAAATCTTTCTGAATTTCTTATTCATATTGCATCAGCTTCTTTTCAGCATTTTTTTCAATGAACTTTTTAGCATTTAGAATATTTTTTTTTTGCAAGAATTTGAAAGGTATGAGGGAAAGGGTTATTATGCCCCTACAATATTTACATTTTACAGAGACCTTGAGAAACCTCCTTTTCCTTGTCTTGTGTTTAACAGGATCCATCCTTAAAGGATTAACTCATCTTGTTACAGTGCTTCTCCTGTGACCATATCTTCCATAGGCAATAGGGCTAAGGAACAGAAGTGAGATGTTCTTTTACCCAGTTCTGTTAAGAAATTGAAAACTATTTCTCAAATACATCAGTTACAAAACATGTCAAGGGAGAATTTGTTTTGGTGGAATGTGTTTTGTGTTGTAGAAAGAACATACCACACTCTTGCATGAATGCCAGCTAGGGGAAAATATTATAAATTCACCTGCCAAATTAATTGGCTCTTTATACCCCTTTGAATTTATTCTCCTTGATAAGAATTACCAATACATATAACATCCAAAATATGTGCTACACTCAGATACAGTACAGCTTTTGTGTTTTAAGTTTAAAATCAAAACAGCAAGGACAAAAAGCACAGGGAGGGAATGGGAAAATATATACTGAGAAGTCAGGAATAATTTAGCCTTATCATTTTCTGTACCTGGTAGTTTTATATTTGCTTCGTTAAAAACTGCATTGCAGACAAACAGAAGACTGCATTATGGAATAGCAGAATCTTATAAGAAGCTACTACTTCCACTTTCTGCTAGAGATGTCACTTGCTTAGTCTCAACCCTGGTCCTTTTTCAAGTTTATGGCATGTCCAGGGATATATCTGCCTTGTGTTAAAATATAAGCAGCTAGATGAGGCTTTTCCATCAACCTAAGCCCATACAGGGAATTCTGTGAGTTTATGATGAAAGATTCATTTTTCCTTTGAGTTTTCTTTTTAAAAATTTCCTATTTTTTCTAATTTGTACTCTTTTGCATTTCTAACACTTGGTTTGAGATGATGTCAGAATCAGTAACACAGCCAAAAAGGGGGTATGTCCTTCATTCATTTTCAGATGACTAAGATTCCTGACTTCTATAATAATTTGGCTCTCCCCAGACAGCATTGTTTAAGGAGAAGTTGTATGCCTCTCCTGGGATTTGGTTGATAAAGCTGAAGGTGGCAGCATCCCTTTGCTAAAATCACTCCTTCCTCCTGTACCTCTTCCCAAGAGGCATCATGGCATAGTAGGACTGACTTTGGAGTAAAAAAGACCTGCTTTATTGTTATTTTTTATGTCATCTAAAATTTCCCCATGTTCCCTCTATCTTCTAGAGAGTCATCCTTTATAAAAATATTTTTTAAAAGGAAAAAAAGGGAAGAAGAGAAAAACATTTAAGCAAAATCAATCGATACATAAAAATCTTACATTATATCCAGTGTTTCACATGCATGGAGTGACCTCCTCTTTACCTCACCTCTACAAAGGAATAGGGGAAGGTGTTTTCTCATATCAATTCTTTAAGGCCAAGCTTGTTTATTATAATTTTGCAAGATTCATCTTTGATTATTATGTTGTTCTTTCTGTTTACATTGTTGAAGTCATTGTGTATGTATATTGTTTTCATCATTTTGTTTACCTCACTTTGGAACAGTTCATATAAATCTTTCCATGCTATTTTGTATTCATCACATTTATTGTTTCTTATGGCCCAGTAATGTCCCATTAATTCTGCAGTTTGTTTGGCCATTCCCCGATTGATGGGCATCTTCTTTTTTTCCAAGTTTTTGCTATCACCAAAAGTGATCCTATAAATAATGTGGTGGATATGAGCATCATTTTTTTTTTTTTATCAATGACCTTCTTGCTGTATATGCCTAGCTTGTTTTCAGTTTTGGCCAGAAACTCTGAGGGTCTTCTTTTCTTAGAGTGATATTTTTGTGATGGTAAACTAGGCCATCTTTTGTTTCATTTCTTACCTAGCCCTTAGAAACTGAATGGGCATTGCCTCAGACAAACCAAGACCTGGGAAAGAACTTAATTCAGAAAGGACAAGGTCATCCATTGCATCCTGGACCATCACTGCTGGTCATCTTGACTTCTATCTTGTCACTGGACTTGAATGAATCTGGAGGAGAGAGTAAGGCTGATGACTTTGTGTAGCTCTGCCTCACTTAAATCTAATTCACATGCAAGTCAAGACAGCACCCTCATGATGTCATCGATCCTCTTTGAGAAGGAAGGACAAAAAAGAAACAGAGGCAGGATAAACAGAAGAAGAAGAAAAGAGGAGGAGAAAGAAGTGAAAGAGGAGGAGGAGGATGAAAACAACGATGACAATGATGATGAAGAAGACAGGCAAGCTGTGGAATCTCTGTGTCTTTAGCCACTTTAATTGCAGAATTCGCAATTGCTTTTGGGAATGATTGTACTAACTCATAGTTCCACCAATAAGGCACTAGTGTGCCTGGAAAACTTACTTTCAAATTTTGCCTCACACACTAGTTGAGCTAGTTACCCCAGGGCAAGACACTTAACCTCTCTGTGTCTCAGTTTCCTTATTTATAAAATTAGGAGTTTGGACTTTATGGCCTTTAAGGCTTCTTCCATATTTAAAACCATGATCCTATGAGCTTAATTTAGATTACAGAATGAGGAACAATGGGTTTATGAATAATTTCTACTCTGACCTCTGTGCTTCATGAAATGATATATGTCAAGGAGGGACATCTTCCTTATGCTAAAATATAAGTATCTGGAGAATACCTTCCCAAACACTGAAAACAGTTACTGGACTAGTTGTCATACTTTTTTACCATCCAGGATAGAAATGAGGACATCAGTAGAAAAAATATGTGTGTAAACACACACACACACACACACACACACACACACACACAAAGCTGGTCTATTTTTTGAAGGTTTTACTTTATGGTTGCTTTGATGCTATTTTAAAATCAATTGGCACAATTACCCAATTTTGACAGTGTCCTCAAATCTTAGAAGAGGCTGGGACATTCAAAAGATAAGCTTCAAACTACAGTGAAATTCCTTTATAATGTTGGTCTTAAGAGAGAGAGTTAACAGCCCTATTAAAACTAACTGTGTTGCATTAAGATTTTATCACAAATAGTTTTGTTTCAGGGGACAGGATCTGACCCATGGGATATTCAAGTTCTGGTAAAAAACAAGCTGGCTTATAATAAGTCTCTCCTGCCTGACATCATTTCTAATTGATTATTGAATTCTGTGAGTAGTATAGCTTTGAAGTCTCCAAGCCCAGGAGAAGGGAGGGAATGCATTTCTATGATTGGAAACTCTGAAAAAATCCTTAGGGGAAAGTGTTTTCATTTGAAAACTCCCCATATAATTTTTGCAGTGTTGAGAAGGGCCTATGACATGAGAAAAACTGGGAGCATAATGATAACATATGATAGCAAGAATCTTGCCTATCTTCCAAGGGTCACATGGATGATTTTTCTTCATATTTTCCTTCAAACTGCTCAGACTGGCTAGGGTTCTTACCACCTCAGAAAAAAAGAAAAAATAAAAACATATTTAATTTAATACATTTACATACCTACTGTGTACAGAGAGCACTGAATTAATATTCTCAGCTAATGGCTGGGATTGATCTCACCAGTCATTGGTCAGACATGGGTCAGAGACAGATTCCTCTCCTTCCCCCTTCCCAAATGATTCCCTATCAGGGGCCTGGCTGGGATGATTTCCATCACTAGCTGGCCAGACACCAAATAAATGATAGGTCTTGAACAGGCTTTCCAATTTACAGAAGACTCACAGGGTATGACTGAATGTCCCTAAGCCCATCCCAATTTGTCCTATTGTGCCTAGTTGAAATTCCCTTGGTTGATTGATTCAATAGATATGTTTTCACCTAATAAAAATACCAAGATGGGATCACTGTGCTAATAACAGTAATACTTATGATTATCCATGACAATAACATAACATCTTTTAATATGTACCTGTGTAATGCCAACAGTAGAGCAGCAGTAACTGTCTGAAGGTGTGTAGGACTCACAAGAGGCAGACCACACAATTCATTCTCTGGTTTTGTCTCCAAAGGTAGGCAGGAATAGCAGAAGCCATGAAAACCTGTTTTCTGGCTTTAGTCTAATTGCTTGTATTCCTTTAGGACTCAGTGGAGAGATTGGGGACAGGCAGGTGTATTTTGGGCACCATCTTGATGGTCTCTTTTCCATGATATACAGAGATATGTTTTGCTCCTAGCATACCAGACCCAAGATCTAATGAGATTTCCCTTGATTTACTGTATTTTCAATTCCAGAGAATTCTGGAGACTGTTACTAACATGACAATCTGAATTAATAAAGGTCAAGTTCTTCTTTGCCAACTAATTTTGGAAATATCTGGGTCAATTCTGTCATACGTTTTGTGTTTTGATCTCTTTGCCTCTTATTCATGTGCAATGTCCTCTGAATTGGAAAAGCATTTTGGTATAATGGAAAGAACACTGGATATGTGTGTAACCAGAGGATTGGGGCTCAGATCCTGTCTTTTAAAAAATAATTATCTACCTCATAGGGCTGTTGTGAGGTGCAGATGAGGTAATATATGCAAAATGCATGGCAAACATGAAATCACTATGTAAATGTTTGTTATTAATGTTATCTGTGTGATCTTGGGCAAAACATTTTTCTCTCTCTGGCTCATATTTCTTTTCGTTACAAAATAATGCAGCAACCTGGAACTATGTAAAGGCAGGTGGCTTAGTAGTGAGAGGACTTAGGTTCAAATACCCCTCTGATGCTTACCAGCTATGTGATCCTGAACAAATTGCTTAACCTCTTGGTTTTCAGACTCAGTTTTCACATCCATAAAATAATGTGGTTGGACTAGATGATGACATTTGAGGTCCCTGTCACTTCTGATCCTATGAGTAACTAATTTATGATGTCCCCTTTCTAGTTTTTAATTGTATAATCCTAAAGGGCTTTAGAATAGATTTTTATTTAGATTGGGTTTCCACATCTCATATAGGTTGAGAGTGCTATGGCCTATCATTTACCTACTCCTTAAAATAGTCAGCATAGAAGCTTTAACATGCTCTGTTTTTCCTGACCTGGGCTAGTTAACTTCTCCCGAGTCAGCCAGGTAGCCTTTGTTCCTGATGGTTCACTGTAGTTGTGGTCACTGACTTAGTAGACACTTGTTTAGCTTTAGCCCTCCTGTAGCTCAGAACTCCTGAATTCAATCAATTTACCAGCCTCAGCCTCAAAGGAACTACAAGTATGTCTTGCCATGCCCAGTATGGGATAATTAGAAGAAATTAAAAAAAATAATCCCATGTTTATAGGATTCAATAATGATTACTTTATTTCCTTTCAACGTTTGTTGCCTTTGGACATACAGGTTTGATTGAGTCAAACCACCCATCTGTCACTCAACTCTAATGAAAGGAACAAGATACTTTAGCCCTAATGTCTTTGTCAGATGAAAATATCTCTATTGAATCAGTTAGTCAATCAATTGAAAGCATCTCAGCCAGGTATGTTAGAAAGGGTAACAGAATTGGCTAGGGAGAGTTGGTCACTCCTTGTGTATCTTCTAAAATTAGTAAGCCAGTTCAGAACCTATCATGAACTCAGTATCTGGACAGCTAGTGATGGAAATAGTCCTAGACAGTCCCCTGATAGGGAACCAATTGGGAAGAGGAAAGGAGAGGAACCAGTCTCTTCCTTATTCTGTCTCTTTTTTTTGCAGGGCAATGAGGGTTAAGTGACTTGCGCAAGGTCACGCAGCTAATACAGGTCAAGTGTCTGAGGCTGGATTAAAACTCAGGTCCTCCTGAATCCAGGGCTAGTGCTTTATCCACTGTGCCACCTAGCTGCCCCCCTTATCTCTTGATCAGAGGAAAACCTTCTGAACTTTAGAAGGTTGAAGGACTTGTACTTCTCATCAGCATCCTTGTATCTGCATTGAGAGTTGAAGACAAACTAGATGTGAGAAGAAAATGAAGCATTAAGATTCCACAAAGATCCCAGAAAAAAGCTGTACCTTATATAAGGGGAACTCCATAAGGACCCCATAAAGGGGAAAAAAGATCATCTATCAATTAGGAGCTGGGAGTTGCCTGTTTGTTCCATATGTTCTATGAGCTCAAGTTCATTTTTCCCTGAATTTTTTATATGTACTGGTGGGAGAATGTCACAGACTTTTCAGGAGTTGTTTTGTAACAATTGTTCTTACTACCTTAGTAAACATTCCATTCTAAAGGCTAATTGCACTAATAACTGATAATCAGCGGGAGAAGAATACTGGTAGGGGATCATGAATTATAACACCAAAGCTACACCTTCCACACCCAACTTCTCAAGATCTTTTAAGAGCCCTGAGAGGAGAAGCAATCAGCCTTATTCTGGAGACCCAGCCAGCCATTGTGAATGAAGGTTGAGACTGTAGATCCAGAGCATATGTTACAGAGAAAAATATGAAAAGATAATAGTTTGCAGGATTAGACAAATCCCATTGAAAAATCTCCATAATTCTATGGGCCTTCACCCTTCCCCCACCTGGGCCTCCCACCGCTCAATATTTCTTCCTGGTTTCCCACTGGGGTGGGATAGCCGAATTCCTCCTTAGGTCCCACAGACACCACTGTATTCCCTCCCCCACCCCCCTGGTGAGCAATTTAGCCCTCTCACCCAACCGTAAGCTTAGTTCCAGAAGATGCCAGTGCTACAGCTGATTCTGAGGCTCGGGGATAAGTTTCTCTGGCCCAGCCTGCCTGAGGACTGTGTCAGCATGATCATAGGGTTGGACTCTGCTCAGAGCTAAGAACCACAGCACACAAAGTTCTGCTGACCAGTTAATTAGCAAGTTGGCTTGAGGTTATCTTCAGACCAGAGAACAGGCCAGGCAAGAGAAAAAGCTGACCTTCCTCAAACCAAAACACCTGGGACCCTCTGAAGCTTGGGACAGTATAGCTTGGAAGTAGGGCCCCACTGTAAGAGGGAGTTAAAAGTAGAAGATGGCAAAATGAGCAAGCAAAGAAAGTTGAGAATTATAGAAAGTTTCTTTAGCAACAAGGAAGATTGAGCTCAGAAGGGGATAAAAACCTCATGGCCCCTACATCCAAAGCTTCCAAGAAAAATATGAATTGGTCTCAAGCCATGGAAGCACTCAAAAGTGACTTTGAAGAGAAAGTAGGAGAGACAGAATGAAGATTTAGAGAGGTGGAGGAAAGAATGGAAAGAGAAATGAGAGCAATGTAGAAGAGTCATGAGAAAAAAGTCAATAGCTTGAAAAGCCAAATGGAAAAGGAGATAAATAGCTCTCAGAAGAAAATAATTGCCTAAGAATTAGGATTGAACAAATGGAAGGTAATGATTTTATGAGGAACCAAGACATAGTAAAGCAAATCCAACTGAATGAAAAAATAGAAAGCAATGTGAAATATCTCCTTGGAAAAACAGCTGACCTGGAAAATAAATCCAGGAGAGATAATTTGAAAATCATTGGACTACCTGAAAACCATGACTAAAACAAGAGCTTAGACACCATCCTCCAAGAGATTATGAGGGAAAATTGCCCTGATATTCTAGAAGCAGAAGATAAAATAGAAATTGAAAGAATTCACTGATCACCTCCTGAAAGAGATCCTAAAAAGCAAACCTTCAGGAATATTATAGCCAAATTCCAGAGCTCTCAGGTCAAGGAGAAAATATTGCAAGAAGCTAGAAAAAAGGAATTCAAATACTGTGGAGCTACAATAAGCATAAAACAAGATCTAGCAGCATCTACATTAAAGGACCAGAGGGCATGGAATATTATATTCCAGAAGGCAAAGGAACTGGGACTACAGGCAAGAATCACCTACCCATCAAAACTGAGTATAATCTTTCAGAGTGAAAAATGGGACTTCAATGAAAAGAGGACTTTCAGGCATTTGAGATGAAAAGACCTGAACTGAATAGAAAATTTGACTTTTTGTAAGGGGCTAAAATTCTAGCTATGATGTCTAAAATCTAATGAGTGTTTGCCTTAAATTAAAAGCTTTAGCAAGAGTTTAGACTTTTAATTATTTATTAAAGTGCATCAGAAGTTGGTGAGGAGAGAGAGAGAGGTTAAAGGCAAACTTCCTCTAACTATCTAATACACACCAGCATCTAACCCACCAAGGAAGTCAGGAACCCAAAAGACCCCTCCTCAGGGGCTTCTCCCAGAACCTCCCTTGTGAAACTGGATATAGGGCCATCCACACACACAGCTCTAAGCTACTTGGTTGGTAGCTCTGATTGACAGGTCCCACGGGTGGTTCTATAGATGTAACTTCTGGATGCCGGGCAACTTCCGGACACTAAAGTCACATGGTTTCCAAGTCATATGCTTTCTCCTCATGGTGGAGCTTCCCTGCAGGGGGGTGTCATTCCAATTCTCACACTTAAATACAAGTCCCTAGAGAGGCACAAAAAAGGTAAACAGGAAGAAGAAATCAGGAGGGATATTAAAAGATAAAACTGCTTACATTCCTACATGGAAAGATAATACTTCTAACTCATAAGAACTTGCTCAGTATTAGGGCAACTGAAAGGAATACAGTTAGAGGACACAGGTCTGAACTTAATATGAAGGGATGATATCTGTAAAGCATTTAGTTTTTATTTATCCTTTTTTTTGAGGTATGGGCAGGGTGGGGTGGCATGTCTGGGGCCGGATTTGGGCTTGGAGTCTCCTGGGTCCAGGGATGGTGCTTTGTCCACTGTGCTACCTAGCTAACCCATGATGACATCTTTAAAATAAAGTTAAGGAGTAAGAGGAATTCACTGGAAGAAAGGGAATGGGAGAGGTAGACTGTGGAAAAGTAGCTCACATAAAAGAAACAATAAAAAGCTTATGGAGGGGAGGGGAAGACGGGGAAGGAGTGGGGGAGTGAGTGAACCTTACTATCATCAGAATTGGCTCAAAGAGGAAATAACATACATACTCAAGTGGGTATAGTAATATATTTTACCCTGAGGGAACGTGGGAGGGGAAGGAGTTGGGGGGGGGGTTGAGGGGAATGAAGGAAGGGCAGATTGGGGGAGGGAGCAGTAAAAAGCAGACACTTTTGAGGAAGGTGAAGATGTTCTGCATAATTGCACATGTATAACATATTGAATTGCTTGATTTCATAGGGAGGGTTGAAGAGGGAGGGAGAAAGAAAATTTAGAACACAGATTTAGCTCAAAGACATTAATCTCATCAGAGTTGGCTCAAGGAGGGTATAACATACACACCCAATTGGAAAGAGTAATCTACCTAACTCTGTAGGAAAGTGGTAGGGGAAGAAGATAAGGAGGGAAGGGTGAAAGAAGGAAGGGCAGAGTGGGGGAGGGGGCAGTCAGAAGCAGAACACTTTTGAGGAAGAATATGGTAAAACAAGATAGACAATAGAGTAAATAGACTATAATGGCAAAACATATGGTACCTTCTTTGCTGGGCTATTGTGAAGAAAATTCTTTGTCGAGTTTAAGGTACTAATGAAGGTTATGATGAACAGGATGCTATCAGAAAAACCTGGAAAGATCTACATGAACTGAAGCAGAGTGAATTGTACTGTATACAAAATAATAGCAATAGTGTAACACGATCTATTGGGAAGGACATGGTTATTTTCTTTTTTTTTTTAGTGAGGCAATTGGGGTTAAGTGACTTGCCCAGGGTCACACAGCTAGTAAGTGTGTTAAGTGTCTGAGGCTGGATTTGAACTCAGGTACTCCTGACTCCAAGGCCAGTGCTCTATCCACTGTGCCATCTAGCTGCCCTGGACATGGTTATTTTCAGCAATGCAATGATCCAACAT
Source organism: Dromiciops gliroides (assembly GCF_019393635.1). NCBI lineage: Eukaryota > Metazoa > Chordata > Mammalia > Microbiotheria > Microbiotheriidae > Dromiciops > Dromiciops gliroides. Next base: position 240,499,254 of record NC_057863.1, on the reverse strand, counting down.
AATTCTGAAGGACTTTTGAAAATTGCAATACATCTACAGAGAAAGAACTGATGGTTTCTGAAAACAGATTGAAGCATAATTTTTTTGATAGTTCCTTAATCTGAAGTTTTGTTTTTGTCTGTTTTCTCTCACAACCTAGCTAATGTGGAGATGTTTTCCATAGCTACTCATGTATAACTTATATTGAATTGCTTGAGTTCTTGCGGTGGGGGATGGGAAGGGAGGGAGGAAGAGAAGTTGGAACACAAAGTTTTAAAAAATTTATGTCAAAATTTGTTTTTACATGTAATTTGGAAAATAACATTCTAAACAGAAAAAAGAAGGAATACCTCCCTTCTTCCCACCCCATCCCATCCCAACCACATTGGCCACGTTGAATTGAAAGGAAGCTACTGAACCAGTAGGAGACATTACATTTACCAAGAAGCAATGCCACTCCAGACAGATGAAGATATAAAGAAGAGTTATCCAAGGAAAGAAGAAGCTTCAGAGTGTGACCTCTGGCAGCAGAGAGAATTGAACTATGGAGAGAATCAGACCCTGTGATCCCAGCTAAGCAGCTGGCCCAGAAGAGATTCTATACCCAAACGGAGGTGCCAAGAGACTCAGGACTCCCAGGCCTTGTAGTACCAGAAAGGTGAGCTTCCTTTGTAATCTATATTGCCACTGCATTCTAAGTTTGAGCTCACTCTTGCCATGGACACTGTGTACATTTGTGGGAGAATGTGCTCCAGGTTTAGTGGGAAAATATTTCTAACTATTGTTCTTACTATGACATGATAGTAAATGTCTTTTCTAAGAACTAAAAAAATCTCCATAATTCTATGTCACAAACAGTTTCTAAGTATTTGAAATTCATAGCTTCTATACTGTAAAGATCCTTATAGAATATCAGCCTTACTGATTTCAGGAAATACGCAACACTAGTGAAAAGCAATTGGGAAGTAGAAACTAATAGAAAAACAACTAAGAAATAAAGACTAATGGACAATAGGAAGAGTAACACACTGGTTATATAGAGGTGTGTATGCAAGCTGGTAAATGTTTATCAACCAGCTCTCCAAAAAAAAAAAATGCACATAGGACACACCATTTAGTTTTTTTTGGTGGGGCAATTGGGGTTAAGTGACTTGCCCAGGGTCACACAGCTAGTAAGTGTCAAGTGTCTGAGGCCAGATTTGAACTCCAGTCCTCCTGAATCCAGGGCCAGTGCTTTATCCACTGTGCCATCTAGCTGCCCCTCACACCATTTAGTTTAATCTTTACTATTAACATATTCTCCACCACTTTCAAAGTCTAGACAATCAACAAAACAATAAATCAAACCCTAACTTGTGGCATTCTCTGATTTTGGAGATGCAAATGCTCACACTGAAAATTTAGCCATCAGATCTCATAAGTTACTAAAAGCTGGCTTCAGCACATTCCTAGAAGTAGGTGGCCTAAGAGGTATACCTCAGAAATAAATACATCACAACTTAGTTCAGAGTCAAATCATGGTGAACATAGGTTTGGAGCTGGCTCGTTTTTTCTTTGTTTAATTTCTTTGTTTGTTTTTGTTTTGTTTTTGTTTTTGTTTTTAGTGAGGCAATTGGGGTTAAGTGACTTGCCCAGGGTCACACAGCTAATAAGTGTTAAGTGTCTGAGGCCAGATTTGAACTCAGGTACTCCTGACTCCAGGGCCGGTGCTCTATCCACTGCGCCATCTAGCTGCCCCTCTTTGTTTAATTTTAATAACCTTGATGTTGCTCTTTGTCTTTTAGAACAATTAATCAAACACACATATGGTTGGGAAGCTAGGTAAATATAGATATTAGGAAATCTTAACACAGTAATATTATTTGATTTGGTGTTATGGGAACCTGAACTCTATAAGCTTTTCTTTGGGGTACTTAGCCCTTCATGTCTTTTTTGACATGTTTTTTCACAGGCTTAGCATTATAAGAGCCTTTTCGAATGTTGAGAATGACATTTGCTTAGCTTAGTAGAAAATCTCCTATTAAGTGCTCACATTCCCAGTCACATTTCTGCTGTGTTGCCTTCACATATCTCAGCCAGTTGCTGCTAGAGGATAGATAATGAGTATATCAGAGTATTTCTTCTCCTGCCGAACGTGGGGGCATTTATGTGATGATATTTTAATAAAATGGCTATGGATAGTCACTTAGTCAAAACCATGGACTATAAATGTGGAACTTGAAATTATGCTTTACCTAATCAATTGCACACTGATTACTGTCATCATTAGGGACTCTGAGATGTTGGCATCCAGAGTGAGAAAGTCTGAGGAGACCTGACAAATTAAATCCATGTACTGCCCATAAAACAATAATTTCTAGAGAATATTATTTCTAGAACCACATCCTGATAACGATTCTAGGATAGACATCACCCTCTTTTAAATGGGATTGGTTACATATGATGAATCCTAAGTAGGCATCATTGTTCATTTGGCATTGGTACCCAAGGCTGTGCAGAAGTATAGCCAGCAAGTAGGGGTTGTTAGGTAGGGCTGGTTTTGGAAACCTAAGTCTTATGGTGAGATATGAGTATTCTTATACAAAGTGGACATTGGTTCCATATGTACAGTTTATGGTATAGAGGAAAAAAAAAACCATTGCTTTTAGTCTCTGAGCACTGGGGATCAAATCCCAGATCTGCTATTTATTATCTGTGGGACTTTGAGCAAGTCACAAAACCTCTTTAAGCTTCCAGTTTCCTCATTTGTAAAAAGAGGGAGTTGGATTAGATGGATTCTAAGAGGTCCTTCCAATTCAAAGTCAATGATCCCATTTGGTGCCTCTGATTAAGTATATGTGTGTATGATATAGAGGAGTGGAACAAGCATTGAGCACTCAACTTAGAGTCAAGAGAGAGTGGTATGCATATCCCATCTCTGATGCAACTAGAAGCAAAATCACTTACCCCTCTTTGAACCTCCCCATGCTTTTCTGTAGAATGGGGATAATAATGTTAGTAGTTCTTACCTCAGAGCTTTGCTGTAAGACTTTATATTAGTGAATGATAACCTAAAGTATTTTGTAAACTTTAAGGTGCTATGTGAAATGCCAAATATTGTTATCATTATTACATTATCATATATATTTTACTATAATATCAATATGATTATTTATTTGTCAATATTTTCATATATATAAACTGAACTAGGGTTGACACATAACATTGATTTACATGTAGCAGGTACTCAGATGGTTGTTGTATGCATGAATACATTAATGTCCATAACTGGGAATAGTTATTAACAATTCAATAATTAGGCCATGTTTATACTTCTATTGTCAGTTCTAATCATTATTGTTTGAACTGAGCTCTCCTTAGTTTATTACAGTTATTAGCTCCTATAACTATCTATCAGTGAGATATAATCTGCCTGGATTTCATTCATCTACATGTACACATACACATACATGCATGCATATACACATACATGTGTGTTTGTGTGTAAATCACACATGTACGGTGGGAGAGCTGGGACTGACCTATAAGAGTGAACCATAGGATGAAGGGAAAAGTATTCAATAGGCAGGAAGATGAGCTTCAGGCAGAAATGTATTTGTATCTGGGAGTTCTTATAACAGAAAGCAAGGATTCAACAATGGAAACCATGGATCAGAAACACATTTCTAGTCTGGAAGCACAGCAGGACCCCATTCCCACAGAAATTGAGGAACTGAGGCGGGAATCAGGGAAGTGACTCTGATATAGGAGAATAAGACAGGAATCTTATTCTCAGGTTTAAAGTCAAAAGTCTTTTTTCTTTTTTGGTAATAAGGAATAAGGCAGGAACCTAGAAGAGGATTCCTTACTAGAAGTAGAAAAGAAGATTAGGATTAAAAACAACAGCAAGGATGACTTGATTCTAAACTACTGAGATTCTAAAATTGGGCCCTTGAGACCAGGACTAGTCCCAGAGTCTAAGGACAGTTGTTAAGTAAATGAAGATACAAAGGTTAGAATTATCCAGGGACAAGGAACTAAGCAGATGTTTGAATAGCGGTATGCAGTCTCAGGTATTATTTTAATATGATGACAAGTCATGAAGACTCAAGGTCTTATGTCAGCTAACAAGCCATTATCTTTCACAACAGAACTATAAATAGGACATCGATTAATAAAAATTACTAAGACTTTTCTCTTGCTGGCTGACAGCTCAATTTAAGTCTTTAGGTGTGTGTGTGTGTGTGTGTGTGTGTGTGTGTGTGTGTGTGTGTGTGTGTGCGCGCGTGCATGCATATGAATATGCACATTTAAGGAAAATGATCTTAAGGCTTAGTAACATGAATGAAGAAAAGTATAGTTTAAAGTACACATACTCTTGTAGTAGAATTACCTTCAACATGGTAGCAATGACAATAGAAACCACAAAGTACAAAGAACTGTCCTGGCACTGAGGGAAGAATAAAAATAAAAGCAATAAAACCCTTGTTCTAAGGAGCTTACAATCTTACAGGGAGATAAAATGCTTATACAACTGACTGAACAGAAACTGTGACACCAGAAAGGTACTATAGGAATTTTGAGTAAGGAAAGATCATTTTTGACTGAAGGTATTGGTTCTTTTTTTTTTTTTTTGCAGGCAATGGGGGTTAAGTGACTTGCCCAGGGTCACACAGCTAGTAAGTGTCAAGTGTCTGAGGCCGGATTTGAACTCAGGTACTCCTGAATCCAGGCCTGGTGCTTTAACCACTGCTCCATCTAGCCGCCCCCTTGAAGGTATTGGTTCTTACAGGAAGAAATGAGGAGTTGGAGTAGGCATTCCCAGCACAAGGGAGAACATAAGCAAAAATGTGGAGGTGTAAAAGTACTATTAACTGGGCCTTAATCTGTGAGCTCTTATAACTCAAATAATCTGGCTATTTGACTGCTATTAATTTAATATGGGAAGAGTCAATTGGGAGGCTCCCCCTTCTCAACTGCATCTCCCAGACCAATAAGAAAAAGATTAGGAAGTCTCTTTTAATTTAAACAAATGCCAGGGTTTATTGAGGTGGCAGCAATTTACAAATAAGAATACAGGAAAGTAAGATATACAACCTGAAACCTCGGCCAACAACCTCTGCTGCTTCCTATCCCCCTGCACATCTCTTGCTCTGGTGGGTGTGGCTTGGCTGCTTTGCTGCTTTGCTGCTTTGCTGCTTTGCTGCTGCCTGTGCTTAAAACCCCTGAGCCACATCTCCTTCCCTGGTAGCTCCCTTTCACTGTCAGCTGCACCTGCTCTCCATAGCCTCCTCTTAGTTCTCTTTCTCAGGCCTCTCACTTGCTGTGCTTGTGCTTCTTTTCCTACCCACCGACCCCCCTCTCACTGTCTCTATAGCTTCCTGGCTCTCTCTGTACCATTCCTGTAGCCTCCCCGTCACCATCGAACTTCCAGATAATAAACCCTTCTTTCTCACCTGAAACTCGGGCTGATCCACGCCCATGTGCACCAAGCTAATTCACTGATAATCTAGGGCTCCGGCCAGGGGGCTTGAGGGAACCTTGCGGATCATGGCCAGGGCTCACCCCGAGTGCTTGGGGCCTCCACAGTGCAGCTGAAACAGAGGGGGAGGGGCGGCTCCAGCCCTACTTATGTAGAGAAAAATCCTGAGGGCCTAAGGCTTTTTAATCTTAGCCCAAAGGCAGGGTCCCCAAATCATAATAAATTCTTACAGAGGTGAGAAAATACAGAACATATCCATGAAATAGGGAGAAATCTAATTTTGTGGAATATGGATTATGTACTAAGAGCGTAAACATACCTTAATGCCTAATTTCAGAGTACCTTGAGTTCTAGGCTAATGAGTTTGGACTTGATTTTTTTTTTCTGGGGCAATGAGGGTAAAGTGACTTACCCAGGGTTACATAGCTAGTATGTACTAAGTGTTTGAGGCTGGATTTGAACTCAGGTCCTTCTGAATCCAGGGCTGGTGCTTTATCCACTAGCTACCCCACTTGGACTTGATTTAATAGGCAGAAGGGAGTTATTGAAGGACTGAGCAATAGAGTGACAAAAGTGATATACTTGAAAGATGCTGGATTTTAAGTCATGAAACCTAGCTTCAAATCCTAGCTTTCATATGAGGACCCAGAATTTTAGATTCCCCATCTTCCCATCAGTCTCCAAGCAGCATTCTTGGATCAGGTGATATTAGTGTCTTCATTGGGAGTCTAGGACAAGATTCTTGGCTCTATAAGGAGACCAGCAAAGAAAACACAACATGCCTAGAAGTTTCTTGAACACCCTACAAAGGGCAGAAAAGGACCTTCAGCAGTCAGGACCTGTGAGTTTCTTCTTTACCAAATGTATTCTTTGAGCTTTGACTCATTTTCCATTTTTCTCTGTGTTTAGTGATAGAAGAGTATGCAAGTATGTTGCAGAAACATGGGGTGATTTTTCTCCCCTTTTTGCCAACTGTTCTTCCTGTAACTACTTTAGTAAATATCCCTTCTAAAATTACTTAAGTCAAGATGAATAACTAATTCTCATCTGATAATTTTGGGAGTAATAATATTGGTTAAAGGCTTGTGAGTAACAGCATTAGTAACCCTCAAACCTCTCAAGGGTACCCCCAGGATCCTGGGAAGACTGAGTAGCCTTTCTCTGTGGTATCTTATTCATCGTGTGAGTGGGAGCTGAGGCAACTAGGTGGTGCAGTGTTATAGAGTGCTGGAGTCAAGAGTATCTAGTCAAATCTAATCTCAATACGTACTAGCTGTGTGACCTTGGGCAAGTCACTTAACTGCCACCTGACTCAATTTCCTCATTCATAAAAGATGAGGAATACCTACCCCAAAGTATTGTTTTGAGAACAGAAATAGATAATGTTTGTGAAGTGCTTTGTAAACATTAATGTGCTATATGAAACGAGTTATTTTATCACTGTCATTATTATCATCATGATTGTTCTTGATGATGGTGGGTGGTGGTGGTGCCTCAGCATGTGCTACTTTAGGAAAACATTTTGTCCACTTCAAAATGTCATTTTATTGTCACCTCCATGCCATGATGCCTGTGTTTCACTACCTCTAGCTTGAACTCATGTCTCCCTTTAGGGACCTGGGCTTCTGATTAGTGAACTCTCAGCTTATCTAACTTGGACTCAGACCCATTACACCACTTCACAGACATTTCCAAGTCATGAAAGTGTTTGTATCATCTCTCAAATTCCACAGATTTTTCAATTCTAGCTCTGAAGACTGTAATCAAATAAACATTATCATTCCTTGAAAGAACATGGTGGGTCAATTTCCCTCTCAGACTTCTTTGACCACCACTCCCTTACAAATGTTGTCTCCCCCTTTTAGGATGTAAACTCTTGGAGGTCAGGGACCAACTTGTTATATTTACATCTTGACTATATTTATATCGCCAGCACTTAATACACTGTTTGGCACATTTGGCACAAAGCATTTAATAAATGCCTCTTCATTCATTCATTTGAAGTGCCAGGCAAACATGAGTTACTTCTAGAAGACTTCAAGTTGGGAGAGATTTTAGAGATCATCTAGACCAAAGTCATCATTTAGGAGATAAGGAAACTGAGGCCAAGAGAAATGAAGTAAGTTGACCTAATTCACAAATGTATTGTTAAGTGTCAGAGATGGGATTCAAATCCGGGTCTTATCATTCCAAATCCAGAACCACTCCACAGTACGTCCTCAATGAAACATGGTCTAATATATAGATAGAATCAGATGCGAAGAATTGAGTTCTATTTTTAGCAAACAAGAGATATCTACATAGTATAGTTTCACTGTGGTATATTATATATATAGCATATTATATATTGATATATATTATATATATATCGATACATTATACATGTACATTGGTTTTTGCCTTTATATATCAAATGCCTAGATGTGTCTCATAATGTGTAATTAAATATATATACAAGTTTGAGACATATGTACAATACATATATATTACATGTTTAACAATTTTTCTTCAATTGAAAGAGACAAAATATAGGTGTGTGTATATACATTACATATATATATGCATATACATACACACATACATACACACAGAGATAGAATGATTAGATAGAGACAAAGAGAGAAATACACACAGAAAGGGGCACACTCCAAACCTGGAGTTGGGAGAAATGAGTTCAAGCACTGCCTCTGATCATGAGTTGCTGTGTGGCCATGGTCAAATCAAAACCTCTCTGAGCCTCCATTTTCCCATCTGTAAAATGAAGATCATGATTAAGTTGAAAGGGAGCTCAATATAGTGTCAGAGGTTCTGAGTTTTAATTATAGCTATACCACTTATGACCTCCATGACCTCGGGTAAGTCACTTAACCCATTAAATTTCATCATCTGTAAAATGATGCTGTTGGACTAAATAATTTCTAAGGTTCCTTGGAGCTATAATGGGTGATCTTCAAGCACCTACCTCACAGGTTTGTTTTAAGAATCAAATAAGATAAGAATAGAAATGTTTGGTGATCTTTGCAATGCTTTGGAAATATCTGTTTTTAGTTTATAAATGCTGAGGAGATTAACAAAGTGCTTCAATTTCTTGTTTGGTCCGACAGATATGGTAATCACTCTGCATTTTGTAAAAATCACTTTACATTTTGTAAAAACTGTCACAGATTTTCAAAATTAGGAATCTCTTTTTGTTTTAAGAACAAGGAATCTTATTTAAGGTTATTAGGATGGATTTATTATGAGACCTCAATCAAGACCCTCTTATAAGGCCTAAAGAATAGTTCAAAATCATTCAGTCTGGGGGCAGCTAGGTGGCACAGTGGATAAGGCACCGGCCCTGAATTCAGGAGGACCTGAGTTCAAATCTGGCCTCAGACACATGACACTTACTAGCTGTGTGACCCTGGGCAAGTCACTTAACCCCAATTGCCTCACCAAAAATAAAATCATTCAGTCTGTAAATAAACTTTTTTGTAACAGAGACAGAAGACAAAGAAGTTAAAAAGCTTATCAGGTTACAGATGATGGGAAAATATTAAAAAAAATTCCCCAAAAGACAAGAAAGCTTGAGAAGGTATGATCCTCATTGGTGAAGGGGTTGGCCACAGCCATGAACTTATAGATCTGCCAAAGTTGCCTGGGTATATGATGAGGAGAGAATGTAATGTCTAGCCTGTAGAAGAGTTTGCCATGTATGAGAGAAGTGATTCAATTGGTATTCTGTGGGTTTCAGCCTTTTTTAGATATTTCACAGATAGCCTGGTTTGTTCTATATGTGCTGTGAGTGGCATGTGTCCCTCTGTAAAGGCTGGCAGTGAATCCATACCTTAAAAGAAAGGCATGGTGCAGCTAGGTGGCACAGTAGATAGAGCACTGGCCCTGCAGTCAGGAGGACCTGAGTTCAAATCCAGCCTCAGACACTTGACACTTACTAGCTGTGTGACCTTGGGCAAGTCACTTAACCCCAATTGCCTCACCCAAAAAAAAAAAAAAAGAAAGGCATTATATGGAAAAATTTTAATACATAAAAATGTCTATTATGTAATCATATAATATAAAGTTAAATATTAATATCATATATCCTATGATCTAGTGATGAGATATAGGACATGTCATATAATATATATATACTACACAATTATATAACATACAATAATAAAATAATTATATTTTATATTATAATATGCCTCTATATAGAGATAAGGTATATGTAATATATATTATCTACAATATAATATCATGTTTAATATACATATAAATATACACATATACATAACTATATCTGTCTACTTATCCTTATATATAGTGATAAGAGGAAGTATGGCATAGTTGTACTATAAAACTGTCAGTTGCAGAGAAGTTGCTGACCTACATTGATAGATAAAATTTCCTCTCTTTACCAATGAGATCATAGCTTCAGTTCTAAACTCTCCACTGAAAAACAGTATATTCTCTATATTTCCTAATTTAAGAATCATTATGGTAAAAAAGTTCACCACAGGCTATTTATTACTTTAGCAATATGTGGTTTTGGCCTTGGTCTTCAATTTCTCTTACTCTTGATCTTAGAAGTATAAGATGCTTTTGCCTATATAAGACCTATATGTCCACTCATATTGTTTAATTATATAAACACAGTTCATAGATGCCATGGATAGCTATCTTTAGAAACTAGATTGCTTTTCCCATGGGAGTCTGGGATGTTTGTCTTGAGCAGAGCAGAAGAGATGTGGCTGGGCACCTCCTCTTTCCCTATATTTAGTAGCGCTATCTGTTAGATTTTTATCTATCTGCTACTCCCATCCCCAATATTGGTCTAGGTTTGAACAAAAGCTATATCATTGGTCATGCTTAAGGGGAAGGGTAGCCCTAAGCTTAGACATACCAGTTTGGCTCTTTCCCACCAAATAGTTACCATACAAAAGACCACAAGTAAATACATTTATCTAAGCAAATAATAAATAGAAATTGGAGAAATTATACATATCAGTAAGTTCCAGAAAATACATAAGAGTAAATGAACCATTTAAATGGGAATGAGATAAGATCTTAGCTTAAACTAAGAGAGAAGATCTGATCTTACCCAAAGAGAAGTTCTTTCTCCAAAATCTCTAGAGAGGCAAGCTAGAAATCAGGCCATGTTGAGGAGCCCATTTCCCTAACATATCAGCAGCTTCCAAATTCTTCCTTCCTTCCTTCCTTCCTTCCTTCCTTCCTTCCTTCCTTCCTTCCTTCCTTCCTTCCTTCCTTCCTTCCTTCCTTCCTTCCTTCCTTCCTTCCTTCCTTCCTTCCTTCCTCCCTCCCTCCCTCCCTCCCTCTCTCTCTCTCTCTCTCTCTCTCTCTCTCTCTCTCTCTCTATATATATATATATATATATATATATATATATATCTTTAAGAGTATAAATAGGTAAAATCTTGAAAAAAAGACCATTTTTAACCAAAAATGTTGCCTCTTCTTTCTCTACACCAAACACCAGAGAATAATAGGATATAGGTGTTTGAAAAATGACTACAGGTTAACTTTTGTTTTTTGCAGGGCAATGGGGGTTAAGTGACTTGCCCAGGGTCACACAGCTAGTAAGTGTTAAGTGTCTGAGGCCGCATTTGAAATCAGGTCCTCCTGAATCCAGGGCCAGTGCTTTATCCACTGCACTACCTAGCTGCCCCCAATGGAGGTTAACTTTTAAACAGAGTATATTTTGCTTTCAATTTTTTTCTTGACCTATGGATATTCTTTACAAAATGCATATTTTTAGCTTCATTGAACTACATGGCATTATATGTAAAATCTCTTGCTTACTGGCTGTGGCATCCTTTTGTAATTAATTTTATTATTAAGAAATCCAGTGCTCTTTTAATGAATCTTCTTAATTTGTAGAAGCTTTTTCATGGGTTAGATAATCATGACAGCTTTTAGAAAATGAAATTGAGCTTGAAAAACTGTCCTCTGCTGCATGTAATTTTTCAGTAGCCAGCGTATTAATATAAATTTCTATAGATTGTTAAGCTGGAAATCACAGGGATAATTCAATTGCTTTTTACAGAACTTGTGAAACATTCTAAAACTATTGCCTCAGGTTTTTAAATTGTTAAAAAGCATATTGTACAAATAAAGTATTGAATGTGATTGAATTTTAAAACGTCACTGAAACAGAAAAAAAATAGTAATGCTGTTCATAATAAACTCAGTTTGTCACTGAGTCTCAGTTAATAGTATCTGGAGAGCATTCACTGTTCCTCGGTTAACTTCCCTATCAACATACTTTAAGGTGGTATGTACTCTTTTTTTTCATTGGATGGGAATCTTGGTATTCAATATTGTGATGAATCATGCACTTCATGGACTGAGATTTGGGTAGCTTTGTTCATTTGAATATCCCCAATAAGGCACTTTTTGATTTCATTCTTGTATCTCCAGTGAGCAGCATAGTATTTGTCACATCACATTCGTGCTCTACAGAATCAAGTCCTTGAGAAGGGCATCCCTGATGAAGGTAAAAGAAGGGAACAGACATGTTTTTGCAGGGAACATTTTTAGCAAGCTATATTGTAAAGTCATTCAATTGACTGAAAGGTACAGAAAATACAAGAGCATACTGTTCAACATATAATAAGTATATACATTTGTTTTCACTCCACTGTTCACTGTTTTATGAAGCAATGATACTTATAACCTTCCTTTATACTTCTCCATTAGTATTTCCACAAAAATTTATATTCTAAGCCACTATTGCCATTGGCTGACACATCTCTGCTCAGCAAGGTGGATGGTCTGGACTTGGAGTCAGAAAGACCTTATTTGCAAATTTGCTAGCTATGTAAGTCTGGGAAAGTCACTTAAATTCTCTGAGCCTAGGTGTCCACATTTATAAAATCAAAAGATTTGACTTGATGGTCTTTTAGGTTACTCCCAAATATAGATCTATGATCTTAAAGAGATCAAGTATTTCCTGACTTGTTTGTGGTCTATTTTGTTCCCTCATGTGACAATTGATTTCTATCAGTTAAACTTCCTTAGGTAATAATCTGTATGGATATCTGCTCTTTTATTCATTTCCCAACATCAAGCATGTCCCAGGTAGAAAACAGATTAGTTTTATCCTGTATTCACTAACTTCCTTATTCCATGAATTTGAAATAGATAATAATAGGGTTTGAGGACAATAGGAAATTAGTATTTTATCTCTGCTACCCTACAGAAAATGTCATAATGTAGACCGACAATAAATATCCATTATTCAAGATGGAATAATGCCACAATTTGTTTCCCTGGTCTCCATAGTTCAGGACCCTTTTTGCTTTCAAAGTTCTATTATTATAAGTTTTCTTCAATAAACAGTGGATTTCTCATTATTTTAAAGTTTTTTATCATTTACTTTAAATTTTATTTTTCATAATTATGTATAAACAAAAATATTTAATATTCATTTTTTTTAAAATTGAGTTTCAAATTTTTGGAACTCTCTTTCCTCCTTCCCTTCCCTCTTCCCTCCTTGAGAAGGCAAGCAATTTGATAGAGATTTTACATATGCAGTCATGCCAAACATTTCCATATTAGCCATGTTGCAAAAGAAAACACAGATCGAAAAAACAAAAATAATAAAGGAAAAAGTATACGTCAATATTCATTCAGACTCCATCAGTTCTTTTTCTGGAAGTGGATAACATTTTTTATTGAAAGTGTTTTGGAATTGTTTAGGATCATTATATTGCTGAGAATAGCAAAGACAGCCATTGCTGATAATTGTACAATATTGCTGTTTCTGTGTACAATGATCTCCTGGTTCTGCTCATTTCACTTTGCATCAGTTCATGCAAGTCTTCCCAACATTTTCTGAAAGTGTCCTGATTATCATTTCTTATAACATAATAGTATTCCATCACAATTATATACCATGACTTGTTCAACCATTCCCCAATTGATGGGTATCCCCTCAAATTCCAATTCTTTGCTACCACAAATAGAGCTATTATAAATATTTTTATATGTATAGGCCCTTTTCCATTTTCTTTGATCTCTTTGAGATATAGAGCTAGAAGTGGTATTGCTGGGTCAAAGGGCATTTTAGACTGTTTTGTGTTTGAGGAGTTTGCATATCTTTGATTACTTCAGGGGTTACTTCACCCATTCAATGTCAAAAGCATTTATAGTCAACACACATTATTCTCTTCTGATTAATTTGTTCTTGTCTCCATATATCATGTTCTAAAGGACTCTGCCTAACATCATAATATAAATCAATTCAATTCTTGATATTATGATGTCTCAACCCCAATGCATTTGACATAACAGTCGAAGGTATAGAAACACAAAGTAGTACTTATCTATTTCCTACTCTAAAGCTGAATCTTGATGACAATAGATGGAAAAGTTTTCACAATAATCTTGAAAATTATGTTTAAAAACATGTTAACTGGTTGAATATGCTTTCTGGTCCTCAAAATCTTGGAAATTTTGGCTCTTAGAATGAGTACATTTTGGAAATCTTGTCATATGGAGCATTTTGTGCTATGGGGAATATTAATTTTTAAGATAGTATTTAGTCATGTGGAGCAAAAATGTGAAAAAAATAAGAATAAAATGATCAAAGCGCTAGTGTGACTTTAAGAAAATGAATAACTAAACCCAGTTGTAAATAATCCAAAAAGCATACTATGTACAATAATTACATTTGATTTTTTTTAAGCATGGATATTTGTTTAGAACCATAGTGATAACTAAATTATTTCAGGTCTTCTTTAGGTCCTGGCAAATCCTTATTTGATTATGCCCATATTATGTTCTTAGGCTGATTAGTGAGCTTTCTTTTGATTTTGGTACCAAAATTTTCTTTACCTGCACAGCCAGCTAGCTAGATAAGCAATGCAATTTCTCTACCAAGAGATTCTAAAAAAGTCTTAATGTACTATCCTGATACCTTATGTTAGCATGATTAATACTGAGTCCTTGGAGGTCATGCTTGCAAAGTCCAAGGTCTGTGAATCAAGAAAGGCTTCAGGTATGGGACATACAAGGAAGTGTATGTCTTTTTTTTTCAGGACAGCCTAATTAAGTTTGGAAAGGATTAACACCAGATATATCACAGTCTAATGTATCTTTCAGTCACAAACTCTATAAGTTGTAGAGGACTTGGAATCTCCATCAATGGTGGTATTATAGAAACTGAAAAAAATAACAGATTCTTGAAATTTTGAGGTATTTCATATATGTTTTATGTTAACTATTTAGATGATGTTTCTGGAGTGTGTGGACACAGTATTGATGATTATGGTTGTTAATGATGCTGAACCTTTTTTAAAGCAACTTTAAAGGAAAGTGAAATGGATGGTGGCCAGGAAGCCATTAATCTGCCACTAAAACTTGATGGAAATTTTAGGCAACAAGAATATTTCTGCCAAACTATACTAAATGTATTGATCTTATTGTAGTGACTAAAGAACCATTCATTACACTAATCTCAGATCCCATGGGTGTTAATCATTCTATATTAAAATAGATTTAAGACAACTAGTATATGTAAAACTATTAAAACAGCCACCTTTCTAAAGATCATGTTGGTTAAAGGATTAATATGAATGCATGATCAATCAATAAATCAATAAACATTTATTAAGCTCTTACTATGTGCCAGGTACTATGCTAAACTATAAAAATATACTTACTGAGTTTTTTCCACACACATTTTAAAAACATATGTAACCCTATAACAGATCAAGATAAATTTGTCACTATGAAGATAACTTTGTCTAGCCTCTCAATTTCCTTGCTGATTCTCTTCATAGATGTGAGATCACCCAAACTGGGAACCTTCATTTCAGTTTTGAACATGACCTTTGTAAATTAATGACCTCATACTGCTAAAGTTGGGATTGGACATGTACCTAGAGTTGTAGTGACTAGATTTAGACATATTTTGAAGTAGTCAAAGTAAAGAAAATCACACCTTTCCCATTTTCTTTTATCTATAGGCTGATTGTTTACCTCTTTCCACAATAAATCCTTCTTTTTGCATTCCAGATTCACCCTGTCTTAACCTTACATCTTGGATTTTAGATTTTGGAGGGAACCTTAAAAGTAGAAATGACAGTAATTGAATGAGTATTCTGGAGATATTAGGTACATTCGGATTCCTTTCTCTTTACTTAATAAACTAGCTGTCTTTTCCTTTTCCTGTATGAGACAATCACTTAGAGAAGGGGAAAAAACTGCAATGCAGAAAAACTGAGATTCATTATTCTGACTGGAAGTTCATGTCTATATGTACATATTGTATTTGATGGCAAAATGCACATTTATAGAAAAACAAATAGTCTAAAAGATATTCTTCTCCCTTTCCCTTTTTGAGTAATGCGAGTAGAAGCTATTCTATTCTCAGGTAATAGAAAGAACATACAAAAAGCTAAGAATCTCTATCCTTGCCCAGTGTTCCTATTTTCTTGACCCTGGGAGAAATCCTCTTGCATTTTTTCTGTTGAGTAAACAAGATACAGTGGAAATAGTAATGCTTCTGCAATTAGAGCAGTTGCATCCAAATCTCATCTCTGGCACTTACTACCTCATTTAGCTTTCCTGGGTTTTGGTTCCTCATCTATATATTGAAAGGCCAGGTAACTTCTAAATTGTTCTCTAGCACTAGATCTATGATTCTATAAACTAATTTGATTCAAATTGTAGGAGAAGCAAAATTTCAAGTTTCTTCTATTTGAGAGAATATTTTTACTAGGAATTATTAAACAAATTTCACGCAAATCAATTGGACCTATGAATTTTTGTATGTTATATTGTTTCCGTGCCTTTATGCTATAGTCTATGAGATCTTGCTTGGAAACAGTTGGATTAGAATAAAAGAAGCATATATACATATTTATATGGAAATTAGGAAATCATTTGCATTAGGATAAGAAAGCACATATACATATTAGAATATAAAGACATTATTAATTTTAGAATAGTAAGGCATACATATGTATTAGAATATTAGGATATTTGTGTTAGGATAAAATATGTATTAAAATTGTTTAGCTGTATGTCTACATTTAGAATATATATACATATACATACATATGTATATATTAAACATACAGGCATACATGTATATTTACCAGGCCAATGTACTCCCAATATTTTATTCTAATAAATTCAGCTTCATATATACAAATACTGTACATGGACTGCCTTTCATCTTTCTGATATGGCTATTTATTTACCACAGGGTCATCCCGTTAGAAAGCATTTACTGGTAAATGGTGGGGGTAAAGGAATAGGAGGACACAAACATTTCCTCTATATCTAGTATGTCCAAGCCCCTCTTTGCATTTTCTAACCATTGACATGAAGTGAGATATATACCCAATCAAAGGGTAGAGATAGGAGTATCAGGCATTTATACCTTAGAAACAAGCAAACACTACAAATTAGGGCTTGATTTATTTTTTTTTTTGTGGGGCAATGAGGGTCATGACTTATCAAGGGTCACACAGCTA
The DNA here is from genome assembly GCF_019393635.1 of Dromiciops gliroides. Classification (NCBI taxonomy): domain Eukaryota; kingdom Metazoa; phylum Chordata; class Mammalia; order Microbiotheria; family Microbiotheriidae; genus Dromiciops; species Dromiciops gliroides. The sequence goes on along the minus strand of NC_057863.1, from coordinate 240,482,328 downwards.
GTAAGTATCAAGTGTCTGAGGCCGGATTTGAAATTAGGTCCTCCTGAATCCAAGGCCAGTGCTTTATCCACCGTACCACCTAGCTGTCCCACTTGATTTATTCTTTCATTGATTTTTTTGGACTTAGAGTTATTCTTTTATTGATTGCTTAGATTTATTCTTTCATTGATTTACTTAGCTTAAGAAAGTGATAGAGAAAATATTATTATAGACTAAATTTAAAAGTGGGTCATACTGTTTTTGAAGAGCTATTTGTTAAACATTTCCCAGCATAGCACCATTATTACTTACCAGGAAGGTCAAATCCAAGCATATTTTATAGACTGGGATCTCATTGGCTAGCTCTTCTATATTATTATCATCATCATCATCATCATCATTATTATCATTATTGTTTTAGAATATGGAAGGAAGAGATGTTGCTAAAATAGATTCAATAGAACTTGGTAATTTATTGTAAGGGTAAGATAATAGTAATTTAATTTAAGTACTATAGTACAGTGGAAACATGCTTATTTGAGTCAGAGGAGATGGGTTCAAATTCTATGTTAATGTTGAGTACCTTTGAACCCTTGGGACAGTCACTAACTTTCATGGACTCATCTATAAAATTAAGAGGTATTACTTCTGATGTCTACTACCTCTATAGTTTTATGACCCTACATTTTAATCTTAAAAAAGGTTTTCCTTTAATCCTTGTATCAGTTAAACTATAGGAAGGCTCTGTATAGAAAACCCTTGAATCATTTAACAAAACAAGGTAAAACCTATGAGATTTAAAGACTAATTAAAACTATCTTGTCTAAAAGGCTATTTACAGCATACTTTTCTTTATCTTTTGTTAGTTATAATAGGTTAATATGATTGACAATCTACATAAATTTCCTTTGAATGCATTTGACTAACTTTGCACAGTTTATAGATTATAACATGTTAAGGGACCCAGAGGCTAAATTTTTTGCATGGTTAATACATATGTATGTGTATGTATACTTTATTTATTTATTTATTTAGGCAATGGGGGTTAAGTGACTTGCCCATGGTCACACAGCTAGTAAGTGTCAAGTGTCTGAGGCCGGATTTGAACTCAGGTACTCCTGAATCCTGGGCCGGTGCTTTAACCACTGCGCCATCTAGCTGCCCCATGTATACTTCAATAAGTGAATAATGAACATATATAGTTCTTTAATACATCTACATATTACATCAGTATGCATGTACATACGCGTTCATGTAACAGACACACATGTATACAAATATACATATACGTGCATGTATACATATACAGAATACACATGTGTGTGTGTGAATATAATGGTCACCTTTGCTCAGAGGAAGAAATACAAAGCAAAAGAAGTAGTTGGGGTACAAGGCCCTGAGCCTAAGTACCAGCTCACTAGCTGGCATGTATAAACATCCATAATAGGTACTGGTATTGGCACTGGGGGTATTGAGATGTATAGCTTCTTTCCTTCCTCAGGAACTCTAGGTAAAAGCATCATAGACTTCCTACCTACTTGGAGTCACTGCTTTAATGTGCTCTTCTTGGCTCAATGGCCAACCCTCTCTGACGCAGGCATCCCTTGCCACTTTCAAAGGGATCTATGGACCAATAATGGGTTTTATTTATCATCCCAAAGAACAAATCCTTTAGCCTTGAGCCATATGTGTTACCAGAAGTGGCCAGGGATTGCTCAGCTGAGCTCTACACATGTTGGAGGAGATGTTTCCCTTCAGCTCCATGCATCTCTCTCTCTCTCTCTCTCTCCCTCTCCCTCTCCCTCTCCCTCTCCCTCTCCCTCTCCCTCTCCCTCTCCCTCTCCCTCTCCCTCTCCCTCTCCCTCTCCCTCTCCCTCTCCCTCTCCCTCTCCCTCTCCCTCTCCCTCCCTCTCTCTCTCTCTCTCTCTCTCTCTCTCTCTCTCTCTCTCTCTCTCTCTCTCTCTCTCTCCCTCGCTCCCTCTCTCCCTCTCATCTATATCCATACCTATATCTAATAATAATGTGCCAGGCATGGTGTTAAGCACTTTAAAATATCTTATTTGATCCTCACAATTCTGGGATGCAGGTGTTATTATCACCCCCATTTTACAGTTGAGGAAACTTAGGCCAACAGAGGTTGACTTGCCCAAAGTCATACGACTAGTAAATGTTTGAGGTGGGATTTGGATTCAGGTCTTTCTGCCTCTAGGCTCAACACTCTATTCACTGTGCCACCTAGCTGTCTCATAAATGTATCTATATCTACGTCATCTCTCTGCATCTATATAATATATCTATATCTATATTCATCTCTATATCTATATCTAATATCTATCTATAACCATGTCTATCTCTAATCTATATCTTTAAAATCTTAGATGGCGTGGTTCAGGTTAGTAGGAATTATGGTAACCAGGGTCCCCTGACTACTGAAGGTAACACAGAGACATAAATCAATCCATGTATCAGCAGCTATTTCCCACTAGGTGCTGCCTAAGGGACATAGTCCACTAAAAGATACATGGATATGATAGTCCAGGTGACATTACAATTTTGGTCTGAAGAATTTTGCCTCTAAAACCTTATTTCACCCAGTCATGTTGAACCACTCATGTTGAACCAATGGGATAAAATCCAAGATGAGAAAATTTTAGTTGCTTTTATTAACCTTCAAGTAATGTTGCCTCCTTGGGACAAGCATAATGTTTGATTGATTACATTCTGAAAGGCACCTTAGTAGGTAAAAGTCCCCATTTACTGTATTGCTTCCTCTTTACCTTGGCAAGCAGCCTATGTTAGTAAGCCCAGAATCAAAATTGCCTCCTCTTTTAGAGCTGCCTCTGAAATACTGGCTGTTCAACAATGCCTATTCCTAGTCTTTTTATTTAGGATTCTCCATTTGGTTCCTTTAATGTTACTTTGTAGTTCAAACAATACTCAGTTCCCAAACCCTTAGCAATAGTTTTCTAGTTTGATAACAGAGAACAACTTACTCCTTCAGCCCAATACTTGCCTGGTTTCCTGAAGAGTCAGGGGTCTTTCAACAGAATCTTTAATGAATATTCACTATTTTCTCCAATTTGATTTTTTTTAGGGCAATGAGGGTTAAGTGACTTGCCCAGGGTCACACAGCTAGTAAGTGTCAAGTGTCTGAGGTGAGATTTGAATTCATGTCCTCCTGAATCCAGAGCAGGTGCTTTATCCACTGTGCCACCTAGCTGCCTACCAATTTGATATTTGAACAGAAACCAGCAGCCTAATTTCATAGTCACTACAAGGTGGAACCCCCATCTGCTTTTCAAGGAATAGATTTCTAAAACAGAGCAGAACTCTGTACATTTTTTGATCTTGTCATATGTATGAGGGAGAATTTTTTTCTTGAAATCATACTTACCTGTGAGGAAATGGGGAATGGTCCCCTCTCAATAAGAATATAATGGTTACCATTGAAATTACACTCCTCCAGACTTGTTTTAGGACAAAGGTCTCAGATCTCCTCCTCCCCCTCTGGCAAACAAAATTACATGGTTCTAGGGAGCCCCTAGCTGGTCTCAATTAGGTCCACTCCTGAGCTGTCCATACAAGGGAGGATTGAAGAATTGTCCCTGTATCACCTCCCCCATTGGCTAAGAACCCAAAGAATGATTACGGAAATTAGGGGTGGGAATACTTCATTCTGATTAGTTAGTTTTTGCAGGTAGATTGTAACCCTTAAGTAATTGACCAGTGATGAAAAAGGGAAGAAGGGTGCATTTGTGCTAGAGTCTATGGGATACAATGGGGCCTGTGAACCTCCATTCTTTGCACCCACCAACTGTACACTGGGTTGCCCATTCTCGTGAGAATGACAGTAAATGAGACTTTGACACATCACCACTGCCAAGTTCCAGAGAATTATTGAGCAGGAGTCGTTTTCCTCACATTACCTAAAGAAAGAATTTTGTGTGGTAAATATAAAGAAATATACCTTCTCTGGGCCTTACTTTCCTCATCTATAAAATAAAGAGGTTAGCCTGAATGACCTATATGTGGTCTTCCAACTCTAACTGTGCAATTTTCTGCTTCTATAGCCTTTAGCCATACTGTAAAAGTGGGATTTAGAAATATAAAACTGGATATATAAGGGCAGAGGTATCATTGAAATATTGCTTTACTGTGATACATTGTGTTGAGTTAAAACAACAACATCGATGACAACAAACAATAACTTGCTCTTCAGGGCTGAGAGAGAAGAATCAAGGACCACAGTTGAAGACTTGGATATTTTACTGTCAAGACTCACACATAATTAAATACTCTTCACATCATAGATTTTAAATACCCCGAGTGCATCAATTTAAAGTAAAAATTATTCGAGGACATTACATGATATTATATTAACTTAATGCTACTTTCCTATGACTAAATGTATACATAACTTGGAGTTGGGGTAGAAAGAGAAGCAATACCATTACTAAGTTTATATTCAAAAGACATCCCCCAAAAGAGAAAAAGACCTATTTGTACAAAAATATTTATAGCAGCTCTTTTTGTGGTGACTAAGAATTGGAAAGCAAAGGAATGCCCATCAATTGGGGAATGGCTAAGCAAGCTGTGGTATATGATGGTGATGCAATATTATTGTACTATAAGAAATGACAAGCAGGAGGACTTTAGAAAAGCTTGGAAAGACATGTATGAAATGATGTATTGGGAAGTGAACAGAACCAAGAGACACAGAGACAGCAATATTGTTTGATGAAGAACTGTGAATGACTTGACTAGTCTCAAGAATACAATGATCCAAGACAATCTCAAAGGACTATTGATAAAACATACTATCCACCTCCAAAGAAAGAACCAATATTGATGGAACAGATGGAAGCATGCTATTTTTCACATTCTTATTTTTTTATGATTTTAGTTTGCTTGTACAGAGTGACAAGTATGGTGATGTTTTATGTGATCATACATGTATGGCCCATATCAGATAGTTTGCCACCTTGGGGAGGGAGGAGGGATTATTCTCTATTCTACTGTATTATGGAAATGCTTGTTTCATTTAAGTTTGGAATAAAATAAATACTTTTTTAAAAAAAGAGAAGGGAAAGGAGAAGAGAAAGAGATAAACATTTATAGAGTGCCTCTGATGTGCCAGAAATTGTACTAAATGCTTTATAAATATCTCATTTAATAACAAAGACCATCTTGTTCCAGCAGGTCCCTGAACACCTGGAGCAGGAGAGGTTGTACTTCTTGTTTCCTACTTATATCCTTCTCCTTCCTCAAATAACTAAAATTTCACCACATCATAGTACATGATGTGATACTGATTTCTGAATAAGAAAACTATGAAGACTTAGTTCCTTTGCTCAAGGCATTGTTTCCAGAGGGCCTAAGTAAACACCAGCTAAACCTAACTCTATCTTTTATGTGCAAAGGATAGCACCAGGTGTATAGTGTCCTAAGGACACCAGAGAGTTGGGATGTGCCACCTGTACCCCAAAATTCTTTACTCCAGATGGAATTTATCCAGCAGGCAATTTTATTGACAGAAACTTACACAGCTGACTGCTGAGAGAGGGTTAAGAGAAATTCTCCCCTCTGTTAACTATATCTTTTTCCCCTTTCCAAGACTATAATGGAAAATAGGAGAGAGCAGAGATGAGTCTGATTTTTTTCTTTCTTTTTTTTTAAGTGAGGCAATTGGGGTTAAGTGACTTGCCCAGGGTCACACAGCTAGTAAGTGTTAAGTGTCTGAGGCCTGGTTTAAACTCAGGTACTCCTGACTCCAGGGCTCTATCCACTGCACCACCTACCTGCCCCGAGGCTGATTTGTGATGAGCATATATGGAACCCCCAAAGGGTTCATGAATTTAAAAAGTATTCTGATAACTCAATTTTGATACGAGTGGTTTCCTTTGTGGTTGTGTGAATTTCATTTTATACATTTAAGTGCATGATTCTGTGAAGAGATCCATAGGCTTCACCAGACTGTCAAAGGGGTCGCAGACACAAGCAAGGTTAAGAACCTCTGTTCTAGAGGGTAATGAGCCTCACTGGCTCTATTCCATTTGCATTTATGTTGTGTGGATAAAAAAGACAAGATGAACTAGCACATTTTGGACTCTTCAAAAGAAAGACTGGATTTATAGAAATAGAAGAGTTGTTTTGCTGTGTTAATTTGTTTTCTGTGGTCAAGCTCTTTTCTCCTGATGGGCCAATTCTCCTTTTGCATGCAAAGCTTCTTTTGAAATCAAAAAGAGTTCCACCCTAGGAAAGGGAAACACATGCAGGGAAAATTCAATCCTTGATGATTCTCATTGTTGTTATTTTAGAATATTGTCAGTGCTTGGTACGATCATCACAACAGGCAGTGGACAAAAATAACACTCCAAAAAGCAACTTTCTCTTTTCTTTACGATTGTCAAAATTACCAGCAAACTGGCTCCAGATGGTTAGAACAAATGCATGTGGCATACGTTGTTTACTAGAATGATTTTTACATTTTGAGGCTGCTATATTTTTTTCATTGTAAATATTTTTGAAGATATTTAATGGCCCTCTTCAGAGCCAACAGCATAAACACAACAGCCATAACATTTGGGGATATTCCTTCCCTAAGAGCAGCTCAAACCAGCAAGACAAATGGGAATGATTTTGCTTTTATTACTATTTATTTATGTCATTCAAATAGAAAACACTAGAGACTCTGGGAGGAAGCTTTTTCAAAAGGCAGGGAACCATTTCCTGTTTGGGTTCCTCTTAAATAGTTTTTCTAAGGAATTACCATTTTTTATTGTTATTTTTTCCCTCTCAGGAAACAGCTTTCTGATAGCCAGGTTCATGTTTTAGACCTCATAATGGTTTTATCTACAATAGGCTAATGTTTTCAAAACACATAATAAGATTTTGCCAAAAATAATCATTATTGGGCCCCAGGGATTGAACCTCAGTTTTTCAAAGTCTACATAGCATGTAGACTCCTTTCTTCTGTTCTACCTTCCCCCATTTTTAGTTAGCTACCCCAGGTTTTAGTACTTTGGGAGGGGTCATTATCATCACCACCACCACCACCATCACAAGCATGCAAAGTACTCTTTAAGGTTTAGAAAGTGCTTTACGAGTTTTATCTTTTTGTCTTCACACAAACTTTGGATGTAAGTTTATTATTATGCTCATTTTGTAGGTGAAAAAAAATGCTGAACGTTAAGTGACTTGCCCAGGATATGAGGTTGAACTTGAGTCTTTCTGATTCCAGGCCCAGGGCTTCCACCAACACATTTTCCTTTTTACCAATCCACCGAAGTGCACAGTTCATTACAGACATTTTAATTAAACAGCAATGTAAATAAAGTAACCACAGCACTTCTCCTCTTCCCAAACTCTCTGACCCACAAATACATACATTCATGCTCTGTTGGAAGAGTGGACCTTCATGGTGCAGGTAGTAAATCACAGTGGGTAAATCACCAGCCCTGGATTCAGGAGGACCTGAGTTCAAATCTGGCCTCGGACATTTGACACTTATTAGCTGTGTGACCCTGGGCAAGTCACTTAACCCTCATTGCCCCCCCCCCAAAATAAAGAGTGGGCCTTCATAGGAGTTAATCATGAAGCAGTCACACATGGGGAACATGTGGGCATCTGTGTGTGTAAGACTACATAAGAAGGAAATATTTTGCTAGTGCACATTCATGGAGGAATTAACCATATCCCTGATGTTACAAAGCTGCCAATGTCTCCTACTGATACAATTATGCTACTCTCTGCCAGACTCAATTCCCATGAAGAGCAGCTCACTGTACCTCACTATGTACTGCCCTCTATTCTTCCTAGTTATTCGGTCACCTAATAATAATAAATGTTAGCATTTCTGTGTTGCATTAAAGTTTGCAAAGCCTTATTCTGAGTTGATTCTAATAGCTCTATAAACTAGGAGTTACTCTTATTCCCATTTTGTAGATTAGGAAACAGGCAGAGAGCAATTGAATGCATCATTCAAGGTTATATAGCTAGTAAATGCCTGAGGTAGAATTCAAACTAAGGTCTTGACTCCAAGCACCATCCATTCCAGTAGCATCATGAATGCTGTGGTTACAATTCTCTCACCAGCTGTTATCATCCCATTCCCTGTTGGGATGGGGTAAGGGGGGGCAGGGAAGGGAGTGGTTCATAAGCCTCACTCATATAGAAGAGAGGTTATAGTTCTTTCCAGTCTTTGCCTTCAATCTAGTCCTCAGTTAAGGTGCTATCTTAAGAGCCACCTGCATCTACTGGAGGTGCTGTATTTACTAAACCTTTCCCTTCAGAAAAGGCTAAACTAAATCCAGCTCTCTTAATGGGATATCTCAGCTAATGTCTGTAAAGCTTTCTGCAGTATTCTTAGTTAGCCCTCTCAACAATGCTGAAGAAGCTCTCCTATAAGCCAGCTTGTACATGGAGGTTCAGAACTTTAAGATGAATCCCCCCTTTAACCATTTTTCTTCTGACCTGTTCTCAGAACTGTGGGGCAGTTGGATGGTGCAGTGGATAGACCTCTGGCCCTGAAGTTGGGAGGATCAGAGTTCAAATCTTACTTCAGACACTTACTAGCTGTGTGTCCCTGGGCAAGTCATTTAACCCAAATTGCCTTAAACATCTGGGGCCATCTCCAGTTGTCCTGATATATGTCTTGCCAAAAGACCCAGATGGCTCTGGAGGAGAGAGTGAGTTTGGGGACCTTGCACAGCCCTCCCTCATTTAAATCCAATTCAGTGCAAGTCATGACATCACCCAGATGTCATGCTCCTTTTTGAGAATGAAGGACAAACAACAATAGAGCTGAACCAACTCTTGACTTTAGTAACTGAGTGACACTGGGAAAGTTTCTTGACCACTCTCAGATTCAGTTTCCTCCACTGTAAAATGAGAATAATAATGATATTTGCTTCAGGAGACTGTCAGGAAGATCAAATGTAGTCCTATCCAGGGTGTTTTGCAAACCATAAAGTACTATATAAATTCTGGCTATTATTGTGGCTATTATTATAATTCAGGTGTCAGCAAACATTACCTTACTTTTTACAAATGTAAAAATAAGAGCCTTCTAAGTTCATGGGTCTTACAAAAAAACAGAAAGTAGACTGGATTTGTTTCAAAGACTTTAGTTGGCAACCTTCATGACTGCTTTTTATTACCACAAAAATACCAAAACCCCTTTTCCTAAAATAAAACAAAACAAAACAAAAATTTTGTCCTTCTTGTAAACTACCTATAACTCTTCAATCCCAAGTCCCAATCTTCTCCAATTCCCATTACTTCCTTAGGGGAAAATTAGTACTAGATTCCCAATACTGCTCTCCCAACTCTTCTTCCCACAATTATAAAAATCCAGGACCTTTTTATGACATAGAGGTTTTTGATACATACACAGCCTTTTAGCCTAGGGAGACAGGATGAATGTTTTGTCAATAAAGGGGTTATTCTTGGTTATTTATAAGATCCTAGGGTCCTAGAACTTAGAGCTGGAAATGACCTTTGAAATAATTTAGTCCAACCATCCCATTTTATATATTAAGAAACTGAGGTTCCTTAAACTGAGTAACTCCTTAACCAGTCTTGGGAGAGAATACAATCTGATAGACTTCACTATCTTTATTTATTTATTTATTTTTTTGCAGGGCAATGGGGGTTAAGTGACTTGCCCAGCATCACACAGCAAGTAAGTGTCAAGTGTCTGAGGCTGGATTTGAACTCAGGTACTCCTGAATCCAGGGCCAGTGCTTTATCCACTGTGCCACCTAGCTGCCTCCTTCACTGTCTTCTTAATCCTATTTTTTAGAAAATGCCTGGGGCAGCTGCAGTGGATAAAGCACCAGGACTTGAGTTCAAATACAGCTTCAGACACTTGACACTTACTAGCTGTGTGACCCTGGGCAAGTCACTTAAACACATTTGCCACACACACACACACACACACACACACACACACACACACACACACACACAAAGAAAATGCTTGTTATTTAGAAGAACCTACTTTATTTTCTCTTTTTTAATGTATTTGTTTCCATTTATTTTATTTTTTCCAGTTACATGTAAAGGTAGTTTTCAACATTCATTTTCATAAGATTTAGAGTTCCAAATTTTTCTCCCTCCCTCCCTCCCTTTCCTCCTTGCTCCACAAGACAACAACCAATCTGACATAGTTTATATATGTATAATCTACAGGTGCTCTTTTTTTCTTTTTTTTTTTCTTAGTCTGTGTTCAATCAATATCAGTTCTTTCTCTGGGAGTGGATAGCATGCTTCATCATTAGTCCCTTGGGATTGTCTTGGGTCATTGCATTTCTGAGAGTAGTCAAGTCATTCACAATCAGTCATAGAACAATATTGCTGTCACTGTGCACAGTGTCCTCCCAGTTCTGCTCACTTCTCTATACATCAGTTCATATGAGTCTCTCCAGGTTTCTCTGAAATTATCCTACCTGTCACTTCTCACAGCACAATAACACTCCATTACTATCATATACCACAGCTTCTTTATTCATTCCCCAATTGATGGACATTCCTTTGATTTTTAATTCTTAGCCACAACAAAGAGTTAGAATTTTTTTTTTTACAATCTCACCTTCTCTTTTTCACAATTACTATTGTTAACTGTTTCCCTCCATCTTATTCCCTTCTTCATGATATTTACTCTATTATCTACTTTCACCCTATCTGTCTTCTAAAGGGGTTTGTGTCTGTCCCCTCACCCAATATGCCTCCCTTCTTTTTCCCCAGCAGGGGTGAAAAACCCAAGTTCTGCCTCAATACCAGCAGAGACCCCTGTAATCTCCCCTCTGCTCAGGGCTCAGCCCTCTCACCAGACTATGAACTTAGTTCCAAATGACACTGGTGCTGTAGTTGATTCAGAGGCTCTGGGGGTCTCTTTCTCTGTCGAGGCCTTCCTGGGAATGGATTTGTGTCAGTGCAACTGTGGAGGTTGGGCTCCACTACTGTTTTAGCACAGCTGTTCCCTCCTTCTGACCTTCCAAGCCATCCTTAGTTGGAAAATGATCTCAGCACATTCTTCTGTGGATTTTGCTGCTCCAGGAATTGTCCTGTGTCATTATTTGGAGGTTTTTTGGAGTGATTGTGTTGTGAGTTTGAGAGCTCACTGACTTTCCTCTGCCATCTTGGCTCTGTCCCAGAACTCCACAAAGAACCTACTATCTTTCAAGTGTTAAGGCTAAAATTCTAGCTAGTCTGTCTAAAATATCTAATGAGTGGTCGCCAATAAATTATAAGCTTTAGCAAGAGTTAGACTTTTAAGTATTTATTAAGGAGAATAAGAATTTATTAAAGAGAGAGAGAAAGGCCTAGATTCCTATCTATTAAAGGGAGAGCACATTTCTAGCTCCCTTCTCCACCAGTGTCCTCAGGAAAAAGCCCCAGTCAGAGTGCCAGGCTCCCCCCTTCTTCCTCCCACAAGCAAACATCACTTCCTGACACCAAAGAAAAGACTTCTGGTCTTGCCCTCAAAGACCTTCACTTCATGGCAGAACTTTCCTATAGTAAGTCTCCAGTAGGTGGCGTCATTCTAATCATTACACAAACAAAGCTATGACCATTCATTTAATGAAGTAGATTCAATTCTACCATTAAAATACTTCTTCCTGACCTCAGAGATGTCATGTTTTTGTATGTCCAGCTTAATTGGTGGCAGAAAAGGATCAAATCATTAAGGCTTTCAGTTTTTTAAATTGAAAATCAACATTCAGTAATGTTTTTAATTTTAAATACTTAATGACCTAGATCAAAACACAGTAATCTGTGCCTTTGTTGCTGAAAACTGTGGCCTGAGGTGGTTTGGTGGTAGGAAATAGCTTTTCTGCTTGAAGCAAATTGAGAAGTAGGATCTCATTTCCCTCTCAGGTGTCTGTAATTTAGAAAAGCTTTTAAAGGGCATTATGTATTTATGGCTCTTGTAGGTATTGAGTGCTTTTAACTAATGCAGCTGTCACCTTTTGACAGCAGGGACAGTTAAGTTAGAATGTGTTTATGGTTGCTTGTTTCTGAATATTATTGATTTATGTTAAAAGAATGAGGAAGGAATTCATTAATATGAGTCCTCAGACATATCCTAAATAAGCATAATGACACATTTGGGGTATGAAAAGAGCAAGATGGATCAAGTACTTGGCTTCCTTTATTGCTTCAATACACTTTTAAGAGGTTACATGGTCTAGTGGTTTGAGTCAAAGTCTGGCATTCTGGAAACTTGCATCCCTCACTTACCATCAATTGGTTATTTGACTACTGTCAAGTCCTTTGACCTTTTGGTACTTCACTTTCTTTTAATGTATTTTTTTTTTTTTGGCGGGGCAATGGGGGTTAAATGACTTGCCCACAGTCACATAGCTAGTGTCATGTGTCTGAGGCCGGATTTGAACTCAGGTACTCCTGAATCCAGGGCCAGGGCTTTATCCACTGTGTCACCTAGCTACCACCCCCCCCTTCCCCTGTACTTCACTTTCTTAACCCACAAAATACCATCTTATTCTGGGTATAGGGTGGGTGTCCAAAGTGAGAACTCTTTGAAAGAAAAAAATGTAGCTGCAAGTTAAATAATAATTTTCCCACATTAATTTGATGCAGTGACACTGGTCTCCTGGCTGTTCCAGGCACAAGTCACTATATCTCTCAGCTGTAGGCATTTTCTCAGGCTGTCTCCCATGCCTGGAATGCACTCTGACTACTGACCTCCCTGGCTCTCTTTAAGTCCCAATTTAAAACCCACCTTCTACAGGAAACCTTCCCCAACCCCTCTTAATTCTAGTGCCTTAATTCTGTTAATTCTGTCCTATTTATCTAGTATACAACTTGCTTTGTTTATATTTGTTTGCATGCTATTTCCACCATTAGATTGAAAGCTTTTTTTCTTCTTTTTTTTTTCCAGGGCAATGAGGGTTAAGTGACTTGCCCAGGGTCACTTAAGTAAGTGTCAAGTGTCTGAGACCACATTTGAACTCAGGTCCTCCTGAATCCAGGGCTGGTGCTTTATCCACTGCACCACATAGCTTCCCGCATTAGAAATGTCTTCAATGCAGGGACTATCTATTGCTTCTTTTTCCAGCCACAGCACCTAGCATAATAATTGATTAATAAATGCTTATTGACTGATTGGTTGATATTTTGACAGATATGTTATCTTAATTCATTCCAGTTGTATAGTGTAGGGGCCAAATTTAATTTGGGGAGAGTTAATTGGGTTGCTCACCATAATATTGGGGTTCAGAAAATAATGAGGGATCTTTAGGTCCAAAGTTTCCTGTCTTACAAACTGCCTTTTTTAGTTATTTCTCCCAGGCTGATAAGAAAGGAGATTAACAGCCTCTTCTCCACAAAGAAATCAGGTTTTATTAATGGGAATAAAATATACCACAAAGGTGAAGTTAATAAAGCCAGGAACAAGGGAGTAGGGGAAGAAAAAAAATGATAAGCTCCCTGACTCTAGCAAAGACTGACTCAATCCCCAAACCTGATTCCAGCTCAGCTAATTTGAAGAGCTGGCCTCGTTTCTATTAACTCACCTGGGGTCCATGGTTTCTATGGGAGTCAGCTGTGCAGTCCCTCTCCAGTCTGCTCTTGGAAGCTCACCAACAGGAAAGAGCAAGTTCCTCTGAGTGAGCATTCTCTTTTCTACTTTTTCTCTCCCTCCCCCAAAAGGGAGGTCCTTCAAGTTGCATGGCTGAGAGTGTTCCCCCTGCTGATGTCAGCAGTATATGTCACCCAGGACAGGCCAGGTTTGGCCTATATCTAATCATTCCCAAATAGGTACTTAGTCAGTTTCTCATTCTCACTCAATTAAAACAATACTAAATCAATTAGGTGGGCCCCCTGGGCATTTGCCAAATTCCATTATTTTATCACAATAGGTTATAAGCTGTTTACACCTTCTCATCCTGAAATCTTTCTTTAGGGATCCACCTGATGTATTAAGGACCTTCCTTTGGCTTTCCTGAGATTTCACTGATGCCAGTGGAGTGGATAGACTATCCACTGGTATCTTTCACTGGAGCTACATGACCTGCTCCTTCCTTTTTTGTCCATACATCTCTCTGATGGACATGTAACATGTCATTTCTCTTGTGTAATTCCTCATGGGTACTGGTTCCAGCATACTCAGGCTCATCATGGGCCTTTTCATTGGCAATTTTTGTTGTACTTTGGACAATAAGCAACTTTAATTTTTTTAAAGATGGGTATTCTACAGTTCACAGCCATAAAGCATCAAACAAAAGAATATTGCTTTTAAAAAGATAAGTCTTTGTACCAGGAAGAAATCTGTGATCATTAAAAGCACTGTAGGACTTCTCCTGATATCTTCTGGTTTAATTCTATATGCAGTTCATCATCTATCTGCTGCATGTATACAAAAAATGCACTCCGGCACCAAGAGCTGTCCATCAATTACATAACATAGTTTGGACCAGGCATTATTCATCCATTTTTTTTGGAGGTGTGTAAATAGTTACACCACAGTATTTCGAACGATCATTGATATAACTAAGGAAACATTTCAATAATTTGGAACCTCATGTTATCAATATAGTTATATAAACAACTAGGAACAATTGGAAGACTTCATCATCTAGGGAAAATACTGCATCAATTTGGACTTGGCACTAGAAATCTTTCATGAAAACAGCAAAAGAAATTGGCAAGTGTATGTCTTTCTATTTTACCTTGCTGTGTCTAGTACTCCAGTACCAGATGTACTAGATATTCCTAATATAGAGGTATGAGACTTCTGCGTGGCCTACAAGCCTTTAGTTAATCTTGTTTTTGACTTTTGAATCATGTTTTCCAATATATTTTTTTTTCATGGTTCTCTTCTGTGACCACCTTTGCACTGAAGTCTTGTTTTTAATTAAGATCCCTATGCAGATGGTTCATAATCTAAATATTGGGCCCTAGTCTCTCCTCTGAGATTTAGTCCTGTATCAGCAATTGTCTATTGGGCATTTCAAATTGGATTTCCTAGAGATGGCTCAAATTCAACATGTCCAAAATAGAATTTATTATTTTTCCACAAAATCTGCCCATTTCCAAATTTTCCTGTTATTTTCGAAGGCACCATTAACTCTCCTGGTTTCTCAGGTTTGTAAATCTAGTATTCACTCAATTCTTCACTCTTCTTCACTCTACATATCCATTCAATTGCTAAATATTGCCATTTCTATATCCCCACTAGCTCGTGCATCTGACCCTTTCTGTGTACTCATATACCGACCACCTTGGTTCAAACCTTCATAACCTCTGGTCCAGATTATTGCCAAAGTCTCTTCGTTGCTGTTCCCTGCCTCATGTCTCTCCATACTCCAGTCTATCTTGGACACTTCTACCAAAGTGTCACAAAGTGTCACGCCTCCATTTAATCTACTCCATGGGGTTCTTTAGGATTTGATAGAAATTCCTATATTGAGCTTTCAAAGTCCTTTACAATCTGACTCCTACATATTTTTAGCCTTTTAGATCTATCACTATCCCTCCCTCCCATACTCTGCCATCCAGGCAAAGTAGCCTTCTTTCTATTGCTTACACAGGACACTCCATCTCTGTGTTTTTGTAGTGGGCATACTCATGCTTGTAATCCACTCTTTCCTTGTCTCCGCCTCATAGAAACCCTCTCTTCTTCCAGTATACAACTCAAGCACCACTTCTACATGCAGCCATTTGTGATCACCTCTTCTGCTAACTAGTAATTGCAGGCATCAGTACTGGCCAATTTGACATTTCAAATAGGATGTCAAGTCATCTAAAAATCAACATGTCCAGAACAAAACTTGTTATATCCTCCCTGAATCCACCCTTTCTAAAGTTTTTCCCAAAGTTCCAGATTCTGGATAATAAAAGACTAAAGGCTCTGGTTTAAAGCTTTATCAGAGAAAAAAGGACATTAAATATGTTGCTCCCAGGCTTTCTTTACTCCCTGCTTTTCTGCCCTTTCAATCTGTCCACTCACTCAAAAATGAAAACATTTGATGTTTTCATATTTAAAAATAGAATTACAATACACATTTAGAACACAGATGTCACTTACCAGTTCTGTGTTTGCTAAAGTACATTCACTTCAAAGGTGAGTTCAAAAATGTGATCAGGTTAGGAAGGGAAAAGGAAGATTCCTCAGCTCTTTTCTCAGAGCCTGCTCAATCAATCTTCAGAATCTTTGATAATTGACAATACAGCATAGCACTGTTCTTTGAAAAACAGAATCACAACAGTGTAGATCACAAATTTATAGTTGAAAGGAACTTTAGAGGTTATCTAGTATCATGTCTTTTATTTTATAGATGAGGAACTGACTCATAGAAATGTTAGGTGACTAGTCCAAGGTCACACAGATAGGAAATAGATCCCAAATTTGAAACCTTTATGCTTGCAGGGACAGAAAAGTTATACACATTATTTTTCTAGCTTAAAAACTTCCATGCCTTTCCTGGCTATATGCTCCATAATGCTCCAGAAATCTAAGTCCCATGTCCAATGTTGAGTTCAAGTTCCTTTTCTAACTCTATGGCCTATGGTTTTCATATACTTGTCACTTTTCAACACCATCTTGAACGCTGGAGAGAAAATTTCATCCCCTGAATCTAATGTTCTAGGGAAGATGTAGAATCAGTAGGTTTTTGTCCATTTAGAGACCCATTATGATCAAAGGGAACCTTCCTTTCCCCATGTGCTCATGACCTCTAGAACCCTTTTCTCTTGGTCCTTTTGCTCTGGTGTAGGCTGGCCCCATGGCCCACTCTCTCAATAGCTAGAATGCAGAGGAATGTTGAGCGAGTATATTATTGCCACGTGAAATGGATAGGCAACTAACCTTCTAACAATGAGCCCATCAAAAGTCTATAATGTCTGGCTGATGCCCCATGAGAAGTAGAGTTGTTGTGAGAGCCATAATTCAAAAGACTGATGGTGTTTCTAGCATAGAATTTCTTATCCAAAGAGACTCATTTGGTTTTCATTTAATTGGTGCATTTTAAATTTCCTAGGTATTATTCAGAAATAAAACTTTCAGATGAAGAGTGTTGATAGAGTGATTAAACACCTCAAGGGCTAAACAAAAATTATGCCAAACTGTTTTCACATAGCTATTCAACTTAGCATTGTAGTCTCTTCTGACTAAATGAAGGCCACAAGAGACAGAATAAAAGTGTTGTTGTTGTTGTTCAGTCATTTCAGTCGTGTCTGACTTGGCAAAGATACTGGATTGATTTTACATTTCCTTCTCCAGCTCATTTTACAGATGACAAATTAAAGCAAACAAGGTTAAGTGACTTTCCCAGGGACACACAGCTAGTAAGTGTCTGAGGTCAGATTTGAACTCACAAAGATGAGTCTTCTTGATTCCAGGCCTGGCACTGAATTACTTAGATGTCCCTACAGAAAAAAAAATAGTAATATGTAAAAGCCATTAGAGCATTACCAATAGAAATGAGTGAAGTAGCTCATTTGGAAACAGTTCAGAGAAAATCTTAAAAAATTTATTGAGAAAAACGACCTCCTTAGGTTATGGTTTAAATGCATTATGGTGCCTTTCATGTAGTTTCTGCCATGATGACAACAATGGAATTGATTCAAAGACACATTTGAAAGGTTCTCATTCCTCATGGGAACAGATCTACTAGGGAGTCGAAGGAAGAATTCTGGTTCTCTGACTTCCATCTTGATGAAGATATAAATTGTTGTAATGGGATAACTGAATTCACTGAGGGCCTCTTTTTTCTGTGTGTGGAAGAGGGAGGCAGAGCGGGACACAGATGTCCTTTTTTCTTTTCCTATCCTCCTTAACTTTTAAAAACCTACCCGTAGGGGGCAGCTAGGTGGTGCAGTGGATAAAGCACCGGCCCTGGATTCAGGAGTACCTGAGTTCAAATCCAGCCTCAGACACTTGACACTTACTAGCTGTGTGACCCTGGGCAAGTCACTTAACCCTCATTGCCCAGCAAAAAAAACAAAAACAAAAACCTACCTGTGAAGTGTTTCTGAGTTTGGGTGAGGAGGAGATGGAGGAAATAAAGAAAAGGAGAAAATCTCACGTGTTGGAGAGGACAAAACAGAAGCTGCACTAGAATTATTCATTCCGGGAAGAATTATTAATAAATCAATCAACAAATATTATTTAGCAGCTACTATATTCTAGTCACTCAGGATAAAAATACAAAGAGGAAAATAATTACATTTTCTTAAGGAGCTTATGTTCAATTCAATAATTTTGTGGTTGTTCAGTTGTGTCAGATTCTTCATGACCTATAATGGTTTTTTTTTTTTTTTTTTTGGCAAAGATAATGGAGTGGTTTGCCATTTCCTTCTCCAGTTCATTTTACAGATGAAGAAATTGAGGCAAATAGGGTTAGATGACTTGCCGAGGGCCATAGCTAATTAATGTCTGAGGCTGGATTTGAACTCAGGTCCTCCTGACTCTGGGCCCATTGTTCTATCCACTGAGCTATCTAGCTACCCCCTCCTTTCCCAACAACTTTACCCAGGCCTATTATTTGCAAGGCATTTTATTAAATCATTAGATGAAAAGCAAGATGAATAAGACATACTTTTTTGCAGTAAGGAATATTGAAGTCTGGTTAACTGGTATAGGATCTAAGAATGTTTTATTTCTTTTCCAACATCAAACCTAAAACTCCCAGAGGACTGGCTTGAGTTAGACCCAGCCCTGAATACAGTTACATAGTCAGATTTCTTTCTCAATCTGTTGCACAGTTGTCCTTTGGCAAAGAAAGGCTCCCAAACCCTGTTTGGGGATGTGTATCTCCTTGGGGAGAAGAGAAAATCCTTAAGTGTTCTTCTTGGAAACAGCTTGATACAGGGGACAGAGAACTGGATTTGGAGTTAGAAGAACTAAGTTTAAATCTGACTTTGCTACTTGCCCATGTTACCTTAGACAATTCAAGTCTGGGTGTTTCTCAGTTTCACAGTTGCATAAATGAGGACACTAGATGGGCTTCTATCGTCCTTGTTTGGCTGTAAGTATATTTCTCCATGCACCACATCACAGATTAAGACTATGCCCTCTCTCTACTGCTCCTCTTGGCCCCAGGATACACAATAAGTCTGGGCCTGTCTGTTATGTACCCAAGTGTACACTGATGTACCCAAGTGATGTTCCAGTTTCCTGAGTGTTCCCATCATGACCTCCAAGATTAGAAGTGCGAACCATAAATTTTATGTATTCTAACCTTTCTTGATTTCTGGTATCCCAGGCTAGGTATCCCCCCACCCACCCCGGAGTCATTGAAGAATGCCAATGCCGATTAGCTGTCTCTACAACTTGGGTATGTTAATTCAAATTTTCCAACTCTGTCAAAAATTTGGTCTATTTGGAATCCTGACTACGGCGAAACTCTGCCCTTAGCACTGTTCAGGGGAAATCCTTAGGCTGACACCATTTTTCCAAGTTAGTTTAATAGCAAAAGGATAAATAGAGAAGGTCATAGATCTAGCTACAGTTACCCAGGGTGGAGGGAACAATGATGCTGAGAGACACCAGAGGTTCAGTCTTCTGCAGTAGCACAATTGTAAGCATTTTTCCTGGGGTGTCAATGTGGGATGCCAATTATGGGCTGTCATAAAAAGACCAGTTTAATAGAGATTTGGGGCCAGGGATCCTTGGTCAATAGGCCGGTTGTACCTGCTGCTTTGCTAGAAGGTTATCTGGCAGCATAGCAGCTGTGTGTTTGCTGGACTACAGAGTGATTTGAAGCCCCAAATCCAAGGAATCCTTTTTACCTGAATCTACCTTTCTCTTTTTCTCTTTTTGTGTTCTTTGATCTGTGTCTGGCATCTCCAGGCACCTTTTCTTTTGGATAATAAACATTTTTATTTAAAGTTTTGAGTTCCAAATTCTAGCCCTCCTTTCCCCCCTCCCCTCCCTTCTCCCTGAAGTAGTAAGTGATCAGATAAAGGTTATACATGTGCAATTATGTAAAGCATTACAATATTAGCTATTTTGTACAAGAGAGCCCAAATAAAATTTTAAAAAGAAAGAAAGCGAAAATGATATGCTACAGTGTGTTCAATCAATATCAGTTCCTTCTTTGGAGGTGGATAGTATCATTAGTCCTTTGGGATTGTCTTAGATCATTGCATTGCTGAGAATGGTTAGGTCATTCACAGTTCTTCATCAGACAATATTGTTGTCACTGCAGGCATCTTGTTTCGTGCATAAGGCTCTTCTCAGAGTGTACAGATTTCCTCTGATGATGAGATGGGAATTTCTCTGTAGATAAAGTGAAGATCATGGGGATAAGACTGAATAATCAATTATCTTGGAAGAGGTGATGATGAAAAATGTAATCAATAGGACTCTACTAAAGAATGGCCATTTAGTCAATCAAAAAGCATTTATTAAATGCTTACTATGTACTTATGCTTTTTTACTTGGTGATCTCATCTGCTCCCACGTATGGATTAAGCAACCATCTCTAAGTTTATGATTCTCAAATCTACCTATTCTGCCCCAGCCTCACCACTGACCTCTAATCTTATATCTCCAACTGCCTTTCAGACATCTTAAACTGGTTGTCCCATGGACATCTTAAACTCAATATGTCTAAACCAGAATTCATTAACTTTCCTTCTAAACTCTCCCCACCTCTTTTCTTCCATATTAACATGGAGGGCAGCATCCTCCTCCTAGTCCTTCAGACTTACAACCTGGGTGCTGTTCTCAACACCTCATTATAGCTACTCCCTGTCCAATGTGTTGATAAAGCCTGTCAATCTCACGTGTGTGAAATCTTTCAAATATAACCCCTTCTCTCCTTTGACACTGCCACCACTGTGGTGCAGGACTTCCTTACTTCATATCTGAACTTATGCAATAGTCTGCTGGTAGGTCTGCCTGCCTCAAGTCTCTCTTCCCTCCAATCCATCCTTCATTCAGCCACTAATGTGATTTTTCTAAAGTACAGGCCCAACCATGTTACTTTCCAACTGTGAGATTTAAAATTGGATATTAGATCATAAATCTCCCCTACTTAACCTTTCCCTTAATTTATCTCCCAAATAAACTAAAGACTAAATAAACTTCAGACGGTCCCTGTCACCTCTGAATAAGATATGAAATTCTCTGCTTGGCATTCAAAGCCCTTAATAGCCTGATCCATTCCTACCTTTTCAGTCTTCTTATATCTTATTCTCTGCCACAGAGTCTTCAATCTAGTGATAGCAGGCTCATGGCTATTCCACACACAAGATACTCCATATCCTGGCTCAGTCCTTTATCTTTGGCTGCTCACACTGCTTGGAATGATTTCCCTCTTCAACTCTGCCTGTTGGTTTCCTTTAAGTTTCAGCTAAAATCTCATTTTTAAAGGAAGGCTTTTTCAAATTCCTCTTAATTCTTGGGATTTTCCTCTGTTATTTCCTGTTTATCCTGTATATAGTTTGCTTATTTGTTTACATGTACTCTCTCCCATTAGAGAGAAGAGACTTCTTGCCTCTTTTTAAAAATCCCTGTGCTTAGTATAGTGCCTAGAATATAATAGGCACTTAATAAATGTTGATTGATTGATTGATACCAGGCACCATATTGAGGTGATTCTTTGAAGATTTTCTGAATCTTCCCCCATTCCTCTCAAAATTCTATTTACAACAACTGGGTTTCAAACTAAGATTGGAAGCTAAATTGTACTTCCTTGTAAATTCTTGGAATTTTAAGGTACCAGGAAAGGACAGGAAATATAAGGGGCAAGAAATGAATTGCCTTAAATTATTATAAGAGGAATGGCCAGAAGATCTTCAATTGTCTTCTTGATTGGGACATATAAAACCAGAGGAGTAGATCACTTTAGGACAGGCACATCAATACATGCATGCCAGAGAGAGAGAGAGAGAGAGAGAGAGAGAGAGAGAGAGAGGAGAGAGAGAGACAGAGAGAGAGAGAGAGAGAGAGAGAGAGAGAGAGAGAGAGAGACAGAGAGAGAGACAGAGAGACAGAGAGACAGAGAGAGAGACAGAGAAACAGAGAGACAGAGAGACAGAAAGAGATTCTCTCTCTCTCTCTCACACACACACACACACTCTCACACACACACACAGAGAGAGAGAGAGAGAGAGAGA
Organism: Dromiciops gliroides; assembly: GCF_019393635.1. Lineage (NCBI taxonomy): Eukaryota > Metazoa > Chordata > Mammalia > Microbiotheria > Microbiotheriidae > Dromiciops > Dromiciops gliroides. The sequence continues at coordinate 240,460,260 of NC_057863.1, read as the reverse complement.
GAGAGAGAGAGAGAGAGAGAGAAAGAGAGAGAGATTCCAGGGATAGTTACTCTGCCACACAGAGATCTCTGGTAGGAGTTGCTTTGCCTGTGACATAGGAGTAGTGGACCCCAGGATGCTCTTGGCTTCTTTGGATGTTGGAGACACAACAAAGACCTGCCAGAGCACAACCAGAGAATAAGACAGGGATGATTTAATAGGACACTGAGTATAGAGTAAGGGAGGGAGCAAAGATGTTAGAAAGTGACATTCTCTATGAGATGACCAAGACAGATTTTTTAATAGTCTGTTTATAAAGATATGAGACTCCGAATGGATGTTGGTAAGATGAGTCTTCTGCTTTCTCCATTTAGTTTGAAAATAGAACATAGGTACATAGACTACTACAAGGTTACTCAGGTGTACTGGGAACACCCAACTGAAGATGGAGACCTGAGAATTGGAGGTTTTTCTTTCAGAAATTTACAAAACAGATGGAGTGACTGGAGATTTTATTACTGTAGCTTTTAAAATACTGATTCCATGCAGTGAATGTACTCTAATCAAATATGTTTTCCTTCCTGTCACATGAAATTGGTAAGATTGATTATAAGGATCTTAATGGCAGGAAACCTTTGCCAACCCAATCTATTGCTTTCCCTATTATTTCCTATTTATCTTGGTTTTTGCTTGTTTGTTTGCATGTTATTGCGCCAAATAATACTGTGAGTTTTTTGAGAGCAGGGCCTATCTTTTGTCTCTTTTTGTATCATCAGTGTTTAGCACACAGTAGGTGACATGACTTGCTGACTAAAAGAAAACAGACCAATTTTGGTAATTAATGAAATATTCTATGCTGATGACTTTTTATTTGAAACCCTGGGTTGAGCTGAGAGGAAACTAGGCTGACACTTGGAGGTAGGACATACTTGTCACATATAGGGATTCAACCCATTTATGCATGTTAAAAGATGCCTGGGGCTGGTAGATTGACCTCTGTGCGCCACCTGGTGACTGATTCTGAGATTATGATGACTAGCTATTCCAAGCCACACCCCTGAGAGGTCATGATGTAGGCAATGATTCTCATCCACCTATCTTTCTCAAGCCAATATCCATGTAAGGAGCAGGTACCTCAATAAAGAGGACAATTACCTTCAGTACCAGCAAAACAGTTTCACGCTTATGTTAGAGACATACTCAGGAAGACAAAATAACCTCATAACTAAATCTTCTGTAGATTCTCTACTCAGTGAAAAGATCTTTTATGTTTTCTTAATCTTAATTTGTTATTAATTTATTTATCCATATATCTATCTATCCATCCATCTATCATCTATCTATCTATCTATCTATCTATCTATCTATCTATCTATCTATTAATTTATTTTTGGGCAGGTCAATGAGGGTTAAGTGACTTGCCCAGGGTCACACAACTAGTAAGTGTCAAGTGTCTGAGGCTGGATTTGAACTCGGGTACTCCTGAATCCAAGGTCAGTGCTTTATCCACTGCGCCACCTAGCTGCCCCCGTTATTTATTTTTAACATTCTTTTCTTTTAAAATTTTGAATTCCAAATTCTCTCCCTCCCTTACACTTCCTCCTATGCTCACTGAGAAGGCAGATGATATGATGTCAGTTATACATGTGAAATTTTGCAAAACATATTTCCACAACACCTATATTTTTAAAAGGCAAGGAAAATAAAGAAAATGAGAAAAATATACTTCAATTTGCACTCAGAGTTCATCAGCAATTTCTCTGGAGGTGGATAGCATTTTTTTTTCATCATGAATCCTTTGAAATTGTCTTGGATCATTGTATTGATCAGAGTGGCCAAGGTTTTCATAGTTGATCATCATTACAACATTGCTGTTACTTGCACACAATGATCTCCTAGTTCTTCTCACTTTACTTTGCAATACGTTCATATAGGTTTTACCATGGTCTTTTTTTCCTGAAACTATCCTTCTTGTCATTACCCTCAGCACAATATTACTCCATCAAAATCATAAGTCACAACTTGTTTTGCCATTCCCCAATTGATGAACATCATCTCAAATTCTAATTCTTTCCACCACAAAAGAGCTGCTATAAATATTTTTGTACAAATATATCCTTTTCACTTTTCTTTGATCTCGTTGAAATGCAGATCTAGTAGTGGTATTACTGGGTTAAAGAGTATTCAGTTTTATAACCCTTTTTGCCTAGTTTCAAATTGTTTTCCCCAAAGATTGGTTCAATTCTCCACTGTACTAGCAGTTCCTTAGCGTACCTAATTGTCCCTTACCCCCTATAGCATTTGTCATTTCTGATAGGTATGAAGTGGTACTCCAGCATTGTTTTAATTTGCTTTTCTCTAATCAACAGTGATTTAATGAATTTTTTTTATTTGACTAAAAATAGCTTTGATTTCTTCTACTGAAAACTGCCTGTTTCTATCCTTTGACCATTTATTAATTGGAGAATGGTTTTTATTTTTATAAATTTGACTCAGTTTTATAGTCAACATCTGATATGAGAACTTTATAAGAGAAATGATATAAAATTGTTTGCTATTACTTCATTGTCTATGGTACCTCTTAGCATAATGTAGTTTCACTGATTATCTTTTTTTTTTTTTGTGGGCAATGAGGGTTAAGTGACTTGCTCAGGGTAACATAGATAGTAAGCATCAAGTGTCTGAGACCGGATTTGAACTCAAATCTTCCTTAATTTAGGACCAGTGCTCTATCCACTGTGCAACCTAGCTTCCCTTTGATTATCTTTTTTTAATTAAGTTTATTTTTGCTTTTGTTTTGTCTGAGATCATGATTGCTCCCCATGTCTTTTTTACTTCAGTTGAAGCATATTAGATTCTGCTCCAGCTTTTTATTTTAACTCTGAATGTGTCTGAATGTTTCAGTAGTGTCTCTTGTAAGCAATATATTATTAGACTCTGGTTCCTAATCCATTCCACTATCTGTGTCCATTTTATTGGTGAATTCATCGCATTCACATTCAGCTATGATTCTATGTATTTCCCTCTATCCTATTTTCTTTTGTTTCTTCATCTCTTTTTATCCTGTCCCTCCTAAAAAGTCAATTTTGCTTCTAACTACTGCCTACCTTAATTTGCCATCCTTTTTATCATCTCCCCATCCTTTCTCTGTTCCCCTTCCTCTCCTATTTCCCTATTGGGTAAGTTACGTTTCTACACACAATTGAATGTGTGTAAATATTCTTTGCACTTCAAAGCCATACCAGTGAGAATGAGGTTCAGGAATTACCCATCCCCTCCTCCATCTCCCATTTCTCTCTCCACTGTAAAAGATCTTCCTTGTACACCATTTTTAGGTGAGGAAATTTTCCCCATTTTACCTCCTCCTTCCTGGCTTCTCCCAGTGAATCTTTCTTTCTTACCCCTATATTCTTTTGGAGGGCATTCCAACATAATTAACTCATACCCATGCCCTCTGTCTATGTAACTTCTTTTTAACTGTCTTAATAATGATAAAGTTCCTAGAATTACATGTATCATCTCTCCATATAGGAATGTAAATGGTTAAACTTTATCATGCCTCTTATGGTTACTTTTTCATGTTTACTTTTTCATGGTTAATTCTTATGTTTGAATGTATTATTTTTTTAAATTTAGCTCTAGTCGTTTTATCAGAAATGCTTGAAATTTTTATTAAATATTCATTTCCCTCCCTCCCCTAAAGGGTCATAGTCAGTTTTTTTGGTAGGTTATTCTTGTAATCCTAGCTCCATTGCTTTCTAGAATACCATATTTCTAGACCTCCTCTTCTTTAACATGGAAGGAAGCTGCCAAATCTTGTGTGATTCTGGCTGTGGCTCCACAACATTTGAATTATTTTTTTCTAGTTTCTTGAAATATTTTCTCTTTGACCTGGGAGCTCTGGAATTCAGCTATAATATTCTTGGGAATTTTAATTTTGGGATATCTTTCAGAAAGTGATCAATGGATTCTTTCAATTTCTATTTTACCCACTGGATCTAAGATATCAGAGCAGTTTTCCTTGATAATTTCTTGAAATATGGTGTCTAATGAAGAGCTAAATGAGCCAGAACTAAGAGAACAATGTAATAGCAATATTGTTTTAAGAATGACTTTGAGCTAATAAGTCATTTCAACTATTATAAATACCCAAATTAACTACAAACTACATAGAAAGACATGTATACAGAGAAAGAACTGATAAATAGAAGTTTGTATAGAATAATTTTAAATATATATATATATATATATCGATTTGTGTCTAATTGTAGTCATCTCTAGAGTAAGGGTATAGAGGGAAAAAATGAGAAAAAATAACTTTCTTATATATATAGAAAGTTATTATATATGTTAAAGGAATAGTAAGTTGTACATAATAGATTTTCAGTTTCATGTGCAATCTTTTTTGTTGTTAAACAACGTTATGGAAATTCTTGTTTTATCTCTTAAATTTAAAAAAGCTACAAAAGAAAAAAATAAATTTGATGTCTAGGCTCTTTCTTTGATTATATAGTTCAATAAATACTAAATTATCTTTCCTCTATTTTTTCCAGATCAGTAGTTTTTCCAATGAAATATTTCACATTTTCTCCTATTTTTTCACTCTTTTGATTTTTTATTGTGTCTTTATATCCCATGGAGTCATTAACCTCTACTTGCCCAATTCTAATTTTTAAGGAATTATTTTCTTCAGTGAATTTTTGTATCTCCTCTTCCATTCGGCCAGTTCAGTTTTTTAAAGTCTTCTTTTCTTAAGTGGATTTTGGGCCTCTTTTTCCATTTGGCCAATTTTGTTTTTAATTTGTTATTTTCATTATTTTCTTTTTTTTTTTTTGCAGGGCAATGGGGGTTAAGTGACTTGCCCCAGGGTCACACAGCTAGTGAGTGTCAAGTATCTGAGGCTGAATTTGAACTCAGGTCCTCCTGAATCCAGGGCTGGTGCTTTATCCACTGCATCACCTAGCTGCCCCCTAATTTGTTATTTTCTGCAGTAATATTTTTGCCTCTTTTTACCAAGCTGTTAATTATCTTTTCATATTTTTTTGTATCATTCTCATTTCTTTTTCCAATTTTTTTCTACTACTTTATTTCTTTCTTTACCTTTTCCAGGAATGCCGTTTGGGTTTGGGTCCAATTAGCAATTTTCTTTGAGGCTTTTTTGGGCTGTTTTCACAGTGTTGTCTCCTAAGTTTATGTCTTGGTCTACCCTGCTGCTATAATAGTTTTTTTTATGGTCAGATTTGTTTGTTTTCTTTTGTTTTTCTTATTTGCTCATTTTCTAGGCTATTTCTTGACTTTGAATTTTATATTAAAGTTGGACTCTGTTTACCTGCGGGCAAGGAGGCACCATTCCAAGTTTTAGACATTTTTTTTTTGTGCTTCTATTTTCAGAGATAGTCCTGGGGGGTCTACAAGGTTTCAAAGGTGGTGTGACCCTGGAACTGGTGTGGTCACTGCTCTCCCGGTCTGTCTTTGGTTTTTACCCAGAAAGGCCCTCCTAGTCCCCTGGAGCTCCTGCTCCCTTGTCACCAACAACCAGCACTCCTCTCATCTGGAACTGCTACCCAGAACTTAATATGGACAATAGAGTTGCCAGTCCACATCAGCTATATCTGGTGACAGCAAAGGATTTCCTGTAATCTCTCTGACCAGTTGTCCAACCCCTTTACTGTCTCTGACCTGAGAGTTCCTGAAGTTCCTGCCTATAGCCACTGTTGTCACCACTATGTGTGTTGGTTCTGGACAAGCCTCCATCCCAGTGTCACAGACTTCCCCTGCCAAACTGTTGTTTTCTCAGGCTAGCAAAATGTCTCACCCCAACTTTTTATTGGCTTTTCCGCTCCAAAATTTGATTTGAGGAATTATTTTAAAGCTGTTTGGAGGGGAATGTTGGGAGAATTCAGTTGGATGGTTGACCCTAATCTACCATCTTGGCTCCCTATGGACAGATATTTTATCTTCCTACCTGTCAGGGAGAGATTTCTGATGTTTTGTCTATTCTCTGGTTTCCTTCATACCTGAGGATAAAATAATTACCTCCTGTTTATGACTTCCTGATTATTAGAGGATGGATATCTCATTTCTTGCCCATTTTATGGGTAGTAGGTTTACTCCATATGTATCTTTTGTAAAGACATCTGCTAAGTTTACATTTTTATACCCACATCCTCTAAACTGACAAGTTAAAGCAAAACTGCCTGAGAAGGTATTTTAAGGTAAAATGACCTCGATCCATCCCAGCCAGTAACTCAGAATTATTTTAGGTAATGGACAATAGAATGCTTGACTGGCTGAAACTCACTAAATACAAAGATGGTTTTATTCTAGGGGGAGAAATGTATTTATTGAGGACAAGCAAGTATTTAGACTACAAACAAAATGTCTATCTCAGCATACAAATGCACTGAATATTCTCTAGAACTTGAAAAGATACTAAATAAGGTCCATAAGTACAGTCATAAAAGAGAACAGAATTAGAATGCTACCCCATCCAACTGAGCCTACCTAGACATTAGGCTATCTAAGCCTCCTAACTCCAAGGAGGGAGATGAGCAGGAGAGAGAAAGGGTCATAAAGGGAAAGAAAATGGGGAAGAGATAGATGGAGCAAGAGGGAGAGGAGCAGGGTCTCATATCTTTGAGGTAGGAAGAGTGAGAGGTGGAGGGAATGCTGCCATATTCTCCCCTATCCACCAAAACCCCCCAAAGAGAAACTGAAGAGTAATACTTCTTTTCCCTGCCATTTTAGTGACCAGGATGAGAGAGTGCCCTGAGAAGTTCTGTGTAGCTAGGCCTTTCATCCTTCCTCTCTGGTTAAGTCAAGTATAATTATATTTCTTCTGGCTTGCATTTCTATAGTCTTCTCCTGAGTAACTCTGATCATCTGGAAGAAATACTATCCTTGCTAGGTTTGAAATTCTATGTCAGATGGGAGGCTCAGCTGAGGGTCTGGGCCTTTTTTCCCCCTCCTATTTCAGTGTAACATGTATTTATTCAATATTTAGCTTTTAGTACATTAAATATGATTAAATTAAAATATAAGAATTATATAACAATTAAACCTTACTACATGAGACCATGCTGATGATCCTCTATCCTCTTCCTGATCATTTGTCTCCATTTCTTTTTTCTTCAATCAATACTTATTTATTTTTCTCCTTCCCCTTTGCTATTATTGCTATTATTTAAAAAAAAGTTTTACTGTAAGATGATCTGCTATGAATAACCTGCTTATTTTCAGCAATGCAATGATCCAAGACAACCCTGAAGGTCCTATGAAAAATGCAATCCATCTACAGAGAGAGAACTGGTAGAGTCTGAATACAGATTGAAGCATAATTGTTTTGTTTGTTAGTTCCTTTATTTGAAGTTGTTTTTGTCTGTTTTCATTCACAACCTGGCTAATGTGGAAATGTTTAGAATGACTGTTCATGTATAGCTTTTAAAAAGTCCTAAAATATAACAATATAGAGACCTCTGACAGTGCAAAAACTAGTATAATCCTTTCAGCTTAACAAGTGAATTAAATATTAACACGAAAAAATAAAATAAAATAAAAAAATTTTGCATCAAGAAGATCATACCAGAAAACTTTTCAACAAAAAACTGACATATCAATCCAGTCACACAATCATTTCCACAAACAGGATAAATTTATAGTAGAAATGACGTTCTGTCCTGAGAACTTCTGGCTGAAGCTTAGTGGAGGTGAAATGAGTTATGTTCTCTAATCTTCCAAGTTTAAAAAAGCTAGAAAATAACAACCTATAAGTTAATAAGGATTTCCAAGAATGACTAAAAAGAGACTCCTGACACTCTTGCCTTTATTTACAAAACTCTATGGATCTCTCCTCTTTACTCATCCCCTGGTATTTTTTTCATCAGCTTGCTTGATTTATGTAGTTCCTTGAACACTACACATATTATCTACTTAGACTCATAGCCTATGATGTAATTACTTTAGTAACTCAGGCCATTTGAAAGTACAAAAGCAGTGCATTTAAGACACTGGGAAAATGACACTTGCAGAGTGAAAGGAAGAGATATTTTATTGTAGAGACAGATAATAGTTTCTAGAACCACAAAATGCCTGAGGCTTAAGAGAACTAGAGAAGACAGAATAGAGGATGATTAATTATAATAAAGAAAGGGAAGAAGGACCAAGGACTATACTATGGACTATTCGTAGCCAACCTGTGGTAGATCCTTCTGTACTACGTAGCTGCCCACAGTGATATATGTTAGTGCTCCTCAGAAGGCCAAACTGAACTGATGAATAGAAATCCATGTTATGGTCCTGTCAGTACTAGGTATTTGGTGTCCCTTCTCTTTTACCCCCTTTCCTTTATTATTGTCATTGTTTGTCCTTCATGCTGCTCAGAGAGGAACAAAATGAAATCACAATGTTGTGGTCAATGTACAGGGTTTCTGCTGTGGTTAATCAGACCAAGGTCACACAGCTAGTAAGTGTCAAGTGTCTGAGGCCAGATTTGAACTCAGGTCCTCCTAAATCCAGGGTTGGTGCTTTATCCACTGCACCACCTAGCTGCGCCTCCCATTTCTTATGATATGTTTCAGAGATCTCTCCTTTGTGCCTATCTCACTCTCCCTTTGCCATTCAATTATTAGATCCCCATTTGAAATAGATCTGTTTACTCTTTATCCTTGCACCCCATCTTTTAAGACAGTGCTTAGCAGGTACATAATAAATGTGTATTAACTGGCTGTGGCATGAGACATTTGATAATTACTTGTTGAATTGAATTTGGTCCAACCAACATCATAAAAGGCAGTCAGGGGGGCAGCTAGGTGGCGCAGTGGATAAAGCACTGGTCCTGGATTCAGGAGGACCTGAGTTCAAATCTGTCTTCAGACACTTGACACTTACTAGCTGGGTGCCTCTGGACAAGTCACTTAATCCACATTGCCCTGCAAAAAAAAAAAAAAAGCAATGAGGTGGTAATTTCAAGAAAAAGGGAGTGGCAGGAGTTTGAATAGAGAGTTAGTAGATAGACTTTAAGACAGTCATTTGTGAAAGCTGGATTCTATGGGTAAGAGAAGGGTTTTGGACCTGTGGTCCATGGATATCCAAGATGAGATTTCAGGGAGTCTGTAAACTTGTTTTTAAATTGTTTTTGATAACTATATTTCACTATGGTCTCCCCTGCAAAGAATAGATTTTATTTTATGTATTTTAAAACATCATTTTGAGGGGCAGCTAGGTGGTGCAGTGGATAAAGCACCGGCCCTGGATTCCGGAGGACCTGAGTTCAAATGCAGATCCAGATACTTGATACTTACTAGCTGTGCGACCCTGGGCAAGTCACTTAACACTCATTGCCTCACCAAAAAAAAAAAAATACAAAAAACAAAAAACGAAACATTATTTTGAGAAGTCCGTGGGGTTCACCAGACTGCCAAAGTGCTCCACGACATGAAAGAGGTTAAAAACCCCTGGACATAGGAATAAATGAGTGAAATCAGGATACTCTTTTTAAAAGTTTGGCAAGAAAACAAGAGAAAAGATTTAATTTCCAGTGGGCATCAGAGTTGAAACATTGCAATCTTAGGATAGGGGAGATGAACATATTTCTTGGCAGTTGGAAAAGAGTCAATAAAGATGGAGAGATTAAAGATCTGAGAGGTGGTGAGGGTAGGAATAATTGTTGGAGCAAAGTGGCACACGGGGATAGGATTAAGTGCTATGTACAGGGAGATGACACAAGGGGTTTATGTACTTCTTAGCTCTACATGTCATTTTTACAGAAACTGACCATGTATCAGTCAAAAATGTCAAAAAAGCAGAAATGCTGAATGTATTATTTACTAATCGTAATGCAGTAAGAATTATATTCAATGAAGTGACGTTCAAAAAGAATTTCAAAGTAATTGTTTCATCACATAATTCCCCCCTTAGATTTGCTTTAGTGTCATTTCCTAACTAAATTAAAAGGTGTAGACATTAACTAAATAAAAATTAGAAGAATTCCCAGGACATTATGGTCGTGTTTAGGTTACCTCAAAAAGATCTAGGGATGGGACAGCTAGGTGGTACAGTGGATAAAGCACCAGCCCTGGATTCAGGAGGACCTGAGTTCAAATCTGGCCTCAGACATTTGACACTTATTAGCTGTGTGACCCTGGGCGAGTCACTTAACCCCCATTGCCCAGCCCCTCCCCCAAACCAAAAGATCTAGGGATTCTAGTGGACTGCAAGCTCACTATTGTTTTGCTGGCCTCTTTAGATTTTCATTAAAGGGTTGTCTTTGTTTTTAAATTTGCTTAATGTTGGGGGTAATGGAAAGGACAGATTAAAATACTTGAAATTTTTTTTTTTTAAATTTGAAGCAAAGAAGTAATGTATTGGATAGAGGATTGGAGTTGGAGTTCAGAAGACCTGATTTCAAATCCTTTCTCAAACAGTAAGTAAACCTATATAAATCTGTGAAAGCCATTTAATGCCTTCTTGCCTCAGTCTTCTCATATATAAAATGAGATTAATTGTAATATCTAGATGAGTCTTCCTGACTTCAGGCCTGGTACTCTATCCACTGTACCATCTAGCTGCCCCCTAAGTGTTATATAAATATTAGCTGTTACTATTCTCTGAGAATTAGAGGGTAAATAAAGAAAGAAATGTTGGCAAGGAGTCCACATTTAAGTTTGGACCTTGGTAGCAGAGTAGTCAGGATGCCCTTACTGCCTTCTACTTCTACCAATGGTTACTCATTTGTTATACATCCTATTACCATCAGCAAGAAGGAAAAAAATCCCTAAAGCTAAGGTTCTTGACCTTTTTGATTCATTGCACTTTTGTCAGTCTGCTGAAGTCAATATACATCTCTTCAGAAGAATGTTTTCAAATGCATAGGAAAAAATATATAGGATTATGAAGAATGCCAGTTATAATGGAATATAATTTTCAAAACTATATAAAAAGAAAGAAAAGAAAAAGTTCACAAGAGAAAAAAGAAAAAAGGTTCAGAAAAAGGAAAGTTCACAGACCCTAGATTAAGAAGAAGCATCCTATTTGGTAGCTACATATGTGACTGCTAGTTGACTCAGATCTCAGGTCACTTGAAGACAGGGAAATAACAAGGTACATTAAAAGGTCTAGATATTCTCAAAGACATTAACTAAATAACAATCAGAAGAATTCCCAGGACATTATGGTTGTGTTTTGGTTACCTCAAAAAGATCTAGGGATTTTAGTGGAATGAAAGCACACTTTGCATTATCAATTTCTATCTAAAGTAATGGAAATTACTGCAATCTTGGGTTCCATTGAGATGAATAACATTTAAGATAATGGAGGTGATGGTATTGGTATACTCTGCTCGGCCCACATCTGTTTAGTTTTTGGTATCACATTTTAGAAAGGACTATTGATAAGCTAGTATGTACAATGGAGAGCAATCAGGATGAAGGGTGAAGAGCCTTGAGTTAATGCCCTATGTGGATGAATTGAAGAAACTGGGGCTATTTAGCTTGGAAAAGAGGACAACATATTAGCTCTCTTCAAGTATTTGAAGGACCGTTGCATGGAAGAAGGATTGAACTTGTGCTGTTTGGATGCAGAGGGCACAACTAGGAGTAGCAGGTCAAAGATGCAAAGAGGAAAATTTATACTTGAGGTGAGAATAAGCTTCCTAAATATCGTAGCCATCCCAAATAGCTATAATTGGGCTCTGGAGGGAGGTATTAGTTTTCAACTTATTGGAGGTTCCCACATAGTTTCAATAGCCACTTTTCAAATATTAGTCAATCAATCAGTCAATATTGATTAATTGCTTATTATGTGCCAGGCACTGTACTAAGCATTCTGGGAATAAAAAAAGGAGGGGAAAAATAGTGCCTGCCCTCAAAGAGCTTATAATCTAAAGGGGGAGAAAACATGCAAACAGATATATACAAAGCAAGCTATTTACAGGATAAACAGGAAATAATTAACAAAGGGAAGCTGTAGAAAGGAATTTTGCCTAGGTATGGATTGGACTAGATGTCTGTTAATGTTTCTCCTAACTCTTGAGATTTTGTGATATTATGAAATCATACTTCTATCAGAATCCCAAAACAATCCGATTCAAGATTCAGAGATTAAGCATCTGATATGAGCAAAGCAGTAAGTCAGCTGTTGGGAATAAAATGTTGAAAATTCCCCCACTGTCAGTCTGATTCCCCAGGATCAGTGTAGATTCCTCTGTATTGTCACCCTCATACTCCTTCTACACTGGAGAGGGAGAGTAATGTCCCTCCCTATTCCCTACTTTGCATTGCAGTATTTTGCTGAATCACTTTCCCATCTAGGAAAAGAAGACATTTATGGTTGCTGGGGGCTTGTTCTCTCTTCTACTTTCTGGGTGGGCACTGTATCTAGTGTGAATCAGGGGGACTTGTGTATTGTAGCACAACTCTGTCAATTATCCCCGTCTCCAACCTTATTATTATTCTCCCTCATTATCTTTATATGTTAAATTGTTGTTGTTGTTGAGTTGTTTGAGTCCTGTCTGACTTTGTGACCTCATTAGGGGTTTTCATGGCAAAAATACTGGACTGGTTTCTGATTTCCTTGTCCATCTTATTTTACAGATGAGGAAACGGAGACAAACAGGATTAAGTGACTTGCCCAGGGTCACACAGCTAGTAAGTGAATAAGACTGGATTTAAACTCAGGAATATGAGTATTCCTGACTCCAGGCTTGGTAATCCAGTTGCCCTAATATCTTAAACAGGAAATAATATTGCCTGCCCCTCCGGTAACTAGCAGGATCATGGCAAGACTTAATTAGATGATGTTGGGATAAAAGTCTCAGTTCCTTAGATTTGAAAAAAATGCACAACATTTTATAAATATAACAAATTAGATACCTGTGCTGTCTGGCAAAATAGTTTTAAATTGCTGGAGCTAAAAGAGCATTCCATTTTACTCTGTAAGGTGAATTTATGGGTATTATAAAGGCCCCTGAAATCCCAAAGCTTTGCATATTATTCTTTTAATGCACCTCAGCCTCAAGCTTTTAAGCCTTGAGAATGTCTGGGAGGTAGATTTTGAATAAGGTATCATAAAGTGTGTCTTGTGCCTACCTCAAATAGACAGTTTGCTCGGGTGGGTTTTAAAACATCTGAGCCTAAGACAGCCAACCTAGGGACACTTTGAATCAGAATATATATGTAGCAGATTTGATCCATTGAAATAAAAGTTTAGATGTTAGTGGAATAGTCAGGCTGTTACAGTTTCATTTTAATTTTCTTGAAATGGTAAACACTCACGTGACTGTTTCAAAGGACAATATATCTCAAGGGCTGAGATTACAGAACATTAATTTTTAAAAATATCATTATCATTTGCATCATTAGAAATCACCATGCTAAATACTTAGCCCTAGCTCCCACGATCCATTATCCTGGGAGTTTTCCCATTTATAATAATGATTAAGTCTACAGTACCTTCATTTTCTTGCCATTGGCCCAAGATGAATAGGTGATGGTTTAGGCTAATTATTGAGTGCCAGACTCTCCCATTCTTTAAATCTGACTGTTCTCTAATTTTGCCTGCCTAAAGGAAACAGTGAAAATCCTGACTGAGTTAGGAATTTGGATTGCTATTTCTGGGATTGCTAGGCTTTGGAATGCTATTTCTCCAGAAACTTTAGTTTCCCTTCCCATCCCTCCTCACTTCAAAGATACCTGAATAATTTTTCTTTTGACAGTGGGTGGTTGTCTTGAAGTTTTTATATCTTGAAGAAGTGATTCAGTGGCTCTCAAATACAGCAGAGATGAATAACCACATTGCCTTTGAGCAAGAGTAGAAGAGAATGAGATTACTGTAAATCCCTTTCCATATTTAAAGCATTCTCAAAATACTTCATAAAATAAGCCCATATTACTCCAAATAATACCCTCTTTTAGTGGGTAAATAGAGAGGCAATTACAGAAAACTTTTTATCCAGAATGTTTGGGAATAGAGTGTTTAGTCTCTTTAACATTCCAGCTAACTAAAAGTTCTCAAAAACAATATATGCAGGTTACCAATTTCCCTGTTATAGAATACAACCACACAGCTAGGTGGTGCAATGGATAGATTCCAGGCCTGGAGTCAGGAAGATTCATCTTCCTGAGTTCAAATCTGGCCTCGGATACTTTGTAGTTGTATGACTTTGGGCAAGTCACTTAATCTTGTTTGCCTCAGTTTCCTCATGTGTAAAAATGAACTAGGGAAGGAAATGGCAAACCCCTCCAGTATCTGCCCAGAGAACCCCAAATAGGGTCATGAAAAATGGGACATGACTGAAATGACTGAACAACAACAAAAGAAATACAACTGATATCAAAACTATACATAGTGAAATTTAATCTATCTTGCAGGGTACTGGAATCATCCTTATGAACATCAATTATCATTGTACTAATTAGCACAGAAAAAAATCTAGTACTTTGATGTTTCTAGTTTATTGGATTCTAGATAAATGAAAATTTCCATTGTCTGCTCCATCATGATCAAAGTTTGGAAAATTGGAATCTATTTTACTCAGAAGAAGATTAAGATAATTTACCTCTTAGTCAGTTTTGGCTTTTCTTCAAGGAATTCAAAGTACCCTTTATGCAATATGTAGTTGAGCCTCGGAACAGGTTTACAAATAGATAAGTGTTTGCTTTTTCTTTCAAATCAAGAAAGAGACCTAGATGGATGTGTGGATGTGTGGGGAGAGTAAAAGTAGAGGAAAGGGATCAACCAAGATTATATTGTAAATAGCACAGCTGACCTGAAGTCATCTACAGTACCAGTCCATTGGTCCTTTGGACAAGAGATAGCGTGTAATGTCTTTGTGAGTATCAGATTGGAACAACCATGTTGTTCTGGACACCCATGAGGTTACCTAAAGGAATGATTCTATAATTCAGCCATTCAGGGGCCTGCAATCACTATGTGCTCAGATGCCTAACATACATCTGACATAGCTAGGATATGGACTGTGAGAGAAACAGCTGCTGGAGGGGTTCATTATGGCACTTCAAGCATGTTGGAGAGATAAAATTTAACCTTGGGTGTCTCTGGTGATGTTGGGTCATGCTGTCTCTAGTTTATGGAAAATTGGGGCAATTGCCCTGGATCCCACATCATAGGGTCGTGGTCTTCAAATTTTTCAGATCAATTACAGATAACAGCAGAAGGAAGGAAAGAAACATATATTAAGTGCCTACTATATTCGGGCACTGTTTTAAGTTATTTACAAACATAAAACACTTTATTATGAGGATTTCATTTGATCCTTATAATAACTCTGTGAGGTAGGTGTGGTTATTAATCCAATTATACAGTAGAGGAAACTGAGGCAGATGGAGGAGTTAGGTGACTTTCCCTGGATCAGGCAACTAGTAAGTATCTGAAACTGGATTAGATTCAGGTCTTCCTGACTCCAGGCCCAATGTTCTTTATGCTGTGACACCTAGCTGCCTAAAAATGTGAGTATTATAACCCCCAAATATACATGTTTATTTATGAATTTTATACACACATATACATACAAACATATTGTTCAGTCATTTCAGTTGTGTCCAAAACTTTGAAAAGATACTGGAGTTCTTTGCCATTTCCTGCGTCATTTCTTTTTACAGATGAGGGAATGAGGCAAACAGGGTTAAGTGACTTGCTCAGGATCACACACATAGTAACTTGTCTGAATCTGGATTTGAACTCAGGTCTTCCTAACTCTGGGCCTGGCACTCTATCCACTGTGCGACTCATCTGTTCTTATATTCTTCATATCTATCTCTATCTCTATCTATATCTATATATTACTGTATTGATATTATTATGTACTGTAACAATTAGAACTGTCCAAGCTGCCTTCCAGGGTAGTGGGTTCTGCCTCTGGTGACTTTAAGAGAAAGACTGGATGAGCACTGAATCAGATATATTGTTGTAGGAATTTCTGTCATGCTAGACTAGGTGGCAACTGAGGTCTCTTTCAGTTCACAAATTCTGAGTTTCTGTACATACAAAATAGTAGAATTTAAATTTTTTTTTTTTTTTTTGGTGAGGCAGTTGGGTTTAAGTGAGTTGCCTAGGGTCACACAGCTAGTAAGTGTTAAGTGTCTGAGGACAGATTTGAACTCAGGTACTCCTGACTCCAGGGCCAGTGCTCTATCCACTGTGCAATCTAGCTGCCCCCAATAGTAGAATTTTTTAAAAAATAAGAATGAAATAAACAATGTTTTAAAAATAATTTTGTGGTGATATAAAACTGAGAGTAATGTGATTAAATATATGTCATTATGTTTTTTAAAATCTCTAAGTATGTCCTAGGAGATGTAAGGGGCTAAAATTCTAGCTATACTGTCTAAAGTATCTAATGAGTGGTCGCCAATAAATTAGAAGCTTTAGCAAGAGTATTTAAGTATTTATTAAAGAACATTAGGATTTAATGATCAGAAAGAAAGGTAAAAATCTAACTATTTTTAAGAGACCCAATCATCGGACCTGCCATGTTGAGGTCAGGAACCAAAGGGACCCAACACTTCCTCCTTCCTCCCAAAAGCCTTCTGTGAAACAGGGAACATCCCCCATCCATACACACACATAGCTCCAAGCTAATTGGCCGGTAGCTTTGATAGACAGTACCCACGAGCAAACGTCACTTCCTGACACCAAAGAAAAGCCACATGGCTTGCCCTCAGATGCCTTCTCCTCATGGCTGAGCTTTCCTACAGTAACTCTCCAGCAGGTGGTGTCATTCCAATCATTACAGAGATATGGCATACTTGAAAATAATGATTGCTTTTTAGTAATTAATTATTCAGTTAATTTGTTTAGTTTAACGAGCCAAACATGTGATTTTTAAAATTAGGTAAGTTTTTATTGATGTCTTCTGTTCTTTTACATGATCATAGTTTCCCAATATCCCTTCCCATTTCCCATTCAGAGAGTTACCTCATATAACAAATATATTTTTTAAACAAAAAAGAAGAAAAAAATAAGCACAACTCATCATTATATTGAAAACATCCAGAAACACGGGAAATTTGTACCACCTGTTGACCTCTCACTTTCCCAAAGGGGTGGGTTGGGGATGTCCTCTATTTAACTTTTTTCAAGTCATACTTGATATTTAAATTTTGTTCATTCAATTTTGATTTGGGGGGGGGGTGTGTAGTTGGTCTCTCCATTTGCATTGCAGTTACTGTGTATGCTGTTTTCTTGGATCTTCTTGCTTTACTCCATATCTGTTCATGTAGATCTTTCCGCGCTTCTCTGTATTCATCACATATATAATTTCTTATAGCATAGCAATACTCTATTACAGCCATTCCCCAATCAATGAACATCTACTTTGTTTCTACTTTTTTTGCTTTCACAAAAAAGTGTTGGTATAAATATCTTGGTGTATATGGGGACTTCCTTCTTCCTTAGGATTTAAGCCCAGTAGAGGAGACTCTAGTTCAAAGAGTAGGGACATTTTAGTTACTTTATTTCCATGATTCCAAAATTTCCAAAATGGTTGTGCCATATCACAGCTCCACCAACAATGTGCTTATTACTTCACAAGGCTTCTACTATTGAATATTCTCATTTTTGTCATCTTTGTCAATTCTCAGGGTGTGAAATCAAACCACAGGGTCACTTTAATTTGCATTTCTCTTATTAATAATTTGGAGCAATTTTTCATGTTTTGGTGGATACTTTTCAATTCTTTTTTGAGAACTGTTCATATCCTTTGATTGCTTGTCTATTGGAGAATAACTATTAGTCACACACATATATACATCCACACATAGACATGCCTACCTATCTACACTCATACTTCCATATACAATATCTTGGAGGGCAATTAGGTGGTAGAGTGGCTAGAGTGCCAGGGTGGAGTCAGGAAGAATCATGAGGTCACACCTGGCTTCTGACAATTACTAGCTGGGGGACCCTGGGCAAGTTACTTAACCCTGTTTGCCTCAGTTCTTCATTTGCAAAATGAATTGGAGAAGGAAATGGCAAAAGTGTCTTGCATGTCAAGCCCTTATCAGGGAAATTTAATACAAATAACTTTTTCTCATTTAATGGTTTCCCTTCTTCCTTGGGTACATTATTTCTTCTGTTCAGAATCTTCAATTTCATGTAATCAAAGTTATGTTTTTTATCTTTTGTAATTGCTTCCATCTCCCATAAGCGACTTAGTTGAATGATGCAAAGAGGCAGCATAAGCTGGGTAAAATACAATGGCTATGGATTCAGAGGATCTGGTTAGAATCCCACCTCATAGGCTTACTACCTGTGGCATTGGGAAGTCCCTTAATCTCTGTGGGCCTCAGTTTTTCCATATGCAAAATAAGAGAACCTCTGAGGTTCCTAGCTTTAGATATATGATTCTATGAAGATATACAATACTGCAATAAAAATAGTTCATAGCATTCAGTGGTGATGCTTTTCAAGAGGAGTAATTTTATTTTCTTTATATTCACAATATGAAATGTAGAGACAATAAACAAAAGGGAATTGTTTCTGATTTCAACTCATGAGAAAAATTTCAATATAAATCCATTTCTCGTTATGTAGTTCTGCTCAGTGGATGATACTTTACCTTAATTTATTATTCGTGTTTGGTTATTTTATTGTGTTTTTGTTTGTCTATTTTTTGTCCTAGAATCAATAGAAAACAATTCAAGTTTATTCAGGGTTATTTTTGGGGGGTGTGACACAGTCAGATTTGCATTTTAGTAAAATTGCTTTGTCACATATTTGGAGCATGTATAGGAATGCAAGGAGACTTGGAGTGGGCATGTCATTTGGATGCAATAGCTTAATAGAATTGGAGAACTAGGGTGTGTGCATGGATTCAGGGGCACTGGTATGACAGATATAGAAAAAAAAACATTGCTTAGGTACATGTGGAAAATGAAGAGTTAAGGATTACACTGAGGCTTTGAACCTAGGTAACTGGAGGGATGGTAGTATCTGCAATAGACATAGGGAAGTATGTAAGAAGGATGGATTCTGGATAAAGACATCTGTGATGCAGACCACAACCCTTATACACCTGTTCTTCTTGTGCAAATCACTCTGTTCTGCCTTTGTATAAGGACAGGGTTAGGCCACATGACTTCTAATCTCCTGTCTGGCCTTATATTTTAGATAATTCTCTTCTCATACAACTTAATATGTAATCTACTTCCTTTTGTTTTAGGAAGAATACTTCCTTCCAAAAGCAAATGAAAAGGAAGGGAGGGGATTAGGTTCTTTCTGGTCAGTGCTCCAGAGAACAGAGACCACCCTTTGAAGGATGCTTACCTCAGTCATGAGGTGATCTGGAGAGTCAAAAGAGCATATGCTAAGGGAAGTGGGGTGAAAATATGGAATTTTCCCATTTGTAGCTGGACAGCTGCTGCTCTGATTGCTCAAATTGGGATTAGGCTTTAACCAAACTGATGCAAAGTAGAGTGAACATAAGGAGGCAAATAATTTATACTATAAGAGCAATATTGTAAGAACAAGTTTAGAACATTGCAGAATTACTAACAGTGCAATGACCAATCATGATTACAAAGGACAGATGATGAAGAATACTACCATGACAGAAAGATGACAGGCTAAATATGAAGAAGAAAGCAAACATTTTTTAGACCTGGCCAATGCAAGTATTTGTTTTTTTCCCCCTGTATTTGTTATGAGTTTTGGTTTCCTTTATTTTCCTTTTTTTCATTTTAACAGGGAAAGAAGGTAAGAAAGAATATAAATGCTTGTTAATTGAAAAAAATTTATTGAAAAAGACCTGACTTGAACAGCTAACTCCTAGAACAAAAAAGGAGGGGTGGTAGCTTGCACAGCAGCAAAGATAGGAATGGGTCAGCGAGGATTGTTGAATAATGGGGTAAAGATAGAATTTCTGTGTTGGATACAAGCCCAACAACTGACTTTCTTGGGGAAGATGGGATGTGGACTTTGTTTTCACCTTCAGATTGGCTAATCCCAATTGCCCCCCCCCCCTCCCGCCAAAGAGATATTCCATACTGCCTGGGGGTTATGTGATGACTCTCTACCTGGCTGGGGCCCACACTTTGGAGACTACTACCTTAGGAGATTTGTGCTCTTTGCTGTAGGGACTAGGGAGCTGAAGACATGAAGTGACTTAGGACAGCAAGGTGCTAAAAGAAGGTTATCCAGATATCCTGGAGCACTTGTATGCCAACCACCTTCTGTGTTTCTTCTATTTTCAGCATGGCAATAATGTCAGGACTGAGGCTACCTGACTGCCAACAATTCTCTACATGCTATCCCATTTGCCCCTCAGTCTTGCTGTGGCCTTTTCTTGACAATTGCTTTCACTATGTAAAGTCTTTTCTCCAACTTTCAACTAGAAAGTTGTGCTCTTGGTGGTATTGATCAAATGATTTGTTTAAACTCAGTTTTCTCTGTGTACGAACTGCATTTATGTATATCTAGCTGGCGGTGGGGGGTGGGTAGTAAGGAATATTGGACAATAGGATTAGTGTATTAATGACAAACCTCACAGTAGCATCAGAATCCAGATTCTGGATGGATCTTTTTTTTTTTAAAGCACTTTTTAGATTCATCCTCATCTTGACCTTGGATCTGCCTGGAGATGTGGATTCTGGGCAGAGTTGTCTCTATGATTTGACAGTTCAGTGCAATTTAGACTCTGTGGTTTGAATCATATAGGGTGATGATGGGGGTCATGTTTAGACTTCATAATATTTGCCAAACACAACAGAATAAAAGTGGTACTTTTTAAATTTAGATTTTTGTCAAATCAAGTTCACATCCTTTTTTTCCCCCATGGGAATTAATGCAATTAGTGGAGTTTTCTTGGCTACAGCTAAGACAATATCAGAGTTCTCAATGAAAGGTCTGCCTTGGGGGATCTCAGCTGCTGCAATTCTGCTCTGTTGTCTGATATGTTTTCTGCATGCCAGAAGAATAATATACCAGGGGGCAGCTAGGTGGAGCAATGAATAGAGTACGGGACCTGGAATCAGGAGGACCTGAGTTCAAATCCAGTCTCAGACATTTGATACGTACTAGCTGTGTGACCTTGGGCAAGTCACTTAACCCCAATTGCCTCACAAAAAAAAATAATTATATACCAGCCCCAGTCTCCCAAAGACATTTCCCACAATCATTGGATCCTTAAATGTATTCCAATTTGAACATCAGAATTGTTGTCTCTCCCATTTCAAAAATTTGCTCTCTTCACATCTGCCTCAGGATTCTTAGCTTCCTTCAAAGCTCACTTCTGGTGCTAATCTTCCATATAAATCCTTATCACTCCCTCTAAAAATAATTTTTTAACACATTGTATATACATTGCATTTGCTTACATGGGCACATATTGTATACTTCTGAAAAATATAAGTTCCTTGAGGGCAGGCATTTTTTGTCATTTTTTTTGTATCCCCAGCAATTTTCACAATATCTAGAACATAGTAGGTCCTGTTTTATGGGAGGGCGAGGCAATAGAGGTTAAGTAACCTGTCCAGGGTCATACAGCTGCTAAGTATTTGAGGTTCAATTTGAACTCAAGTCCTCCTGACTCCAGGGCCAGTGCTCTATCCACTGAGCTACCTAGCTGCTCCTATAGTAGGTACTTAATAGATATAGAATGGAGAGTCTATAAAAGGCACCGAATGGTTCTAAAGCTTTTGGAAGGAAGTATTCTTCCTAAAAGAAAAGGAAGTAGATTACATATTAAGTTGTATGAGAAGAGAATTATCTAAAATATAAGGCCAGACAGGAGATTAGAAGTCATGTGGTCTAACCCTGTCCTTATACAAAGGCAGAAAGTGGGGTCCAGAAAGATGAAGTGATTTTTCCATACTCAGGTAATGGCAGAAGCAGAATTTAAACCAAACATCTTTGACTCCATATTTTTTCTCTTTCCACTGTACCACAATCTCTCTTAGTCAAATAAAGAAAAAATGGCTTAACTCCTACAGATAGGACAGAGGGGAAAACATATTTTGCTTCACGTATTTAAAAAAAATGTTTTATTATCATGGACCATAGGCCAACTGGAACTAATCATCAATCAATCACTGTTTATTAAACACCCACCGTGTGTCAGTCCCTATGTTAAACACTGAGACTACAAAGAAAAACGTGAGCCACTACCATCAAAGACATTATATTGGACAAGATAATGTCTATGTATGTCTATGGGTATATACAAAACATTTGGGGCAAGAGAAGGTACAGAAGGGAATTAGCATTTATATAGCAGCTATAATGTGCATTTGAGGAATTGTACTTATTGCTGGAGAGATGGGGAAAGGCTTCATGTAGAACATGGATCTTGAGCTGAGGCTTGAAGGACATGGGATTCGAAGAGGTAGAGGTGAAGGCTCATTCCAGGAATGGGAATAGCTAGTGCAATGGCACTAGGAAATGGAGTGCCATATCACCACATACATCTCTCTCTCTCTCTCTCTCTCTCTCTCTTTTGGCTGGGCAATGAGGGTTAAGTGACTTGCCCAGGGTCACATGGCTAGTAAGTGTCAAGTGTCTGAGGCTGGATTTGAACTCAGGTCCTCCTGAATCCAGGGCTGGTGCTTTATCCACCATGCCACCTAGCTGCCCCCCTGCCACATACATCTCATAGCTTATTCCATTTATTCCAAGAGCACCAAAAGAGAATATTTAGTCAGCACAAATCTATAAACACTACTGGCAATGGAACTAAAATTTATATTTTTTTGAAATAGGATCAGAATATATATATAGTATATATTTGTTTTACCTTTATATAGCAAAATTAGGCATCCTTTTAATAAACAAATCATCAACAACAAGATTTATACCCAAGTCAAAATTAGAAAAAATTAATTAGACAGAGAGCATAGAATTATTACCTAGTTTGTTTTATTTTATAAAAATAAGGTGTAGAGTTAAAAGGGATGAAAAGTTTCACCTAGTCCAAACCCCTGTGGTTACCCCTCTAGAATATACAGCTTCTGTTTAACACCCACAATGCTGTAGAACTTTCAATTTCTCCCTTCTGGAAGGAGTATAAAAAGGATATGTCTTACTGGGCAGCTGGTAGGGCAGTGCATAGGGTGCTGTGTCTGTATTCAGGAAGACCTGGGTTAAATCTAGCCTCAGAAACCTTTTAGCTGTGTGATCCTAGGCAAGTCACTTAACCTCTGCCTGCCTCAGTTTCCTCAAATGTAAAAATAAGGCTAATAATAGCACCTACTTCACAGGGTTATTATGAGGATCAAATGAAATGTTATTTGTGAAAGTGTTTAGCACAGTTCCTGGCACATTGTAAGTGCTATATAAATGCCAATTCTCTTCTGATCCTTCTCTTATGAGGGAAAGATACTTGAATTTTCATCTGGCATGTTATTGGCTGAACAGGTCCACCAGGTCCTTGGTGACGTCTCCCTTTTTTCCTTATTTCTTCCTCTAGCTTCCAGCATCAATGTGTCAGAGATGCCTGAGAAGGCTTTGGGGACCCATTTGGCAAAATAACCCAGTGCAGATTAAGGATGAGTGAATAGCATGGAATTTAGAATCTGGAGGCCTATTATTTGGGAATGGCTGAAGATTATTTGGATAAACTAATAATAGGGCTAAAATGTGAACCACAATGGGCAGGGGAGTGAGAGTAGCAGCTGCAGCATCACAAGATCAGGCTGGGATGAAAACAGGGGTGTTTGTGAGCTTTTCATCCAAGATGATGGAAGCATTCTTTCCATTTATCATTCAGCTCAACAGGATGCAACGTCCACCCTTGAGAGCTAAATATAAATACAGATGGGAGTGGGATTTCTCATTGTGCTGGCTTGATGTGCTCTGCTCAGTATTACAGAAAGGACAATTTTAGGGATTTACTGCATTTCACTCTAGAATTGATGGGTATTGCACTTCTTACCTGGACAATAACAATTTACAAGGACAATAACAGAAAGAAGAAATAGCTAAGGGATGGGTAGAGACAGCATCATGTATACGGGAAGTCTGTCCAAGTCTTTTGGTATTTGGTTAGTCCAAAGATAAAGGGTAGACATTGGAGATGACATCAAGCCTGCTGCCCAAGACCAAAAAAGAACTCAGCCATGGCATTCTCTTTGGCAGAGGATGGTACATTTAGCATTATACCAGTGTGAACCCACTTTGTCCTATACCCTACCCCTAGGAGTTTAGAGGATATCTTTGAAATGTACTTGAGTTGCTTTCTGTTGCTATATAATGTCAAGGTTTGAAAGGATTTCCTAAAATCCATTTACTGGAAAATTAATGTAATTAACTAGCATTTATATAGTACTTTAAGGTTTGGAGAGAGCTTTTCAAGTATTCTCTTATTTTATCCTCACAATAACCCTGAGAAGTAGCTGCTATTATTATCATTCCCATCCTAGAGATTAGGAAACTGAAGCTTCTAGAGGTTAAATGACTTGCCCAGGATAAAAGTAAAGTTGACCTTAGAAAAGAAGGTTAACTTTTCTTTAGCAGGAGAGGAAATGTGAGGAATTGATGGTGATTTTAGGTATTGAGTAGGAGAGATGAAGGATCTCATTATGAAGGATGGCTTTAATTTTCTTTGTAAAGTAGGGGGTCAGTATATCCAAGGTGAAAGTGTTAGCCAGAAGTGGACCTGAAGGTTTGAGAAGAAAAATCCTTTTCTTTTTCTGTTCCTTTTTTCCAGTTTTTAAAGGTTTGGCCCTTTTACTTCATCACCCAAATCTTGAATTTGATATGACTTTTTCAGGAATGACCTGTGTGTGTTTCTCCTGTATGACATAGAAGTTGGTAAAAGAAAGAGGCTACTTTTGTTTTCATCAATGAAAAATACTTTTACTATCTATCAAACAGCCCACCCATTCAGGCATGCTGCTTCAGCTGAATACTGCATTAAAGAGATCAGTTAGAATGAGCACTTTAAAAACTTATTTCTGACAAATGCTAATGTAGAAAGACATACAAAACAAATAGACTATATATCTGCACAGCATACAAGGGAAAACTTAGAAAGCCAGCATCCAGATGCTTGTTCTACAAGTCACTCATTCTTTAAATATATAAAATAACCCATGATTAATTATTTCTATTTTTATTATGGGTGTTTTATAAGCCTGTAGACACAGCTACAGTCAACTGAATAGACACTGAATGGTTGAATAAGAAGACATATATTTTACTGAAAATCAGATTTCTGAGCTATTAAAAAGGTAGTGTTATATAAACTTTGACCCTGGGTAAACTGGGCTTTTCCCCAAGATGAGGAATTTTAAAAGCCTTGATAGCACTGGTATTCCTCTTGAGGGGAACATGAATGAGTCTATGGTGGGGCAGAATGGTGGGAGTGAGCTCTCATAGGGAATCTTTGGAGTGTGGAGCTACTCATCTGTGGTTCTATCTCCCTGCCACATGTTATTTATACTGTTATTTTTTCTTCTAGTTTTTTTTTTTTTTACCAGTTTTGATCTAACAAATTGATGATCTGACTCTACACAGACATCTGCTTAAGGGATAATTCCTATATCAATAGCAATCCATTTTATGTCTCTTAAAATATATTCAAGTTTATTTCTTGAAATCCTATTACAAGTGCTCACCATGCCCAACAATTGTTTTGGGCGGAGCAGTGAGGGTTAAGTGACTTTCCCTGGGTCACAGAGCTAGTAAGTGTCAAATGTCTGAGGCTGGATTTAAACTCAGTTCCTCCTGAATCCAGGACCAGTGCTTTATCCACTGTACCATGTAGCTGTTCCAGGATATTTGTTTTTTAAAAACCATTTTTATTTAAAGTTTTGAGTTCCATATTCTTTTCCTTCTTCCTCCTTACCCCTCTCTCTGAGACAGTAAGCAACCAGATATAGGTTATATGTGTTAGATTATGTAAAACATTTCCATATTAGTCATTTTGTGTAAGAAGATTCAAATAAAAGAAAAAATGAAAGTGAAAAATAATCTATATTCAGTCTGTATTCAATCAATATCAGTTCTTTCTCTAGAGGAGGAGAACATGTTTTATCTTTAGTCCGTTGGGATTATCTTGAATCACTGTATTGCTGAGAATAGCTAAGTAATTTACAATTCATCAAACAATATTATGTTACCATGTACGATGTTTTCCTGATTCTGTTCACTCTGCTATGAATCAGTTTATGTAAGTCTTTCCAGGTTTTTCTGAAGTCATCCCGCTTGTCATTTCTTATAGAACGATAACATTCCATCACAATCATACACCACACCTAGTTGACTGGCATTCTTTTGATGTCTAATTCTTAGCCACCACAAAAAGAGCTATGAATATTTTTGTACAAATATGTCCTTTCCCCATGTTTTTGGCTGTCTTTGGGATATAGACATAGCACTAGTATTGTTGCATCAAAGGGTATGCACAGTTTTATAGTCTTTTGGGCATAGTTCCAAATTATTCTTCAGAATGATTGGAACAGGCTTCATTTCGTGAGATATGAGAAAGTCAGGAGAAGGGTTCTGGAGCCCAAGACTGGTAGGCCCCAAAGTTAAGACCAGAGTGAACTGGAGAAGGACTGAAGAATCCCCTTACCATTCAGCTGCTCATCATGAGTCACAAGACCATGGATAGATCCTTGGGAAAGGTCAGTGGTCCCAGGTAAGCTATATTTCAACAATCTAGATGAAATTACACAGGCCTAACAGTCAGGGGACCTTAGTTCTGCTCCTGTTGTGGCACTAAATCTAGGCCTCTTTTTCCTTCTCTGTTAAATCAGGTGGATGAGGTGGATTGGATATGGGGGTTTGGCAAGTGTAGGTGGGATAACATTGTGTTTTCCAGCTCTAACAGTATGTGAGACTAGCTACAGTTTCCCTAAGAATTGGATATACCTTCCTCTTTTTGAAAAAATCACTTCTCCTACCTGTGGCTTCTCTATTTTTCTTTCTGTAAGATGAAAGAATTAAACTAGATGATCTCTAAGGCCCCTTGTAGTTTTATCAAAATGTCATATTAATTTGAAAGTGTTTTTTTGGGGGGAGGAGGCATATATTAACTGAAGGGGTTGTCATTCTTTCCCTCTTCAATAATCGGGTATGGATATTATTTCAAAAATAAGTGACCTTAGTCCCTAGTTATCACAATTTTGAATATGGAAGAGAAAGATCTGGACCTGTGATTTCATTGCAATGGGGACTGGCTGGTAAGAAAAAACCCTCCCCCAAAAGCAAATATACAATTAATAGTCTCAGAGAGTTGACTACCATAATGGAAGTTAGTTGTTATTTATCCAAAGTCACATGGCCAGAGGTGAGACTAGAATACAAGTCTTCTTGATTCTGTCTCTATCCACCACCTCATACTGCCTCTCAGTTTTCAGGATTACACAGTTAAAAGAAAAAGTTACTAGATAACTTTCATTCTGTTCCTGGGGGCAGCCTTCAGAGCACTGCCTCCAGATTTGACATGTGAGAGCTACAATTTGACCATAAAGGCAAATAAAACCCAGGCCTTCTTAAACTTCTTCTACTCATGACCCCTTTTTGTTGAGAATTTTTTACACAACCCCCAGATATATAGGTATATAAAAAAAGGATAGCCCTTTACTGTTGCCAAATTTCTTGGGACTCCCACATTCAGTTATGCAAGCCTATATGGGGTCTCAATCCACAGTTTAAGACCTTTGCTCCAGCCAACTTCCAAAAAAAATACCTTCCAAAAGCCCGGTGTTTGGGGTAGAATTTGTGGTCCTTGCCATAGATATAAATGTTTCTAGTTACACTTTCTATTTTACTTAAAAGCAGGGAGTCATGAAGCATAGGAATTTCATATTTACTATTTTAGATAGGGAGCAAAAAATAGGGAGAAAAGTAGACTAAAAAAGTTGGTGTATATGAATGTAATGTTGTATTACCCTGTTGTAAGAGAATGAAAATGATGAGTTCAATAAGCATGGGAAAAGTTATATGAACAAATGTGAAGTGATGTAAGGGGAACCAAGAAAACAATATAAGCAATAGTCCCTACAGTGTAAATAGAAAAAAAAGCAACAAAACATTTGATACTGAATGTGCAATTCAGTCCCAGGGAAGAAATCAGTAAATAGCACCAGAGGAAGGCACTTCCTTCCCTTCTTTGTAGAGATAGGGAATTATGTATGTAGAACATTACAGATACAGGCAGGATATGTGTGTGTGTATATTGATTCTCTTAAACTCTTTCCTTTTCCTCCTTCCCTTCCTCCTTCCTTCCTTCCTCTCTCTCTCTCTCTTCCTTTCTTCCTTCCTTTTCTTTCTTCCTTCTTTCTTTGTTTGTTTCTTCTTTCCTTCCTTCCTTTCAATTTTCTGTTATAAAAGTTGGCTCCCTGGGAGGGGGAAGACAAAAAATATGAATAAAAAATTTCCATATTTGGATGGAATAAAAAAGTGGATTTCAGTAGTCTATTTACACTAATTAGGCTTTTTTTTTAAAAAAAAACACTCAATTCTCATATCAGTCCCTTTGCTCTACCTCCTCTGATTGAAAATCCATGTTTGTCAGTAGAATATGCTTATATTTTGGCACCCCCGCCCCATGCAATTCCTCCACACCCAGTTTTATAGTCTTGATTCTTTTTCCAAAGTATAGAGGCTATACAATTCTCCCAGAAATAACCTTGCCATATACCCTGAGTAACCAACTTTTTCAGCTGCAGAAGCAGCTTGACCAGAATGCTGGCCCATTTCCAGTCATAAATATTTGAGATTTAATTTTTTTAAACTCAGCCGTTGGATAGAAGAATATTACATTCCTTGGAGGAGCAGATATCTAGATCACTGAAGGGGAAAATGCAAACATTTATTTAAGCTAAAAAACAAACAAGCAAACCCTCTATCTAGGCTGTTATCACTTCTAAACCTCCCTGAACCTGGATGTAGCAGGTGTTCAAAAGTAAATTTCAACCTTGCTTTCATCTCCCCCCAAATAAATGGAAATTAGCACCCAGCCTTTCAGAAATAGGCTGTCAAAATGACAGTGCTAGGAAGATGTTTCATGATCAACACAGTAACTAGTTCACCGAGGTGAATTTATCACATTTTTGTTATGCACATATCCTGGTGTGACTATTAATTGTTGTCCCACACTACATTGGTAGTTTTGGAACCCATCCCAAGGCTTCAGCTTTAGAGATCCCTTTGGAAGCGAGGGGAATATATCCTGTGATCTCTTGATATTAAGGGGGATCCAAAATGGAGGTAAATCCCATTTCTGAGAAATTCAAATTCATTATCCCAATTATTTCTATACCTTCAGATTTAAGTTTTCTTGATCTTTCTTTCCTCTTGCCTAAATAATCAGAGTTTGTGTTTTGGTATTCTCTCATTCCACCCCATCTCTCCACATCCAATTTGGCACTCCTGATTCCTTTTCGAAAAGGGAGAGGCTATACAACCCTCCTAGAAATATCCCTGTATATATTTGTTGTCCCAGGCATTATTCTAGGTTCTGGGGACACAAATATAAAATGGAATAATCCTTGCTCTCAGGAATCTTATACTCTTTTGTGGGGAAACAACTTGTACAGAGAAAAATATGAAATGCACAGAAAGTAAATATAGAATCATTTTCAGGGGAAGGAGGAAAACATGCATTTATTAAGTGCCTATTATGTTTCAGACAATGTGATAAGCTATTTTCTAGTATTATCTCATTTTATCCTCATAGAAACTATGAGAGGTACCAGGAGACAGCCTAGGATTAGGATAGGCCTCATATAAGAAGTGGCACCTAGGGGGCAGCTAGGTGGCACAGTGGATAGAGCACCGGCCCTGGAGTCAGGAGTACCTGAGTTCAAATCTGGCCTCAGACACTTAACACTTACTAGCTGTGTGACCCTGGGCAAGTCACTTAACCCCAATTCCCTCACTAAAAAAAAAAAAAGAAGTGGTACTTGACCTGAGCCTTGCAGGAATATAGGGATTTTTTGAGGGGGAAATATAGGGAATTTTTTGAGGGGGAAATATAGGAATATAGGGATTTTTTGAGGGGGAAAAGGGGTGGGAGTACAGATTGTGCAAAGTCAAGGAAATAGGAGATGGAATGGAATGGATAAGTAGCAGCAAATTGACCACTTAGGCTGGATCATAGAATATGAATGAGAGGTAATGTTTGATAAATAGAATAAACTCTAATTGTGAAGTAGAATAGACTCATATTATGCAAAAGTAAAATAGACATGAGTTATAAAGGGCCTTAAATGCCAAACTGAGGACTGTGTATTTTATTTCTAGAGAAAAGAAGGAGCCATTAGAGCTTCTTGAGCAGGGGAGAAATATTGTCTGACCTGTGTGCCTTTTGTTGCAGTTCAGTTGTTTCAGTCTTGTCTGACTTTTCATGATCCCATTTGGGGTTTTCTTGGCAAAGATACTGGAGGTCAGATTTGAACTTAGGTCTTCCTGACACCAGGCCTAGTGCTCTATCCATTGTGCTACCTAGCTACCCAGACCTGTGTGTTAGGAATATCCAATTGGCAGGTATATGGGGGGGGGGGTTGGATTAAAAAAGAGAGACTAAATACAAAGAGACCAGTTCATAGACTATTGAAATTAATCAGGTGAAAGATGAGAAGGATCTGAGCTAGAAGAATGACTAGATGTGCAAATAGAAAGAAAGAATCAGATTTGAAAGCTATCATAGAGATGATCTTTTGAAGATTTGGCAATTTTTTTTGTGGGGCAATGAGGGTTAAGTGACTTGCCCAGAGTCACACAACTAGTAAGTGTCAAGTGTCTGAGGCTGGATTTGAACTCAGGTCCTCCTGAATCCAAGGCCAGTGCTTTATCCACTGTACTACCTAGCTGCCCCACTTTGGCAACTTCTTTGACATGAGGGATGAAGGAGAGATAAGTATTGGGTATATGTCCAAAGTTGTCTCTATTTAATCTCTAGAAATGTATTATTTTCTAGCCCCTTGAATATCATTGGGTGTTTCCTAAAAATCCTCTCCATTGATAATGCTTAGGGGCAGCTAGGTGGCACAGTGGATAAAGCACCAGCCCTGGATTCAGGAGTACCTGAGTTCAAATCCGGCCTCAGACACTTGACACTTACTAGCTGTGTGACCTTGGGCAAGTCACTTAACTCCCATTGCCCCACCAATATATATATATTAAAAAATATAGACAATGCTTGGCTCCTTTCTGCTCCTTACCCTTCTCCCCCTGATCCATTCTAGAAGGGCTTCCCTACTCTTCACATTTAGTACTTGTTTTTTTTTTCATAATTTCTCATTTTAAAAAATTATCTAGGACATTTATACAAATCACTTACCAATTTATATTTCTTGCCACAGTTGCTCTGTTAAGCTCCAAAACAAAACTCTCAACTATCAGGCATCTCAACCTGTTTGTCAATCAATCAATCAACAAGAATTTATGAATCTCCTAATATACCAGCAACTGGGCAGGGCACTGGTGCTACAAATTCTTACCCTCAAGGAGCTTACTTTTTACTGAGGAAGGGAGTGGCATGGAAATACCACATTTTCAGAGACACATAACTGCAACACCCAGGGAAATGATTAAGCTCTCTTACAGCATCTTGGGGTTCCAAGAAAAGGAGTTAAGGAGGCATTCCAGGTATGGAGAACAATATGTACAAAGGAATGACGGCTGGAGATACAATGCTTTGATAGATAACAGCATGTTTGGGAAAAATCTGATATAGTGGAAAAACTGCTGAAGTTGTAACCACAGAACCTGAGTTCAAAGTCTGAATATGCTACTTCCTATTTTTTTTAACCTTGGGCAGTCACTTAAATTCTATGGGCCTCAGTTTTGTAATCTGTAAATTGAAGGGGATGCACTGGATTACTTTTAAGAACCCTTTCAGGTCTAGTTCTATGCTCCTGAAAAGCCATGATAAGTAGGTTAATTTGTCCTTAGGAAATTCCATGATGGGGAGGAACATGTAATCAGCCTAGAAAGGTAGCCTGGAGCCAGGTTGCGAAGAGCTTTAAATGGCAGAGCAGTTTATATTTTATGCTAGACAAAATGGGGAGCAAATGACGCTTGTTGAGCAGAGGAATGATACAGTCAAACCTGAACTTTAGGGACATGAATTCAGCTCCTGTGTAATGGAAAAAAAATGATATGGGAGCAATTGGGTTCTTAGAAACCAATTGGAATGATGTTGCAATAGTTCAGCTGAGAAATGATAAAGGTCTAAACTATCATGGCAGCTTGGCTAACTGAGTAAACAGAAAAGCATCTGTAAAAATGATGGTCTACCTTCAGAGAAAGAACTGATGGAGTCTGAATGCAGATCAAAGCATACTATTTTTTAACCTTTTTGCGTATTTTTTTGTTTGTGGTTTGTTTCACAACATGACTAATATGGGAATATGTTTTGCATGACTGCACATATGTAACCTATATCAAATTGCCTGCCTTCTCAAGGAGGAGGAAGGAAAGGGAAAGAGAGAAAAATTGGAACTCAAAAAATGTTTAAAATTGTTTTTATGTATAATTGGAAAAAAATGGAACATTTAATTTAAAAAGTAATGTTGGAATGCTAGAAACAACCGATTGCATATGTGGGTGAGCGAGAGTGAGGAGTCGGGGATTACACTCAGGTCTTAACTCTAATTAGAAGGATGACACTTGTGGGGAAGTTTAGAAAAGCAGCAGGGTTTGGCAGAAAGTATCGAGTGCTGTTTTGGACAAGCTCAGTTTGGAATAGCTCTGGGTCTTCCATTTTCAAATTTTGAATAGGTAGCTCTTTTTTTTAATCATAAAAGCATTTTATTATTTTCTAGTTACTTGTAGAGATAGTTTTCATTTTTGTGTGTGTATGTGGGGGGGGACAATGAGGGCTAAGTGACTTGCCCAGGGTCACACAGCTAGCAAGTGTCAAGTGTCTGAGACTGAACCTGAACCCAGATCCTCCTGATTCCAGGGCCATTGCCCTATCCCCCTCACCATTTGTTTTTATAAGATTTCTAGTTCCAAATTTTTCTCCTTCCCTCCCATCCCTCCCTCCTCCCCAAGACAGGAAGCAATCTGATATCAATTATATATCTATAATCACATTAAACAAATTTCTGCATTAGTCATGCTGTGAAAGAAGAATCAGAATAAAACGGAAAAACCTCAAAAAAGAAAAACAAAAAAGTAGAAACAGTGCGGTTCAATCTGCATCTAGATCCCGCAGTTCTTTTTTTCTGGATTTGGAGAGCATTTTCCATCATGAGTTCTTTGGAACTATCTTGGACCATTGTATTGCTGAGAATAGTCAAGTCTATTACAGTTGATCATCACGCAATGTTGTTGATACTCTGTACAGTGTTCTTCTGGTTCTGCTCATCTCACTCAACATCAGTTCATGTAAGTCCTTTCAGGTTTCTCTGAAAACTGCCTGCTCATCGTTTGAATAGGTAGTTTTTGATGTAAGAAGAGAGATCAGGGCAGAATATGTGGATCTTGAAGTCATAGGATCCATAGGTTAAGGGATTTAGAGCTGAAATGTACCTTAGAAGCCATGGAGTCTAACATTCTCATTTTACATATGAGGAAATTGAGGTACAGAGACACATAGGTTATTACTTTAACCTTCTAATTGATTCCTGCCTCCAGTTTCTCCCCATTCAAATCCATCCTCCTAATATCTGACATTTTTCCTAAAGTACAGTTCTAACCATACTCACTAAACTCCATTGGTTTCTTATTACATTGGGGATTAAATATAGACTCCCTTGTTTGACATTTAAAACTCTTCACAATCTAACCTCAATTTATCTTTCCAGATTTATTACATATTAATCAATCCTCTTCATACCCTCTGTGGTCTGACACTCCACTAACCTCCATGCCTTTTTATTGGCTGTGCCCCATGCCTGGAATGCACTGTTTCTTCATCTGTGTTTTGCGCAATCCCTAGTTTCTTTCCTTCAAGACAGGTCAAGTACCATCAAAATGAAACTTCCTGATCCTCCCAGCAAATAGTGTCTTCACTCCAGAAAATTACATTCTATTAATGATGTATATATTTTGTGCATTCCTATGAATGTGTTGTTATGTTATTTCAGTTGTGTCTGACTCTCCATGACCCAATTTGGGGTTTTCTTGACAAAGATAATGGAATAATTTGCCATTTCCTTCTCCAGTTCATTTTACAGAAGAGGAAACAGGAAAATGGAGAATTGACTTGTTTGAGGTCATACAGCTCTTAAGTGTCTGAGCCTGAATTTGAACGCAGGTCCTCCTGTCTCCAGGGTCAGTGCTCTATCCACTGCAGCATCACCTATGAATGGACACATTTGAATCTCCTGATTGAATAGAAGTTCATCAAGGGCAGAGACTGTTTTCTCGTATATTTTGTATTCCCAGGGGCTCCAACAATGGCCTTACCATGAATAAGCATTTAATTAATGCTTGTTGGTTGTTGATGATGATGATTGCCCAAGGTCACCTGGGTAGCAAAGTAGGGATTAGAACCTACATCCTTATCATCCACTCACTGCTCTTTCCTTTAATTTAGACTGAGATCCTTTTCTAACTGGTAAAGATCAAGTCAGAGTACCTGTTTTTTCTTAATGTAATATGCTACAAGAAGCTCTTTGATGTTTAGATCAGTAAGGGCAAATCAAACATTCCTTTTGAGTTAATGTGAAGAAAATGCAACAAAGAGGAGATCAAAAAGATTGGAGGCTTAAGGTGCTATCCATTTAGTAGAAAGTCTTACAACTAGAAATATTGTGACAAACCCTGTTAAAAATATTTTCTGCATAAATCAAATGTTTCTATTGTAAAAAGGTAAACTGCTAACAGGGTACTCATTCATAAGCTCATTTAATTAGCTTTGTCGTAATTTTCACCATTAAAATGTAAACGAATCTTTCAATTCAGGCTTTATGGTTATTCCTTCCCTTCCCCACCCCCAACCCTACTTTTCTGGTGAATAGTTTTATTTTAATCTATGATTTACTTTTAAGAATAACAACACCAGGGGCAGCTAGGTGGTATAGTGGATAAAGCACTGGCCCTGGATTCAGGAGGACCTGAGTTCAAATCCAGCCTCAGACACTTGACTCTTAACTAGCTGTGTGACCCTCATTGCCCTGTAAAAAAAAATAACAACACCAAATATATAGCACTTAAGTGACTCAATACACTTTAGCCTCACCTTAATTAACATTAAGAGACTGAACCATCCCTTTAATACTTTGTGCACTGAAAATGATAGATTAGAGCATGGGGAAACTGGAGTATCCCTGATTCAAAGTCATCTCAATGTCGTAGACCTTCTGTTAACACACACACATAAACAAAAGCTCTTTATCCCTAGTATTCAGTTTCATATGCACCAGGACATACTTAAGCTGAGTTCTAGGAAATTATTCTCATAAAGCCAATGCTAATATTCCCCTGTGTCCCTCTGAAAGTAACAAAGGGATCTCTATTGGCCGGTGCTTAGTGGCTTCCATTTCTGCTTCAGGGAGATGTCTGGGACTCTCTTTGTAGATTAAACAATGAAAAACAACACCACCATGGAAGTTGTGCTGCAATAGGCAGCTTTATTCCACTCTGAGCAGAAGGAACAGGCATTCTTCCTATCCTCAAGCTTGTTATGTCACCTTCCACAACTTTATTATTATTATTATTATTTTTAGTGAGGCAATTGGGGTTAAGTAACTTGCCCAGGGTCACACAGCTAGTAAGTGTTAAGTGTCTGAGGTCAGATTTGAACTCAGGTACTCCTGACTCCAGGGCCAATGCTCTATCTACTGCACCACCTAGCTGCCCCAATTATTAATTTTTTTGGGGGGGGTAGGGCAATTAAGGTTAAGTGACTTGCCCAGGGTCACACAGCTAATAAGTGTCAAGTATCTGAGGCCAGATTTGAATTCATGTCCTCCTGAATCCAGAGCCAGTGCTTTATCCACTGTGCCACCTATCTGCCCCCACCTTCCACAACTTTGTAAGAACTTTTCCTGAGGAACTGGGTTACCTCAGTTAGAAAGAGAATTATTAGATGGTTAAGAGAGAATGGCAATTTTGTCATTGGCATCTGATATGGGTATGGGGTAACTCTCCTTGAGAAGCTAAACTAAGGGATAGACACACTTAACAAGTAAGGGATATAAGCCCATTAAGTGTGGCTGCTGCCTGATTGGTACCAGAAAACAGAGATAACTCCAGAAGTTTGGACCACTTTCCCCATCCCCAAAGGGAACTTTTCATAATCAGGTGGTTACACCATCTACCCCCCCCCCAATCATCTGTCCTCTATAAAAGTTTTGGTCTTTCTCCTGTTGGAGGAGCAAGATGTCTCCAAGATATCTCCTCCCCTTGAGGGAAGTTTAGATTTCCCTATCGGTTACTTTCTTTAAACGTCCAAATAAAAGACTATTTTTTTCTAATTGGATTGTGTGGGAGAGGGTGTAATTCTTTAAAGAGGAATACCTAAGGATCCCCCACCCCACTTCTTTCCCCCATGACACATCTATCCTTCTTTAGAAATAGTAACTCTTCACAATGGACTTTGTGGTTGTGTTACATTATCTCTAAGATGAAACAGGATTTGATTTCTCAACCTTTCCAGAATGCTTCTAGAAGGGGCAATCAAGAATAGTCAAAATAGTCCTGAAAGGTGGCCACAATGGGATTTCTTGTTTTGAAACGTTTGGAGTGCTTTTCAAATCTCCTAATGATTTTTGTACAAAAAAAGAAATGAAATATGTTAGTAGAGGATGAACATCGGTACACAAAACATTCATGAATGTCAAATGTAATGATAATCTTTAAAAGTAAAGTGCATTAAAATGTGTTTCTCTTGACTACCAAGAATTGTGTACCAATCATATTTCAGAAAGAGAAGTACTTTTAAAACAAACTGTCATTTTGAATCCATTATTTTTTTTAAATGGAGTGCAATTTTAACCGTTTCATGACAATTATTAGGGATAAAACCATGAGTTTTTCAGTTGACAAAAACTCATTTGGGTTATTACATGTATGAATGTATATGTTTTGAAACTAAGTGGAAAGTCATGTGAAAGGAGAAAAATAATGATATGTAGTTTATGAATATGATCTACAAAATTTAAATAACTTTTTTTACTGACTTTCATCATTCACACAGAATTTTACATTTGAAGGGACATTAGAAGTCATCCAGTCCCAAAATCAACTCAATAGTAACAATCCCCCCCAAAAAAAAACAAAAACAAAAAAACAAACAATCCCAAGTGGCCATCATCTTGGGTTTGAAGATCTTCAGTGAGAAATACATCAACAAACATTCGTTAAGTACTACCCCAAGAAGGGCTTCTAGCCAGGATGGTGTGGAACACTCTGGCACTCTGCCCCCAATCTTCAACATTAGTTTGTATGGACAAGAATCACATGGGATGAGGGCAAGGGTGGGTTGGAATATGTATCAATATCCTACATTGAGATGAGATCACAAATCCACTGAAGTATCAGTATTGACCTTGAGTCTGAAAGTATGAGGTGAAAAATTGGGAGCTATTGAGACAAATAGCCATAGAAGAAGACACAAGAGCAG
The DNA here is from genome assembly GCF_019393635.1 of Dromiciops gliroides. Taxonomy (NCBI): domain Eukaryota; kingdom Metazoa; phylum Chordata; class Mammalia; order Microbiotheria; family Microbiotheriidae; genus Dromiciops; species Dromiciops gliroides. The sequence goes on along the minus strand of NC_057863.1, from coordinate 240,422,807 downwards.
ATAGAAGATAAGGAGAAGATATATATACAATGAACTTTCAGTTTGGGAATTTTCAAGGACAGGTTTTTGTCAAAGACAGTGTTATGGAAATGCATTCTTTTGCTTTTATTAGATTTTTACGATACAAACTTTTCCCACGGCAAATGCCATAAAAATCTAGGATAATAAAGAAGCTCCAAAAGAATTCTTCATCACACTTACGCGATAAATGCACTAACAGTTAATGAGAACAGATGTCAATATTACCTGCTCCAGAGGGGTAAAGGCAAAATTGAGTGAAAAAATAGTGATATTTTTATTGCTTCAGATCAGCTCTTATATTAAAAATGTCATTTTGATGTGAATTTTTAATTAAGCCAGCATCATATAAAGTGCCTCATGCTTGATATATCTTTGACCACATAATGGGTTCTAGAATAACAAAAAGGCTTGAGAATAGCTACTTTCATTTAAGCAATAAAGGTATAAGTGGATTTATAAGGAACACAGCCTTACCCTTCCTTTTAAAAGAAGAACTAAAAGGTTTAGGACCAAACATTATGTTCTGCCCCTGACCTCGAACACCCAGAATTTATCAAGGGTAGGAAAATAGACTATTTCAGTAGGGTTTGACCACATGTGACTTGAAGATGATTGAATCAGCAAGGTACAATGGAAAAAATGTTGAATTTGGAATTATGTGACGTAAGTTTGAATCCTTACTCTTTCAATTACTATCTGTGTGACCTTAGACAAGTCACTTTCCTTCCTATAGTTTCAACACCTATAAAATGAGGAGTTTGGACAAGATGACAGCTGAGATTTCTTCTAGCTCTAATCCTATGTATGTTTTTATGATTCCTTCCTGATAGTAAATTTGTTTCGGTAATATATCAATGTGTATGGCTATTATTTCATACTAGAATATATCTTCAATCTCTACTCCCAAGTTCTAGGCTAGGGAATTAGTTAGTTGTAGGCTTAACTTATTTAAACAATGGAAAGATCTGACTTATTTTGTGTATTAACTGCCCATGGTAAGCTCTCCCACCAGAGGTACTGGTCCTTTTCAGTCCTTTTCAGAGCTACTTATCCTCTTTTGGTGTCCTACTGTCTCCTGACTCTTACCTCTGGCTCCAAGAAGCTGTAGCATGTGCAGAAGCCACATCCTGGTAAAACCTTCTCAGTAGACAGACTAAATCAGGTTGAGGGTAACTGGGAGACTACAAAACCCATTTGTGCATTGGGGTAATTTTTACCTCAGCATTTGAACACTTATGCCAATGGAATAGGCATATGAGAACATTTTTTCCCCAACAGACATGAAGGTGACTGAAGTAGGGCATTGTGTAGTGTTTAGAGATTGGTCATGCTTCAAAGATGCCAAGGTCATTCACTGTATCCTGGGTCATCCTGATTTCTGTATTGCCATTGGACTTCAATGACTGGAAGAGAAAGTCATGCTGATGACTTTTTGTGGAGCTCTGCCTCACTTAAATCCAATTCATTTGCTAGTCAACTCATCACCTCATGATGTCATTGATTCTCTTTGAAAATTAACAAAAACAACAACCCATCACACAGATAGCTAGCTAGCTATACTACACTCCAAATGTGTGCCAAAAGAGAGAGAGCTATTAAGGAAATTCATTAATAGCTTGGAAATAGCCTACTTGAAGGAGCACTGAAGTGATGAGGCATATTCTATAAATATAAATTTGATATATTGGATACTTTATATGTAATGTACTGTATCGTAGACTGCAATTTAGTTCTCATGCCAACTGCATTCACTAATTCTTGTTAATTGGCTCTCTTAAGGTGACTGACTTAATTATTGTGATGCATTATATTATCCCCACAAAATGTGTCCCAGAAAATGGGATGGAAGCATGATATAGTGGAAAGAGAACTGGACAGGAAATCTGGAGACCTAGGTTCTGATCCTGGGTCTACCATCAATTAGCTGGGTAACCTTGTAAAAATTATTTCCCCTCTTGAGGCTTAGTTTCTCAATTTGAAAAATAGTAGGGACCTTGGACTAAATGGTATCTCATGTCTTTTCCAGTTCTCTGAATTCCTTGACTATAGATTTTTCACATCAATAACATATACTTAACATTGGGTTGGTCCACTAAAATTTTAAAAATGAAACTGCTAGGGGCAGATAGGTGGTGCAGTGGATAAAGCACCAGCCCTGGATTCAGGAGGACCTGAGTTCAAATCCGTCCTCAGATACTTGACACTTACTAGCTGTGTGACCCTGGGAAAGTCACTTAATCCCAATAGCCTCACCCCCCAAAAAATAAATAAAAGAAACTGCTCTGGATCTCAGTTTTCTTTCCTGAAAGATAAGAGAGTTAGACTAGATAACCTCTAAGATCTCTTTTGGTTTTAAAATTATGTCTCCACGGCAACTTCCCCTGAAAATGAGAAGAAAACAGTACAGACTGAAAGCAAAATATATTAACTAGCATAGGTCTGAATAGAACTTGGGCTCATGCTGAAGGGCCATTTCTATTGGTCCTTCCCCTTTCCCCCTGGAGGTCAATACATCTCCTCAGGAGAGGGAGGCAATAAAAATGTTCCTCCAGTTTAGGCTGGCTACCTATAATCGAGGCATGCCAACATTGACTAAGCTTGTTTATAGGAATATAAAAAGCATTTATTTATTTATTCATTATTTACTAAGTATCCAAGTATAGATAGTATCAAAGTAAATGACAGGCCAAGATGATGGAGAGAAGTCAGGAAGTTGCCTGAGCTTTCCTGTGTTCCCCTCAAAAACAACATTAAGTCAAGATTCTAAACAGATTCTGGAACTACAGAACCCACAAAAAGACAGAGAGACATAATCCTCCTACTTGAGATAATTTAGAAGACTTCAGGAAAGGAGTGTTTACCTGGGTGAAAGGGGAGGGTGGGTCAGCACTGCTCAGCTCAGCATAGCTCAGCTTAGCTCAGCACAGCTCAGCACAGCTCAGCTCAGCTTGACACTGCTAGAACTTGACACAGCTTTGAGTGGGGCAGCTAAGAGTGGTACAGCTGAGAGCAGTAAGAAGCTTGCAACAGTGACCTCTGTGACCCAGGAGCAGACTACAACTTTATAAGTTTAAAAATATGCTACATGGGGCAGCTAGGTGGCGCAGTGGATGGAGCATCGGCCCTGGAGTCAGGAGTGCCTGGGTTCGGATCCGGCCTCAGACACTTGACACTTACTGGCTGTGTGACCCTGGGCAAGTCGCTTGGCCCCAATTGCCTCACTAAAAAAAAAAAATGCTACAATATGAGTTAAGAAACAAAAAAGGATCCTTACCATTGACAGCTTCTGTGGTGAAAGGGAAGGCCAAAACTAAAATTTAGATGAGTTTTCAAAATGCTTACAAGTAGAGACTCAAGTAGGAAGATAATCTTGTCTCAAGACCAAAAAGCCTTCTTTGAAGAGCTCAAAAAGGCTTAAAAAATGAGAGAGGTAGAAGAAAAAAATGGAAAAAGAAATGAAAGAAATGAGTTACACTGCAAAAAGAAGCACAAAAATTGACTCATGAAAACAATTCCTTAAAAAATACAATTGGCCAAATGAGAGAAAAAAAATGGCCAAATGGAAAAAGAGGTGCAAAAGCTTACTGAGGAAAATAATGCCTTAAAAACTAAATTGGGCAGATGGAAGCTGATAATTCCTTGAGACACCAAGAATCTGTCAAGCAGAATCAAAGGACTGCAAAAATAGAAGAAAATGTGAAATACCTCATTGGAAAAACAACTGACCTGAAAAGTAGATCCAGGAGAGATAAAAAAGAATTATTGGACTACCTTAAAGCCATGATCAAGAAAAGAGTTTAGACACTGTATTCCAGGAAATTATCATGGAGAACTGCCTGAAATTGTAGAATCAGAGGATAAAAATTATCACTGAAAGAATACACCAATCAACTCCTGAAAGAGACCAGAAAAGGAAAACTTCAAGGAATATTGTATCCAAACTCCAGAATTATAAGGTGAAGGAGAAAATACTCCAAGCAGTCAGAAAGAAACAACTTAAATATCACGGAGTCACAGTTAGGATTGCACAGGACCTGGCAGCTTCCACATTAAAAGATCACAGGGCTTGGAATATGATATTCTGGAAGGCAAAGGAGCTTGAATTACAACCAAGAATCAACTACCCAGTAAAACTGATCATTCTCTTCCAGAGGAAAAGATGGTCATTCAATGAAATAGGGCACTTCCAAGGTTTCCTGAAAAAAAGAACAGAACTGAACAGAAAATTTGTTCTCCAAATACAAGACTCAAGAGAAGTTTAAAGAGGTAAACAAAGGGGGGGTTGTTTAATGAGGTTAAACTATTTACATCCCTATGAGGGAGGATAATACTTTTAACTCTTGGGGTCTGTATGTCCATTAAGGTATTGTTATTAAATTGACTTTGATGTGATGATGTAAAGAAACTTAAGGGGCAGAATAAAAGGAGACTAGAGGGAAGAGAGGAAGGGGGAGGTGAAATGGGGTTAATAACATTATATGAAGAGACACAAGAAGAACCCATTGTAATCGAGTGAAAGAAGGGAGGGATGAGCAATGTTTCAACTTTACTCTCATCAGATTTGGTTCAAGGAGGTAATAAAACACAGTCCCATTTGTATAAAGGAACTTAGCTTACTCTTTAAGTAAACAAAAGGGGAAGGGAAAAGGGGTGGTATAGATAGAAGGGAGGGCAGAAGCAGGGTGGGGGGAAAGGGCAAGAAAAGGAAGGGCAACTGATAAAATGGGGGGCAGATTGAGGGAAGCAGTGGTCAGAAGCAAAACACTGGTTAAGAGGAATAGAATGAAAGAAGGGAAAAAAAGTACAAACAAAGGGGAAAAGAGGATGTAGGGAAATAAACAGTTAATAATCTTAACTGTGAGTGTGAATGGGATGAACTCTCCCATAAAATGGAAGGAATTAGCAGAGTGGATTAAAAATCAGAATTCTACAATATGTTGTTTACAAGAAACACATTTGAAGCAGAGATACACACAGAGTAAAGGTAAAAGGTTGGAGCAGAATATATTATGCTTCAGCTGACATCACAAATACAAGGGTAGCAATTCTTATCTCAGACAAAGCAATAGCAAAAATAGATCTAATTAAAAGAGATTAGGAAGGAAACTACATCTTGCTAAAAGGTATGATAGATAATGAAGTAATATCAATACTAAACATGTATGCTCCAAGTAGTAGAGCATCAAAATTCTTAGGGAAAAAGTTAAATGAGTTACAAGAGGAAATAGGCAGCAAAACTATACTAGTAGGGGATCTGAACCTTCCCCTCTCAGAATTAGATAAATCTAACCACAAAATAAATAAGAAATTAGAGAATTATTTGGAAAAATAGGTAAAGAAGAAGTTCTACCAAATTCCTTTTATGACACAAATATGGTATTGATACCTAAAGCAGGTATAACCAAAATAGAGAAAGAAAATTACAGACCAATTTCCCTAATGAATATCGATGCAAAAATCTTAAATAAAATATTAGCAAGGAGATTACAGCAAGTAATCACCAGGATAATACACTATGACCAGGTAGGATTTATATATGACTGACAAAGCTCAGCAGCAAGAAATAGAAAGAGAAATTCCATTTAAAGTAACAGTAGACAATATAAAATACTTGGGAGTCTACCTGCCAAGACAAACCCAGGAACTTTATGAACACAATTACAAAACACTTTTCACACAAATAAAATTAGGTCTATATAATTGGAAAAAGATCAATTGCTCATGGATAGGCCAAGCTAATATAATAAAAATGACAATTCTACCTAAATTAATTTACCTATTCAGTGCCATACCAATAAGACTACCTAAAAATGATTTTATAGAGTTAGAAAAAATAATAACAAAATTCATCTGGAAAAAACAAAAAGTCAAGAATATCAAGGGTACTAATGAAAAAAAATGAACAGGAAGGTGGGCTAGCTGTACCAAATCTGAAGCTATATTATAAAGTGGCAGTCATCAAAACTATTTGGTACTGGCTAAGAAATAGAGTGGTAGATCAATGGAATAGGTTAGGCATAGGAGACATAGTAGTAAATGATTATAGTAATCTACTGTTTGATAAACCCAAAGACTCCAGCTTCTGGGATATGAACTCAGTATTTGACAAAAACTGCTTGGAAAACTGGAAGATAGTATGGCAGAAACTAGGCATAGACCAACATCTTACACCTTATACAAAAATAAGGTCAAAATGGGTTCAATATTTAGACATAAAGGGTGATACCATAGATAAATTAGGAGAGGAAGGACCTCTCAGATCTATGAAGAGGAAAACAATTTATGTCCAAACAAGATATAGAAAATATTATGAAATGCAAGATGGAAGACTTTGATTACATTAAATTAAAAAAGTTTTTGTACAAACAGAAGCAATGCAGCCAAAATTAGAAAGGAGGCAGAAAACTGGGAAACATTTTTTACAGCCAGCATTTCTGATAAAGGCCTCATTTCTAAAATGTATAGGGAACTAAATCAAATTTATAAGAATGTAAGTCATTCCCCAATTCAAAAATAGTCAAAGGATATGAACAGGCAGTTTTCTGATGAAGAAGTCAAAGCGATCTATTACCATATGAAAAAAATGCTCTAAATCACTGATTAGAGAAATGCAAATTAAATAAGTCTGAGGTACCACCTTCATATTGGCTAATATGATAAAAAAGTAAAATAATAAATGTTGGAGAAGCTGTGGAAAAATTGGAATACTAATGCATTGTTTTTGGATCTGTGAACTGATCCAACCATTCTGGAGAGCAGTTTGGAACTATGCCCAAAGGGCTATGGCCTGTGCATACCCTTTGACCCAGTAATACCACTACTAGGTCTGTATCCCAAAGAGACCATAGAAAAGGGAAGAGGACCCACATGTACAAAATATTTATAGCAGCTCTCTTTGTGGTGGCAAAGAATTGGAAATTGAGGAAATGCCCATCAGTAGAGGAATGGCTAAACAAGTTTTGGTATATGAATGTAATGGAATACTATTGTGCTGTAAGAAATGATGAGCATGTGGATTTCAGAGACACCTGGGAGAACTTACATGAACTGATGCTGACTGAGAGGAGCAGAACCAAGAGAACACAGTAACAGCAACATTGTCTGATGAACAATGGTGATAGACTTGGCTCCTCTTAGCAGTGCAACGGTCCAAAACAGTTTCAAAGAACTCATGATAGAAAATGTTCTCAACATCCAGAAAAAAACCTGTGAATTATGAATGCAGATTGATCCATATTGTTTTTTACTTTTGGACTGTTTTTTTTCCTTCTTTTTTGAGGTTTTTCCCTTGTGCTCTGATTCTTCTTTCAAAAGATGACTAATGTAGAAATATGTTTAATGTGATTGTATATACACAACCTATATCAGACTGCTTTCCGTTTTGGGGAGGAGGGAGGGAAGGGAGGGTGGGAGAAAAATTTGGACCTAAAAATCCTGTGAAAGCAAATGTTGAAAACTATCCTTATATGTAACTGGAAAATACTAAAATACTTTAGAAAAAAGTAAATGACAAAGTTCCTATCCTCAAAGAACCTGTGATTTAGTTGAAAGCTTTTAAACTAGAAGATAGGCCTAGGAACTGTGACTTCATTGGAATAGGGAACTTTCCAAAGAGTAAACATCCTCTTCCATTGAAGATTGGTATCTTCTCTGCAACTCATGGCCTTAGAAAATTGTCTACTTCAGTGGTTCCCATTCTTTTTTTGTTCTATGAATGCCTTTCAATAGCAACAAAAAAGTTGGGAATCCCTAGGGTAAGTTAATATGCAACTGATTATATGTGTATGTGTATGTATATCTATATGCATATACATACACCCATATATACACAAAGACATATACATAAGGGTATGTACACAATTATTTACTGCTTAAGGAACCATTAGAGAAATTTTACTGTGACCCATTTGGACTATAGTTTTGAATCCTTAGCCAGTTTCAGAATCACTAGTCTAGTGCATTGACAGGTTAAATGATTTTTCAAACAGCTAGAATGTAACTGAGTCAGGATTTGATTTGATTTTCCTGCATTTGAAGCCAGCTCTCTATTTACTCTGCCATCCTACCTCTCAACCTACAAACGATTTTGTTTTTAGCAGATCCCAGGAGATAAAATATCGAATAGATTCTGATGCATCCAAGGACTGTGCACCAGAAGCATAGCAAGATTTTGGTACCCTATGTATAAGTAGATATTTCTTATCATGTAGAGGTAACATGTTGTAGTGAAAAGAGAAATGGCTTTGAAACCAGGTTTGAACTTTGTTCAAGTCCATCTTCTGATACAAATTGGCTATGTGACCCCAAGCAAATCACATGACCTCTCAACATATTAAATACATCCTTAAGACCACAAATTGTAATGAAGGTATTAGCCTGAAATAGCTGAGGAAATTTGGATGCTGGGAAAGACTTGTGTTTTATGACATTGTTTAGGATCAAGGAATAAAAGGGTCAGGAGCTTCCAAAATGCTGACAAGCCTTATTCCTGTAGGTGACAAAGTTGTTTCAAGAAAAGACTCAGAAGGCATTGAACAAAGGGAGAATGTAACGATACCACAAACAATTCAAATGATTATACTTTTAACAGATGGTAGACAACAGGCTTCAGAGGTACCTGAGTTTTCAGAATTGGCTGTCTTTGAGCAGTCAGATTATGAATCAATTAGAGCAAAGGTCAAAGTAAATGCCAGACTAAAAGAAAAGATGTCAGTCAATCATCGGGCTGGGGATACAAAGAAAAGTAAAAGACAGTCCCTGCTCTCAAGGAGCTGTTAAGGGGTAAAATTCTAGCTAATCTGTCTAAAATATCTAATGAGTGGTCGCCAATAAATTATAAGCTTTAGCAAGAGTTAGACTTTAAGCATTTATTAAGGAGAATAAGAATTTGGTAAAGAGAGAGAAAAAGGCCTAAATTCCTATCTATTAAAGGGAGAGCACATTTCTAGCTCCCTTCTCCACCAGAGTCCAGAGGAAAGAGCCCCAGAGTCAGCGCCAGTCTCTTCCTTCCTCCTCCCACTAGTCCGCGTCACTTCCTGATACCAAAGACTCCTGGTCTTGCCCTCAAAGACCTTCACTTCATGGGCAGAACTCTTCTACAGTTAGTATCCAGCAGGTGGCGTTATTCCAATCGTTACAGTCCCCCCTGTTGTTCCTCAAGAAACAAAATGTTTCCTTGACGGAACAGTAAAAAGAATATAATAACTATTGCTAACTAATAATATGTGAACAACAATATAGAAAAGGAAGAGAGGAAAGTTTTGTCCAGAGGGGCGATTTTTTGTCCTCATGAACCGACGCTTTGACATTAGTCTTGCAAAGGGAGGGCCTCTGCAGAGAATACATGTTACAGATGGTGTATATTATAACAGAAAGAGAAAAAAAACAACAAATCAAAACTGTTCATTTAAAGTCTCTGAAAGTCTTTTCTCAGATGTCCTCTAGGTGTAGTCGTGGAATGGAAGTCTTTTCAGGGGTTGATGTGTGGATGCTGATAATCAGCCAGGAAAATTTCCTACAAAATTGAGCTTAACACAACTTTAAAATAGCTTTGTCAATAATCAAATCAAACAATGAAAGTTCTCAAAAACATGTCTAAGGGAATTCAGAATCTTAGTTGTTACACATGAAACATATAATAAAACAAAAATTGAAACATTCTTTAAAATTATAATATTACTATAGTCCCCCCCTTATGGAGGGTAATTGAGAAGACAATTGCTGCGATATTAATTATTAAAAATAATTTTTTATCTTTGTTTCATCACTTTTTGCATCATCTGCCTAATTATCCTCATGCCATTATGAGAAATTAAAAAATCTAATATAATTGGTAACAGGTGTCAAGGCCAAATTCAACACTGTTATTTATCATGACACCTGAGATAATTATGGGGGTTACCATAAAAGAACAGAGAAATGATGGGATATGAGCATTCCCACACTTGAGCAATATGTACTGCCCATACAGTATGCCAGGCTTAAAATAGGTGGATGGAATATATGTCCATGCCACCGAACATATTGGAAGAAACTGAGTCAGACTTAATCAGATGCATGGGATTGAGATGTCCATGGCATCAGGCATATAGGAGGGAGCATAGAAGCCAGGTGTAGGAGTGAGATGGGTGGGATGAATACTTCCAGCCATCTGTACAATATTGTGGGGAAAAATAAAATAAAATATTAAACCAAGAGAATCCAACCTCAACATTTGTCAAAAGCCGTTCCCTTGGCCATACCTTGACTTCATGCATGTATCCCCTCATGTGACAGTTCAGTGTCTGCTCTTCCATATATTCCTCTTGTGATTGGATGGCATCTTGGCCAACTGGCATCTGATAACTCAGAATAAAGGCAATTAATATCTTAAATGATAAGTTCCCATAATCCAAGTCTCATATGGATTTAAAAATTGAGGATAATAAATGATTGCAAAAAATGTGAATACATCTTGACTCAGAATATAATATATAATTATGCAACAATTTCAAATAATACCTTTTTTTTACTTAGTATACAATTACTTTTGTGAAAAATCTTAACATATTTAAATACAAGTTAAAGCACAACACAATCCTAAAGAAAACTTTTTTTGAAAAAAGAAAACTTTTACAAACATTCCCCTTTTTTTAAAAAATATGCTCATCAAAAATAATACTTCTAGAATCAATTTACACTTGCTATGGCAACCAATTTGCCAGGGAAATGCTTTAAAGAGTTTGATCAAATAATCAGTTGAGGAAAAAAAAATAACAAAAACAAACAACTCAGAATATGGGAGCACAATACTCCTAGAATTAACATTATATTATGAAATCAAAACCATCTTGCAATTTTTCAAAATTAGATAGATAAACGAATAGAAGAAAATACATATGGAACAATAAAAGACAATGAAATTCAAACTAAGAAAGTCTAAATGAATGTGAACTTAATATTAATAAGAGTCTTATAAAATATAAACTTGATCACATGATTATAAAAAGCTTTTACAAATATTCTCCTTGTTTTAAAAACTAAGTATAAAACACAATCTCAAAAGCCTGAAAATCTCTATGAAAATAAACCCATACCATTAATTTCAAAATGTATATATAATAGCATAGAAATCCTATGTAACCTCGGAACTGATACTATTACTCTGAGTGAATTCAGAACACTTTTGATTCCGATATCTAAAATCCCCAATACTCATATCAGTACCTTGCTGCTTACTTCTACATTTCTGTAAAATATATACCCTTCCATGGCTAAAGAAGCAGAGTCTTGAACTATGGTGATGATTGTCATTCTTATTCAGCTTAAGTTTTTCTTCTTTAACCCCTCTATATTGTCTGTCGGGCTTTTCACCATACAAATGCTTTATAAGATTACTAATTAAAGACAAAAGCAGGTTAGCAAAATTATGAACAAAACGAGTATATCTGGAATTTAAAGGGTTTTCTAAGATTGTCTCAAAAGCACAGCCAGGCCGGGGAAGGGCTGAGCCTGAAGCTGCAAATGCAGGTAGAAAAAGTTGAGCATGCGCATCAGATCTCTGGACTTCCCAGGCAGGGGAAGCAATGGGCTTGGCCATAGGAGGAGTAGAGGGTGGGGTCTGGAGAGGAGGGGAGGGACCAGAGCAATTTGAATCAGACTTGATTTTGAACTCAGGCCTGGATTCCTCTTCCCCCACTTTGCCTCCAGGTGCTAGGGGATTAAAAGCTTCTAGAGGGTGGGTCATTGCCTCCAGGCATGCAAAATTAGAGCAACAATTAGTGTTAGAACTGGGAAAAGCTGCGGGAATCTCTTCAGGTTTCTCTGAAAAAGCATGGTTGGGAGAGGGAGAGATATTTCCTTGTGTGAGTAAGTTGCTGGCTCTTTTAACAAAAATAAAAAGAAAAATAGAAAATCCACAAAAACAAAGCATTAACATGATCTTATCTCCCATTTGTCTGGTTAAACAGACTAAAATCAAAAATAGGATAATTAGGGAGTTTAAAAGGTCCATTTGAAAAAAATTTAAAGGAAAACACAGCCAGTACACCAGTACTTAGCAGTTAAAGGGAGAGGGAGGGGAAATTTCTTACCCAACCAGAAGATCAGAAGTGAGGTTCAGCTTTCCTCTTCGTGGTCAGCCATCTGTTAAGGGGTAAAATTCTAGCTAATCTGTCTAAAATATCTAATGAGTGGTCGCCAATAAATTATAAGCTTTAGCAAGAGTTAGACTTTAAGCATTTATTAAGGAGAATAAGAATTTGGTAAAGAGAGAGAAAAAGGCCTAAATTCCTATCTATTAAAGGGAGAGCACATTTCTAGCTCCCTTCTCCACCAGAGTCCAGAGGAAAGAGCCCCAGAGTCAGCGGCAGTCTCTTCCTTCCTCCTCCCACTAGTCCGCGTCACTTCCTGATACCAAAGACTCCTGGTCTTGCCCTCAAAGACCTTCACTTCATGGGCAGAACTCTTCTACAGTTAGTATCCAGCAGGTGGCGTTATTCCAATCGTTACAGAGCTCATGGTTTAATGAGAGAAACAACATAGAAACAAGTATGTCCAATAAGACTAAATAAAGGACAAATTTGAAATAATAAAAATAATAAAAAGAGGGAAAGTGCTAGCATTAAAAGGTAGTGCAGTGGATAAAGCACTGGCCCTGGATTCAAGAGAACCTGAGTTCAAATCTGGCCTCAGACACTTGACACTTACTAGCTGTGTGACCCTGGGCAAGTCAACCCCAATTGCTTCACCAAATGTGAATTGGACAGATAACATGTACATAACTTGATACTTGTTGTACAAGTTATCTGTCCAATTCACATTTGAGCCCCTCGATGGTCGGGACTGTTTTTGCCTTTTTGTATCCCCAATGCTTAGCATAGTACCTGGCACAGGTTAAGGGTTTCATAAATGTCAATGGAATGAATCATCTGTCTAGTCTTCCTCCTAGGGTAGAAAGCATGTTGTTTAGTCACTATCAGTTGTGCCCAACTCTTTGTGACCCCACTTGTGATTTTCTTGGCAAAGATACTGAAGTAGTTTGCCATTTTCAGGTCATTTTACATATGAAGAAACTGAGGCAAACAGGGTTAAGTGACTTGCCCAGGGTTACACATCTACTAAATTTCTTTTTTTTTCTTTCTTTCTTTTTTTTTTTTTTAGTGAGACAATTGGAGTTAAGTGACTTGCCCAGGGTCACACAGCTAACATCTACTAAATTTATGAGGCCAGATTTGAACTCAGGAAGAGGAACCTTTCTGACCCCAGGCCCAGGACTCTATCCATTGAGCCATCTAGCTGCTCTAAGAAAGCACAGGCTTTTCTTTTACATAAAAGGGAGAGAATTAGATTATTATCTTATTTCCTCAAACCACAAATAATGGTATATTGAAGCAAGGAGAGGGCAAGGAACATACCTCTTTATGTGAATATTCTTTTAAAAAAGTGTAGTAGCAGGGCTGGACCTATCTCCATAGGAAGAATACCATACATGATAAAGTCAGATTCTACCTAATGATAAAGTTAATCCTCATGCAGAAGAGGTAGAATATGAAGATTCAGAGTAAGACCTTCTGTTGGCATATATATGATAAGTATGTGTATTAGGGGGAGAGAAAGTATGTGTTCATCCCCTATTTCCTGAGTATGCTCTCAAATATTTTTCCCAGTAGCTTCCTATTGGGTTAGAAATTTCCACTGATGTTTTTATTCCTTGTGAAGAAGGTACCAGGAAGCTTTTCCGAAGGAGAGCTGGGTTGTCTTGGAGGAGTTATAAGTATTGGGGGGGGCGGGGTTCAGGCCCACTATTACATTAACATGGATTAATTAGGTCCCTAGGCAATGGGGCATAGGAAGATTTTGTTTTGGTAGAAAGGATAGGGTCAGCTAGGTGGTGCAGTGGATAGAGCACCAGCCCTGGAGTCAGGAGGACCTGAGTTCAAATCCGGCTTCAGACACTTAACACTTACTAGTTGTGTGACCCTAGGCAAGTCGCTTAACCCCAATTGCCTCACTAAAAAGAAAGAAAGAAAGAAAGGATAGAGGGAGAAAAATATTCTAAACTTGGGCTTTTGAATGACAAATTGAGGTAGAGGAACCTAGTTAGAGGTTTGGTGAGGTGGACAACATGGGGTTATGGAATATTTAGAATAGGTGATAAGGAATGAGAGCTGGGGTGGAGGGCAGGTATAAAGCAACTGCCAATTTCACAATCTTGCCCCCCCCCACCAGAGCTTGTTCTGGTAGCTGACCTTGCTTCTGACTGTCATGTTATCATTGTGTGTCAGGGAGCACAGCTGTAGGCAACAGCTGGCTCAGTCTATTGTGCATTAGGGAATTGAGAAGGAACAGAGAAAACCTTCTCCCCATAACCCCTCCAAGCATCTGCGAGTGGGAAGGGACATTTTTTTCCCTGAGTAGTATGGAAAGAGTTAGTTTAATTATGACATTAATCTCTGCTCTTGAATGGTGATGAAAATGCAGAAATCTGCTAAGATACTACTAACTTCCTTGCTTCTCTTCAGTGCAGATTCAATAGCAATTGTTACTGTTCAACTATAAGGAACATCTTTGCTGCACACTTTGAATAGCCTCATGGGGGTAACACATTGAGTCATCTCAGCACATTCAGACAGAAGAGACCCTGTAGAGAAGCTTTGGGGGAGAACTAGACAGAAGCAATCCAATTCAGTTGATTCTGATTTGCCTCCTGGAAATGTCAGATTTGAAAGTTCATTGCATTTGTCAGCAAGATACACGCCTGTGTTAGATTGCATTTGAGCCTGGGCATACTGTACATCTGTTATTGTCCTGCTGCTGTAGGTCATAGAAAGACAAGGTCTCAGGTTCTAAGTACAATTCTGCACTTCTTAACTACAGGAAGAGAATAGGGGTGTGTGTGTGTGTGTGTGTGTGTGTGTGTGATTATATATTTTAATGTGTTGGATTCCCTAAATGACAAAGAAGAACTTATATACAGTTCAAGTTTTTGATTGTAGCATACAAAAGCTTCAAAATTGGTCACAAAACATATTTTCACTATGACTTTAGACAAATGAGACTGTACCAATTGGAATGACGCCACCTGCTGGAGACTTACTGTAGAAGAGTTCCGCCTATGAAGCGAAGGTCTTTCAGTGCAAGACCAGGAGTCTTTTCTTTGGTGTCAGGAAGTGACGTTGGCTAGTGGGAGGAAGAGGGAAGAGACTGGGGCTCTGTCTCGCTTTATCCTGAGGACTCCGGCAGAGAAGGGAGCTAGAAATGTGCTCTCCCTTTAATAGATAAGAATCTAGGCCTTTCTCTCTCTTTATCAAATTCTTATTCTCCTTAATAAATGCTTAAAAGCCTAACTCTTGCTGAAGCTTATAATTTATTGGCGACCACTCATTAGATATTTTAGACAGACTAGCTAGAATTTTAGCCCTTAACAAGACAAACTGAAATATGACATAATAAGTATGAATGTAGTAAAATGTTCACCTATGAAACATCTAAAACATGTCTCTTCCCTCAAGAGAAACCTGGGGTGTGGCAGGCTGAGCACTGCCACTTACTAGCTGTGTGAGTGCACACATCACTTATCCTTTCTGGGCCTGACTCTAGTTTTCTTCCTTTATAAAACAAAGCTAATCAGATTTCCCCAAACTATCTCTTGGGGTTACTGCAAGGAAAGGGCTACATAATAACTTATTCAAATGAACAAATATTTATTAAACTCTATTCCATGAAGCATACAGGACATGCTCCCTTCCCAACAGGGTCCACTCCTTATCCTCTAGACTTTCCCTCCTAGCTAGCAGCCTTGTCCAGGACCATTCTCCTCCTTTCCTCCTTGTCCCCATTTCCCCTTTCCCGCTCTCCTTATGTATTATCTTCTTGGGGTAAGGATTGTCTTTTTTTCCTTGTATTTTTATCCCCAGTGTTTAACCTATTTCCAGGTCCATAATCAGTTCTAATTAAGTGCTTGATCCATCTACTATGTGCCAGTCAATGTACTAGGAACTAGGACTGACAACAAAGACAAAGATGAACTAATTCCTACATTCTAGGAGTTTATGTTCTGTTGGGGGAGTGTGATGTATACACACATAAATAAATGCAAAATAATTGCATACAACATTATACAAAATAATTTTATGTGGGAAAGAGAATTAACTGGGAAAATCAAGGAAGGTCATCTGTAAGAGATACCACTTGACTAAGGCAGTGGTGAGTAAGGAATGTATTGCAGACATAATGGAATGGAGACTTATTTGGTACCAGCGGCTTTGTCCTCAGGAATTATTTATGAGCATCTGAATAGAAAATATAAAATCTCTAGGTATAAGACCTAGACTTTATATCTTTAAGGATGCCATATAGGCTTTACAATTACTTCTCTTGTTTCCTAATCACATTTAGGTCACTTAGTCACAGTGGTATTTTTTTTTTAAACAGAACCTAGAACATGTTCTGTAATCAGAATTCATGCTAACTATTCTGTCCATATCTTCTCTTTAGTCACCTCTTATTAAGCATGTGACAACTTGGCAATTTTGGAGTACCAGGGTAGAAAAACATCTTGGAGATGAAATGTTTATCATTGATGAAGTGTCACCAATGTGATTTGATTTTTATTTTATTTGCGAATTATTTCTCTTTCTTCTACAGTCCCCAGTTTACAGGGTAGTTGAAAGTCAGTGTAGTATTTGAGGTAATTTTCTTTGATTTGAGCAAGCCCTAAGAGAGAATAATGGGCAGAGAACGGGAGACAAGTTTTATATTGAAAGCCCACAATTCTGTAATTTAGATAGAATCAATGTTTGCTGCTTGTTAAAGACATCATGAATTGCCTGTCAATAGCCTGAAGGTGTAGGAGAATGTCAAATTGGAGAATTTACAGGAACCTACAATAAGAAGTTGTATTATTGTGGGAGTGTTTTGAACATGTAGCCTAAGCTAAGCAATGGACAAGAATCAATTGATCTATCAATCAGCAAGCATTTATTAAGCACCTACTTTGTATCAGATAATGTTCTAGTTACTAAGAATACAAAGACAAAAATGAAATAGTCCCTGCCCCCAAGGAACTTACACTTTATCAGGGGACAGAACATATACACATATAGGTATATATACATTTTGGGGGGACTCTACCTGTTATTTTATTGGTATAGAGAGCTCCCATTGAGGAAACTATTTCTACCAATGCAATTGGTACTTTGTGTGCAAATTAAATTCTTAAAGAATTGCCTGAGGACACTGAAAAGTTTAGTGACTTGCCCAGGGTGACAAAGCCAGTTTGTGTATCAGGCTCAGGACTTGAACCCAAGTTCTCTTGACTCTGAGGCCAATTATCTAACCCTTAGCCATTGCTGCTTTGCATACGAAAGAAATACAATGTAGTTTTGTGGGCAAGGCATCAGCAATGAGGGGATCAGGTGAGACTTCCTATGGAAGGTGGTCCTAAGAATAGGGGGCACAGTTCAGTTATGGAGACATATTCTTGGCCTCGAAACTAGGAGATCCAGGTTCTCTCTCTCTCTCTTTTTTTTTTTTTGCGGTAAGGATAAACAAGTTTTCACTTTTATTTGCATATTAATGTCACATTTATTCCCGTGGCATAAGCTTTTGTTTCTTCAGTTTCTTTTGTTTTTTTGTTTTGCAGGGCAATGAGGGTTAAGTGACTTGCCCAGGGTCACACAGCTAGTAAGTGTCAAGTGTCAAGTGTCTGAGGTAGGATTTGAACTCAGGTCCTCCTGAATCCAGGGCCGGTGCTTTATCTGCTGCGCCACCTAGCTGCCCCCCAGGTTCTCTTTTAACATCTGCCAAGTAATTGGTTATTTATTAAGTTCCCATTCTGTGCTGGTCCTTGGGACAACAAAGACAAAAATCAGTCATTAACTTAATGTATGACTTTGGATGGTTAATAATAGCTTACATCTATAGAGTATTTCAGGGTGTACAAAAAGTTTTTTATTTTATCTTAAAAAACAACCTATAATGTAGACATTATTATTATTATCTCCCTTTTGCTGATGGGGCTCAGATAGATTAAGTGACTTGCCTGAAGTCTCATAGAAAGTAAATGACTGAGATGGTATTTGAATCTAATTCTTCTTGACTCTCTGTCTGATCCTCAGTTCATCATACCATGTTGCTTTACTCTGTCTTTGTTTCAATTCCCTTATAATGTTGCTCAATCTTTCTTATAGGGTTTTTTGGACTAAAACAAAAGCTATTTAAAATTATTTTAATTATAAGCAATGTAATTATTTCAGGGGTGTTTGTTTGAAGGATTTATCTGTGGTTTTATCCGTGTGGCTACTCCCTCAAATTCTATGGACTGAGATTCCTCCACACCTTAATTAATGCTTTTTGTAAATTTCTGTGGCTACCAATGATTCATTACCATGCTCAAAAAATATTTCAAAATAATCCTGCTAGATCTTCAACTGAAATGAGATAAAACCACTTTCAGAGTTAACTTTCTATAGAATTTTCTTTTATTATATTTTCACCCCATGTACTTAGAATCCTTGCTCTTCTCCCTTCCATCTTTTCCAGGTCCTCCATTTACTAAAGCTATTGTGGAGTTTACCTTCTTTTCCACGTCACTTCAACTTTTCTCTTTATTCATCCTTCTATAAGGTATATACACACACCTACTCTTAAATATCCAATCAGGCAACATTGCTCAATACAGTTCCTTTCCTCATATTCTTCTGTAACTATGGAAACAGAAAACATAAAAAAGGAGCAATACTCAGTGGGAAAGGGTAGAAGGAATTAGGAAAGAGGAAAGCAAAACAGAAGAAAGCAAAGAAGGAAGGGAGGAAGAAAGAAATAGAAGGAAGAATAGAAAACAGGAAAAAGGGAAGGACAAGGAAAAGAGGAAGAAAGGAAGAAGAGAAAGGAAGGAAAAGAGGAAGGAGGGAAAGAAGGAAAGATAGAGATAAGGATAGCAAAGATGAAAGCATATTCTAACTATAGAAAGAAAATAAATTTCTAAATGGAATTTGTACTTTACAGTTATTTGCTTCAGTAATTGAAAATTTAACCATTTTCAAATTCATTAGGAAGTGAAAAAGAAATGACCAGAACCTTAATGAAACTTGGACTCTATCAAGAAATGGTTCTTTCCTATAATTCACCAGCATACATGTAGATTTGATTCAGAAGGGTTTAACATTGCTTTCCCCCTAAATATATTTACTTGATGATCTCTCAAGTTCTCTAAAATCTAACATTCTGTGATTCTATGTTTTAAATTCTGGATGCAGGAAGATTTTCCCTTTTCCACATGACTGACTATCCATGTAACTTTAGTATTCCTTATGGGTATAGCTGGTCAATTGAAGTCAAGTCCTAGGAGAAGCAGGTCATGTATTTATGGATAAATCTAGAATTTTACAGAAATAATGATAATAATAATAATAATATAGTAGTAGTAGTAGTAGCAGTAGCGGTGGTGGTGGTGGTAGTGGTAGTAGCTGTAGTAGCTGTAGCAGTTGAGGTTGTTGTTGTCATCATTGTGGTAGTAGTAGTAGAAGTGGTAGTGGTAATAATAAAGAATAAGTGAACCCAGATGCCAAACTTTTGTAGTCATGCTCATTTTGAGGAAAATGTTTTTAGATGTGGATTCCTTATGCAAGAGAGTATTTAGGGGTCTCAGCAGGCAGGCAGGAAAATGCCCATTTTCCCCCTTTTATGTGGTTAATTCCAATTCTCCTTTCTTTAGCCTGTAGCTTCAATATGGCTAATCCATCTGGTGAAATCATAATGACTTTTTATACAATTTAGCATCTGGGCCCTTATTTTAACCAGCTTATGAAATTACTTTAAAATAACAATTTCAAACAGGATGTTCCATTTGGGCAGACACAGTTAAGAGCAGGAGAGTACAAGGCGTTCCCATTCACAGTAGCTGCTGAAGAAATCTGACTAGACCTCAGCTATTTCAAAGAAGATCTTAGAAGCTTCTTCACTAGCCTAATGATACAGAAAATGTTCTTTCTTGGCACGATGCTCTCAAAACAGAGAAAAAAATTTTTAAAAAAAAGGAAAAAAGAAAATGAACCATACTCTGAAAGGTTTGTCTTAGTGTTTGCCTGTGTAAAGAGCCAAGGTACATTATGAATCTGAGATAGTTTAAACCATAAGTTCTTGACTTGAGGTCCATGAACTTGTTATTAAAATTTTTATAATTAATGTTTTAGTATATTTTGTTTCCTTTGAAATTCCATGTATTTTATTTTATGAATTTAAAAACATGATCCTGAAAAGGGGTCCATTGGCTTTATCAGATAATCAATGGGGTCTATGATACAAAAAAGGTAAAAAACAAAAACAAACAAAAACACACCTTGGGTTAAACCAATGGTGATCAACCTTCTGGGGGTATTGAACCCCTTTTAAACATTAAAAAAAAGATGAGTGGACAGTTCTCTCTCATTTGAAAGCATTTGTATACTATAAGTTAATATATTATAATATATTTAATGAAAATAATATATATATTTAATAAAGATTTAAAGAAGAAGCTATGCAAAACAAAAAATAATGAAGGTAGATTGCAAAAATGTTAATGACAACAGCATCTCTATACATTTGAAAAAATAGTATATTTTTCTTCTATATTGTATTTTTGTAACTATGTTTAGAATGTTTATTCAGTCTAGAGAAGCTATTTTTGCTCATTTATTTATTTATTTGGTTACCCCTTGCAATAATACTGTGACACATATCCCTTTCCCAGGCAGTGGTCTGTGACAACATATTGAGAAGGATTCATTTAAATTTAAATATTTTAGAAAATATCCATCACTAGCCAATGACTAAAAATAGGAATTTTATCTCTTATAATGCAATAGTCCAGAATATCCATATGTGCTATATGGCACTAATTGCCAAATTAGGGAGGTGTTCAGTAGAACATATTACTAATACTTTGTACTTGGTTATAATGTTTGAAGGGAGGAAGTTCTGATGTGAGGAACTAGTCTTCATTCAAGACTGCCTGCTGGAATGGAATTGTGCCTTCTCTGTGACTGGTTAGTGATTGACTCGTATGACAAAGGTGAGCCTTGACCAACTTGCTACCTCATGATTCCTAGGATGCTATAAGTGCTGATAAGCAAAATCATTAGTATTAGAGTAAAACGCATGTATGCACATGCACATGTACATACAAGTCCTCGTCTAAGTGCCGTGTTCATATCAGAGGAATCTGGTTTCAAATCCTGGCTGCCTGTGTAACATCCGAGAGACTCAAACCTTAGACAAGCCCTTTAATGTCGGGAGGCTTCTCTTCCTGTGGAATGGAGATCATACTTGTCCCCACGTGGCTATCTCATGGAGTTGTTTCAAGTCTTAACAAGGTCATAGATGTGGAAACTTTTAGAAAATTAAACCTGCTTAATAGGGGGTGACATTAAGACTGTTGTGGGACTAACAAGGATTGGGTACTGTACCTTCTCCTTCTTCCCACTCTCTACTCCAGAAGCAAAAAAGGAAGGAAATGAGCATTGATTAAGTGCTTATGATGCGTCAGGCACCATGCTAAGGACTTTGAATACAAATGCTAGTAAAAAAAACCCAAACAAACAAAACTGTTCCTGGCCTCAAGGGTCTTAACTAAGGGGAAAACAATAAATGAACAACTTAGAAATTCCTGTTACAGCCTCAGAAGAGGCTGATTCTTAAAGTTCACGAGAACATAAAGCAGTTTTGGGGATTGCTGATTAGATATTTTCTATTTCACTTCTTCACTGTCCAGATGATTTCTAGTACACCCCTTTCAGGCCTGGGTTAGTCCTCTTGTTAGAGATGTCTTCTCCAATGCAGAAGTTTTCCCTGCCACCATATGAGTGCACTTATTAGACCTAGAACCTCCAAACATCTTGAAAACATGAGGCTGTCTTCAAACCTAAACATATCTGTCTTCAGGCTAGTGTATGGTCACCCACTCAAAAAATGGAGCGAAGGGTCCTGGTGCAAACTCAACTAGTTGAGACTGTGCTCTAGGTTTTCAGAGAGGAGTGAGGAAGAACACAGCCTAGCCTTCCCCACTCCTCCCAGGGAGTCTAGAGATTGGGTATAGTAATTGCCACAAAATTGGAAGCTGACTGGAGAATAAAAAAAAGAGCTGGAAACTGACTCTCCTTTTAACTAATGCAGCAACCCTTCCTTTTACCCATGATAGATAGGAGCAGTGGAGGATGGTCCACTAAGGGTTGGGCATGTTACACATATTTTCAGTTCTAGTCTAAGAATATGAAATCTGGGTTCAGAAGGAAAGCTACTTCCTTAATTAGTCTCAAGGGTACAAAGGTAGTCCTTAGTAGTTTATATACCCCAGTTTAACCCCCTATCACCAAATGCTGGTTGCACAAAAGACCATCATGAATACTAATATACCATATATCTAAATTAAACAGAAATTAAGGGTCCGGCATATTCAAGCATATCCCAGAGTATACCAGAGTAAATGAGATCTTCAGCTAGAGTTGAGATAAGATCTCAGCTCAAACAAGGAGAGATAAAATCACACAAAGGGCATATCCTTTCTTAGCATTCTATAAAGTGGTACAAGTAAGATCAAGGGATACAGTGGGACCTCCTTCTAATACATGTCTGCAGCTTTGAGGGCTCCAATCCACCATTCAAAAAACTCTCTCTTCTCTCTCTTTCCATATATATATATATATATATATATATATATATGAGAGAGAGCATATATATATACACACACATATGTGTGTGTATGTATATACACATTATACACATATATATGTATAACTGATTCTTATTGACTTTCTCTGTGTCTCTCTGTTTTCCTGTCTCTTTTTGTCTCTGACTCTTTTTTTGTTTCTCTCTATTTCTTTGCCTTCCTCTCCTTTGAGGTCTTTTCTTTAAATCTTCCCACATTCAACTAAAGTAAGTCCCTTAGATAGGCAGGTAGTGACATTCTTTGCATGCTCTCACCCAGTCCCTCCACATAGGCAGCACAGGGCTGTAACTCCTCCTTATCTTACCCAGGTAGAAGTGAGTGTAACAGTTCTCTTCTGGGCCAAAACTTTTTACAGGCCCTTGCAAAAATCAGCCAGGGTAAGCTTGAAACTTGTAACTATTCAGCATAATCACAAACATCAGTGCTTTAAAACATCAAGGATAATTTTCCTAGCCTCCCAGGTAATCAACAAATGGTACTGAAAAACTGAATAACTGAATTAAAGAATTGAAAAACATTTTTTGAGTATTTTAATTTTACCTGTGCATAAATAATGTAGCTCTGTATGTGACCACCAATGTTAAGTGAATAGTATTCTAGTGATCAGAGGCTATGGGCATGGGTGAAGGGGTCATTGGAAGAGCACTTTGATTATTCTCTGGGAGTGACATGTTCCCAGAGAGGTGGTCTGTAGGAGAAGGTCAGTTATATATCCAGACAGACTTTGGCTAGGGGGTTGTGTGATGGAACAAGGAGCAAAGGAAAAGGATGTTCCTTTCTCATTTGTGTTAGAAGGGTATGTAGTGAGAGCTATCTCATCCTCAAAGGGAAAAATGGATCTTGGTGTTCTTAAAAGTTTAATATTTCAAGACTCACATGAATCTTTTACGATAAATCTTACTGCTTAGTAACAGAAACAGGTAATTCTCAAAAAACTTTAGATTGATTCGGTGCTTAGAATGGTTCATCAGATCAAATATTTATTGGAAGCTTTTTACTACCTATTACTGTATAGATCATTAAACTTAAATAGGCCCTGTCCTCTAGGAGCTTATTGTAAATAGACAGTGGTGACATAGGCATAAACAAGGCAAACATCAGTCAAGTCATAATTGAGTGAATTAAAAATATCCACATGTATAAGCAAATAGGTGGCAGCTGAGGGTGAATAATGGAGGTTCAATTCAATTCCACAACCACTTATAAAGATGATCTTGGCGGGGTGGGGAGGGTGGGGGGGGGTGGGGGTGGGTGTCTTCCAGTCCTATGAGTCTATGGACACTTTTGCATATAAAGGGCTTTTGAAAAAGAAGTTGTCACTTTGAGTAATTGGGTTGGTAATATCTCTACACCCCTGTTTTACATAATATCTCATTGTCCACTCAAAAAATGTTAATAATCATTTCATTTGTGCCAGATATACCAGAAACCACAGGATTTATGTAATTGTATATGGAATAATGAAAAGGCAATTTCAATTTAAAAAAAGTGTCTGTGCTAGGAATCTCAGTGAAATTAATGCATTTAGATAAGAACAATTCTAATCCATCTCTCTCTTCTTTTGTTAAGAAGTTCTAACAAGATTTTTTAAAATAAGAAGTATATTTGAAAATAGCTAATTTGAAGATTTCCCTCACTAAAGATTTTTTGCTTGTCCCTTTGAAAAATGTTCTTTTAATGTAAAACCCTGCTATTAAAGCATGCCTATTAAAGCTCTTTCAAAGTATAGCACCACTTTGCTGATTAACATTCTGAATAACCATGGTACAGGGTGATGTCTCATCCCATCTATGGCATATGTATTATTAATGAGAATGATTCCAGTCCATGCCAGTGAAAAATGTATTAGATTATAGAATGTATATATATATATGTGTGTGTGTGTGCAAGTATATATACACATCTAGACACACATGTATATATGTATATAATGTGCATACACATAAATACATACACAAGAATATGTCACTCATAACAGGAATTATAATTGCTTGATATTTTTTAAAGTAGAAAGCAAATTTAGTGCTCAAGGATTATTGCTAAGAGAGAATTTTTAAAAAACCCTATATAGTTTTGATCATTTTTTATAATCTTAGGAAAAAGCAAATATACTTAAGTACATCCTCCACTGAAAACCAATTCTATTGCTTTCTCATGGTATGAAGTTGAATGGCCATTCTCCAAAACTATGCTAGTGAAAGCCAAACTTAATAAAGGCCTTCCCAAACTAGAAAGGGTTCTAGTAAAGGGCTGGTTATAGTCTGTGTGTTTTCTTTCCAAAAAACAAAACTTGTTAAGTTCAGAGAGTTTCACCACCAAAACATTGACCACAAGGCAACACACACACATACACATATGCATACATATACATGTAACACACACAATGCACACATGGATATATATAGTATGTGTTTATGCATGTATACACATAAATATGCATACATATATATGTATATGAGTGTATGCATATCTATATATCACAGCAACTCAATAAACTGATTACTAAGGCAGGGAGATGTTGCAATCTTCCTCTATGGAGAGAGTGTTCTTAACAATGAAACAACAATATCCTTGATGTTTGGAAGAGCTAAACTCATGCACACACACACACACACACATACATACATATATAGTTATTCATATAATATATTGTAAACATATACACACATGAACATTTATCACATATACACATACACGACACACACATAACATATCTGTATATAATATAGACATATTGTATAAGTTATATATATGTATATATATTATGTGATTATATGTAGATAAATGCATAGGTATATAAACATACATATAAGAACTATACATAGGTTAAATGTAATCATATGACATGGCATGTCAATATAAAAAGATGCGTTGGTCATATATATAAACATAATCATATGCTCATATTTACCATGAAACCATCTAATAAATATGTATTCAGCATATATTATTTGTAGGAAAATGTGAGTTTGTGAAAGCTATAATGTATATGTTATTATAGGATCATGGAGGGATCTTAGAGGACAAATGGTCCAGCTCCCTTATTTTACAAATGAAGAAACTGAGACCTAGGGAAGTTAAGTGACTTGCCCAAAGTCACACAGGTAATAACTGTCAAAGACAGGATTGAAATTTCTTGATGACCTCTATAGAAAATCATCAAGATTTCCCACTTAATCTTTAGAACACCACTTCTTTCTCTTTTTTGGGGGGGCGGCAGTGAGTTAAGTGACTTGCCCAGGGTCACATAGCCAGTAAGTGTCAAGTGTCTGAGACCAGATTTGAACTCAGGTCCTCCTGAATCCAGGGCTGGTGCTTTATCCACTACACCACCTAGCTGCACCCCCCCCCACTTAATCTTGAATGAGGCTCTTTATTGAGCTAGAATTTTTTCTTCTTTAAAATATAGATCAGGGAGTTATAGATATCCTAGGGATTTAGATTAGTTACCTGTCCATTTCCACAACTGAGGGTCTTTAGGTAGCAGTCTTTTACAAACACACGTGCACACACACACACACACACACACACACACACACACACCTTGCTAATACATTCCTGATCTTATTTAAGCTTTTTAGGAGGCAGATGCATGAAGTGGAAAGGGTACTAGACTTGGAGCTCAATGGTCACTGGAATACATGAGTTGTGTGATTATGGGTGTCCCTTCACATCTCAACTTCCATCTTCTTATCTGTAAAATAGGAATGATAATGCTTGCATGATCTATCTTCTAGGGTTGTTGTGAGGAAGGTGTTTTGCAGACCCTATAGTATATATAACATAAGACATTTTTTGAAAATCTCATTTCAAATCTGAGAACAGTTGAGTAACCTCATAAATAGGATGAAGTAGGTATAGATTCCCCAGACCCTTCTCTCCTTTTCATTATCTCCTTCAGGGGTCACTCACTTTGCCCAGACACCCACTGCCCTCATATGGGGATTTTTCTTGTTTGGAGGAAAGCAGATTTGATTTATCACCAGCACTCAGTTTAATGTGGAGTGTTTGCATTTTAAAAGAAAAGCATTGGGAGTGGAAATCTTTAAGTATGAGTTGACAGACACTGACACCTAGGTGTGGGAAATATTTTTCATTAGAAGGACCTTCTTAGTATCCTTGAAATCACACCACAGAGACAACTGTCTATTTTGCCTCTGTTGAAGGTCAGCCCCAGTCACTCATAACTCATATGGCAATCCTTCATATTCTTGACCTCTGTTGTTTAAGTCCTTCTCCAGGGGTCTCTTTAGAGGCTACATAAACCTCATTTATCATCCACCTCTGTCAGATATTTTGAAGATACATCATTCAAGGCATGAGATCCTGCAAAAGCCAATTTGGATTATTAAGGATACAAATCCTTAGATATTGCTTGCTGCCTTAGGTATTTTTCCAAACAGAACACTTTCTGTAACACATTCTTTATCTTTCTATCCATTCTTTCAGGTAGCTATGCCACACATTTTTGTTTGCATTCAAAGTTCAGGGGCACCTTTCTGCTCTTTCACTGTCATGGAAAGAAGTTTGGATTTAGAGATTGTGAGTAAGGGATCAAAGAGAGTAAAATCCTGACTCTACCATTTATTAGCCAGGTAACTTCGGACAAATCACTTTGCCTCTCTGACCTTCCGTTTCTTCATCTGTGAAATGAAGCAGTTTGATTAGATAATCTCTAAATCCCAGCTCTAGATCTTAGGGTTTCCATGTTTCAGGGCTTCAACAATTTTCTGCTTCTTGGGTCCAAGAAACATGTCCAGAGGAGAGGATGGGAGTAGCTTTGCCAAATTCCAGCTAAATGTGACACCTAGGTTAGAAACCGGGGTATATATTAACACAAGATAATGATAATTGCACCAAATATCATTGAAACTATCAGATCTTCCCATGAATAACCCATCAGGGACAATGGTCCATGTAAGGCCAATAATCAAAAAAAGGAGATGATATTAGTTACTATGTGTAGGATGTGGTAGAGGATATGGGAAGAGATTGGAAGAAGGGAGACTAGCAGGCAAGCTATTGCAATTGTCCAGGTGATAGATGGTAAATGCCTGAATTCAAACACTTGTGTGAGTGAAGGGAAGAAGTCAAATATCATAGATAATATAGGGGTAGAAATAATAGGACTTGGCAATTGATTGGGTTTGAGAGGATCAGAGTGAAGAATGGGTCTTAGATGACTTTGAGATATGAATCCTTTTTGACAAGGAGAACAGTGGTGCTAACACAGAAATTGGGAAGTTGAGGGTGTGTGTGTGTGTGCATAAAATGATGAATTCAGTTTTTGAAATGAGTCAGAGATAATAGTTGGACAACCAATGGAAGTATCTAATAGTCAGTTGGAAATCTTGTAAAAGGAGCTTTATGGAAGTGTATAATTATTAAGACACTTGGTTAGAAGCCAGTACATATACTGGAAGTCTGTTGCATAGATATTATCATTAAACCCATGAGAGTGGATAAGATAACTAATGCTAAGAATATATAGAGGAAACCTAGGGGAATCCATACACTCAGCAGGGAGGAGAAAGAGAATGAATAAATGGAAAAGATGGAAAACAACCAGTGAGAAATGGAAAAAAAGAACCAATAGAATGACAAAGAGATGGTGGCTTTAGGAAGGAGAGATGAAGATGAAGAGTTTTGAGGCATATTGTGGGAAAGATGAGGAACCTCATATGGAACTGCTTCAAACTTATCAGTAAAGTAGGTGGTTACTTCATTTTCTGAGAGAACAGGGTCAAAGTGGAGTTGTAGGGTTGAGAAGAGAGAGAGAAGGTTTAGAAAAGCCACCAAAAAGAATATAATAAGACAATCAGACATGAATAAAGAAAATATCAAGGTGGCAGCTAGGTGGCACAGTGGATAGAGCACCAGCCCTGGAGTCAGGTGGACCTGAGTTCAAATCTGGCCCCAGACACTTAACACTTACTAGCTGTGTGACCCTGGGCAAATCACTTAACCCCAATTGCCTCCCCCCCCAAAAAAAAAGAGAATAGCAGGGTAGTAATGAAATCTTCCCAGATAGCATGAATTTGTACTAGGTTTGGTGTCACATTTATTTGACTCCTTTTTAGCATCATTTAAGAGCTTTGGAGTAGGAACATACATGATGGATGGATGATCATAGTTATCATAGAACTAAAACTGGAAGAAACCACAGAGACCATCTAGTTCAGATCTGTTTTATAGATGAATTCCCATTGGTAATAAATGTCAGAGGATCTGTGTTCAAATTCTAACTCTGATACAGGTATGAATTTGGGAAAAGTCACAAAGGACTTGACCTCCTTAGGCCTCAGTTTCTAGAACCTGTCTTATTTGTATTGTATCTCAGATGGTGAAGCTAATGATTAGCAGAGGCACAAAGGCACCTGAAGAAAGAGGGAGCATGGGATTTATGACTAGAAGATAGTGTTTCATTTTTTTGATAATAAACATTTTTATGAGGCAGTAAGCAATCAGATATAGGTTATACATGTGCAATTATATAAAACATTGTCATATGAGTCATGCTGTATAAGAAAAGTTGAATAAAAGAAAAAATGAAAGAAAGTGAAAAATAGCATACTGCAATCTGTGCTCCATCAACACCAGTTCTTTCTTTGGAGATGGATAGTATGCTTCATCATTAGTCCTTTGGGATTTTCTTAGATCATTGTATTGCTGAGAATAATTAAATCATTCACAGTTCTTCATCAAACAGTATTGTTGCCACTGCACAACTGTTCTCCTGGTTCTGCTCACTTCACTGTACATCAGTTCATATACATCTTTTGAGGCCTTTCTGAAATCATCCTGCTTGTCATTTCTTATAGCACAATAATATTCCATCACAATCATATACCACAGCTTGCTAGCTATTCCCCATTTGATGGGCATTCCTTTGATTTCCAATTCTTAATTACCACAAAAAGCTGCTATTACAAATATATCTTCTTTCCAGGGATGTCTTTGTTATATAAACCTAGCAGTGGTATTGCTGGATCAAGGGATCTGCATAGTTCCATAGGCCTTTGTGCCTAATACCAAATTGCTCTCCAGAATGATTGAATCAGTTCACAACTCTACCAAGAGTGGATTAGCATATCGGTTTTCCCATATCCCCTTCAGATAGTATTTCATTGAACTGTCAAACTATAGGGTCAAGTTTATTAAAGGAGTACAGATAAAGCAGAACAGGGAATATAGACTCAGGGAAGAAGGAGAAAGTTAGGAGTATGCTGGAGGTAGCTAGCACCAGTTCCCTAAGCTGATTGGTGAATTTTCAATGTGAACATTTACACTTCAGAAATCAGCAAAGGCTACCAATTGGCTTATTGTTTTGATTGTCTAAACTTGAGAAAATGATAGATAATGAAGATAAAACTGAAAAGTGTGTCCTGGTACTCTTTTTATTTTCCTGAGTGTTGGTTGATAAACTTTGAAAAGCATGCCCCTGGCGATTGAGGCAAATAAGGAAATGCAATTCTTGTATTTAGGATAATGTGTCCTCCAAGAATCACTCAAAATATTTCTCCTGCCTTCTCAGAAAGAAGAAGAAGGGATTGAGGATTTTGGCTTCTGGAATCTTTCCAAGCAGCAGAGTTTGTGTTCGCTTCTAATGCCAAAGACATCGCATAAGTGGAACAAAGCAGAATTCCACCTCGGGACTGGCCATGACATGGCATTCATGCAGGATGAAAAGAAAAAGGCCACTTCTCAGCCAGACCAACTGCGAGTGAAGTAGTGTAAATACTTGGAAAGGTCAGAGCGGAAACACTTGTGAAGCCAAACCAACTGCTGGAAGCAAAATTAGGTTTTGGAATAGAAAGAGTTTTACAAGAGAGAAAATTGTTTTTGTTCATAGTGCCCCTGCTTGGTTTCCTGCAATGGCAACTAACATGGCATATTAAACAGGAGGCCTAGTCTTCTGCTCCAGGTCACAAAAAGGAATTCAAAAAGACTAAAATTTAATTTCCATCATTTGGTTGTGTCTGACAAGACAAAATGAAGCAAAGATTCAAGGTATTCTAAGGGCTCATTTCTTTCATGAAAATGGTGGGTACTAATAATTCTCTGACTCCTGAGATTCATGAAGTATCTTCTAATTTACTTTACTCTTCTCTCCATCCTTATAGTCTTGGGTGTAAGTGATAAACAGATGGTAACAACTGACTTACCTTTTGATGAAGTAGGGATTGTCAAAATCGCATATAAAAAAGAGCTTGGGTGAGAGCCAACTTCTCTTTTGTGCAATTTATGAGATATCTGCCTTCCCTTTAATCCCTTAAATTATATTCATCTCTTTTGAACTGTACAGTGTTTATGGATCGTAAAAGTAGAAAAGAATCAAGAGAGGAATCAGGGACAAAAACCAAAATGGAGCCCCTGCTTTTGTGAGGGTGAGGACCATCCTCTGACTAAGAAAAAAAATGATTATCGTCATCATTAACCTCATTTTAAAAAAAGGCGATGAGATATCTAATTTTCTTTTAGATTACTGAGAACTTCAATTCTTACCTGGCATCTGGCTAATTAAGAACAGAACAAAACTACACAAACACATTGCTTGTTTTTTTGTCCCAGGGGGTTCCCTCAGGTAATAAGTCCAAACCTCATCTGCTTCATGGAATAATGATAACTCTCTATAGAAAAGAACTCTTCTTCCCCTCTGCACAGATAGGGAAACTTTGTTTCTACAGTTTGTGTGTGTGTGTGTGTGTGTGTGTGTGTGTGTGTGTGTGTGTGTGTATGTGTGTGGCAATTGGGGTTAAGTAACTTGCCCAGGATTACACAGCTAGTAAGTGTCAAGTGTCTGAGGCCAGGTTTTGAACTCAGGTCCTCCTGGTGTTCTATCCACTGTGCTACCTAGCTGCCCCCGTTTCTACAGTTTTAAATTAATATGCACGTATATTTCCTTAAAAACTTCAAACTATACATAACCAAAGGTCACAGTTTCTTGTACAATCCTTTTTCTTCTTTTTTGTATATTGAAATGTTTATTTGTTGATGATTGTAAAGTTCATAACAAAAATAGAAAATGTAATTTGAGAAACCATCTAGATCTGGTGGTGAGCCTGCATCAAGCGAAATTTGATTAGCTAACCTTTTTCATTACTGGCACTTAATTCATACAGTAAATATTCTTTGAATACTTGCTGTGTACATGAATTTTTTTTTTTTTTTAGTGAGGCAATTGGGGTTAAGTGACTTGCCCAGGGTCACACAGCTAGTAAGTGTCAAGTGTCGGAGGCCGGATTTGAACTCAGGTACTCCTGAATCCAGGGCCGGTGCTTTAACCACTGCGCCATCTAGCTGCCCCATGTACATGAATTTTTAAGAGGGGACTAAAGCCATTATTTGCTTTAGCTATATCTCCTAATCAGCTTGATAAACCCCATTTAAAAAATTAAGTTTTATATTCCAGTTCATCAAAAAGTGCTAACCTTCCATTACCTAAACCCATACCCACTGCTATGACTTTTTTCTTTTCCTTTATAAACTTATGTTTGAAAAGACAACATTCAATCGACTATTTCCTCTGAGACTGGTTTGTTTTCCCTAGAATCAGGAAGTACTGCCATCAGGTATCAGGCAGCCTTTGGTTTAAACAGCTAGGCAGTTCACTTGTAAGCATGCTTTAAAAAAGACCGAATCTAGCATGAATTTCTATTTCATTATGCTATTTTTATTTCCTATAGTAAAACCTTGATTTAAACAGCAAAGCATAAACATTCATAGCCATTACTAATCTAGGAAAATATGATACTTAAAGAGCACAGTATTAAACAAATATCTAAAGAAAGTTACAATTAGGTACCCTTCTCAGCAATTAATTATCAATCACTATTTCATAATGAGGGCTATTATTTATACAGCATTTTACATGTTACCTCATTTGATCTTCACCATAACCCCATGATGTAGGTCCCATTATTATTCCTATTTTACAAATTGGGAGACTCAGTCTTTGAGAGGTTAAGCGACTTGCCCAGGGTTAGACACCTTGTAAATGGCTTTGAGGTAGAATTTGAACTTAGATCTTTCTGACTCCAAGCCCATCACATTATCCACTACACTATCTAGCTAGTTACCTAATCTAGTTCTTTTTCCCTTAGGTTTGAGTAGGACATACCTTTCTAACTTATCCTGAACATTCATGAATTTATATGGGTATATTATTTGCTTTATTAAGTCAAAAAGTACCATATGAGAGATATCACTATTGCTATTATTACTCATCTGGTTCCTATGGTTGAACAGTACTTTGATGAAGTATTAGCACTCTTATGGCCTTTTTTTGTTTACAGTCCTTAATTTTCCTTCTAAGACAGTCTCCTTGTCACCACATAATTTCTTAACCATAGCTCTTTACTCCTTTTATTACCTAAATAAAGAACTTAGATTATAATATTAATAATGACATTAGCTAATATTTACCTAGCACTTAAAAGTTTGCATTTATTTGATGAGTAAAGAAATTTTAGAGCTTAAAGGAGACTTAGAGATCACCTATGCAGCTAGGTGGTGCATTGGATAGAATGCTAGGCCTAGAGTTAGGAGGACCTGAGTTTAAATTTGACCTCAGAGATTTACTAGGTAAATGACCTTGGGCAAGTCCCTTAAAACCTTTTGCCTCAGTTCCTCATCTGTAAAATTAGCCGGAGAAAGAAATGGCAACCCCCTCTGGTATATTTTCCAAGAAAACCCCAAATGGGTTCAGGAAGAAGAAAAATAACTAAACAACAACAGAGATCACCCAATTCAGGTTCCTTCATTTTGCCAATGAGGAAACTAACACCCCTAAAATTAAAAAAAAAAGATAATCCTAAGGTATGACCATTTAAAAATAGGTATAAAAGATGATTTTTTCTGCAAGGTTGTAGGATTCAGAAATATGGAATTTTTAAGTGGGAATAATAACTATGGGATGCTTTATTTTATGCACCAAAGTTATAATTTTCTCTTGAGAACACTTTTCTTTAATGGTCAGATTTTTTGAATTAATTATGCGTTCATAAATTATAGTCATTAAAGTTAATGCATAGAGTATTTCAAAGTTAAAGGCCATCCTTTCAGGAAGGATTCTGTTTCTCTCTATATGTTTGAGTTTAATAAGGTATTTTGTCTTAGAGTATATGCTTTTGCACCTCAAGGAATTGAATCCAGGAGATTTTTCTTGACTTGGGTTTCTGGAGTTTTTTGCTTTCTCCTCATGTGTCCCTAGACAAAATTAGTAAAATGTAGATTTGAGTATCTTTCATTCTCTGGATTCTCATTGCTAACTGGCACTTTTCAACCCTGGAAACATCTCATGAGTCAAAATGACCCAACATTCCTCTCCAAAATGGACAAAACTATATTCCTCCTCAGTTATATAGCTGTCAGGGAGAAAAGTAATCTGATAAACGTATTTATATTAAGATTAATGTAATTGATAACAACTAAATGTAACATACCTCTCAGAGACCCTTGTATTTGACCAGCAGGTGGACCCCAAAGGGCAATATCTGAAACCCAAGGAATGGATTCCTAGTGCCAGATTTGGGGGCCTGGAGTCACCTGAGCAAGGGAGAATTTTCTTGGCAGTAGAGCTTTTCCTTCCCCTTTGGAACCACAATACAAAGACATTCCCATAAGGCTAAGCATACCCACAATGCAAATTGATTTCTTCATTGCAAATGTGTGGTCCAGGGCCAATCATTCTTATATTTTTTATCTGGTATTCCTTGGCAGGGAATCTTCTGCTTTTTGCACTTTATAGAGACATTTAGCTACTTAAATTTGCTTTATGCAAAACATGTGTCCAGAGACCCTGGGACAATGAATCAAATTAAATCAGAATGATAACATGTTCCCTAGGCTGGATCAGTGATCTGCTTAATTACTGGCCAGGGTAGGGGGAGCAGCTTAATTTAATTGATAACTATAAATCTGAGACCTGCATCTCTTGGTCCCAGCACTATTTACTTAATGACCTCGTCTTTCACCACCTGATTTTTGCCCATCTAGGAACTCAAAATAGCCTTGAGCATATGTTTCTGATTTGCAGAATCTGATGGTACATTATTTCACCACCTCAAAGTATCCTCTCCTGCTGCTTCTTTCTTGATTTAAATTTTAAAAAAGATCATCGAATCACAGAATATTAGAGATAGAAGGTATTATAGATCATCTAGTCTAATCTTATTTTATGGGGTGAGAAATGGAGGCTCAGAGGCATAAAGTGAATCATCCAAGGTGATTTAATTGGAGGGTTTTTTTTTTTTTAAAAGCTAAGTCCAAGGATCTTTCTGCATACCACAGTTCTTTTCATGGTCCTATGGGAAATTATCAGGATGTGGAGTCAGAAGATCCCCATGGGTTCCTCTCAGTCCCTCCACTTTGAGGGAAGGACCACACTGAATAGGCTTCATTCTCCTGTCTTCCTCCCTGTGCTTCCTGTTTTCTGGCCAGAAACTCTGAGAGACTTTATCTCCCAGACTGATTCTTTGGGAAGTCAAACTAGGCCATCTTTTGCCTCCATTCTAGTGTTAATCACCAAATGGATGCTGCTTCAGACAGATGGAGACCTGGAAAAGACCTTATCTTAAAAAGGGCATAGGTTCCCACAGTATCCCAGGTCATTGCCAGTCATCCTGACCCATGTCTTGCCACTGAACTCTGATGACTCTGGAGAAGAAGGTGAGGCTTTGCTCAGCTCTGCCTCACTTAAATCCAGCGCACTTGCAAGTCAAGACATCACCCTCCTGATGTCATTGGGGCTCTTTCAGAAGGACAAACAACAACCTACCTCTTTCCCCCTTTCCTTCCCCTTTTCATTTTCCTTTTGTGTGTTGTCTCCCTCTATTAAAATGTATGCTCCTTGAGGGCAGGGGCTTTTTGCTTGTATTTGTATCCCTACTGCTTGGCATATAGTAGACACTAAATAAATGCTTGTTGACTGCAATAGAATCCTGGCCTTATTACTTACTGTATGATTTTGGGAAAACTGCTTCCATTTTTTGTGCTTCACCTTCCTCAGTTGTGAAATGAAGGGTTGGATTAGATGAAATTTAAGGTCTCTTTTAGTCTCAAACTAAGAATCTTTTGTATCTTGTTTCATTTCACCCTGGATCTTTCCATTCTGGATTTTGTATAATAATGATAATGACTGATTTGTGTCTAATTCAAGTCCCACAACAACCTTGTGAGGTAGGTACTATTATTATCCTCCTTTGAAAGACTAGGATAATAAAACTCAGAGTCTTTCCATCTTTACAAAAAGACTCAGAGACTTCCCATTAATGGTTGTTGTCTTTCTTTCTCAAAGAAGACCCAAATGACATCACTATGTTAGAATCGAGTTACAGGGTATATGACTATGGTTGATCAAACCAATATGAGCTCAGACTGCTCTACCACAGGTTGGGCACAAATAATACATGTGAACATGTATTATTTGGGTTGTATTCTCTAAATTTGCACATCTCATGTTTCTTTTGAGCTACTTCAATATGATTACAATAAGACTCAGAGAGTTTCCAATATTACAGTTAGTGGAGGAAGGATTGTAACCCAGGTTTTCTTGATTCAAATCTAGTGGTCTGTCTACAGTTTCAAAGATACCTTTCCAGATGTGTGTGTATGTGTGCATGTGAAACCTCTTATGTAGTGATCTGAGTGAGTTTCTCAGCAGTATCTGTTATTCCAGGCTCATTCCTTGGGATCTGGAAGGCTTTCCCCATATACCATATTAAAATAAAAATCCCCCTGGGAGGCTTTAAGTCTTATTATCAGCTAACAACTTGCTTTACAGGCAGATAAAAGTATGACTGTAGGGGTGAGACACAAAATAAGTTCTTTCCTCTAGCACATACTGTGTTAAACCAATGCTCTGACCAGGCTGAGCCTGCCGTGATATCTTATGAACAAGACAGGAATGAACAAATCCACTGAATGGAGATTCACCTCTCCTTATTAGCCATTATCCCCTAAATGATTTCTGGTCCTCTATAAATAGTGGCAAGTAGCCCCATCCCCTCGTGATTCAGAATGAGTAAAATACTGCCTGGAAGTAAAGTGATCACCTGTGTGAGATAATTTAATTCTATTGAAGCATCAGGGGGCCACAGAAAAGAAAATTAGCTAATTGGCACCCTACTATTAATACATATGGGTTAGCACTTTACCTCACCTAGGCTCACTACAGGGTTATGCACCACATATCTCCATTTACTTCAAGGAGATATAATGTGTGAATAGATAAATTTCACTCTATTAGCATTTTCACTTTTGAGAGTCCTTATTCTAAAATGAAAGTAATTTTGGAAGACTTAAGAACTCTGATCAACATAATGATCAACCATAATTCCACAGGACTGATCATCCAGAAGCCTGCCTCCCGGCAGAATGGTCTAAATAGAATGAAACACACACTTTTGGAAATCACCAACATGGGAATTTGCTTTGCTTGATTATACTTATTGGTTAGAAAGGATTTATTTTTTCTTTTCCTTTATTTTTTCCCATGGGTGGGATTGTTGAAGGTTGAGACAATAAATGCCTCTTAACATAAAAATAAAATAAAATTTAACCTAAAAAAAGGAAGTGTTGGAAAAACAACCCATCACCAGGAGCTATTTTACCATCTAGTCAGAATGTGGTAAGGAACATTTATTAAGCGCTTACACTTTGTTAAGCTCTGGAGATATAATTACAAGCAAAAAAAAAAAAACCAAACCCACCCCCCCACCCCCGGCCAAAAGAAAAAAACCAGTCCTTATCCTCAAGGATCTTACATTCTAATAGGGGATTACAAGGCACAAAGGGAGCATGACTCCTATGTCCATAGATTCAGGGATGGCTAGGCTGGGGTCATTTTCCAAATTGGTGGTTCCATAAAAACTCATCAATGGGAGAAGGGATCTAAAGGAATAGTATTAGAACATCTCATTGATGTCTTGACCAGTTTGTGGCATGAAAAAGAACTTGATCTGACAAGATAATGATGATGATGATGGTGGTGGTGATTATGACCTTGATTATAGTAGCTAACATTTAGATAGTGCTTTAAGTTTGGAAAATGATATAAATATATTATCTCATTTGATTGTCACAAACCCTGTGAAGAAGGCGATATTGTTTCCATGTTTTACAAATGAGAACACTGTGAGGCTGAGAGAGGCTAAATTACTTACCCAGAGTTGCACAGTTAGTTTCTGGGGGAAGGATTTCAACTTAGAACTGCCTAACAAATACACTACCTCACTACCTCATATCTATATCTTCTCATACCTTTATCTTTGTTGTTGTTGTTGTTGTTCAGTCATTTCAGTTGTGTCTCACTCTTCCTGGCCTCATTTTGGGTTTTCTTAGCAGAGCTAGTAAGAGTGGTTTGCCATTTCCTTCTCCAGCTTATTTTACATATGAAGAAACTGAGGCAAACAGGGGTGACTTGCCCAAGGTCACACAGTTAGTAAGTGTCTGAGGCCAGAACTCAGGAAGACTTATGTTCCTGACTCCAGATCTGGTGCTCTATCCATTGCACCACCTAGTTACTCTCATATGTACATCTATGCACTGTTAACTGGTGTCAGAGTGGGAAGGGAAGGGAAGAGAACCATCATTTATTAAGTGTCTGCTACCTGCCAGACACTGTGCTGTGTTTTCCAATTATTATTTCATTTGAAATAAATGAAGGGGAAAGATCCTGAACTAAGAATCAGGACTATTACATTTCAAATTCAGGCTTTGGCACCCATTAGCTATATGACCTTGGGCATCTTTTCATGACTTTGGGCCTCAATTTCCTCATTGTAAATGAAGTGGCCAAAATGTACGACCTTCAAGGTCCATTTTAGTTGTAGAATTCTAGGATTCCATCATTTCCTTTTTCTTCTCTTTTTTTGTGGGGCAAGGGGGGTTAAATGACTTGCCCAGGATCACACAGCCAACAAGTATCAAGTGTCTGGGCAGGATTTGAACTCAGGTCCTCCTGAATCCAGGGCTAGTGCTTTATCCACTGTGCCACCTAGCTGCCCCCGCCTCCTCCATTTCCTTCAGATGCTTCTTATAACTACTGGTAAGTCTATAAACAAGCCAATGGAATAAATTATGTAGACTTTTTTCTTAGTTCTGTTGACTAACCCAACTATAGCTGCATTTAGAACTTTGCATTTGTCTTCATGAATGCCATATTGATACTTACTCAGGTTCATCCTCAAGTGGCAGAAAGGCCTCAGCCAGTCTCAGCCAGACACAGAGATATTTCTCAAACTTCCCTTCTCCATAGACTCTATTGGCCTCTTATTTGTTTTAAGCTATTTACTTTGAACAGAAATATAAAACACAGCATGAAAATCTGTTTATTGATATTAAAAAAAATGAAAGTACTTTTTCTTCCTAATATTACCTAGAGCTACTTTGAGCTGAAACATTTTGTCTCTCCAAATAAGTCAGAATCACATTGTACCTTTGAATCTTTGAGTTGAAAGAGATCTCAAAGATCTTACACATAATTGAATCCTCTTTATATTATGTATTTAACAAGTGTTTCTCCTCCTGTTTTCTTCTTCTTCTCCTTCTTCTCCTCCTCCTCTTTTTCTCCCTACTCCCTCCTCTTCCTGCTCCTTTTTTGTGAGAAATCTCTAGAGTTAGGGAACTCACTACCTCCCCAAGGCAGCACTTTGAGACAGAGCCAATGTGGTAGTAGTGGAGTAATGGAAAGAAGAGTTCTAGTCTTGCAGTTAGGCATGGGTTGGGTTCTATACCTACATCTTTTACTTACTAGCTAAATGACCCTGGGGAAGTTATTTAGCCATTTATCTTCAGTTTTCTCATCTGTCCAATGGAGATGCTTA
Organism: Dromiciops gliroides; assembly: GCF_019393635.1. NCBI lineage: Eukaryota > Metazoa > Chordata > Mammalia > Microbiotheria > Microbiotheriidae > Dromiciops > Dromiciops gliroides. The sequence goes on along the minus strand of NC_057863.1, from coordinate 240,383,273 downwards.
AAATTGGAATATCTCCTTCATATCATAGAGTTTTAGTTCAAGTGAGATAAATTCATATAAGACACATAGTAAACCTCAATACGCTGTAGAAATGTTAGAGGTTATTATTATATAACTCTGTTAGCATGTTTTTCCTCATTTTTAGCCAAATGCTACTTTTCCTCCTTTCATTTATCCTAATTCTGATTTCTGGGGCTAGCCAAAAAACAATTGTACCTCTTCCACATAAAAGTCTCTCAGTACAAACAGAAGCAATGCATCCAAAATTAGAAGGGAAGCAGAAAGCTGGGAAACAATTTTTGAGGCCAGTACTTCTGATAAAGGCCTCATCTCTAAAATATATAGGGAACTAAATCAAATTTATAAGAACCCAAATCATTCCCCAATTGAGAAATGGTCAAAGGATATGAACAGGCAGTTTTCTGATGAAGAAACCAAAGGTATCTATTCCCATATGAAAAAATGCTCTAAATCTCTAATGATTAGAGAGATGCAAATAAAAACAACTCTGAGGTACCACCTGACACCCATCAGATTGGCTAAAATGACAAAAAAGGAAAATAATAAATGTTGGAGAAGCTGTGGGAAAATTGGAACACTAATCCATTGTTGGTGGAGCTGTGAACTGATCCAACCATTCTGGAGAGCAATTTGGAATTATGCCCAAAGGGTGATAAAGCTGTGCATACCCTTTGGCCCAGCAATACCACTTTTGGGTCTTTTCCCCAAAGAAATCATGGAAAGGGGAAAGGGACCCACATGTACAAAAATATTTATAGCTGCTCTTTACGTGGTGGCAAGGAATTGGAAATTGAGGGGGTGCCCATCAACTGGGGAATGGCTGAACAAGTTGTGGTATATGAATACAATGGAATACTATTGTGCTGTAAGAAATGATGAGCAGGAAGAGTTCAGAGAAACCTGGAGGGTCTTGTGTGAGCTGATGATGAGTGAGATGAGCAGAATCAGAAGAACATTGTACACAGTATCATCAACATTGAGTGTTGATCTACTGTGATGGACTATATTCTTCTCACCAATGCAATGGCACAGAAGAGTTCCAGGGAACTTGTGAAGGAAGAGGATCTCCGAATCCAAGATAAAAATAAAAGAACTGCGGAGTATAGATGCTGAATGAACCATACTATTTCTTTTGTTTTTGATGCTGTTGTTTTTTTTCTATTTTGAGGTTTTTCATCATTGCTCTGATTTTTTCCCTTATAACATGACTAATGCAGAAATATGTTTAATGTTATTATGTGTATATATATATGTATATATATATATGTGTATATATATATATATATATATATATATATATATATATATATATATATATATATATAACCTATATCGGATTACCTGCTGTCTAGGGGAGGGGGGAGGGAGAAAAATCTGAAACTGTAAAGCTTGTATAAACAAAAGTTGAGTACTATCTTTACATGTAACAGAAAAAAATAAAATACTTTATTAATTAAAAAAATTAAAAAAATAAAAGTCTCTCAAATACTTGAAGACCTCTGTCATATCTTTCTTAAGTCTTCTTTCCTCCAGATTAAACATTTCCAATGCCTTTAACAAGTCCTATTTTGGTATGGTTTCTAACCCATCATTATATTCTTTTCTAGACATGCTGCAACTTGTCAATGTCCTTCCTCCAAGGTGGCACCTCGATCTATGCACATCTCAGTGTGGTATTCCAGCTGTGGCCTGGCAGGGCAAAGTACAGAAACACTGTGATTTTTCTCAGTCTGGATATGATGCCTTTTTCAGCATACCCTAGCATCATAACAGTTTTAATATTAGTTTTTTGGCTCCCTTATTATATTGTTAGCTTATATCGAATTTGAAATCCACTAATACCCCTAGGTCTTTTCCCCCTGAATTTCAGCCTGGTCATATCTCCCTCTTTTTGTCCCTGAGGGTGAGGAACATTTTAAATTATCAGTATTATATTTAGTCTCATTAGATTTGTCCTGTCAAAATGTTTCTGGATCCCAGTTTCACCATCCAGCAAGCTCACTATCCCTCTCAGTTTCATGTCATGGACAAGTTCGATAAACATACAATTTTTTTCCTTCATATAAGATATTGATAAAAAGATTGAAGGGAATAGGGCCAAGGATACAGAACCATGGCATATTACTAGAAACCTTTCTTCACGTTGGCATGAAGTCATTAATCACTCCTCTTGGATCCTCACATTTAACTTGTCTAAAATATTATCAACTATGCTATCATTTAGGTCACTTCCCTCCATCTTATTCACATAGATATCATGGGACATTTTGTCGAATGACTGTCAGAGTCTGAGAATTCAGCAAGAGGGGAAGCAGCTCTATGCAGGAGGCAGTAAAGGCATACTGTTGTTTTCAACTGCCAATTAGTCTCTGGGCTTAAGGAGAATTGAGGTATATAGTTATCTCTTCCACATTGAGGGGGTAGGGGGAGTTAGGGGCATGCACTTAACTGTGTAAAAATTTATGGTGCTCCCTTTGTACCAGAGAAGTCTGAATTATTATGGTATTAAAAGATAAGATATGTGGAAATTATACAATGCTATACATATATTTATGAATTTTTGAATTTCCATACTTTTTCTGTGTCATCTGCAGCTTCCACAAAACTCCTCCCAAATTCCCATTTAATTTCTTAATGCTGACCCATGATATATGGACACCATGATGGGGAAATTTGTGATGTGGAAGAGATAACTGTACTTTTGACACTGATATTAAAGATACTTGGTAGAAATGAGTTTGTAGCTGTTGCAAGAAGGACAATGGACAGGGATATAGTATATTGTAGAGTGGATCAGTTTTATTCAGGAAGTCTGTGTGAGGGAGAGAGAGGAGTGTTTGTTATCTGGGACCATGGCACCTTAGCTGTTATGTGGGGTAGTCGGACTGTGTTCAGTAGCAGAGTCCATCATGGGAACTAGCATTTGTGGAAGCTGAGAGAATTAGTATGTGTGAATCAATCATCCAACAAGCATTTATTAAATGCCTACTACATGCCAGCCCCTTTGCTAAGTGCTAGAGACATAAAGACAACACAAAATAACTCCTGCCCTCAAGGACTTTACATCAAAATGAAGGGGACAACATGTACATATCTAGGTACTTAAAAGATATATACACAGCAGATACAAAGTAATTTTGGAAGTGGAAGTACTAGCAGCTGAGGTTATCATGTTTCTGAATTCCCTACTATAGCCTTCACAATGGAAAAGAGTTTGAAAAACCAGAAAGACCAGAACTGAGATATGTGGAAGGCACCAAGAAGCACACAAACTGTGAATCAGTTTTTCTCATAATTCCTAACTCTTTTCAGGTTTGATGCCAAGGGTCTCTCTGGGAATCTCTGCTCCTATTTCCCTAAGTTTCTTACCATTAGATTTCCAAGGAAGAATTACATCTGTTTTAAAATATGGAGCTATGTGTAGTGGGCAGAGAGGTGAAGAGAGAATATATAAAGCTTGATACTCTGAGTCCCAGTCTTGACTGAAAGAGAAATAGCAGGAATAAGGTGCTACAATAAGTGGTTGTTACTTAGACTTGGTCTTTTATCACGTGTCTGAATTGTCAAGTTTCTAAGCTCTCTGAGCCTGCAAAACCAACTCTTTCTAATATACTTCCAGAAATGATGACAATGCTACTTTGTCCTATACACTTTTTTTCTCTTTTTATGTTTTCTCTCTTGGTGATTTCATCTATTCTCATGGATTTAGTTACTATACTAAATGTTGTCTCTAGTGAATCACAAATCTATATTATCTATATTATATCTGGCCCTAAAGTCTTTCCTGAATCCTAATCCCATATTGCCATCTACCTGCTACACAACTCTATTCAGGTGTCCTATGAACACATAAAACTCGATTTATTCAATATTGAAGTCTTTTCTTGTAAAGCAGTCTCTCCTCAAGTCTTCTGTTTGCTATGGTGAATAACCATTCTTCCATTTACTCCTGTTCATACCATTAAAGTCATCCTTGTCTTTTCCTTTTTATTTAACCCTCTAACCAATTTGTTGCCAATTTTTGTTTATTCCAACATTAAAGCATCTATCACATCCATCTACTCTCTATTCATATGACAACTACCATATTTCAGGTGCTCAAAAATCTCCTAATTGGTCTGAATTTTTCCACTTTCTCACACTTTCAGTTCATCCTCCACGGAGATGAAAAGCTAATCTTTTCAAATCACAAGTCTGACCTTGTCACTGTTTTTTCAATATTCATCAGTGGATTCCTGATGCCACTAGGACAAAATACATACTCTTTAGCTTGGAATTCAATACCTCACACGATATTACTCCCAGATACCTTCCCAGACTTATTGTATATCACTCTTCTTTAAATACTCTATATTCCAGACAGACTCACCTAAAAATGAACTGAATTTTGGACATATGGAATTGAATGTTCCATAAACATTTTAAACTCAACAAGTTCTTAAACAGAGTTCTTCTTTTCCCCAAACCTTCACTTTTTTGCAGGGCAAGGAGGGTTAAGTGACTTGCCCAGGATCACATTGCTAGTAAGTGTCAAGTGTCTGAGGCTGGATTTGAACTCAGGTCCTCCTGAATCCAAGGCCAGTACTTTATCCACTGTGCCACCTAGCTGCCCCCCCTCACTTATTTAAAAAAAATGAACATTTTTATTTAAAGTTTTGAATTCCAAATTTTATTTCTCCTTTCTACCCACCTTCCCCTCCCTCCTCCCTGAGATGGTAAGCAATCAGATATAGGTTATACATGTGCAATTATGTAAAACATTACCATAATCATCATTTTGTATAAGAAAATGAATAAAAGAAAAAATGAAAGAAAGTGAAAAATAGCATGTTTGTGTTCAATTAATATCAGTTCTTTCTCTGGAGGTGGATAGTATGCTTCATCATTAGTCCTTTGGGATTGTCTTAGATCATTGTATTGCTGAGAATAATTGTCATTAACAGTTCTTCATTGTATAATATTGCTGTCACTATGTACAACTAAACCCCCACTACCCTCATTTCTTCCAAACTTTCTTATTACTATCAAGGACACAACCATCAACTTGGTCACCCAGACTCACAGTGGTTTTTTTGACTCCTTACTCTTTCTCAAACCTCATATCCAATCTATTGCCAAATCTTGCCATTTTAACTTTTCCAACACTTCTCTCCATTCATGAAGTCACACCCTGGTTCAGGCTCTTATCACCTTTTGCCTGGACTATTGCAATAGCCTTCTAACCGGTCCTCCTGTCTCATCTCTCTTCACTCCAATCCATCCTACCCACAGCTTCCAATGTGATTTTTCTGAAGTATAGGTCTGACCATGTCAATTCTTTTTTCAGTGAGTTCCAGGGATCTAGAATTAAATATAAGAATTCATCTAGAATTAAATATAAACTCCTCTGTTTAGCATTTAAAGCTTTTTGCTACCTTCCCCTTCTTGCCTTTCTGGTTTTTTATACTTTATTTCTGTTTATGCATTCTTGGATCCAGAAGACCAGCTTGCTTATGTTACTAGCACATTGTACTTCATCTCCTATCTCTTTGCTTTTGCATTTGCTGTTCCCCATGTTTGAAATGTTCTGTTCCCATAGTTCTACTTTTTAGTTTCCCTGCCTATCTTCAAGATTCAACTAAAATTTCACCTTTTTCAGGAAGTCTTTTTGGTTTACTCAGCAGCTAGTACCTTCCCTTTGAAATGACCTTCTATCCATTCTGCACACATCTTATATATGCCTATTTATTTACATGTTATTTGCCCTATTAGCATATAAGCTGCTTGAAGGCAGGGATTCTTTTTGCCTTTCTTTATATTCTTAGCACTGAGCAAACTGCCCGGCACACAATAAGTGCCTAAATAATATTTCTTGATTGACTAAGACAAAGTAGATTCCTACCAGTTGGGAAATAGTGAACCAAATGATTGTTTATGAATGTAATGAAATATTGTTGTGGCATGAGAAATGATGAATTCAGAGAAACCTAAGCGGACTTATATGTAGCGATATAGAGTGAAATGAGTAAAACCAGAAAAATAATTTATACAATAACTACAACATTGTAAAGAAAAACAACTGGAAAAGATTCAACGATCTATGATCAATGCAATGACCTTTCAACTAAAGAATACTGGTGATGAATTATGCTTCTTTTCTGAGGTTAATGGACTAGACAAGCAATGATTTCAGACTTAGTCAATGCGTTGACTTATTTTTGTTTGACAATATTTTGTTACACGAGAGAACTTTTATATTTTATTTTTGTGGGAGGAATAAAGGAAATGCTATGAAGAAGTAATAGTGATAAAGGAAAAAAGAAAGAAAGCTATTTAAAAATAAAAGTTCAGAACGGAACATAAAGAAGCAAATGAATGTTGAAACTACTGTTAAATTTGAAGCATACAATCTCCCCACCCCAAAGTGTACATAATAGATTTTCATGACTTCATTTACTTCCTTTTTCCCTGTTCTTTATAAAGGGAAATGCTAATTGTTGTCAAATTTATACTGATAGAAAGGGAAATTTTACAAATTGAAAAAGTTAAGTCACAGAACCATTTTATATTAGTACAGTAGTTTGTATCTTTCAATCCACTTGTAAACACAGCCTTGAGACAAATGCTTATTCTCCAACTTTTCCTCAGTGATTACTCAGGTGAGAGATAAGGTAAGGCCCTCAAAGTCAGCCCATTTATTGTAAAAGGCATACAAATAGAACTTGGGTAAAAAGCAAAATAAGGTCAGGCTGAACTTTGTTTGCTGCATTCAGTGACACATTGAAAAACCCTCTCTTCTAGGCATCAGCTGGTCACATTTGTTATGCCAGAAGCCTTTGAACTGGCTGTCAGTCCTCATCTAGTAACACAAAGTAGAAACTGTTCCCAATATCTAGTGAGAAAGAAAAACCTGATTCTAAAGAAGAAAGAAGTTCGTGGATGCATCAACGAATTTAATGAACTGTCATAAAATCACTGTCAAAACCATGTTTTTTCAATGTGTTGAGTGACTTCAAAATATTATAGATAATCCTCATTCCTTTGATTTAATTAGCACAGCCTTGAATATGACAGAAATGAGGAAGCTCTGGGTATTACTCATCCCATATATCACCAAGCTATTAGAACATAAAAGACCTCAGTTCCAATTATAATTCAAATATCTATCTGTACTATCAGGTGCTAAAGCTTCTCTCATTCCCCTAAACCTGCCATCCCCCAGATATTTATCAAATCTTAGAATTTCTCCTAATTATGCCTTCAAAAACTGGTGAGATTTTCACATTTTCAAACATTTGATTGAAAGGCATAATACTAGAGAGATGAATGTCATCTGTAAGCTTACTGTTATCCCAGAGATCACAGGTCATTAAATTAAGAGATACATCAACAGTGACAGGATTTCACTCAGATGTAGAGACAACCAGTATATCCTGGAGCAGATATAATTTGGGCTTCTTTCTTCTGTTATTTATCTACATGTATCTAGTCACTCAAAGAAACATTTGAACTTGACACACATGTATGCATATGTATACACGTATACTGTGTGTATATGAATATGTGCATATATATGCACATATATACATCTATATATTGTCTTCTCCTAATATAGCTCTTTACCTATTAAAACAAAGGCCTGGAAAGAGCTGCTTTTATCAAAAGAAGAATTAGTATTTCTTTAGGGGATTTGGTGACAAGGAAGTTATTACTATCATCTTTAAAAGAGTAGATGAAATAGCAAGGTTCCAAATAGAAGGGAACTCATCACAATTTATATTCTTTTTATGTAAATAAGATGAGTTCATGGGTTATTTTTTGAAAAGAGAGAAATAAAATGCAGTTTCAGTATTTTTTGTCTTAATAGCATTTTATTTTTTCCAATTACATTTAAGGATAGTTTTCAACATTCATTTTGTATGATTCTGAGTTCCAAATTTTTCTCCCTCCCTTCCTTCTCTCCCCCCTCCACAGGACAGGAAGCAATATGATTTAGGTTATATATGTACAGTCATGTTAAACATATTTCTGCGTTAGTCATGTTGTGAAAGAAGAATCAGAAAAAAAGGGAAAAACCATGAGAAATAAAAAGCAAACAACGACCACAAAAATTCAAGTGAAAGCAGAATGTTTCAATCTACTTTCAGACTCTTTTGGAATTGTCTTAGATCATTGTATTGTTGAGAAGAGCTAAGTCTATCACAGTTTGTCATCACACTGTTACTGTTACTTTGTACAATGTTCTCCTGCTTATGCTCACTTCACTCAGCCTCTGTTCATGTAAATCTTTCCAGGTTTTTTTGAATTTCAATATTTTTACCTGAAAGTTTACAGATTGCTAAAGCTTGTAACCAGGCGGTCTGCTAATACACTAGGGGACTATCAGCTTATTCATAATGTTGTAGACATGAGGAGGGATAACAACATCATTAACAACCTTGTCCCTCTCCTCCCTCCCAAACTGCCTTGGATACATTTTGTATATGTTATGTATATGCTTGTATATATTCATGTTTTCTCCTCTCTTAGATGTAAGTTCCTTGGGGATTGGAGCTGTTTCATTTTTGTCATTTTATCTCTAGCACTTACTACAACATAAATGCTTAATAAATGATTGCAAATTGATTAAGCATGAATCCACAACCCAAAGGGTATAGGGAACAATTACAAAGCCACCTCAGTTTGACCACACTTAATCAGAGTGAATAACTAATGCTAAGGTCTTTGAAATTCTGATTCAGGGCATAGACATCTCCTTTCTCCCTGGACTCCGGCCAGCTGATCAAAGGCCCAGTAGGTCCTGGTAAGGAGGTAGCTTTATGTTAATGAATAGGGCAGTACTCCACTGATTTAAACCTCTAGATAGAGGGAGTTTTCCATCATAAATGGAGTCAGACTCCCTCAATTAAAAATTGCCTCTTGCTTGAGGGAGGAACTGGGTAATAGGTTTCAGTCCTAGCAAGAAGCCATATGACTGGGAGAATGCAACCCAAATAGCCTGGAAGTAGTGGATGAGGTTTCCAACAGGTCACTAGCTCTCTTCCCTTCTAGCTTAACATAAGAGCTATAGTAGTGCCTTGGTTCTGTTTCCTCTCCCAGCTAGCCAGCGGATTTTGGGGCTTTTTAGATGATCTCTCTTTCTTTCAATGTACTGGTTATCTTCTGGAGAAAAAAGCATCAGTTCTCTCTCACTCTCTCTCTCCATCTTATCTCCCCTCTCTTTTCTCTTCTTTTTCTTTCTCTCCTTTTTCTCATCTTCCTTCTCTTTCTCTCCTCTCTATCCCTCTCCAAAGAGTTGAGAAGTCCTCATAGCTCAAACTGAGCATTTGTTAAGTGCCTGCCATCTGCCAGGAGCATACATTTTTCAAGAGGAATAAAATATGTTCACAGATAATGAAATCCAGGACATAGATAAAAAATACATAATGATTTACACAATGATTGGGGGTGGGGTGGACTAACAATTGGGGAATCAGGAAAGGCCATTTGAAGGAGGCAGAACCTGAAGGAAGGTAGGGGTCTAAGTGGTGGAAGAGAACAGGGATAGCATTATGGGTATGGGAAACAGCCTATTCAAAAATCACAAAGGAAAAAGGAAAATCTCATGAATGAAACTGATGACATGAACAAATTATTCTGAGAAAGAAAGGGACTAAAATGCAACTGAAAGACTTAAAATAGATTAAAGTAACAAATGTGTATACAGAAGGAACTTACCAACTTACGTTCTTAAAAGATATGTACAGGTTATGGAAGGAAGGAAAGGCAGTGGAAGGAAGGTGGGTAGGTAATATAGAAGATGAAGAGAAAAGTTGGGATGCTGGGAAGGTATCATGTGTATTGGGAATAGCAAGTAGGCTAATATGGTTGGACAGTGAGCATCCTCTGACTGTGCATATTCTCCATTGTTTCCATCAAAAGGTTCTCTTCTGAGCACAGTCCTATCTATTTTATGGGGTTCAATCTTTTAAGCACCCTAATATTAAATAATTAGAAAGTCCTTAAAACAGATGTGGAAGGCAAACAGGCTCACTAAGATTGGTCAAGAAGGAAGGGAATTTCCCTCTAAAATGTTTACCCTAGATAGCTTGATAACAAGTAAGAAAGGACCTTGGAGATGATCTAGGCCAGTGTCCTTATTTTCCATACAAGGAGGTTGAGACCAAGAGAGATAAAATGCTCAAAACCAAAAGCTAGTCATAGAACTTGGACTTAAATGCAGAATTTTTGATTCCCAGTTCACTGCATTTTCTTCCATGCCAAAACCCCTTGTAGTCAGAATAAAGGCTTTGTAAAATTATAAAGCAAATTAAATTTTCCTCTAGAAGCCCTCCTAGAATTTATTCCTTTCAGCATTCCTCTCCAGAATACATGGTACCCCATGCCTCCTCCCACCTCTCCCACTAAGAGACACATGAATATGAATACTTTGAACTGGTTCACACTCAAAGAATCTCAGCTTTGGAAAGAATCTCAAAGGCCATATAGTTCAATATTTACTAGAATAAGAATCTGCTCTACAAAATCTGTAATATAGGATCTTGTGGTTATTGCTTGAAGCCTTGTAGTCAGAGACAACTTAATTTTCAAGGCAACTTATTTTGCTTTGGGGGAGTCCAAATATTTGGGAAGTTTTCCCTTACAGTAAAAGAATATCTGGGGCAGCTAGGTGGTGCAGTGGATAGAGCATTGGCTCTACATTCAGGAGGACCTGAATTCAAATCTGGCCTCAGACACTTGACACTTACTAGCTGTGTGACCCTGGTCAAGTCACTTAACCCTCATTGCCCTTCCCCTCCCCCCAAAAAGAGATATTTTGGTATATTAAGGAATGTAGAGAATATATACCATCAAAATTCCTGAATGTGAATTTTGACTTCCACTTACTTGTACCTCATCTCTTTCTTGCCTCATCTCTTTTTTTAAATGGAGCATAACTTATGCAATATGCCTGATAGAGTTGTTGTGAGGAAAATGATGTATAAACTACAAAACAATATTTTAATGTGAGCTATTATTATAATTAATGATTTGAATGTACTCCCAATATTTGTGTTGTACCCAAATAAATGTGCTATTATTTGAAATTATCATCATGGGAGTCATTCTTTTATATACAGACTGCTAAAATATATCTATTTTACTTGAAAAGGAGTGACATAGTAAGTCATTTGTACAAAGTCCACTTTAGCTGTGGTGGCCATATTTTTCTGAATCAAAAATTAGAATACATCACTGACAAATGATCATTTTTTTTCTGATTTGTTGATTTGAATAAAATTGAATTTAATTAAACAAAACTTTAAAATTCCTCTTATGTGCCAGGTATTTAGGAAACAAAAACAAAAATGAAAGTCATTACCTTCAAGGGGTTTACATTCTATTGGGTTTGTATTTTATTCTACTGAATAGTATGAAAAGCCTTACAAAAGTATTTTTTAAAAATTTACATCACATAAATCAATTTTATCAAAAAGAAAAAATCACACAAAAATGGTTGCCAAATTCAGCCATATGTACATGTGTGATATAATTGTAAAATTCTTCATATTCAACTTTTCCCCATGGCCCAGTGATATTCAGTTATGTAGATCTAAGATCATAGATTTAGATCTGGAAGAGAACTTGGAGGTCAGATAGTCCCACCCCTTTATTTTGTAGATAGGAAAACTGAAGCTCAGAAAGATTAGGTGACTTGCTTAGGGTCTCACAACTACTAAATATTTGAGGCAAGTTTTATTAAGCTCAGGTCTTCAGCACTCCAAGTCTAACACCCTACCTACCATACCACCTAGCTGACCTGGTTGGTTCAGCCATTATCCTATCAAAGAGTACTCACTTTATTTTCAGACCAAAAAGAAATTCTGGTGCAAATATTTTTTGAGATATATAATGAACATTGTTTCCAGTGTTTGTTACAGTATTACTCACAACATCACCAAGGTTTGTCTTCTCTGACCTAAATTCTTGTTGTTTATTTCTGTAACAGGGTCTATACCTTCTCTTTATTACAATGTCGCTTTGCTGTATTCCACATCAATTTCCTGAGAAAATGGGGATTACTGAGTTCATCCAACAGATTTATTAATCACCTAGTTTGTGCAGAGGAATTTTATCAGGTTATTGTGGGTAAACCCATGTAAAGAAATACAGGAAACAAAAACTGGAAGTATGGTGGGGGAGCTGGTGCTTTATCCACTGTGCCATTTAGCTGTCCCCTACCAAAATATCTCTAAACTCTCATTGTCTACATAAGTGGTATCAAAATTAAATAGAGGGGCAGCTAGGTGGTGCAGTGGATAGAACACTGGCCCTGGAATCAGGAAGACCTGAGTTCAAATCCAGCCTCCGACACTTAACACTTACTAGCTGTGTCATCCTGGGTAAGTCACTTAACCCCAATTGCCTCGCCCCACCCATCCCCCACAAAAAAATTAAATAGAAATGGGCCACTATACCTTACATAATCAGGATCCCTGCAACCACATATTGACATGGAAAATCACATTAGCATTATGTTCTACTTTATTTTTATTTATTTTGACAAATATTTCCCAATTACATTTTAATATAGTTGGAACACCCCAGCTAGCCATGTGTGTTTGACACCTCTGGTTCCAAATGAAGAAAGGAAGACATGGAAATATGTTAATTATTTATTATAAGACTTCATTTGTTTCCATTCCTTAGAGGGTAATGAAAACTTGTTTTTTTTTTTTTACCAAGGACATTACATATATAATATGTGGCATATCAAATAAACACATCCATCGAGATAAATTCCTCTGAAGGCTCCATTGCTTAGTGTTTCTCTGATGAATACGTTTTGGGTCCCTTTTTAATTAATGGTAAATTGATTTCTAGTGATATAAACAATTCAGCCTTTTTTGTATCACAGAATCATAAAATTTAGATTTGAAAGAAGTTTACTCCTTAGCTATCATTTTTTTTCCTTTTTCTTTTTCTGTGGGGCAATGAGGGTTAAGTGACTTGCCCAGGGTCACACAGCTAGGAAGGGTCAAGTGTCTGAGGCAAGATTTGAACTCAGGTCCTCCTGAATCCAGGGCCAGTGCTTTATCCACTGTGCCACCTAGCTGCCCTAGCTATCATTTCTTAAGTCAATTTCTGTAACACTTGAATACAACAATCTGTTCAGCCATTTCCTAATCAATGGACACCCATCTCATTTCCAGTTTTTTGTTTTGTTTGTTTGTTTGGGCTAATTTTATTCTGCCATTCTCACAAAGTCCTACATTTAAAAGTTAGGTGTGCATGGCGCTTTTCTGTTGGTTTGGCTTCTTGGGATATGTGCCCAGTAATCTTATTTATTATTTATCTTATTTATTTGGTTGGTTGTTGTTGTTGGTAGCAGCAGTAGTAGTAGATGATGGTGATTATGATAGATTAAAATAGCTAGCATTTTAAGGTTTTCAAAGTAATATTCCTTTATTACCTATAATCAACTATTGTCATCCTTGTTCCCCTAAGCAATCTTTGTTTTTTCTAGTTCTTTGGAAACCAGCCAATCAATCTGCAAGTGGTTTCTATGAATCATCCTACATATTCAGCATTGTGCTCATTTTTGTATATCACTTGGAATTCAGAGGAAGGAAATGCCATGGTTTCTATACTCACCTCATCATAATCAAGTTGGTGGAAGAAGAATAATCCTTGGGCCCCATTTGAGAAAAGCATCGATGAGTTGGAATGTCTTGAGGAGCACAACCAAGATAGCCAAGCACCTTCAGTGGAGAAGCATAAGTACAAGCACTAAGTGGGTATTGATTGTTTGAGCAAAAAAACATGAATGTATGGCTAGCCTGGAGAGAAGAGACTTAAGGGAGACATGATAACTGTTTTGAATCATCTGAAGAATTATCAAATAGAAGAGAGATTAGAGTTTTGCCTGACTCCAGAAAAAAGAACTAAGAACAATGGGTAGAAGTTTCAGAAAGGTGATTTTAGGCTTGGTGTGAGGAAAACAAAACTAAACTTTTAACATTTAGAGCTATGCAATGGTGGAATGGATCACATAAGGAGAGAGTAGCTTGTCCCTCACTGGAGTTCTTGAAGGAGAGGCTTGCCAAAGATGATGAACACTTGTTGGGTTATTATTATTATTATTATTATTATTGTTTAGGTAGAAGTTGCACCAGGTAACCTCTGAGGTTCCTTTCAATTGTGAAATGCCTTGATCCATCTAATATAATCCCACATTCAATGACCACATCTGCAGCATCATCTGACTGCCTCAGCTTTTCATAGATGTAGATGAGACTAACCAAAAATAGAATCTCTACCTTAGTGCCCAAGAAGGGCCAGAAGAAACCAGGCCAAACTTCATTACTCTTAGAATTTTGGCCAGGGCTAGTTATGATGGAGGCAATTATATAGAACATGCTATCTGTTCTTGCTTTTGAGTACCTTTTCCCTAAGCAGGCATTAGAATTTATAAGTAAAAATGAGTGTGATGAAAATAGGATTTGTAAACATAAAAATGTATAGCTTATTGAATGGAGAACTAGCTCTGGAATCAGGGAGACTTAAGTTCTAGTCTTGCCACTGACATACTGGCTCTATGACATTGGGTAAATTGATCAGTCTTTTAGAATTCTAGGCAACCCTCTAAGAGCATAAATTGCAGAAAAGGTATTGACCTGAATCAGTAGAGTATGTCAGGGAATCCTTTGAACTACTAAACTCTTAGGTCTATACATATTCTTCACATTTATGAACTGACAGAAACAATAAGTGGCTGGCAAACATCTCCTTTTTTTCTTTTGGTATGCTAATTTGGAAAGAGCCTCTAAAATATGCCCACCCCTCCCCCCAAAATATTGGCAGTAGCCTAACAGATGCATGAGAGCATGCTGCTAATCAATTTCATAAATTATTAGCTTTGACTGCTCCAGTGCACCTGAAAATAGAAAGCAAAAATATTACAGTTAACACTAAAGGGTGGAGGCAGTTTGGAGATTGTGTAATACTGTAATAATTCCAAGTATTACTTTGAATGTGTTATTTTATAACATTTAAATCATGTGTTGACATGCTGATGCTGTCTATACATGAGAGGCACAAACTGTCAACAATTATCTAAAAATGTGCTCAGAATTTCAAATAATTAATTAGAGAAATGGAAATTAAAACAATCAGGAGATTATCACCTCACACTGGTCAAATAAGGAAAGATGACTGAAGAAAAAAATAGAAGACATAAGTTGCACCCAAGGTTCTTTTGGCAAAGAGAATGCATTTCTTTTTGAGGGAATATTTTTCCTTCTGTCCTTGGAGATTCTGTAATGGATAATGCCCTGGAGCTTCCTGACCAATTTTCAGCAATTCACTGTCAAGAAAAGAGCTGAGGAAATGTGCCTTGTAAAAACTGATTCAAGCAAGTGACTCTTCATAAAACTTTGAAACCTACTCCAGAGGGTTTCTCCCCTAGTCATGGGACCTTAAATGGAAGAAATATGCTCAAGCAAAGACTACCAAGAATTCTATTTTCAGAAATGTATTCTCTAATTTTTAGTAAATGATCCCTGGAGGAAACACAATTACAAACACACAGAACTACAAATAGAATGATTCCTTGGAAGATCATTTAAAAAGATGGTTCATAACCTTAGAATTATGATAGACTTCTCATTCTTCCTCCTTATATCCAAGCAGCCACCTAATCTTGGCATGACTACCTTCACAACATTTCCCTCACGTGACCCCTTCTCTTCGTTCATAGAGTTAACTACCTCAGTTTAGGTCATTTCACCTAAATTAGTGTTACAGTCCTTTGATTAGTCTTCCTGCCTCCAACGTCTCACTATTCCACTATAGACTGGTGCCAAAATAATTTTCTTTTTTTTTTCCTTTCTTTTTTTTTTGTTTGATTTGGGTTTTGTTTTGGGTTGTTTTTTTTTAGGCAATGGGGGTTAAGTGACTTGCCCACGGTCACACAGCTAGTAAGTGTCGTGTCTGAGGCCGGATTTGAACTCAGGTACTCCTGAATCCAGGGCCGGTGCTTTAACCACTGCGCCATCTAGCTGCCCCCCAAAATAATTTTCTTAAACACAGATTGATCCATGTGACTTTCCTACTTAACACTACTGACTGCTTATTGCCTCTAGAACAAGATATAATCTGTCCCCAACCTTTGATTCTAGTCTTATTGGATATTAATGCTGCACTGCCCCCCCCTCCCCAATCTGAAACCAAGCCAAATAGCCCTTTTCTCATGCATGACATGGCATCTTCCATCTTTGTGGTTTTACACTAATCATCCTATGTGCCTGGAATGTACTCTCTCTTCATCATGCCTCATAGAGTTTTACTTTTTCTTTAAGATGCAATTTAAGTACCATCTTCTGCATGAACCCTTTCATGTTCTTCCCAAATGTTAACTCCTTCCATCCCAAAGTATCTTGTATTTTTAAAACTTTATATCTATGTGTATCAATTTATTAACTTTATATTTATCTTATATATATTCATAAATGCATTTTTGATTCCTTCATTAGAATGTAACTTGATTTACATTGATTGAGAATAGGGATTGTTTTGTTCTCTGTAGTTGTTTCTCTATTTTCTAGCACAATGCCCAGCATATTAGCATATTAGGTCCTCAATAAATGTTTGTTGAATGATTAATTGACAGAGATAATTGCTCACTCTTTCTTTCTTTCCTTCCTCCTTTTGCCTCTAATTCTTCTTCTTCTTCTTCTTCTTCTTCTTCTTCTTCTTCTTCTTCGTCTCTTCCTTCTCCTCCTCCTTCTCTCCCTCTTCCTCTTCCTCCTCCCCCTCTTCTTCCTCTTCCTCCTCTTCCTCCTCCTTCTTCTCCTCTTTCTCTTCCCCCTTATTCTTCTTCACTTGCTCATGAGTCAATAAAAAGAAAACATAGGATAGGACAAAGCTTCTTAAACTGTGGGTCTCCTCTCTATATGGGGTAGCATAAATAAAATGTGGGGATTGCAAAAAATTGATAATAGTAAAAGGTTATGTATACCTATTTTATATACCTATATACCTGGTGTTGCATAAAAATTTCTAAGGCAAAAAGGAGTCGGGACTGGAAAAAGTTTAAGAAGCCCTGGGATAGGACATGGAAACAGCAAACTTTGCTTCTTTAAAATCCAAGCAGATTAAAGGACAAACTTTACAAAACAGTGAAACTGTTTTAAAATATTCAATGGTGTATATATCTAGCAGCCCTCAATATAAAATGGGTATTGCTATGATGGATACAAATGATGAGGTAAGTTTAGGAGGTAAGGATATCAACACTAACTGTCCATTGGTTAGTGACACTGTGCTCTAAAAATAAACTAAAACCCCCCCACCAAGATGTAAGAGTAAGAAGTCCACAAGGACAAGGAAAAATGAATGATAACCTGTTCAGGAACATTTGATCAGACAACATGTGAAGAATATGAATTTTATTTGGCAGATGGTTCCCTACTGTGCCAGGAAGATGAAAATGTACAAGTAGAAAGAAGAAAAGAAATTGTCAACTATTGCTTAGAAACTAAACAATCATGAGGATATATTCAATAAAGTCAAGCAGGAAACATTTGTGGAATCATATCTTAAAGGTGATGAAAGGCCACGTGGAAAAAAAAATCATCCTCAAGTTGAGGTGATGTAGTGAAGAAGAGAGGAGGAAATGGCTTGAATATATGTGTAAATAATGTGAGGTTTATATGTAGATATTCTTGAGCTTTGGTTTCCAATATATTTTGCTTCAAAAACTTATTGAACATCAACAAGAAAAGTGTTGTGAATCTCCAGGGCAATTTAGTATGCTGCTCAGAATATTATTTAGATTTAAGTATAATTCCAATAATAACTACAATAATTTTTGCCCTCCAGAGCTCCAAATGAATATTTATATTAGATAATTATAATAATAAACATAAAATTGTATTCTACCTGTAGGTCTAAGAATAAAATTACAAAACCATAATTATAAAATAATTATGAATAATCCATGTTGGACAGCCTATAAAAAATTAGAAGTCATCTAGTAAGACCTCATATGTTTATAATTATCTATAAAACTTTATATTAATATTTTTATTTTACAACTTTTGTGGAATATAAATAAACTTAGAAAATCTTTGATATAATGGTTAATAATAACAACAATAAGGAACATTTTATAGTGCTTCCTATGTGGTAGGCACATATAGATTTTATATCAATGTTGTACTTTTTACTTAAAGGTTTGCAATATATGGCAAATACTATCTTAAATCTGTTTCCCCATCAAATTTATTTCTCTATTTTTATTTAAAATAAAAATAAATTGGAAATGCTTGTTGTAGAAAATTGTAGGAGAGTTTTACATGCTCTACTCCTTTGAGATGAAAATTCATCTAAAAAAATTAGCCATTTATCAAGTCTTGAAAAATAGCTAGTTACAATATAAAACATTTACTTTTCTACTGGCCAATGACAAATGATTTATTGAGTGACAAATATACTTAAAGTTTAATTGTATATACTGTTTCATTTTTATAAATGTTGATATAAAAATTAACTTTTGAATTTCTTCATACATGACTTTCTTCTCTTCTATCCCTAGCACACTGACTTCACTCTCATAGAAATCCTACTAAACACCTGACCAAGTATTGCTAACCAGTTTCTTTGAAAATCCTTCAAGCAGAAGAATAGCAAAATAAGTGGTGGATATTTAAATCAAGAAACAACTTCAATTTGCAATAAGGGGTAATATGAGGGTTGTTCCCCCAAAAAACTATTTATGATAGTCCATGATGGCTTCAAGATGGCTGATAAAGAATGTGTGCAGTAGTAAAGGTTTGCAATGGTTCACTTGACATTTTGATGTAAGAATGCGAATGTGTCAGTAGATGCAATCTCCTTGCCAGATAGACATCACAGTCAAAAGCAACATTGGCTTAGGTTATGTACTTAGTTAAGACATACTTATTTTTGATTTTTTTTTGTTTTTTTTTTTTTAGTGAGGCAATTGCGGTTAAGTGACTTACCCAGGGTCACACAGCTAGTAAGTGTTAAGTGTCTGAGGCCGGATTTGAACCCAGGTACTCCTGACTCCAGGGCCAGTGCTCTATCCACTGCACCACCTAGCTGCCCCAAGACATACTTATTAATATTAGGATTGAAAGAAAGTAAAACTGAAAGTAGTGAGACACAACCTAAGTTGTTCATTAATATGCAAGCTGTCGAGTGCAGAGGCCATTTAAATGTTTCCCTATTGATGAAGATACCCTCTACATTTTCCTATTCACAGATCAATAGGATCATAGATTTAGAGCTGGGAAGGACCTTACAGGTTGTTGAGTTCAAACCCCTCTTTTTCAGATGGGGAAACTGAGACTGAGAGAGAGCAAATGTCTTGTCCAGAGTCATACAGCTAATAAGTATCTGAGGTAGGATTTGAATTTTGGTCTTTCTGAATCGAAGTCCACCTCTATCTGTTGCACAACCAAGCTGCAATTGTTCTAATTGCATCAAGCCCTATAACATTAAACTCTTCTCAGTGAAATATAAAGCAATGCAAAAACAATTTGTCTAACCATCAACAGTAGAAAAACAGAGGAGATTAAAAATTCTCAATGCCATGTCTCTAACTGATAAAATCTTGAAAGGATTCAGGGTCCTTTTTGTGGATAGGTGTTTTAAAAAATCCTTACATAAGGAAATAAAATCTTGGTTTAAATAAAATTGATGAATATAACTCATAAAATCCAATGTAAACTAAAGAAACTATCTCTTCTTAAGTTATATTCTCTAATTTTATCTCAAATTTTGAAATTTTTATACAATCTCATTCAATTTCATATAAGGAGATCTAGCACAGAGAGGGATTCTCTGTGGATAGGGAAGTCCTATAGATGTTTCTGTTTGTAGTTGCCAACATTCTGATGATATCAATTACTAGTCTACTGAAGAGCCTCCTACAATGGCTCTGTAGCCATTCAAAAGAGTTTGGCCTGACAACACACATAGGTAAGACCAAGTGGATAAAGACTCACTATCACTCATGTGCAATATGCTCATGTGCCCAATATGTAATTGGGCAGACAATCTACAGATCTTGTCAAATAGAACCTATGCCTGAGACACATAATACAAATGGACAGTGAATTGAGCTCAGAATTAAAGAGGAAGAGGAAAGTTACTTGGATTATCTTAGGGTAACTTCTTTTTTTGTTTGTTTGTTAGTTTGTTTTTTGCAGGGCAATGAGGGGTAAGTGACTTGCTCAGGGTTACACAGCTAGTTAAGTGTCAAGTGTCTGAGGCTGGATTTGAACTCAGGTCCTCCTGAATCCAAGGCCAGTGCTTTATCCACTGCGCCACCTAGCTGCTCATCTTAGGGTAATTTCAAAGCTCTTATAAATATTCTAACCTTTCAGAAACAAAGTTCCATCATTTTAATGCTGATAGTTGATTACTGTGCTCTAACTACAAGATAGAAGATATCAATCTCTGAAGAATTAACCATGAATATTACACAGAGGCAATGACTGATAAGATGCAAAGTGGGTATGAACAAAAGCTTCCCACTTGGTAGATGTAAAAGGGAAATATTTTGTTTTATTGGTCTTTCCTTCCTTTCTTGTGAATGCATGACTTGAAACTTGACTCTCCCTTGAACTTGCTGTGATGGGAGAAAATATTTCTTCTTCCCCTTCCTTACCGCAACAACAATAGTGACTGCCTGAGGGAACAGAGTAGTGAGGACATGTGCTGGCCCAGATGAGACTGAGACTAGACCTCAAAGCCTCTTGTGCTTTTTATTTCTTTCCCTCAACACAGGTGACTGAATGGCAGTCATATGAGTAATAGACATTTCTATCCTAGGTAGCTACCTCATGCTCACAAAAGGTCTGGAGTCATGGGGAGGTCAGGATAACTGACAGCGGGAGGTGCTTACTGCAGCTTCTACAATACCAATTGTTGGTGAATTGGTCCGGCCATTTTAGAAAGCAATTTGGAACTATGATCAAAAAGCTACTAAACTGTGTATAACCTTTGACCTAGATATAACAATACTTGACCTATACTATACAGAACTCAAGCAAAGAGAAAAAAAGCCTATATTCACAAAAATGTTTATAGCAACTCTTTTTGTAGTAGCCAAAAAGTGGAAACCAACTCATATTGGGGAAATGGAATAAAATTGTATAAAGATTTTAAAATTTAAGATAAAAATAGAGGACATAATTTAAGAAGAGATAATTTCTTTAGTTTACATTGGATTTTATGAGTTATTTTAATCATTTTTATTTCATCCAAGATTTTACTTTCTACATGTAAAGATTTTAAAAAACATCTATTATACAATTATAATTGATATCTGCAAAGAATGACCCTGAACCCTTTCAAGATTTTCTATGTTAGAGACTTGGCATTATGAATTTCTAATGCCTCTTGAAGGAGAAGATGATCACTGTCTGGAGAATGAACCCAAGCCATGCCCTAGTTTGCTAAAAGATAGGTAACTACAATGACAGTACAGAAGTGAAGATCAAAATCCCATTTAATAAGTCCCACCATGTGTTTCATGTTTTAGCATTTTAGTGATTACCTTCTTCTTATTGTTGTTCTTTGTCTTTCATTTTTTTAAAAGGAATTTTTATTGATGCCTTTTTTTGTGGGGCAATGAGGGTTAAGTGACTTACCTAGGGTCACTCAGCTAGTAAGTGTCAAGTCTCTGAGGCCAGATTTGAACTCAGGTCCTCCTGAATCCAGGGCTGGTGCTTTATGCACTATACCAGCTAGCTGTTTCCTGTCCTTAATTTTTGAAGAAGACCTATCCCTTAAATAATTAATAGTCAGAGGAATGCATAGTCAAGAAACTTTGAAGTTCCACCTCCTACTCATCACACTGGCAAAGGGGTTTGGGAGGGAAGTGAATAAGTATTTATTAAGTGCTTACTATGTGCCAGGCATTTTGCTAAGTGCTTCACAAACATTACTTCAATTGATAAAGAGAGCAAAAGGAGAAAATGACAAATGTAGGAGGTGCTGTGGGAAAACAAGAACACTGGTTTATTGTTAATGAATTGTTCCAGCCATTTTGGAAAGCAATTTGGAACTATGCTTGAAAAGCTAATGAACTGTATATAACCTTTGACCTAGATATAACAATACTTGACCTATACTATAAAGAATGCAAGCAAAGAGGAATAAGGACTGAATTAACACAACTTTTTATAGCAACTCCTTTTGTAGTAGCCAAAAAGTGAAAACCAACTCGTATTGGGGAATGACTATGTGAGTAATGATATATGGATGGGATGGAATTTTAATGTGTCATAAAAAGTGATGAACTTGACAGTTTCAGAGGAAACTGAGAAGACCTCTAGGTACTGGTACAGAATGAATTGAGCAGATCTAGGAGAACAATTTATAGAATGACAACATTTATAGAGAAAAACAACTTTGAAAGACTATAGAATTCTGATCAGTGTAATGATAAACCACAAGTCCAGAAACCTGAAGGTGAAACACACAATTCACCTCTAGCCAGAGGTGATGAACTTAAAATGCAGATAAAAGTATTTTGCGGGGAATAACCAATGTTGAATTTATTTTGCTCAACTATACATTTGATGATGAAGGTTCTATTTTAATTTCTGCTGTTGTTCCATTGTGAAGAAAGGAAGAACAAAGGACAGATTATAAATGCATGTAAAATAAACAAATAAATTTATTTGAAGACACATAAAAGAATAGAAATTGTGAGAAAAATGGAATGCACATTAATTATAACTAAGGGAAAAAGTCGATGAGAATGAAAAGATATAGTAGAAGGAATGATAGAAAAAAGTTATGATTATAATTGGAATTAAGTAATTTATGCATAAGTAGTTATTAAGAAAGTTTATTTGATTGTATTGATGTCCAATATAAAATTTAATTAAAAATATTATACTGTGGGAATTGAGAACTGGATCATACAGAGTACAATAAAATAAAGTCATAGAAAAAGAATTGTTGAGCAGAAATAAGAGTCTAGGCTAGGTTATGGACCTTGGTTTTGTAGTCCTTGACTACAGTTAGATTGTGTGAATTTCTCCAATGATATACAACAAACCTGAAGGAGGAGAGAATAAATTGGAAACTTGGGTTTACTCAGGGACAAGGACACCAAGGTTTGAAATGACAGAATGTCATCCAAAAGATATTCTCACAAACAATTTTAAAAGTTAAACTACTGTTTTCAATGAACTTTCTCTTCTTCCTACTCTCTTCCCTTCCCCTGCCTTGGGAGAAAAATAAAACTTGTAACAAATATTCATAGTAAAGCAAACCAAATTTCCACATTGGCTATATCGCAAAATATTTGTTTCATTCTGTGTATTGAGTTCATCATCTCTGTTTCAGAAGGTGGGCAATATTCTTCAACAGCCCTCTGGAATCATAGTTTGTCATTGCATTTAATGGAGTTCTGAAATCTTTCAAAGTTTATTTTTCCAATGTTGTTCTTAATATACAAGTTGTTCTCTTGGTTCTGCTCACTTCCCCCAGGATATTTTTCATACATCAGAGATAAAGACCTGGAAGGTCTTACCCAAGGTCACAGGTATACTGACAGAGGTAGAATAAAAATGCCTGGTTATTTGGGGGCTTGTCACATAACAAATATGTAATTTCATTGCATTATTTGCTCAAGATCACATAGCTAATAAGTATCATGGATGCATAAGGGTCATTCAAACCCAGGTCCTTTGATTTTGTAGCCAGTGGTCTATCGACTGTACCACATTGCCTTCCCAATGCAATAGTTAACAAAATATTAAAGTGGCTGACTGTAGGGGATGGGGATAGAAGCAAGGGAAACCAGAGTGATGAGAAAGGTACGTGTTGACTCAGAATGAATAGAGTGAATGGAAGTGGTTCATGGAACTGCAATTTATAAGGAGAAAGAGTGAAGAGATGTAAAAGGAAGAGGTTATGGTCTGACACTTGAATTCCAAAGTTTTGGAATCTTGAAGTGATAGAATTCTTATGGTACTAAGCTTACTGTTACACTGTGGGTGTTTCACTGATGTGGGATGGAAAAGGAAGTAGCTCCTAGGAGCTTTTAAGGTTATTCTTATTATCATATTGTCAAGTAGCAGAAGTTTGAGAATATATTGGGATGGGATTATACCAGGCAATAAGGGAATTGCTTTGTCATCTCAAAGTGTTCAAGTCATTTAGCCCTGAGTTAACACATGTATCCCTAGGTCCTTGGAAGTTTCCAGGGGAACTCTGGGATATGTTCCATGACTTCTAAAGGCATATCTGTATACATGTTCCAAACCTAGCTACAGTAGAATCTCAGTGAATCCTTATTGAATTGAATTATAACTGCATCAAAATGCACCATTTTAACTGGTTCTTTTAAACAAACAAATGAGGCAAACCTTCTGGCAGAAACCTTTCACCTGTTCTATCTCACCCTAACATGAACTTTCTGATTCATTTTCAACATGAAGACAGTTCATACATCATAGGTTCAAACATTTATGGAGCACTGGGATGTCAGTAAAAGGAAAAAGAAACAGCAGGAGTTTGTGTGACAGCAAACTGTGTGGGTAATGATCCTGTGATAATGGGAACAATGTGATTTTGTGATAGGAGATTTCTTTCTAAAGTCAGCTTTGTCAATACACTCATGTGAGCTCCTTATATATGCAACAGAATGAATTATGCATTACCCTCTTCAATAATGTCCTCTCCTGAAGTCAGTTTAACATGGGAGCTACAGTAGGTGTTCAAGTTTAATGATACAAATCATAAATAGCCTCAAGGAGATGATATGGTATAAATATAGAGGGGGAAAAACCCAAAACCAATATTGTTTTTGGATTCAGAGAATCTGGGTTCAAATATTGATTCATCCAGAATGGATCCCAATGTTTTCCCTATTTTGGCCATTCTACTGAGCATAAGGTGCAATCTTATTTTTGTCTTGATTAGCATTTCTCCAGGAAATTAGTAGCTCAAAATCATGTGGGCATTATGAGTAAAGGCAACTTTCTCTTTTTATCCATTTAATAGAGTCACAGTGGCAAAAAACCCCTAAAAAACAAAAACAAAAACAACTCAACATCATCTATTGATTGGTCTTTTAGTAGATTCTTTTCCTACTTCTTCTGGTCCTTAGACAACAGATTCATCCTCTGTTTAAGGGACCTTCCTTGAAGCCTTTTTAATTTCACATGAACTGACAGAGCTTTTGTACTCCTAGGCAGAGCCTTCAAAAACCAAGGGTCACCTTCACAGCTTGATGAGTCCTCTGAGGATGCCTTTCGTGGAGTAATAAAGGAATTACACTTTAACCTCAAAGATCTGTTATTTCAGTGATATGGGTGTTACTCTGCTGAGACAGATAGCCAGTCCATTATACCTGGAGAGTTATGATGGCCAAATAGTGCCTTATCTTCTGGTCAAAAAGATGCTTAATCTTTTTTAAGTAGGCTAGTTGATGGACAACATGCATGCAGTCCATCTCTGAGCCTTCATGGAAAGCTTTTTCCAGGTTTTTAGGTAAAGCTGTAAGATGCTGAACTCTATTGGAATAACCCTTAAGAATCCAAATTCAAGGGGAAGCTAGGTGGCGCAGTGGATAAAGCACTGACCTTGGATTCAGGACGATCTGAGTTCAAATCCAGCCCTAGACACTTGACACTTAACTAGCTGTGTGACCCCGGGCAAGTCACTTAACCCTCATTTCCCTGCCAAAAAAAAAAAAAAGAATACAAATTCACTCCTATATTATGGTGAAGATTCAGGGTACTAAAATTATATTTGATCATGGATAACCATTTATTATTCATATTCATATCCTTACTACTATTATATTTGGAGCTAGACCTGTAATTTCACCAGTAAAATTAATTTCAGGGGGCAGCTAGATGGCGCAGTGGATAGAGCACCGGCCCTGGAGTCAGGAGTACCTGAGTTCAAATCCGGCCTCAGACACTTAACACTTACTAGCTGTGTGACCCTGGGCAAGTCACTTAACCCCAATTGCCTCACTAAAAAAAAAAAAATTAATTTCAGATGTGGAGTCTCCTCCTAATATAGAATAGATATTTTTCTGCAACGTATAGTCCTTTTTGTAGCAGGGCAATGAGGTTTAAGTGACTTGCCCAAGGTCACACAGCTTGTATGTGTCAAGTGTCTGAGGCCAGATTTGAACTCAGGTCCTCCTGAATCCAGGGCTGGTGCTTTATCCACTGCACCACCTAGCTGCCCCCTGCAACTTATAGTCTTAGAGGATTGCCTGTAGGCTTGCAATGTTAAGTCCAGTGTTGTATAGATAGTGAATGTTAGTGTCAGGACTTGAATTCCATTCATCATGAGGCTGAACCCAACTCTCTATCCATGATATCACACAGTTTCTATAGTCATATCTTATTAGACTAACCTGGGGTTCATGAATTTGTTTTCTTAAATGGTAATTATATTTTTATATAATTAATTTCTTTTGTAATCCTATTTTATTTTGTACATTTAAAAATATTATTCTGAGAAGGGTCACTAGGCTTCATCAGACTACCATGAGATACACACAAAAGTTGAGAACCACTGTCCAAAGAATGAAGAATTACTTTGTGCAGAAGACACAGACAGAAGCAAATGTCAGTGACTTGAGTCACTGTTGACAGATGACATTTGATAATGCTGAATTTCAAAAGATCCAGGAGCACATTCAAAATGAGGTTGGAGCAAGGGTGTGTTGATTAATGCTTAACCAATGGCTCTCTGGGAAAAAAAAAAGACCCATGACACATAAGTTTAATCTGTTTTATTAACCTTTTCCCCATATCACTTTCTTAAGTCTAAGCACTTAAGGAAAAAATAAATCAAACCTTGATTTGTGGCATTTTCCCAATTACTGGGGTATAAAGGCTCACACTGAAAATTTAACAATCAGTACTTGAGAGCTGTTTCAAACTAGCCCACTTCTGGGTTGGTGCTTACATAGTTGATGGTTTAATAAACCCTATTCATTTCTGAAATAATGATGTCTTCTTTAGAACTTAAAAAAAAATCCATTAGCGAGATGTACAATTATTGTGCTAAGCAAATACAAAGACAAAGAACCCATTGATTCTAAGAGTATTTATGAAGGGAGAACAAGAGGATCTAATATACCTAACAGATTCATTCCAGAAGGGGTGTTTTGGGCCAGGAGTTAATGATAGGACATGAGATAAACACATCTCTTTATACTTCTTTTATTTTATATTATTTATTTAAAAGTGAGCACAGCACTGGATATGCAAATATGATTATAACACATAGGGACCATTGGTTGTGAGTGAATCTTGCTCCTTTATCCAATTTGGTCAGAAGTTTAATACCATATTGTCTTTTGTTTGCATGACTTGTAGGGGAAGACAGTAGGGGATGATGGGATTGAAGAAGATACAGGAGAAAGCAGTATGAATAGAGTATGGGGAAAGGACATTTAAGAAAAAAAATAAACAAACAAAATAGATTTGATATGACTTTGTATTTCCTAGAGAAAACTTAGCTGGGATTAAATAGTAGACTTTACATATGGAATATAATGTATTCAGTTGCATCAGATTCTTTGTGAACCCTTTTGGGAATTTCTTGACAAAGATTCTGGAGTGGTTTGCCATTTCTTTCTTCAGCACATTTTACAGATGAGGAAACTGAAGCAAAAAGGATTAAGTGACTTGCCCAGGGTCACACAGCTAGGAAGTGTTTGAGGCCAGATTTGAATTCAGGAAGATGAGTCTTCCTGACTTCAGGCCCAGCACTCTAATTTGCCACTTAGCCACCTTACTGTATAAGTGGTAGTAATTGATAACTTTCTATTTTCAGTAAAGAGAAAAAGGAATTCCCTTTATAAAGGGTATCATGCAATAAAAAGGGTGGCATAGCATATTGGATAGAGAGCTAGCCTCAGAATTGGGGTGACCCATGTTGAAGTCCTATCTCTCATACATAGTAATTGTATGACACTGGACAAATTATTTAGTATTTCAGTGTCCCAGACGTGTTTAAAGCTATAAACTATAGATAGATGATAGATGGATAGATAGATAGATAGATAGATAGATAGATAGATAGATAGATAGATAGATAGATAGATAGATAGATAGTGCTTGCTTTGGCAGCACATATACTAAAATTGGAATGATGCAGAGAAGATTAGTATGGCCCCTGCACAAGGATGACACAAAAATTCATGATGGATTGATAGATAGATAGATACACACATATTTATAGATCAATAGTAACATATCAGATCCAAATAAGTATTTATTAAACCCCTTCTCTATGTCAGGCACTGTGCTAAGTCCTGAGAAGGTAAATACGAACACAAAAATGGCCCCCACTTCCAAAGCATTTACAACTTAATGTGGGATAACACATCAAAAGAAGATAACATATAAAAAACTGAAAAGTTGGGGGTTGAAGTGTGGATAAGAAGAAGGGTATCAAAGCAAGAGCAAGGTGGAAAAGTGCCCTAGAGAGTTAGGGGCTAGTCTGGGCTGGAAGTGAGCATAGATGGCATAGATATTTTCTGAAATGGAGGTTCTGGGAACTTTTCCCAAACAAGAAGAGGCACGCAGAGGGTTGGAGGTGTTGTCAGGAAAAGAAGCTTGTTGGATGAGTCATGGAGAAGTAGCAGAGTCTTGAGACCAGCTTCATTGCAGAATAGGTGCCATTGTCTTTGGTAGAAATAACTTCCTCAGAAGAAACTTTCTATACTGATGAAAACATAGGTTTAGACCAAAAAAAAATGATATTATAAACTTGTGAAATACTGGATATCTCTAAGGAAAAAAGAAATTACAGAATATTTCTTTTTTAAAAGGGTTTTGGATGAGATTAAGAAATACATTTCTTGGATTCTTAAAGTGGTTTGTTGAAAAGGACAATAGATAACTACAATATTTGCTGAAGTTACTTCTAATCCTAAGGTTCCATGACATAATCACCCGGATTTCAAAGGCATATAATTAATAGGATAGAGAGTTTTATTTTCTGGAAGACTTTAAGAAGATTTGGATACATACCCACCTGTCCAGGATACTTTTCACACAATCTGGCCAAGGTGATGGAGGATGGAATTACAGTGGCTTGGTAGAAAAAGAAACAAGATTTATTAGGAGGTTATAGAATTTATACCTAAAATAGAGCTCATGTTTCCCAACCTGCTATATTTTTAAATTAAGGAAAGTCAATGAAGTGAAGTGATGTTAAGATGACACAGCTCATAAATAGAACTGGGATTCAAACCTATGTTTGCTGACTCCAAATCCAGTAATTCTTCTGTTATATCACACCGACTTCTTAAATCTAACATTTTTTTTTTTGCCCTTCTGTGACCCATTTAATTGACATTGTTTAAAGGATTTTCTTGAGTGAATAAAGAGGGAGTTAAATTTTGATGTGTTTGTTTTACCTCCAAATAAGAAACACATTCCCATCTCAGAAATAATTGTGTTTCTGAAAACGTGCTCATAGATTTTGTGGTAGGTGCTTGGGAGAAAAAAAAACAAACAGAAAAAAGTGACTTGAACATTCTTGGGTGAAGTTAGTTTAATGAGACAAAAAAGGAAATGGATGTTTTATTGTTGTTTTTTTTTTTACTGTTTTTTTTTAAAGGCAGCATTGGAAAGGGAATTACCCACATTCATAAGACATTTGCCACTTAACCATAATTGTGTCTTAAAGGGAGATGATTTTTTTTTAAGTGTCAGGATCCAATACCTTGATAATTATATTCATTTGATCTCAGTAATAACAATAAACATTTTTTCTTTTGCCTCAAAATGATTCTGAAAGATTATGTTTTGTTTTTAATGTAGAAACCATAACTACTGTCTTTACTTTTATATTTTAATTTATTTCAGGATGTTGGTATTCATTTTCTTTGTTACGCAGATATAATACAATTAGACACAGATTTTGGTGGTCCCTTTCCATCCCTTTTCTCCTCCTGCTTCATTTAAAAAAATATACGTTTTTCAATCATGACAGATTGGGAAATACAGCTTGATAATTCATTCCTAGGATTTTCTGTGACCAATTTCTCTTTAAAGCAATTTAAAAACAGCTTAGATTATCAAGAAGAAAACTAAGATTTTCAAAGTTGTTGAGTTTACTTTGAGGCAAAAAAAACCCTCAAACAAACCAAAAACACCATAACCAGATTAGTTATAGACATATTTTAGACTTTAAATGCTGATTCATTAATGTCAGTATAAAATTCAAATTACTTCATTATAAAAATTTCTTGACTTCTAGCAATTAATTTCCATTTTCTTATTATCATGCACAAGCTTTTTAAAAAATGACTTCATTGGCTGCTTAGCCATTTTCTATTTTCCAAAAATATCTTTCAAAGATGTTTTAGCCAAGTAATTGAAACATTTTAATCTTTTCTAATTTAATCATTGCTTCACCATGACTCACCATCTCACCTTGATCATTTATTTTTAAAGACATCTGAACCTTTTATATTTTTTTGTTTGTTTGTTTGTTTTTGCAGGGCAATGGGGATTAAGTGACTTGCCCAGGGTCACACAGCTAGTAAGTGTCAAGTGTCTGAGGCCGGATTTGAACT
The DNA here is from genome assembly GCF_019393635.1 of Dromiciops gliroides. Classification (NCBI taxonomy): domain Eukaryota; kingdom Metazoa; phylum Chordata; class Mammalia; order Microbiotheria; family Microbiotheriidae; genus Dromiciops; species Dromiciops gliroides. Next base: position 240,352,684 of record NC_057863.1, on the reverse strand, counting down.
CAGGTACTCCTGAATCCAGGGCCGGTGCTTTATCCACTGTGCCACCTAGCTGCCCCCTGAACCTTTTATATTTTAATATTAGGAGAATTGTTTTATAGCATAGCAAGCCTTTGATAACTTGCTTGCTGATTCAGCAATTGGTACCACATTTGTTTTTTTGTTTGTTTGGTTCTATGTTTTACTTTTCCTCATTTTGAACCCATATAAAATCCTTTTCAGATTTGGATTCCACTGAAATCTGGTTTTCTGTTTTTTTTTTTTTCAAGCTTCTCAGTCCCCATATATTACTAATATTCACTACACTTTAGTTATATACTCTCTCTGTCTTGCTGTCCCTCTATTTCTGTAACTGTGTGGTTTTCTCTATCTCTGTTTGCCAGTTTTTTATGTCTCTCTTTCTCTGTCTCACTTCTTTCTCTGCCTATCTCTGAGGTCTTTTCTCTTTCTCTTTGTTTCTGTCCTTGACTCTCTATTTCCCTGTCCCTGTCTCTCCTCCTCCTTCTGCTCCTTCTTCATTTTCTCTTCTTCCTTCTCCTCTTCTATCATTAGTTTTCCAAGGGACTTTTTTGGTCTTCAATTTCTTTGACTCCATATTTCTTTTCACTTGGTAGGGTCTGTCCAGTTAAGTCAACTTTATCTTAGCTTTACCATTCACCTCTATTTTTCCCCTTGATTTGCTTTAGCAGAATTTCATATGACAACCCATATAATTTTGTTTTAGTTTCACCAAAGCAAATGCTCTTCTGCTCATCGGTACATCTCTCCTAAAAAAAGTAATGTCAGGGAAGGACAACTGGAGTTTAACATCTGTATTTTTCACTATGACTCACAATGCACATTGTAAGGACCTGTGTCACAAGATTGTCTCTCTGTTATTAAATAACATAAACATGGGGCAGCTAGGTGGTGCAGTGGATGGAGCACTGGTCCTGGAGTCAGGAGTACCTGACTTCAGGTCCAGCCTCAGACACTTAACACTTACTGGCTGTGTGGCCTTGGGCAAGTCACTTAACCCCAATTGCCTCACTTAAAAAAAATCACATAAACACATAAAACTTGAAGGTTTCAATCTTAAGGTGATGAGTAATGCTTACCCAATGGGCATATTAAATTATTTTAAGTCACAGTTAAATGTGACCTTATGACATTTCTACAGGTCACTTTGGCATGCGTTTTTTTTCTTTCCATGAATCCTCCAGCAGTTGCTTTTATTCTATAATTATCTATCTCATGTGATAAATGAGAAAAATTAGCTTGTGCTGAGTAAAATTTCCATAATGTTTGACTCAAGGTTTCCTATAACTGCCTAATGGTTCAGATTCTACTATGCCATCTCCATTAGAAAATCACCTTCATTCTAGCTGACATTGTTTAATTTGTATTTATATTTCTAGTACTTAGAACAGTGCCTGATCAATGGTACATACTTAATAAATTCTTGGTGATGGCTTGATTGATCTCCAAAAAATAGTTTACTCTGGTCAATTCAGTCAATTGGCCAATGGAAGGGAGAAAGGGGATAAAGAAAAATTAAAAGGATTGTCTCTGGTTGCTTAATAAACAAAAATTTATTGTGTTCTCTCGGGAGTGGTGCTTAGAGGGAGCAGAGAGATGAAAGAAGAGAACTGGGTTTAGAAGGTAGAAGATCTGGGTTTAAATCTTGCCTCTGACATTGAATGGGTAGGCCATCTTTAGGGAGACATATCAAGTCTCACTTTTCTTTTTTTTATTATTTTTTTATTGAATAGAATTTTATTTTCTGAAATATATGTAAAAACAAATTTTAACATCAATTAAAAAATAAAAATTGTGTTCCCACTTCTCTTCCTTCTCCATTCCCACCTCCCACCCACTAGAACTCAAGCATTTCAAAATAAGCTATACATGAGCAGTCATGGAAAACATTCCCACGTTAGCTAGTTTGTGAGAGAAAACAGTAAAAAAAAAAAACCAAAACTTCAGATTGAGGAATTGTCAAAGAGGAAAAAAAAATGTGTTTCCAGGGGCAGCTAGGTGGCACAGTGGACAGAGCACTGGCCCTGGAATCAGGAGCACCCGAGTTCAAATCCAGCCTCAGACACTCAACACCCACTAGTCGTGTGACCCTGGGCAAGTCACCCAACCCCAATTGCCTCACCAAAAAAAGAAAAAAAATGTGTTTCCATCTATTTTCAGATACTATCACTTCTTTCTCTGTAGATGGGTTGCCATTTTCATAAGTCCTTCAGGGTTATATTGAATCATTGCCTTGCTGAAAATAACCACATGCTTCCCAGCAGATCATCCCCCACTATTGCTGTTATTTTGTATACAGAACATTTCACTCTGCTTTGGTTCATGTAGGTCTTTCCAGGTTTTTCTGATAGTATCCTGTTCATCATAACCTAAATAAAGTACCTTAAACTTGACAAAGAATTTTCTTCATATTAGCCCAGCAAAGTAGGTACCATATATTTTGCCATTATATTTGATCATCATAACTATTTCCCTTCATCCTATTCCCTTCCCATGATATTTACTCTATTTTCTATCTTCTTTTAAACTATTCCTCCTCAAAAGTGTTTTGCTTCTAACTGCCCCCTCCCCTACTGTGCACTCCCTTTTTTTCACCCTTCCTTCCTTATCCTCTTCCCCTCATACTTTCCTGTAGGGTTAGATTACTCCTCCCAACTGGGTGTGAATGTTATTCCCTCCATGAGCCAACTCTGATGAGTTCAAGGTCTTTGAGATAATTTTGTGTTCCAAATTTTCTTCCTCCCTCTCTCCTCAACCCTCCCTATGAAATCAAGCAATTCAATATGTCATACTTGTGCAGTTATGCAGAACATCTTTACCTTCCTCAAAAGTATTTTGCTTTTTACTGCTCTCTCCTCCAATCTGCCCTTCCCTCCTTCCCCTCTTCCCCACCCCCTCCCCTCTGCCCCTTATCTCCCTCCCCTCCCTCAGGGCAAAAATATATTACTATACCCACTTGAGTATGCATGTTGTCCTTCTTTGAGTCAATTCTGATGATATTAAAGTTCACTCACTCCCCAATTCCTTCCCCCTCTTCTCCTCCCCTCCATAAGCTTTTTTCTTGTTTCCTTCATGTGAACAACCTCTCCCCAGACCATCTCTCCCCTTCCCCCTCCCCCAGTCTATTTCTCCTACACCTCAACCCTATTTTAAAGATGTCATTATGGGTTAGTTAGGTGGCACAGTGGACAATGCACCAGCCCTGGACCCAGGAGGCCCCAAGCCCAAATCTGACCCCAGACATAAGATACCCCACAAAGAACAAAACATAAATGCTTTACAGATATCATCCCTTCATATTCAGTTCAGACCTGTGTCCTCTGTTAGTTCCTTACTGAGATAGTTCTTATGAGTTCTAAGTATTATCTTCCCATGTAGGAATATAAACAGTTTGATCTTTTAATATCCCTCATGAAGTCTTTTTCCTGTTTATCTTTTTATGCTTCTCCAGGGTCTTGTATTTGAAAGTCAAATTTTCTATTCAGTTCAGGTCTTTTCATAATGAATGCCTGAAAATCTTCTTTCTCATTGAAATTCCATGTTTTCTTCTGAAAGATGATGCTTAGTTTTGCTGGGTACATGATTTTTGGCTGTAGTCCCAGTTCCTTTGCCCTCTGGAATATCATATTCCATGCCCTCTGGTCCTTTAATGTAGAAGCTGCTAGATCTTGCTTTATCCTTATTGGAGCTCCACAGTATTTGAATTCCTTTTTTCTAGCTGCTTGCAATATTTTCTCCTTGACCTGGGAGTTCTGGAATTTGGCTATAATATTCCTGGAGGTTTTCCTTTTGGGATCTCTTTCAGGAGGTGATCAGTGGATTCTTTCAATTTCTACTTTAGCTTCTGCTTCTAGAATATCAGGGCAATTTTCCCCTCACAATCTCTTGGAGGATGGTGCCTAAGCTCTTGGTTTGGTCATCGTTTTCAGGTAGTCCAATGATTTTCAAATTATCTCTCCTAGATTTATTTTCCAGGTCAGCTGTTTTTCCAAGGAGATATTTCACATTGCCCTCAATTTTTTCATTCATTTGGATTTGTTTGACTGTGTCCTGGTTTCTCATAAGGTCACTAGCTTCCATTTGTTCAATCCTAATTCTTAGGCAATTATTTTCAGCAGTTTTTTAATCTCCTTTTCCATTCGGCTTTTCAAACTGTTGACTTTTTTCTCATGACTCTCCTGCATTGCTCTCATTTCTCTTTCCGTTCTTCCCTCTCTTTCTCTACATCTTTGTTCTCTTTCTCCTACTTTCTCTTCAAAGTCCCTTTTGAGAGCTTCCATGGCCTGAGACCAGTTCACATTTTTCTTGGAAGCTTTGGATGTTGGAACTTTGATCCTGTTATTATCTTCTTCTTCTGAGGATGTATTGTGGTCTACCTTTCCCCCAAAGAAGTTTTCGATGGTCTTCTGCTTTCTCTGCCTACTCATCCTGGCTTACTGTTTCTTGGCTTTTTACTCCTTAAAGTGTAGCGCTGCTTCCCGGACACACTGTTCATGCTACAGCGTGGCCCAGGGGGTGATTGGGCTTCTTCTCAGCCTGCCTAGCTTCTGAGTAATCACAGCTGCTTTCTCTTTGACCTGGAAACAGAAGTCTGATTGAACTCTGATTCTCTATGGTCAGAAGCTTGGTGTGCTTTTTCCCTTCCCCACTCGGCCACCACCAGTTGATTCAGCCCACTGGTTCAGACCCAGGGTGCTTTGCCCCAACTCCAGTAGATGCTGCCTCCACTTCACCCCAGCCTACCGCCGAACCGCCTCACCAGTCCGTGATTGGAACCTCAGAAACTGCTGGAGCTGAAGACTCTGACATGTGCTGGAAGCAGTGTCCCTGGCTGGGTCTAGACTGCACACTAAGCTGTTAAGCCTGATCAATAGGTGATCAGAATTGCCCTCTTTTGTGGAGAAATAGCCTCACTCTGTCCTTATGAGCATTAGGCTGTTCTGGGTTTTGATTTTTTATTGCATTATTTGGGCGTGAATGGACGGATTTGTCTGGAGCTTGTGGGAGTCACAGCCTCTCCTCCGCCATCTTGGCTCTGCCCTCCAAGTCTCACTTTTCTAAACTGAAAAATGGAAATCAAGATAATAATACCCCCAAAATAGTACCTACCTCACAGGATTTTTTTGAGGAATGAAAAGTGGCTTATGTAAAGCTCTTTACTTCGTACACACACACACACACACACACACACACACACACATTTTTTCAAAGACTCGACATTTCATTTGTGTAAAGCACTCCGAATGAAGACTCTTTGCTCCTTCCTCAGGCTCTCTTCTGACTTCTCCAGACTTCTCTACTGTGCCTCCTCAGCTGTCTTCTCATCTTGAAAGATCCCTCTGCTCAGGAAGCTCCATCTTTCCATTGGTGAGTTTCTCCCAAGAACCTCAATCTGAGGAAGCACCCATGCCCGCCATGTTTACTCTCACCCACATCAGCCTCAGACTTTCCTGACCAATTTTTTCATCTTCCCCCTACTTTTCTTTTTTACTTTACTGAAGCCCTACTTTTCAGTTTCTTTTTATTTGTTGTCTTTCCCCCATTAGAATGTAAGCTTCTTGAGGGCAGAGACTGTCTTTATTTTTATTTATTTTGGTGAGGCAATTGGGGTTAAGTGACTTGCCCAGGGTCACATAGCTAGTAAGTGTCAAGGGTCTGAGGCCGGATTTGAACTCAGGTCCTCCTGAATCCAGGGCCAGTGCTCTATCCTCTGTGCCACCTAACTGCCTGAGACTGTCTTTATTTATGCTTGTATGTGTATCCCCAGTGCTAGAACAGTGCCAAGCACAGAGTAAGTGCTTAAAAATGCTTAATAACTTAGCATCCCCTGGACCAATGCTGATCATCAACTACAACATATAGTTTTAGAGTCACCTTAAATACACTGAAAGGTTTAATGATTTGCCCCGAGTCCCCCAGTGAATTGTGGAACTTACACCCAGGTCTTTTTGTTTTCATTGCCAGCTTTTTATGCACCACATCCCACTGCCTACATATAAATGTTAGCTGACATTATTTCAGAGGGGTACCCAATGCAACCAAATGTCCATCCTAAGAATAAACAAGGACCTTTCTGCCTATCACACTCTAGTGCAGGGAAGCATATGAGGAAAAGATTGCTGCCTATGCCAGAGAATTAAGGATCATAGAATGCAGAAGTATTGTCCCACAGAACAGACAGCTAAATTAACAACTAAATGTTTAAACATAAAAAAATCTTAAGAAAACATTTAATAGATTACGTTGACTTAGCTGCACAGACCATACCAAGTGGAAGAAACGTGAAATGAAAGAAATCAAAACCCTAGAAAATCCCTAGAAAAACTGACCATAGAAGAGATGGAGAAGGAGGAGGAAGAGGAAGAAAAGAGATTTTCAGACATAGAAGCCTATGGTATCTATTAAGGGTGTGCAGAAAAAAAAAATCCACTGCCATCAGACCTGAGCAAACTGTCTCTTTTGGATGTCTCATGTATGTACAACGTAATGAGTGCATATTCTCTTCTTCTCCACCTTGAGAGTATAGAAGTCCACTGATCTTTAGACTATATAACTGAGGGTTGATGCTAGCCCAGATTATTTTGTATAATAGTCTTCAAGCCTGAATAAAACATCAAGTCCAGTTTTGAAAGGAAAGGAAGGTGCCTTTTAGCTCAACTGAGAGAGGAGGTGACACATATCTACATTTTCATCAATACAGTCTAAGTTGCTGAAGAACCCTGAGCCCTGAGATGATTGAAAATAAGATCTCAAAGGCAAGCTCCATCCATTTCTGTCCCATGACATATAAAGGATAGATAGCTTCATGATTTACAATACCTGAGCTCAGAAAGGAATTTTGAAATATGTGTCTGATCTTAGCAGAGGAACAACACTATTAGTCATGGCATGAATATAGCTCATCTTTCTCTAATAAGGAAACCTACTTTGGTAGACTAGGCCTCTCTTGATCTAAACCCACAGGCTTCAAGTGTGTAACTTGTGCTTAAGTTCCATTTTACTGTCTGATTTTCCCTTCATTTTCTTTAATCTGTGGGCACCATCTAGCTAATACAAGTAATCCTGAGTTTTGTCCTCTTGCAAGTTGTCAACATTATTAAAATAGCTCTTGACATTTGGCTCTCTTGGTTCTCTCTCCCTACCTCATCCATTCCATAATGTAAACCATATTGCTTGACTTGGCCTAATAATTTAATTTCTGCTGCTAGTCATTTATCTAGATAAGTATCCCTTACGGATGGGGAATATCACTGGTGAGATATTACCAGACTAGTTGTTGCTTTAGCAATATAATGATTTGGAGGCAGTTTTGTCTGGTGGCTATGTAAGCTAATAATTTTTCAGGGAATATGGAATATTCATTGGGAGAATAAATAAAATAACACAAATGATCTCCCTAATATTTATAACTCAATCACAATTAAGGAAATTATTTGGCAGGGATTGGTGGTAATTCTAGTCTTTTAGTGTGAATCTAATGACTATCAAGAGTTGAATTATTATTGATAACTTGTTCAAAAACACCTTCTGACATTCAATATAAATCTATTAGCAGAAGATATGATGTCTGAAAATTTATAGGCTATTTAAAATAATTAATAAAAATTGAAGGAATACCAGGGACTCCTGAATGGTGCATGTGAATTTAAGAGGAAAGAAATATTCCATAATCTAGGAAAAATATTGCTGATGCTTATTTTCTAGCTGTATTTGATAAATAATTTTTCTGGTTTGTTGTTGTTCAGTTGTGTCCAACTCTTTGTGACCCCATTTGAGGTTTTTCTGGCAAAGATACTGGAGTGATTTGATATTTCCTTCTCCAAACAGGGTTAAGTGACTTACACAGGGTCACACAACTAGTAAGTGTCTGAGGCTAGATTTGAACTCAATTCTTCCTGACTCCAGGCCTGGGGCTCTATCCACTGTGCCACCTAGTTGCCCCATTTCTGGTTATGTTTGTTCATTTTTAAAGAGAGTGGTTTGGATTTAAATAACCCTAAAATCCATTTCCTGGTGCAATTTATTGTCAGTCAATCAACAAATATTTATTAAGTGATTATTATGTACCAGGTACTATGCTAAAATCTAAGCATATAAGAAAAGGCCAAATAAATCAACCAAGTTCCTGTCCTCAAGGAACTCACATTCTGATGTAGGAAACAATGTGAAAACAGCTAATTATAGACAAGCTATATGAAGAGTAGATGGAAAGAAATAAGAAAAATGAGGTATTAGCAATCACAGAGATAGGAAAGACCTCAGACAAGCCTTGAAGGAAGCCAGAGAAGGAGGTGAGGAGGCAGATCATTTCAGCTATTAGGGATAGCCAAAGCTCTATTCTATGCTATGCCATGCCATGCCATGCCATGCCATGCCATGCCATGCTATGCTATGCTATGCTATGCTATGCTATGCTATGCTATCCTGTGCATGGTCTGTTCTGTTCTATTTTGAACCACAGCAGTTTCATATTGGAAAAAATAAAACTCTTCAATAGCATAATTAGCTGTAAACCACTAGTTCCTAATATCAGGATTATAAATTAGTTCTACTGTATATTAAACTTTTCTAATAGTCCCATTTCTGGATCAATTTCATTTACTGAGAGCATACATTCTTTTAGTGAGAGAGGGGAAAGGACTTCTAAGCATTATTCCCTTAACAGAATAAGCAAATTTCTAGCCCCGTCCACAAAATTAGATACAATCATATCCACAAATTCAATTCATTATTTCTTCTCCACAAGTTCCCCCAAACCACAGCATTATCTACTTTACATTTTCCAATCTGCTCCCTTTCCCTCCATTACACTTCTGTTCCCTTCTGTTCTGCTCTATTCTCCTGAAGCACAGCAATTGCATATTGAAAAAGCTATGTAATAGCTTTGTTAAGTCATATCTGACTTTATGAGCCCATTTGGGGCTTTCTTGGCAAAGATACAGGAATGGTTTGCCATTTTCTTCTCCTGTTCATTTTAAAGATGAGGAAACTGAGGCAAACAGGGTTCAGTGAATTGCTCAGTGTCACACAGCTGGTAAGTATCTTGAGGCCAGAGATGAAATCAGGAAGATGAGTCTTTCTGACTTTAGTCCCAGTGCTCTATTCTCTCTCTTTGATATGTGATAACAGAGTTAACTGATAACAACTAGTCCCTGACATGAAAATTATAAAAGTATTTCACTGCATATTCATCTTTTATAATAGCTCTATTTAGGATCAGCTTCATTTTCAGAGAGAGAATGAAGAGTTTCTAAGCATTGTATGCTTACAAGAAGAAACAAAGCCCTGAACTCCTCTACACAGTACAGTTTGTTAATTGGCATGGTATCCTCAACTTCAGTTCCCTATTTGTTTCTCTCCCTCCCTACAGCCTCCCCACCTCCACAAAAGTACACCACTACTACTACTACTACTACTACTACTACTACTACTACTACTACTACTACTACTACTACTACTATTACTACTACTACTACTTCTGCTGCTGCTGCCACCACCACCAATACCACCTGCTTTTTGTAGTTCTCTAAACTGGAAAAATGCATAAGAACATGTGGATCATATATTTTCAAGGACATGTGTTGGATTTCTCTCATCCTATAGATGATGCTTTTGGTTTAAAAGTTTCCAATTGGCAGATAGCTTTGTAGTTTTCAATTACTTCCTGGCACCTTCAATATTCATAGTTCAATTTTACAGTGATCAGGGTTGTGTCCTTTTGTCACCATTTTGAATGTTATCTCCTTATTGATTTAAAGACGAGAGTTATGATGGTATCAGAGTTCAGAAACAGTCTGGATTCTAGAGGGAAGATTAACACAAGATTACCACTATTTCATTTAATCACAGTGCTAATGTGGGGTTCTGGAAGCTCAGTTGGGTATCTCCACAGATTCTTATGGGACTGGGTTTATAAACTCATTTGGTTTTTCATAGTATAGACTGTGTCCCTTTTCCTCAGCCATCTGTTTTGCAAATGTGTGTCATTGATAAAGGAAATTATGGATGGTTACTGCATCATACACTGGTATTGGAATGATGAATCAAAGCTTTGTTCTTACTAATGATATCTTAAGTTACTTACAGTTCTGAATTCTATGATTCTATTAATCTACTAATCCAAATTTCCATCCCATTGGTCTCCAACAGCAAACTTCTACTTTAGGAAGTCTGGGCATCTTATTGCATCCACTCCCCACTATGTTTGTTCTTATGTCCCTGCCTTTGTTCATTCTCTACTCTTTTCATAAAAAGTACCACTTCTTTTTCTCTCTGCCTATCCATATCTTAACCAGTCTTCAAAAATGAAATCAAGTCCTATATTCTCCATGATATTTCCTTTGATAACTCCAGCCTGTTTAGGGTCTCCAAATCATTGTACATTTGTCATCCATACCTCAATAGATAGTTTCCCCCTTAAATGTCTCCTTCTTATATCATTTCCCCAACAAAACTATAAACTCCTTTTGGACAAGGAACATGCCTCATACTTCATTTGTAATTCCCAACAGACTCCAACACAGTAAATTGAATCATAATAAGGATTCAATAAACATTGACTAATTGAAGTAGGAACCATGAAATAATGCTGTAATTGCTATAAATATTGATATGATCTTTATTACCACAGAAATTTCTGTTGTGTATTTCACATCTTAAGAAAGATGAGCAACTAAAAAGAGAAAGCCTTACTCCTATCTAATTCTGGACCAGCTCAGAACTGTCTAGTGGTTCAGCATCTAGGTTGGATTGTAATGGATTTGGGTGGCACTGGGGAGTGTGGTGGTCTGCATGGGAGTGCTTTGGACCACATGCAGTCTGTGATCTATATGTTTGACACTTCTGTTCCATACTATAGCTTAGATATTTTATGCCTGAGGTAGCAAGAAAGCAAAATTATGTCACCACCCCATTTAGAGTACCAGCCCATCTAACATAAAACAGGTTCTGATCTTATAATATACTTTTCCTCCAGCTTCTCTTCCCACACTTAATGCTATTGTCTTCACCCTGAGATTGCCCCCAATATATATCTTGTATATCTTTTGTTTATACATAGTTGTTTATAAATGCTATCTCCTCTATTAGGATATATTTGTTGACTGACTGACCACACTTCCATAAATATTTAACCATAATAGCTAAACCATACTTTTAGCTTCATTTCCTAACTAGAGATTTGAGAGGAACTTCTGAAAAAGTAGAATACCTACAATTTATCTTGACTTCTACCCAAGTTAAAGATGTGAGAATGGCAATTCACCTGACTAAGCATGATTCATCAATTCCCGTTATACCATAACACTAGACAAAGTTTTGAGTGATGACCATTTGTACACTATCTGGTAGAACATAGTATAGGAAGTGCAATTGCTTGGAACTCTGTCTAGTATTATGGCATAAAATATAGATAGGATGGTGGAACGTATTGGACAGTATATCCTGAGCTGTGAACTAATGCTAATGCTTGCTTTGGGATGTGCTGGCATGTTCCACAACCTACTGCTCATTCTGTTTTTTAAAAGTCTAGTCCTTCAGATCCTAGGAAATTTCAAAGGCTCTTTCAAGGGGTCAGGAAGGCTGAAGCTATTTTCTTCTATTAAATAAGACATCAAAGAGATTTAGAAAAATATGTAAGACAATGCCACTATTCTCACTATTGTTTTTGTTTTGAAAATATAATTCTTTTTCATAAAATATTTTATGTCAACATATATGCATGTTATTGTTATTTTAAATGAATTAGTCAATGTTTTTTAAATTATACATTTTGATTTTGAATATACTAAATATGGATTGAACCCATATACACAAAAGCTCTTTGGAGGCCTCAATAATTCTTTTTTTCCCATTATGCTCTTTATTAAAATATGTATTTTATTTTCCCCTCAATCACATGTTCAAATAATTAATTTAAAAAAAAAATTTTTGAGTTCCAAATTCTATCCTTTCCCTCCCCTCTCTGAGATGCCAAACAATCAGATATAGGTTACACATGTACAATCATGTAAAACATTTCCATATTAGTCATTTTGCACAAAAAAAACAGATAAAAGAAAAAGAATGAAAGAAAAAAAAGTGGAAAATCACATGCTTCAGTCTATATCCAAACAATATCATTTTTTTTTTCTGGAGGTGGATAGTTTGCTTCATCATTAGTCCTTTGCAATTGTCTTGAATCACTGAATTGCTTAGAATAGCCAAGTCATTCACAGTTCTTCACTGTACAACATTGCTGTCACTGTGTATAATGTTCTCCTGGTTCTGTTCACTTCACTATGTATCAGTTCATTTCCAGGGTTTTCTGAAATCTGCCTATTCATCATTTCTTTCTTTCTTTTTTGTTTTTGGTGGGGCAATGATGGTTAAGTGACTTGCCCAGGGTCACACAGCTAGTAAGTGTCAAGTGTCTAAGGCTGGATTTGAACTCAGGTCCTCCTGAATCCAGGGCTGGTGCTTTATCCAATACTCCACCTAACTGCCCCCTCATCATTTCTTATAGCACAATAATATTCCATTAAAATCATATACCACAGCTTGTTTAGCCATTTCCCAATTGATGGGTATCCTTTCAATTTGCAATTCTTAGCCACCAGAAAAAGAGCTGCTAAAAATATTTTTGTACAAATAGGTCCTTTCCCCCTTTATTGATGTTTTTGAGATATAGAACTAGTAGTAGTATTGTTTGATCAAAGGGTATGCATAGTTTTATCTATTTTTCCTTGGCTTCAAGTCACACACTTAAATTTGGATCTGAATCTATTTTCCATGGGTACTGCCCAGAATATTTTATAAGTTTGAGCCTGAAGCTTATTCCAAATGACTCTAACTTGATAACCTAACCTAAATTTCTGGGTATAATGATCCTGATTAAATTCTGAATATATGATGTAGTCTTTTTGTATTCCTTTTACTCCCTTTCAATATTTCACTTTTGTGATGATACTGGGAGAAGCAGAAGACAACTTCTTTGCATTAGGCTTTGTTTGGTTGGTTGAGAAGTTATGTGATCAATCTCATTCACATAGTAAAGCTAAAACTCCCATAGTCATCAATCAATCAACAGGTTTTGTTTTGGGTTTTTGTTTTCTCTTTTAGCATTGGCTGTGCAAGATATCCCGTAATAAGGTGTTGCAGGAGACACAAAGCAGAATACAAAATTATATCTGCTCAAAATGCTAACCATCTATCAAGAAAAAGAAAAGGGGTATGTATGAATGTATACACAGGATATTTGAAAGGTCTTAGTTCAGTTGCTTAAAATGATTTAAATTGTCTTGTTAGTGCAATTATCTATATACATGTATACACACATACACACATAATATATATATGCATATATATACTTATAAGTATATGTGTATATATACACACACATATGCACACACATATATTTCTATACACATATACATGCCCCCCAAACTATAATACAAGTGTAACCTGGGCTTCTTTGGGTCTGCCCATTTCTCCTAACATGGAAATGCTGTTGATAGGTCATTTGAGCATGTCCATTTCACCTAATATGGATCCTGTTGCATCCCCTCCCACATGTGTGGGGTTAGCCATCTGTTTTATGTCTTCCTGCATCTTTAAAGTTGAAGAGACTGAGTTGTTCAGTCTTTCTCTGCTCCTTTCTTATTAACTGAATCCAGAAGTCCCTGTTCACCTACAGTGAGGACACCATGAACTGAACTATTGGGAGGGGCAGGACTTTTCTTCCTCTACTCTTTCTGTCTCTGTCTCTGTCTCTGTCTCTCTCTCTTTTGCCCCAATGTGGAGAAATAGGCCTGGAGCTGTTTGTTTCTGTTCTGTTCTATTTCTATCCAGCAGGTGCTGGATATCATTCTCACAGGACACAGTAGTTTGAGGCATGACAACCTTGAAGCCAGGATTGTAGGTGGGGTGGTGCAGTCTGTCAGCCTAACACAGAAGCCCTGAGAAGCAAAGGTGCCTGGCATTCAAGTTCACAGGGATTTGGACTTGCAACTGGGACTGTGCTCTATGGCAGATCTTCTTAAACGTTTTCCACTTGTGACCCCTTTTCACCTGAGAAATTCTCACACCATCCCAGGTATATAAATCAAACATTCACTGCCAATTTTTTTGCAACTCTTCCATTCAGTTACATGACCCAATATGGGGTCACGACTCACAGTTTAAGTTTTGCTCTATGGTAACTGAGCTTAGTTATCCACCTGATTCCTTTCCTCTCTGAAGAGACTGAGGTGACACCTCCCATGATTTAGGGGACTAAATCTGTATGCTTGTGATTATACCTTTTGAAGTAAACATTTCTCCATAAAGACTAATATGATCATTAATCATGAAATAGAACTGGGGTGCAAGGGAGTCCCTCACACTTGCAGGCACAACACTACTGGGGGCTAGAGCCATTACAGAAAGCCTACGACCTTCCCCAAATCCTCTTAAGGGTATTGGAGGGCTCTGGAGTAGGAGTGAAAAGAGAATTTACTTGGCCTTCGGGCAAATGGGACTAGAATAGTTTGAGTTACACACAACATTATGAAACTGCTGCTTATGATTTACCTGAGGAGATGACTGATAAATCAACAGAATCTAAGCTCCTTGAGGAAAGGGGCAAGTATCTTCATCTTTTACCTCCATCTACCTAACACAGTGCATGACACTAAATAAGCACTTGATAAGTGTTTTTTGAATGAATGAATACAATTCAGCAAATATTTGTGAGTAACTGATCTTGAGTCTTCAGCTAAAAAGAACTATGCTAAGTACTAAGGAAGTTAGAAAGATAAACAAGGCATGGTCCCTGACCTCAAGGAACTTACAGTCTAGTAGGGGAATTAAAGCATGTACACAGAGAAGTATAGTACTTCCCCTCATCAAGACATATTAAATTTTCACAAGAAATACAAAGTACCATGACTAATGAATGCATGGAGGGAGAGAGCCCTTCCAGTCTATGTAACTGAGGATCATTTTATGAAGGAGGCGGTATTTGAATTGATTAGGACTTTAACAAAGTATCTGTATGGAGCACAATAAATATAGTACTTCAAAAAATGTACCAATATCATTCTCCTGCTCAGGAAGTATGATGGTTCCCTATGTCCTCTAGGCTAAAATGCAAACTCATCTGTTTAGAATTTGAAGCCTTTCATGACCTGGCTGCAGTCTATCTTACCAGGTTTAGTATATATACATTTCTTCTCTCTATATACACTACATTTCAGTCAAATTAGCCTCCATAACATTCTGCCACTGTGTCTTTGTACAGATTATTCTTTTGTCAGGATTTTTCTCCTTCCTTACCTCTGCCTCTTGTGTATTGTAGCTCCCTTCATAACTCAGGTGCCTCCTGCAGGATGTCTTTCCTGATCCTTCCAGTAGTTAATGTCTTCCTGCCCCCAGACTAAATTATTTTGTACTCTCATGGTATATACTTGGTTGTTGCAAAATTACAAATAGAGGTAATGTGGGGCATAGTGAACAAAAGCTGACCTTGGATTGAGAAAGATGTGGATTAAAGTCTCACCTCTGATGCATTCTGATAGCAGGAAAAACACGGTACTAAATGATGCTCTAAGATTCTAAGTTGCAAAGCAGATGTCGATCTGCAATGGTAGAGGGAGTTTCTTCACTAGAATTATCTAAACCAATGAAATCACTGATACATTATGAAAAATAGTTTGTATCTACTTATCTATGTATTGTTGTTTCCTTTAATAAGAGAATATAACCTCCTTGAGGACAGAGAATATTTATTTTTTGTCTTTTAATGAATAGTGTCTTTCAATGTAATAAATGCTGTTTACTGTTGCTGTTTGCCCAGAAGTACGAGTCACCAAAAGCAGTTAAGCAGAAATTAGGTTGAGACCAAAATCTTACAATGGATATATGACATTTTTTTAATGAGAAGAGAACAACATATGGTACCATTCACAACTAAAACTAAAGGGAAAATCTTTATTTTAAAAATGCATAATCTTAATAACACAAAATTGAAGAGCTCCTGTACTAATATGGCTAATGCAACTGGGATAAGAAATGAAATAGTTCACTAGAGGGAAAATGTGAAAATTGTCTCTAATAAAAGTCTAATATCCAAAAGATATATGCAGCTAGCACAAATAAATGGGACCAAAATACGTCCACCAATGGATAACTAGTCAAAGGAAATTTTTTTAAAAAAGGTTCTCAAAGAATTATTAAGCAGCAACAACCACATGAAAGATTGCTTGAAATCATTAATAGCATAATAAAAAAGAAAGAGGTGAAGTTTTCCCTCATTCCAGGAAAATTGGCAAAAGTGACAAAAGATGAAAATAGTAGATGTTGGAAGGGCTTTGTAAAGAAAGGTACTAATGAACCATTAGTTGGGCTATAATGGGTTCAACCATTCTGGAAAGCAATTTGTAATTATGCTAAGAAAGTGACTAAAATATCCTTACCCTTGCACCTAGTGATCCAACCCAGAGGGACCAAAGAGATGTTAAAGGCACAAAAATATTCATAATGGCACTTTTTTGTAATAATAAAGAATTAGAAACAAAGTAGATGCTTCCAATTAAGGCACAACTCAACAAATTGTAATACAAGTCCTGACTCCCATACTTGGAATGTTTTCTCTTCTTATGTCTACCTTTTGACTTCCTTGGCTTCCTTCAAGAATCGACTTAAATTTTACTTTCCTCCAGAGGTCTTTCATGACCCCCATTATGCAAGTGCTATTGCCTTTTCTCTAACATAACTATAAATTTACCTTAAATATAGCTTGTAGATTGATAATTGTTTGCCTGTTGTCTCCTCATTAGAATGTGAGCTCCTTAAGGGCACAGACAATTTTTAGTTTTGTATTCTCAGCACTTAGAACATTTTCTGGCATGTAGCAAGTGCTTAATATAAAAATACTTGTTGACTTGACTCCGTTAATTTATAGGAATATCAATGTGCCATAAAATATAAATATGAATGAATCAGAGAAGCTTGGGAAGAGCTATATGAACTGACTCACTGTTCACTCACAGTATAAATTGAAAGACCAAGAAAAATAAAAACTGAACACTGTATAATTATAATGACCAGTTTGGTCCCAGAGAAGGGAGTAAAAATGAATTTTCTCCCTTCTTTGTTTAGTTGGGGAACTAGTGGTGTGAAAGACTACATATAATGTTGGATTTGGCTGTTATGTTGGTTAATCTTGTTGAATTCTTGTTTTTCTCTTTGTTTTTATGTGTTTTTTAAGGAATGGCTCACTGCTTAGGGACCTCTTCTAAAATAAAGATTATAGAAAACCAAAAAGTATCCCTACAGATTGAAAATAAATACTGTCAAATGGAATTTTAAAAGGAGAGAGTGCTTTGGTTGGTGGTGTTGGGGTGGAGTGTCACAATTACAGATTTTGGTTTCCCTGAAGTTCAAAGAATCAAGAGACAGAAGAGACCTCAGAGGACATCTATTCCAAAGCCCTAATTTTATAGATGAAAAGATGAAAGCCTATAAAGATTAAATTAGATGGATAAGGTCACACAGGTAGATTAGCCCACATGTATCAAAGGACTTACTCAATGCAATGTTTGGTTCAACTAACAGTTACCCCAAAGGTGTTTCTTTAGGGGAAAATTACATCCACTTGTAGTTTTTTTCAGCTATTTAAAGGCTCACTCCGGTTTCACAAAAGTCCTCTAGGTATATCAAGTGTGGGCCACATGGCATAAATGCTTCCCATATCATACTGTACTTTTATTTTTTTACATGCATTAATACTTTGTCTTTGATATTTATTTTAAAAACACAACTCTGACCTCATTAAAATCTCATTAAAAGGAACAAAGTTCTCCCCATCAATTATGGTGAAGATGCTTTTGCAGTAGAGCCAGCAGGAACAGGTGGAATAGGTGGTCTATGGGGTCTACAACCCTGCCAAAACAATCTGAGGGATGAGGAAGTTTGCAAAACACTGCCCTGAAGGGGGCTAGTTATTTTTTCCCAAGACTCTTTTTGGAAATCATCATTTTTAAAGCATTAAATTCTCTGCTGCTTATGCTTAGAACCATATGCTGTAGTACTGTTGGATCAATTATGGAAATGAGTATGTGCCCAGATGTCCAAAGAACCAAAGGAAATAGAGAGCAGGCTAAAAAGAAATACAGTATGTTTCACACATTCCTGTTTACTTATCAGGCGTCTTCAGAAATGTGTTGGTGAGTGAACTCCCAGTATGTGCAGCACCAGGGAGAGGTCATTATTCTCTGTCCCCAGATAGAGACAGAAATGTAATTCATCTAACCTCCTTGGATCTTTCCTTACTGATTTGTGAAACAAAGAGCCTGGATTATAAGTGTTTCAAGGTCCTTTCTAGTTCTAGAGCTCTGATCCTATGCCATTTCTTACTATTCTTTAATTTTTTTCTATAGACTAAATTGTAAAGTCTTTTGAAGTTAGGGATTCTCTCTTATGCTGTTTTTGGTTCCCTCTGTAGACTTCAATGGACATTCAAAATGGTGACACATAATGCAAGAGCACTAGATTTGGAACACCAAATCACAAGAACCAGATTTCAGTCATACACTTGCTACTTCCTGAAAATGATGGCCACAAAAAGAGAGAAGAGGATAAGGCATCTAACTTCTCCAAGGCTCAATATCTTCATCTGAAAAATGGAGATAATACTATAAGTATTACATATTAGGTTATTATTATATATTATATAATACATATATATATAATAAGGATTATATCATGTATTATTATAAATTAGATAACAGTATAAGTATTATATATTAGGTGAAGGTTCTAAAGAGATGTTAGAGCTCAAAGTGTCTTTTTGTCAGCCAACTGAATGAAGATGAACACACTCAGTATGTGAATAAGATGAAAGGAAGAAATCCTGAAATACTTTCAACTGGAAGGAATTTTAGCCTTATGCAGTAAATTTACAGATGAGAAAACTGAGGCCAGAAAAGTTAACTTTTCCAAGGTCACACAGATTTTCACTATTAGAACCAAAATGTAAACCCATTTTTTCATATTCCAAATTCAATGTTATTATGCTATCTCTAAAAAAATATGGAATCATAGGTGTGGATCAGATCATCAAGGCAGAGTATAGAGTGTAACAATTGGAGTGATGCCACCTGCTGGAGAGTTACTGTAAGAAAGTTCTTCCATGAGGAGAAGGTGTCTGAGGGCAAGCCTTTCCTTGGCATCAGGAAGTGACGTTTGCTTGTGGGTACTGTCTTTCAAAGCTACCAGCCAATTAACTTGGAGCTGTGTGTGCATGTGGGAGGAAGAAGGGGGAGAGGCTGGCTCCCTCAGTCTCTTTCATCAGGGCTCTCATGGAGAGTGGAGCAGAAATGCAGACTTCCTGAGATAGATAGCTGAATCTAGGTCTCTTTCTCTCTTCAGCAAATTCTTATTCTCCTTAATAAATGCTTAAAAGTCTAACTCTTGCTAAAGCTTATAATTTATTGGCAACCACTCATTAGATATTTTAGACAGACTAGCTAGAATTTTAGCCCCTTACAAGAGAAAAATGTGAAGAAGGATGAGGAGAGAAGTTTGGTTGACTTCTATGTTTAAGTGGGAGGAGGAGGATGAAGAATCAGTACACTAGTTTGGTCCCTTATGACTTCTCTTCTGGATTATTGCAACAGCCCCACCCTTTTTAGGTATATGATAGCTATTTCCTAGACATAAAATAACTCAAAAGCATGAATTGACAAGGTCTTAAAGAAGCAGTGGCAGGAAGTTATTATTACTATTATACACCATTGGGAAACTAACATCCATTCATTCATTTATTTAAAATAATATTTCCCCCCAATTCCATGTTAAAACAATTTTTAACATTTTTTTCTTCTGAATTCCAAATTCTAACTCTCCTTCCCTTCTTCCTTCCCAGACAGTAAGAAATCTGCTATAGGTTATACATATGCAATCATGTAAAAATTTCCCTATATTAGTCATATTGTACAAGAATACTTGAAGAAAGGAAGGAAGAAAGAGAGAGAGAGAAAGAAAGAAAGAAAGAGAAAGAAAGAGAAAAAAGCACTATGCTTCAATCTATATTCAGACCTCTCTCTGGAAGTGGGTAGCATGCTTCATGAGGAGTCTTTTGGGACTGTTTTGGATCACTTTATCACTGAGAATAGTCAAGTCATTCACAGTTCTTCATCTTGCAATTGCCATTGCTCTAATCAATGTTTTCCTGGTTCTGCTCACTTCACTTTACATCAGTTCACATAAGTCCTTCCCAGTTTTTCTGAAATCATCCTGCCTGCATTTCTTATATCACAATAATATAATAGTTTTCTGAGAGTATCCCTGCCTCAAGGCTCACCTCTCTCCAAGTTATCTTACACATAGTTGCCATAGTGATTTTCCCAAAATTCAGATCTGAGCCTGTCACTCTCATTTTAAAAAATGCCACAGGCTTGATATTACATCTTGGATCAAGTGTATTCTCCTCTGATTACTTTTTAAAGTTTTTCACAATCTGGCCTTCACCTATCTTTCAAACCTACTATACATTACTCCTCTTCTTGTACTCTATGATCTAATCAAAGTTGCTTTTATGCAGCTCTTCTCTCATGACATCCCATTTCTCATCTCCCATCTCCCATTTTCTCACTTTTGCATGGCTTTCTCCCATGCTTAGAATGCACATTCACCTCTTTTCTGCCTCTTAGAATTATTCATTTTCTTCAAAACTCTTCTTAAGTGAAACTTTTTACAGGAAATCTTTTTTGATTACCATTAGTAATTGCTAGTGCCATCACTCCCTCAAATTACCTTACATTTATTTGGTATACATATATGGGCATCTTAGTGGTAGAATGGAGAGAGTGCCATATCTGGAGTCAGGAAGACATGAATTTGAATCTAGCCTCAGATATATGCCAACTGTGTGATCCTGAGCAAGTCATTAAAACTCTATTTGCCTCAGTTTCTTCACCTGTAAAATGAGGATAATAGTAGGACCTACTTTCCAGGGTTTTTGTGTCAATTGAGATGATATTTGCAAATCTCTTAGCACAATACCTGACACATAACAAGTTCCATATAAGTGTTAGCCAGTATGAACCATTATTTTTTATATATTTATGTATATGCCATTTCTATAAGCTTCCTGAAGGACAGAGACTGTTTTGCTTTTGTCTTTGTACTGTGAAAATATTTTACCTTACTGGGGGGCCCAATTTATCTGGGGACTTAATCTAACTGGACGACTAATCTGGGGACTTTTGACTCACTGGCTATGTGACTGCTATTAATTTAATATGAGCCATTTAAAAATTTCTCCACACTGCTCCCAAACTGATAAGCAAAAGATTAAGAAGCCTCTTAACTAAATAATCAAAGCAGAATTTATTTATAAAAATCAATGTAAATGATAAGGATTAAGAAATGCAAATTATACAACCTGTCTGCTTTTAATATAATAAGGGCTATTGCTGCCTCTTGCCTTAGGATATGCTCCAGCTTTCTCTAACTTTCACTCTTTTTCTCCTTCACTCCAGCATCCCTGTGCTTCCACTGCTCAGCTGCTTTCTTCTAACTCCAAGCCCCTTTCACTTTGTTGATCACCCTTCCCATCTAACTTTCTTCTCTGTACTACCATGCTGAACTCCTGTGTTTCTCTCTCACCAACCTTTCCTTCCATTCTCCTAGTGCTCCAGAGTCCTCCAGCCTCCTTGTTCTTAGTTTTTTCTCCATCTCCGTCAGCCCCTCTCTTTACATAGCCTCAGTTTCCTTAGCATCCTTGCAGCAGCTCCCTTTCTGTCTATTCCTCCCTTACTGTCTTCTTAATCTACTGGCCTCCTTGTGTCCTCCAAGTCCTCCGGTGTCCCCCCTTCCCTGTCTTCTCCCCTGTAAATATATTCCTTCTCTCCCATCAAACCTTGGGCTCTGTGCACCCCCACACATGCCAAGTTAAACCACCAGCTATGCTAGCACTGTGGTCGGGCACTTGAGGGGGCCGTGCCCCCTGCTGTGCACCTGAGACCTCTACAGGAGCTTTGCTAGAGGCCAGCCTGCACGAGCCCAGGATCTCTGGGGTAGATCCCCCCAGGGCGGAGGGAGCTGGGACTTTTTCCCACAGTCCTCTGACCTGACATCCCGTAAAGCCCATGGGGCTTTTTGGCTCAACTGAAGTGGAGGGGGAGGGGCACCAGCCCCTCTTACACAGAGAAAACCCGAGGGCCTAAGGCTTTTTAATCTTAGCCCAGAGGCAGGGTCCCCAAATCAAAATAAATTTCCACAGTACCTCAATCATCCGGGACAGTGTCCAAATCATAGTAGGTGGATTGATAAATGTGGATTGATTTTTGATTTCTTGAGAACCATGAAAAATTTAGGGCCATAGTAGACATGCATTATAGTTAGAAGAAAAATCATGGAAGGTGGAGATAATATTAACAAGGAAGGAAGAAAATAATGATTTATTTAGTTCCTCCTATATACTAGGCATTGTGCTAGGTGTTAGAAATATTATCTCATTTGATCTTTATAACAACCATAGGAGGTAGATGTGACTATTATTCCAATTTTATAGATGAGGAAACTGAGTTAAATACAGGTTAAGTGATTTGCTCAAGGTCACAGTGCAAGTAAATGTCTTAGGTCAGATTTGAACACAGATTTTCTAGACTCCAGGGCCAGCACTCTATCCACCGTGCCATCTAAATGCCTCTAGAAGGATGAATTCTGACCTTTTGTTCAGAATGAAATCTATAGAAATGCCAAGAAGAAAGAAGAAACAGGGAAAACATTGGATTTCTTAATAATCAGCTCATTAGCCATATTGGAGGGAACAGTTTCACAAAAAGAAAGAAAACAAGGAAGACAGGAAAAAAGAAAGGAAGGAAGGAAGGAAGGAGCAAAAAGAAAAAATGGAGACAGAATTTGGACTGGAATGGATTAAGGAACTCTAGTGACTAAATAGAAACATTTATTACGGACCTTTTTTTCCCCCAAAGTCTGTCAAGGAAGGCGAGGAGAAAGACTGAATATAAGCCTGAATCAAAGGAAAGTTTTGTTTGTTTAAAATACATGAGACCTAAGCAGTATTTGTCTACCAAAGCGAAGGAACCAGCAATGAAGTAGAGATTAAATGTGGAGTAGCCGATTTCTGAAGGATATAGAAGATGTGATCAAAATCACAAGTGGACGAATTAACCTTGGCAAGGAAGGGAGCCACCTCTTCTTCCAAGAATGGATAGAAAGAAGAGAATGGAGAGGAAGTTATCAAATGGCCAGGACCTCAGAAAAGTAGGAGAATAATAATTTATTGTGATGGAAAGAGAACAGAATGAAGGTTGGGGCTTGAGGTCAAGTAATAAATATTTGCTGGTGGCAGGATTTTAATCCAGGTGCCACCTGACACCTGAAGGTCAGAAGGACAAAAAGCCAGAGGATTTGAAGGTACAGGAGGATGAATTGCTGGAATGTATTCCAGTTCTTAACAGAGTGTCTGGCTTATAGTAAATGCTTAATAAACACTTTCTAATTGTAGTTGATTAGACTTGAAATGACTAACCAATGTGACAGTAGTGTTAAGGGAAGAAAGTAAAGCCAGGACAAAGGTGAGGGACTGAAAAGATAAGAAAGATTTAAGAGAAATAATGTTATGTTGATGGTAAATAGAGTTTTAGGAGAAAGATTTGCCATGGGAGAGGTATAGGAATAATTGATTGAAGTCAGGGCAGTAAATGAATTTTACACTCTTCAGAAAAGGCTCAAAGACTTTAAACTCATCAGAGCTACCTCTAGGAGGGACTAACAGACACACCCAACTGGGTGGAGTAATCTCTTTAATCTGGGCAGTAAATGAGCCTAATGCTTATCAGAATTGGCTCAAAGACCTCAATCTCATAAGAATTGGCTCAAGGAGAAAATAATGTACACACTCAATTCAGTGGAGTAATCTCTCTAACCTGGCAGGAAAATAGGAGGGGAAGGGGATAAAGAGAGAGGGACAAAAGAAGGAAGGGCAGAGTGGGGGAGGGGACAGACAGAAGCAAATCCCTTTTGAAGAGTGATAGGATGAAAGATGGATAATAGAATAAATATCATGGGGAAGGGAATAGGATGGAAGGGAAGTAGTTAACAATAGTAATCATGAAAAAGAGAAAAGGGGGAAAAACTGTACAAAAAATATTTATAGCAACTCTTGGTGGAGGCTAAAAATTGAGAATCAAGGGAATCTACATCAATTGAGGAATGATGGAAAAAGCTGTGCTATATTATTGTAGTGGAATGGTCTTGTGCTACAGGAAATGACAAACAGGATGATCCCTGAAAAACCTGGAAAGACTAATGAACATTGATGTATACTGAAGTGAGCAGAGCTGGGAGAACATTGTGCATAGTGACAGCAGTATTGTTCCATGAGCAATTGTGAATGACTTAACTACTCTCAGCAATGCAATGATCCAAGACAATCCCAAGGGACTAATGAGGAAACTTACTATGCACCCCTATAGAAAGAACTAATAAAAAGAACACTTGTGGATTGTACATATATAACCTGGTTACAATCTTGTGGAGGGGGGAGGAAAGGGAGGGAGAAAAGTTTGGAACTCTAAATCTTATGAAAATGAACTTTGAAGACTACCCTTACATGTAACTGGAAAATAAAATAAATGTTTGTTGCTAGGAAAAAGAAAAAGCAAGCTTCACTGATGAAACAATTATTCCTGACTGGGTGTGCCTCATGTGAGCAAAGGATTAAACAGTCTCAGAATTTGGAGCTTTACCAATCAAAACTCTATGTAAGTAATATAAATGTTAAGACCCTATAAGCTTTTGTTTGTTTTGAACTTTTAAGTTTGTTTTGAACTAAAGGTATCTTCTTTATTTTTTGTTGTAATCTCACCTCCAATTTATAGATGTATATGTATGTATATATGCATGTATGAGATACACACACATATATGTATATATATGTGTGTGTGTATGTGTGTATAGAGAGAACATATTGAAAACTGCTCTAAAAGCTTCTCTCCACAAGCTAATTTTAGAAAATTGCTTTGATTCATCATAGACATGAAGAATTTCCTGAGTGAAGGGGTTTTTTTAAACACTAAAAGCTATTGCCAAGAGAAACCAGGGAATCTTCTAGGATTGGGGAGAATGGAGGGACATCTTAAATAAGGAGTATAGTTTTTTTTTATCTGTCTAGGTTTATGAGTACTGCTGCCTAAGGCCAAGAGGATAGTCATAATGACCTTTTTTTTTTTTGTATCTTCCAGCATGTAGTTTTTATTAATCTGTCATCATGTATTTATTGAGTGCCCATAGGGGGCACTCCAGTTTATAAGACATGTAGAATTGATATTAGAGAAGAGAAATTGTCCCTGCCCTCAAGGAGCTCATGATCTAATAGGGGAGACATGACAAAGAAATAGGTAATTAACAAAGATATAGAAATACAAGAGCTACAGGTAGGTCTATAGGGAGAATGACTTGGGGATTATGTTGACAGGTTGGAGATTTAGATTAATCTGGGAATGAAAAGGGAAGAAAAAGGATGAGATCCTGGGAGAAATGGATCTTGAGAGTTATGAATTATAGAAAGCAAGGGATATGGCATATTGAGTTAATGGGGAAGTTATTCCATTGGCATGGATTAGTTTAGGTAAAGGTTCAGAAAGAAAGAGGATGAGGATTGTGAGAAAAATTCCAAGGAAGACTACCTAAAAAGTAATATCTATGAGGACAAATACATATTCTCTTCCATCTCAGGCAACAGTATGGGGAATTTGACTGATTGCTTCTATATACAAAAAGTCCAGGGATATAGTTGATTAGGTGACAGAGAAATGACTTTGACCCATGAAATTGGCTTTGTTTTTCCATGCTATTTTTCATTCAGTCACTCATTGGCATGGGAGAGAAGAGACAACATTAGAAACTGGAAAATGCCAAATTCTAAGAGCCATCTGAGAATTATTAAACAACTAACAATTGGGCATAGAATCCTGTATGTGATGTCTATGGAATAATCATGATCATTTTCCTAGGAGGAGAAGTCTAAAGAAAATCCTAAGTCTAGGGAATTTAACAAACTGGAATGAACCTGCTCATTGTTCTCCACAGGTTGGCAGTTAACAGTTGAGATTGTCTTACTGGGGTTGAGATGAAAGGACTAATTTGCCAGAGTCATTGGGGCAAGATGGGGAGCATTCTACTAGTTCTAGGGAAGGGGGAGTTCTCCCCCTTTTTTCTAAAAGAGTTTGAGATAACCTATAGATTTTATGCTAAGAAAGTACAGAACAACCTAAGCTTTACTGAGGATGGAATATCTAAAGGTTTCAGCTGAGCCAGAAGCTGAAGGTGGGGGAGGCTGAAGCAAAGGAGGGTTTTCTAGATATTCAACTATGTTCCCTAAAGTCACATCAAGTAGAGACTACATGTCCAGCTGAACAGTGCCCGACAAAGACTATAAGACCAGCAGGGACATTAGTAGAGTAGTAGAAAAAGAACAGTGGTATGTATCACTAAGAGACCATCATTGGCCCTTCAGTGGCACATGTCTGAGTTTCTCCTCCATATATGTGCAATAGCCATGTTTTCACTATGCATGCATCCTTTCATATGTATACCTTGTCTATATGTATTCCCTAACTTCCTCTCCATGTACATGCATGTCCTCTGTATACTTATTTTTTAGGGAACTATACTCCATCCAGGTTTAGGGAGGAAATGGTCTGTGGGTTGTTTTTTGTTTGTTTGTTTCCACTATTCTTATTACATTTAATTAAAACCTTTTGCTTTTAATTAATTATGTCTTTTGGTTGACTATTAAAGGTAAACATATGGATGGGGGCTTATGCACTATAGTTTTAGGGGATGCAAGGTAAAGAGTACCTTGAAACTGGGATAGTACCCTGTTGTGGGATCTACCCTGTGGGCTGGGAGGTGCTACAACTCTAAGCACTAATATGGGGGAAGAAAGATTAGATTTATTCAGCTTGGCATCAAAAGAAAGAACTGAGTCAGTTGGTGGAAATATAAACTCTAGATTAGGAGAAACTTCCTGATTATTTGGTTTCTCAAAAACTGGAACTATTTTACTCAATACTAATGATTTTTCTATCACTTGAAGTGACCAAATGGAAGCTGAATAATTATTTTTTCATGGATATTATAGAAGGATTTTCTACTTAAGAAGCTATTTGACTAAATGACATCTAAGGACCTTTCTAACTCTGAGAGTGTACAATTCTTTTTTTAATTTTAATTTTTTTTAGGGTGTACAATTCTAAGATAGGATGGCATTAACTCTGTTATGCCCTTGATGTGAAGCATAGCTCAAAACCAAGTAGTGGAATATCCTTAAATTATCTAGCCCTTTAACTGCAAGGCCCTCTCTTGTGCCTCTTTTTATGAATGACCTGATGAGAAAAGCTGAATCCTACTTTTATATACCCAATTAACCAGCAATTGGCAGGAGTGGCCTTGATGCTCATTCTTTCCATTGATAAATAATGTTCCATGGCTAAACCTATGCTGACTTTATCACTATTCATTTAGCACTAAATCATCAACTTAATCGAAAGAAAGAATTGTGAATAAGGTTGCTTGACGGTCGGCTCCCCACTGTGGTCCCTGCTCACTTGCTCATGCCACATTTTTGACTGCTCACATTTATAAAAAGGAATAAGAGCAGGGTGAATGGATGACTGCCATCAGCCCCTGGAATGTATCTCAAGCTCTTGTTCTGGATTAATGCAACTGTTTCCTGTCTCCTGAAACATGAAAATAGTGCTACCTTTGCTTCTTGCTGCTAGGCTCATTTGCATTTAAAAAAATTACACAATAAACTTTCTGAGAAACCCAAACAGACTTACATTATTAACCAAGCTCAGATATACATATCAGGACTGGGTAGAGAATCCTAATATTGAGATGACTGTCTATTTAAAACAACATTCATTAAACTGCTATGTACAAAAGAAGCAATAATGTCAGTTTTTAGACTATAGTATACTGCTTATCCTGAATTGCATTGAAGAAAATTTTATTTACACATCAAATACTGCTGTAGTGAATGAAAACTACATTTGCAAAAGGTCATCCTAACCTGGAATTATTAAATGGCAAGGGATGATAGTGCTGTATTGATGTAAACAAGTAAAACACATCCAAGGAGATTTAGATTACTTTAGATCATTGAAGGATTATTTTACAGTCACATTACTATATTTCAAATTATACTTCTAGAACAGGAGTGGAAGCAAATGACTCATTTTATGAGTACTGCCATCTTAACTTAGAAATCACTTTTCTCCCTCCCCCATGGGGTTCTTTACCAGTTGTAGTAGTTTAGATATATTTAACAGATTGTCTTGAGACAAAAGGAAGAGGGGGTTTGCCAGTAGAGTCAATTTTCTTTAGGATGGCCAGTAGGATAATTGAATGATTGTCAAAATTGAGCACATCAACCAAATGACTGCCGAAGTCTTTCCATTCCTCTGGGTCATGCTGCGCTGACATAGCTTTTGCGATCTGAGATTATATATAAAGAAAATTCAGATAGTCATGAGTCTTATTTAGGGCACTGTAGTTTCACAAATGCATTTAGAATGAGAGGAAGGAAAATAGTATGACTCCATTTGGATGAATTTGGATTTCATCTTGCTGCAGTCTGTGACATCTATAGAAAGAGCTAGGAGGACATTTACTGTTAGCTCACAGAAGCTTGGAATCATTGCAGAATTTTAAGCTGTAAGGTACATGATCCAATTCTCTCTATAGGTGAGGAGAGGTTCAGTGACTTGCTCACTTGAAATCACATTGGCAAAGATGGAAGCTGGACTAGAATCCAGGCATCCTAACTCCCAAATAAATGGTTTATTTCCCCCATAGACGCATGTTATTTCAGTACAAGAAATAAAAGCAATCCAGTAAAAATCTTTTTTTTTATCTCTCATGATGGATGAATTAGAGGCATGGTATTTAGTCAGTTCCAGGTGACCTTCATCTTTTAGGTTTCCTTGCAGGCAGTAAGGTACCCAGCAGTATTTTCCTTTCTTTGTTCTCCCTCTCATTTTCCTAGCTTCTCTAACATGTCTATCTTGGTAGAGACATCCATATTGCCATTATTAGTGATTTAACATATTTGATAGATTTGAATTTCATAAAATCTTCCATATTACTCTAAAAAATAAAAGTGAAAACATAATTCACCACAATTGTTATGGCATTACTAAGTCTGGGGTCAGCTCCATGGTGAGCTAGTACAATAATCCACAGTTGCTGAAATATGTGGAAAGCTTTTTAAGGAGGCATCTCCTGATGGGTGGTTTCCTGAAGTTGGCGTGCTGCTGCTATTTCAGGATATTTGTCCTCTGCAGCTGGTCATTTAGTGTATTTTAATCAATGTATTATACATTTTTAAAAGTATGCTATTTTCACACATACATCTATGGTGATGCACAGATGGGACATGACTTTTAAAAATTGCCTACTAATTAATTACCCCTCAGATGACCTTTTAAAATATCAGGTCAATATATAAGGTTAAATAATGAAGTCATGAGTTATTTCACAAGTGACATGTGAAAATATTTCTCCTTCCTTGTGTCATATATTGTAGACATGCCATTTGTTCACAGAGTCTCCTACACCTATTTGACATGTCCTTTCCAACTTTGTAATATCTTTATGTAGGAGACAGCATGTGGTGGTGGAAAGAGTAATAAGTTCACAGTCCAGAAGACCTCATTCAAATTCTTCCTCAGTTGCTAACCAGCTTCTGATATTTTCTTATATGAAAAATGGAGATAATAATAGAGGTTACCTCATAAATTGTTATGAGATTTAAAAAGATATATATATATATATGTGTGTGTGTGTGTGTGTGCGTGTGTTCTCTGTATATACATATATAGGTTCCTTGAAAACATTAAATAGTACTATATAAATGTAATTTTGGAAAGCTAGTTGGCAAAGTGGATAGAGTGCTGGGCATAGAGGTATGAAGATTCCCATTCCTGAATTCAAATCTAGCCTCAGACACTTGCTAGCTGTATAACTCTGGGCAAGTCACCTAACCCAGATTGCCTCAGGTTCTTCATTTATAAAATGAGCTGGAAAAGGAAATGCAAACCATCCCTGTTTCTTTGCTAAGAAAATTCCAAATGGGGTCAGGAAGAGTTGGACACAACTGAATAACAACAACATCATGGAGATCAAATCAGTCAATATTCAAAGAAATCAGTTTAGACTATTCACTGGAAGGTCAAATGCTGAAGCTGAAGCTTAAATATTTTGGCCACATAATGAGAAGATAGGATTTATTAGAACAGACTCTAATGTTGGGAAAGATTGACAGCAAAAGGAAATGGGGATGGCAGAGGATGAGATGGATAGTGTCATACAAACAAGAAAATTGAACTTGGATAGACTTTGAGAGATAATGGAGGATAGAAGAACCTGGTGTGCTATGGTGCATAGGGTCACAAAGAGTCAGGCACAAATGAATGACAACAATAAACGTGATTTATTATTATCTATATTGAATTACATTCTAGAATTACTCTTCTGTGGGAACTACTGTTATTCCCTCAATCCCCCTTTAAAGATAAAAGTCTTTCCCTTGAATTTCCTTGAATGCATGGATTCCAGGTGCCATGATTTTCCATTTCCCTCTGGCTGAAGTATCAATAATCTAAGCTAGGAAGCACCACAGTTTGAAGATTGGAATACCAAGACTCAGACCTGGGTTTTTCTTTGAGGGGGCAGGGCAATGGTGGTTAAGTGACTTGCCCAGGGTCACACAGCTAGTAAGTGTCAAGTGTCTGAGGCCGGATTTAAACTCAGGTCCTCCTGAATCCAGGGCCAGTGCTTTATCTACTGTACCATCTAGCTGCCCCCCCCCCAGGCCTATTTTTATTCTGTTGTGCTGAGGGATTTGGGAGATGTGACTAGACTGATAAGTCCATCTGATACACAATGAGTGTATGACCCAGAACAATTCACGGAACCTCTCAGTGTTCTAGGCAGCTCTCTCAGACTTTAAGTTGTAAAGAAGTTGCCAAGCAGCCTTGGTGGAGGGAATTCTTTCACCCAGGAGTTCCTTAAAACAATGAAATCACAAAGCCAAACCTTCAAGTCTGCATATTCATACACACTATTTTTATAATTATTTTAAATTTTTAATAATATATTTTATTTCTTATTATGGTGTGTTTGCCATATATACATATGAAGTATAACATTAGATTTTGGTCATAATGTAAGCATATTCACCGGGTTTGATTATGGTTTTAGTGGGGAATCATTTTCCATCTATTTCCCAGGATTATAATCACTAGAATTACCATCATTTTTTTCCTCTACTGTTCTCTTTCCCCATATTGTTCTTTTATAAATGTCACTCCAAGTGAACTGAATAACTTAAAGCTGCATTCATTCTATACAGCACAAATTCAAAGAAATAACTACAGTTTCTAGCTAAAGAGGGAAGCAGTAAGAATTGGAAATCAAAGGAATGCCCATTAATTGGGGAATAGCTGAACAAGTTATATATGATGGTGATGGAATATTATTGTGCTATAAGAAATGACAAGTAGGATGATTTCAGAAAGGCCTGAAAAGACTTGTATGAACTGAAGTGAAGAGAGCAGAACCAAGGGAACATTGTGCACAGAGCCAGCAATATTCGTTGATGAAGAACTGTGAAAGACTTAACTATTTTCAACAATACAACTATCCTAGACAATCCCAAAGGACTAATGATGAAACATAATATCCACCTCCAAAGAAAGAACTGATATTGGTGGGACACAGACTGAAACATGCTATTTTTCACTTTCATTTTTTTTTACCTTTTATTCAAGTTGTTATATACAAAATGACTAATATGGTAATGTTTTACATAATCATACCTTTATAACCTATATCTGATTGTTTACTGACTCAGGGAGTGGGGAGAGGAGGGAGGGAAGGAGGGATAAAAATTCAAACCAAAACTATAAATAAAAATGTTTATTACTTAAAAAAAAATAAAACAAACTAATTAATTTTTTGAAAAAAAGAGGGAAGCAGTGAGATTGAAGTTACTTAGGCCTGCATATTATTTCCAATATAGATTGGCACAGTATTTTAATATCATCCCACTGTTTGAATCAGCCAATCACATTTGAAACTTGCTGTCCTCTCTATTATTTCACCCCCTCTAATCTTTATCGACTATATCCTTTCTTACTGCCTACTGATATATCCAAGTTTTTGCCATTCTTATAAAAAACCTCATCAAACTCTGCCATTCCCGGGGGCAGCTAGGTGGTGCAGTGGATAGAGCACCGGCCCTGGATTCAGGAGGACCTCAGTTCAAATCCCACCTCAGACACTTAACACTTACTAGCTGTGTGACCCTGGGCAAGTCATTTAAACCCAATTGCCCTGCAAAAAACCCAAAAAACAAAAAACTCTGCCATTCCCTCAATCTGTTACCCCAAATCCCTCCTTTTTATAGCCAAATTCCTAGAAGTCATCTACACTTATTTCCTCCATTTCTTTTCCTCTCTCTTGCTTCTCAGTCCCCTGCAATCATACTTCTGGCCTCATTGCTTAACTGAAACTGCTCTTTCTAAAGTCACTATTGACTCTTATTGCCAAATCTCTTGGAACTTTCTCAATCTTCGTCTTACTTGGCACCTCTGGAGTACCTGACAGTTTGATTATGCTCTCCTCCTAGATAATTTCTCCTTCCTGGGTTTTCATGAATCTACTCTCTCCTTAATTGTCTCTTCCTTGTCTGACTGTTTCTCTGTGTCCTTTACCAGTTCATTATCCAAATCATGCCCCCTAATAGTGAGTAAGCTCCAAGGCTCTGTCCAAAGCCACATCCCCCTCTTTCGCTACATTTTCTCACTTTGTGACATTACTAGCCAATTTCCAGGGGTTTGACTATCATCTTTATGCAGAAGATTCCCAGATGTATACAATCAACCTATTCTCTCCACTGCCTACTAGACATTTCATATTGGATGTCCCAGGAAAATCTAAAACTTCACAGGTCCAAAATTGAATTTTCTATCTGCCTCAAACTCATTCCTCTTCTGAACATACCTCTTTCTGTTATGGGAAACACCATTAATCTACTTACCAGATTTGCAACTTGATCATTCTCTTGGACTCTTCACTTTTTTTACCCCAAATTTCCAACCAATTGCCAAATCTTGCTATTTCTACCTCCACAGCATATCCTATATTTATTCTCTTCTTTCTACTCACACAGTCACCACCTTAGTTCAGGCTTTTACCTGGGCCATTGTACTAGGTTCCTAATTGGTCTCTCTCCTCCTCAAGTTTCTCCCATCTCTGATCCATCGCCCACACAGCTATCAAAGTGATTTTCATAAAAGTCAGTTCTCACAATGTAGTTTCTCTCCTCAATATTCTCCAGTGGTTCCCCAGTGACTCTAGAATCAAATATAAACTCTTCTTTTCTATTTGAAAGCTCTTCACAACCTGATTCCACCTACTATTATAACTTTTTGCATATTTTTTCCTACACTCTGCAGTCCCATCACACTACCCTTCTTCCCTTCTTTTTTCCCGCATGTAGCAGTGACCAACACATAGTAGGTGCTTAATAAATATTTAGTGATTGATTGTTCTTTACATGCTACATATCTAAGCTCCATGTCTGTATCTTTTTTTTGGGGGGGGGTAGGGTGGGCCAGTAGGGGTTAAGTGACTTGCCCAGGGCTACACAGCTAGTAAGTGTCAAGTGTCTGAGGCTTGATTTGAACTCAGGTCCTCCTGAATCCAGGGCAGGTGCTTTATCCACTGTACCACCTAGCTGCCCCCATGTCTGTATCTTTATTGGTTTTGCCTCATGCCCAGAATGCACTCTTTTTTTGCTCCAACCTCCAATCTTTTGTTTATTTAAAAGTCAGCTCAAATCCCAACTTGGCTTTCCAGATTTCCCCAGCCTTCCCACTCCAAACAAAAGTACCTTGTGTATATTTCATATAAGTTTTTATTTGAATGCATTATCACCCTTTGGAGAATGCAAGTCCTTTGAGATAAGGGACTATTTCATTTTTGTCTTTGCATGCCTGACATATAAAATAGTAACTGGCTCATAGTGAGTACTTAGTAAATACTTGTTGATTGATCATTGCACAGCCCTTTGCACAGCCCTGCTTCACTTAAATCCAATTCACTTGTGAGTCAAGACATCAACTTCCAGATGTCATTGGTCCTCTTGAAAAATGGAGGATGAACAACAATCACTGTTATAGGTTCATGTCTGATGCCTTATCTAGAATACCAAGAAGGAGCCCTTATACTTAGGATAACTAGAAACCATTCCGATGGACAGATGATACAGATGATATGTGTATTCTGTCCATGTCCTACCACTCTGAATCCCAATTCTTTGATTTTGATCCAGCATATGTTTAGAAGAGACAAGTTTTCAGGCAAACTTTAGGCCAAATCCAAATGACTCAAGGTGGTTGGGGGCAACAGTGTTTTATATTAATAAGTAGACAAATAAAAAGGGGCAGCTAGATGGCTCAGTGAATAGAGTACTGGACCTGGAGTCATATCCAGACTCAGATACTTATTTCCTGTGTGACCTTGGGCAAGTCACTTAACCTCTGTTTACCTTAATCCACTGGAAAAGGAAATGGCAAACCATTCTAGTATATTTGCTAAGAAAACCCCATGGACATATGATCTACAAGGCCACAAAAAGTCGGACATGAACTGAATAACTGAACAACAGAAAAACAAATAAAACAGCATTTTTTACAGCCATCAATTTGAAGTAAGTAAATCTCCAACCTTATACTCACATACAAATTACATGAAAGTCAGAAGGAGGGCATATTTTGCTTGGCACTGTATTTTTGGTGCTATATGATCCTACTGGATGAATCAACCAAACATATTTGCTCTCTGCTGCTGATCTAGGCTGTTTTTTCCCTTCCTCTTGGGTTTGAGTAGGAGCCAGGCCTGTATAGTCTCATCACCATGGCATATGAACATGATGTTAATAACCACTAGTCATGACTATTGAATTATTTTTCTTTGTAGTAGCTATGTGCCTTTGTCTTCTATATATACTCTGTATCCTAGGATTGATGAATCACATAACAAAATGGTTAGGCTCAGTCGGTGGTCATGGAACACAATGAAACCCATTAAACTACATGGACTTAACCAACAGTGGAGTTAGAGGACCTGAGTTCAAAATGTGCCTCTGATACTTAATACTTATGTAACTTGGGCAAGCCATTTAATTTCCCTAGACATCAATTTTCTTATCTGAAAAATAAAGAGTTTGAAGTACACATCTTCAGGGCCCTTCCAGCTCCAGAATTCCATCTGAATGCAATCAAGCAGTCATTGAAAAGATGTATTTGATTATTTCCTACCTGAGAACACTACATTTCTTACTTTATGGTACTACCATTGTGATTTATAATAGACCAATTTACATTCCCTGCTACTTTGTGAAATATTGACCATCTCAAGCCAAATTTTCTCTCTCTCTCTCTCTCTCTCTCTCTCTCTCTCTCTCTCTCTCTCTCTTTCTCCCTCTCTCTCTCTCTCTCTCTCTCTCTCTCTCTCTCTCTCTCTCTTTCTGTCTCTCTCTCTCTCTCTCTCCTTCTCTTCCTCCTCCCTGCCACCCACCCAGTCTCCAATAGCAGTGAATGTTTGAATCAATATGTGAACAAGTGAATGCAAGTGAATAAAAAGTATTCATTATTTGGAGTCTGCAAAACCTCCCAGATATTTTCCAGTCATAATTAGACTCTGTCAACAGGCCAGGAAGTCAAAGTCATATCACAGTTATTCTTTGGTAGGCCCGGTAAGACCTGTGACTGCACAGCATCTCGGTGCTGCCTTGGCCGACGTTATGTAAGAGTGCCATTTCTACCTGATATTTCATTATGACAAAAGATAGTAAGTTCACTTTTTACCACTTTCTTCCTGTTTTTATTTTTTGTTTTTAAACTTATATTATTTTTTTCCTAGGCTTTCTGGACATCTCTCAGGAACAAATTGAGTACAATAATTGCTGGCTTTCTAGTTGTCCTCTAGTTGTCCTCTAGTTGTCCCAGCAAGGAATTCGGGTATTTTAGACATTAACTTTTAGATTCAAGAAATATTATAAAATTTTTATAAACCTCCAATTAAGGTGCTTAAGGTCTTATCATGTCAGCCCTCTGACTTGAGGATCCAATTAAATTTAGATAATAATAGCTCACATTCATAGAGGGCCTTAAGAGTAGCAAAGCACTTTCCTCATGACAACCTAGAGAAGCAGACAGGATAAGTATTATTCTCATCTTACTGGTGAGGAAATTGAGGCACAGAGAAGTTAATTTACTGACCAAGCATAACACCACTGTTAAGAGTCAGAACTGTTGTTGTTGTTGCTTGTCCTTCATTCTTGAAGAGGACCATGACATCAGGGTTATGTCATGACTTGCAGTGAGTTGAATTGAAATGAGGGAGGGCTGTGCAAAGTCACCAACCTCACTCTCTTCTCCAGAGACATCTGGGTTGAGTGGAGATGGCCCAGATGTTTAAGACAGTTGGAATTAAGTGACTCACCCAGAGTCACACAGCTAGTAAGTGTCTGAGGTGAAATTTGAACTCAGATCCTTCCAAATTCAGAAAAAAGGTTTTGAACAATGGACTCTTTACTCTGTGCTCATTCCAATATAACATGTTACCTAATATTATGTTAAGTTGAATCACTTTACAACATACATTTATTCCAAAGTTACAAATTGGCTAGATAGTGGCTATACCCCCAAATCCAGAAATATAACAATTTAGCAGCTCAGAAGTAAAGACTTTTGCTCTTGGCTACTAGTGATAGTATAAGGTCAGGCTAAAAGCAAATAAAGCAAAGCAACACAAAACAAAAACACAACCCAATATCACTCATCCAGCTACAGAAATGATAAGAACAAATCATACTTAAATCTCATAATATTAGAGATTGGATTGCTCAAATTTGTGAGCAAAGTGCTCCCAGCTTAATCACTGCTGGCTAACCTCTTGTGCAACTTGACTTGAATATTCCGATCATAACTTGATCATTTGTTTCCTTTAGCTTGTCTGATACATTCTTTTAAAAAAAATGTTAAAGCTTTTATCTTTATAGAATCTTTTCAGCTTCATGTAATCAAAGTTTTCTATTTTATCTTTGGTAATTGCCTTTATCTTGTTTGGTTCAGAATACATCTACTCAGAATTGTGAGAGGTCTTTGTTTTGCTTCCCTTTAATTTTTAAAATGTTTATAATATTAAATATTAAGGTCACATTTATTTCCCACAGCTTTTTTTTTAATCAAAAAGGAGTTCTTTCCTAAGTAATTTATGTTTTTTACTTTATTTAACACGGGGTTATTGTGTTCCATTGTTTTTGATTCTCCTTTTTCTGGTCTGCTCCATTGATCTATGTCTCCAATTTTTTAAAAAATAATTAATTTTAGTTTTCAACATTTGTTTAGATAAGATTTCCAATTTCCAATTTTTCTCCCTCCCTCCCTCCCCCTTCCCCTAGACAGAAGGAAATCTGATATAGGTTTTATATATATATATATATATATATATATATATATATATATATATATATATATATATAAAACATATTTCTGCATCAGTCATGTTATAAGAGAAGAATCAGAGTAAAAAGGAAAAACTTCAAAAAAGAAAAACAACAGCACCAAAAACAAAAGAAATAGCATGGTCCACTCAGCATCCATATTCCACAGTTCCTTTTCTTCCCCCCAGATTTGGAGAGCCTTTTCCATCATGAGTCCTCTGGAACTTTCTTGTACTGTTGGATTGGTGAGAAGAATCTAGTCTATGTCTGATACATTCTTATTAAGCAATCAATCTCTATGTTCTCACAATTTGTCAACATATGAATATACCAGGTCTTGATTATCCAACCAACCAATTGTCATACCTTTGCCTCAGAGACAACTGCTAATGAGTCATGTTCTGAGCAAGATCCTAGCCACAGTGGCTCTAGGGTCCTCATATATTAACTAATTGAAGGAAGATTCCCTCAAGTTGTTCTTCTGCATTCCCCTATTGTTCTTCACACATTTGTTCAATAACCATTTCCTAGTACCATTTGCAAGTTCTCTCAGTTCATTGTCCCCAGAACTTTAGATATTATGGAATTTGGTATCTAAGATTAATTCCTAATGTATTCATTACTTACCTTGTGTAAATTTCCCATACAAAATGAGAATGCTGTTTGGAATCAATAGGTTTGGGGAGGGCTTTTAGAAATAAAATTCCTCCTTGCCAACAACCTGGCAGTTGTTGTAGCAATGTTGCTCTGCATGGGGCCTGCCTCAATCCATTCTGAAAAAGGATCGATGTGAGCTATGAGATATTGATTTTTTCTGTTATGCCTATGGGCTACTGGCCTATAAAGTCAGTTTGTAATTTTACTTGTGGCCCTAATTTTTTAAACCTGTGTTGAAGGGTCCCTCCTGCTTGCCTGTGTATCTAGATACCTATGCATAGATGAAGAGATGCTATGAATAGAATTCTGCACGTTGAGGCTTGATAAATATTTTTTGAATTGAACCTGTTTACTTTTGCCCAATGGCCACTGAGAATCATTTTCTTCATATTGCCTCTTCATCTCAGTGCTATCCAGTAGAGGACCAACTTCAGATTCAATATGGGAAATTTTTTTTCTCAGCAATTTATGTGAACCTTGGATTGATTTTAGACTTGGACTCTTTCCCCTGCCCTCTCATCTCTCTCCTTCTTCCCACTTCCCCCCAAAAATCATATAAAATTTCTAATGCTATTTACAAATCCAGACAAAATCAGAATAATATCTCTATATAGAACCTGATGCTATGTGCATAAGTATGAAATGTATGGACCACAAATCAGCCAACTGCTCCTTTTAATTATCATAATCATAGTGGATCAGTGTTCTCTTGGTCATCTGCATCTATCACAGCCATTTGAATAATGGTGAAAAATGCTATCCATGACAGAGATGTGATAGATTTAAGGTGTCAATGAGATATACTGATTTTTGCAAATATCCACTGAGGAAAGTTGTCTTGCTTGACTATGCATATTTGTAACAATAAACTTACTTTTCCCCTTTTCTTTTGTCAATAAGGTGGGGAATGGGAGGAAGAGAAAATAAATTTCTTTTCATTTAAACAATAGAGGGGGACAGCTAGGTGGTGCAGTGGATAGAGTGGCTCTGGAATCAGGAGGACCTGAGTTCAAATCCTGCCTCAGACACGTGACACTTACTAACTGTGTGACCCTGGGCAAGTCACTTAACCCAATTGCCTCACCAAAAAAAAAAAATAGAGGGGGGAGGTATACGGATGTGAAATGTTGAATGCATAGTCAGATGAAAGCATTATTATTCCTTTTTACTTAATTGTTTTACTTTGTTTTAAAAGACCTCTTATACATAGGACTAATCTGTAAATGTAATGTAAAACTATTATTATTATTATTACTATTAATAATAATAATAGCTAACATTTATATAGCACTTATTATGTGTCAGGCACTCTGCTAAGCGCTTTACAAATATTAATTCATTTGATCCTCAAATCAACCTCTGGGGGTAGGTGCCTTTGTTATCCCCATTTTATAGGTGAGAAGACTAAAGTAAATAGACACAACAGGAAGGTTAAACTCAGTTCTCTTTGACTCCAGGCCTAGTGCTCTGTCCATTGTACTACTTAATGACTAACATCTATAAAACATTAAAAAAAAAAAAGTATGGTCCATTTCAGTCTGAATCCAGCTCACTTTCCTCAAATGAAAGTGCATAAAATCTCCCTTTTGAAAAGAAAAAGACAATAATTATATTTTGCCTTGGGCATAGGGGAAACAAATGATCCTTTCTCTTCTTAGTTCACTGTTCCTTTTACCAACTAATCAGAGCTTGGGCAGAAATCCTTTTCATGCTCCTTCAACCTTTGCTTGGGTACAGCCTGTGCTTGTAATATGACTGGAGAATGGAATTGTTATGATATCTTTAGTTCCTCTTTCCTAATGTCTCTTGAGCCACACTCTCTTCTAGAGCTCCATCTTTATCAGGAGTTCTTAATCTGACAAGAGGCAGAAGGACAAGAATTTCATCCTTATTCCATTTCCTTGAGGCCTTTGGTCCTCCACCTAATCTGCCTTCAAACAGGGAAGTCTGAAAGGGTGTTTTAAAATAGAGAAATATTGTCTCAGTACTTTTAGATAAATTTATAAAAGGGGTGGTTAATATGCTTTCACAAAGGTCAAAAAAATGTCTTGAATAGGTCTGTGGCACATGGACA
Source organism: Dromiciops gliroides (assembly GCF_019393635.1). NCBI lineage: Eukaryota > Metazoa > Chordata > Mammalia > Microbiotheria > Microbiotheriidae > Dromiciops > Dromiciops gliroides. The sequence goes on along the minus strand of NC_057863.1, from coordinate 240,312,368 downwards.
GGGTATGGGAAAAGATAGATAATTATGTATAGGGTAATCAGACTATCTCATGTTTCCCTGAAGAAGTAGGAGGAAGAGACTTGGTTGGGGGGTATTTTAGAGATTAAGAAAAGTTTGAACAAAGAGTGTTTGATTAAGAGTAATTCAATTAAGAGATATTATGAGGGATTCAGCATAGACTGGAGAGTCTATAATATGAGTATCATATAATATGGGAAAGTCAAATTATGTAATATTATGTCATACTATGAGCCCAAAAAGCATTAACCCCTCTAAGAGTCATTTTAGGATATTTTGGAACATTCTGGAGCATGACTAGGGTTAGGAGCACAGATGGACAGGATAAAAGGTACATCTCCCTGTAAGGGAGTAGATATTTTTGGGCCTCATTAGGAAGCTATCTCTTGGTCCTTTTGTACTGATAAAAAAGAATCAAGAAACCCAATGCTTTCTATCCTTTGGGTCAAAGTTATTATGCATCCCTAGGATCACACTTTCAATACAAAATTGCTTTCTCTCTTCAAGATACCAATTAGTATATCTAGTCATGGATACAGCAGCCACCTGAAAAAGAAAAGAAATTGATGGTGGGAATTTCCCCCTGTTTGTTGAAAGAAGCAGTACACAAGAATATCAGAAGATGAGAAGAATTGCTTTGGGTGGAAGACAATGAGAGAACTGATGGAAGTCAAGCAGCCTCTGCAACTGGGATCTCATCTCAGAGAGGAAAATTCTCAGAGGCTTGCTTCTTGTGGCTTTTTACTGCCTCCAATGGCTTTAGAGGGAGAAACAGAGGTAGATAGGCTTTAAATCTTCTTTGATGGGCTGATTGGAGAAAGAGGTATTACTTTGCTAAGAGCTGTCAGAGAAAATATAATTCTTTGTTATTTGAAGAATGTCTAGGGAAAAACAACACACTGCATTGCCTTATAGCTTGAGAGAGGGGAAATCCCTCATAGCCTATAGAGAGCAGAATTGATTTTCTTGGTGGATCCCAGACTTAAGGGAAGTACCACTTCACTGAAAAAAGCTGCTATTTTTCTAAAAGAGCTTAGCATTGCCTCAGTGGTCTTAGGCTATCAGAAAAGAGGCTTTGCTCAGTAACAGAACAAAGAGACTTAGAAGAGGATCAGGAGACATATAAAGCAGAGTGTTCTCTAAAGCAGACTACCAACATCAAGACCTGCAGTCCAGGGTCATGGATTGCTCCAGACATATGGGTTTCCCTACTCATGGGCCTCATTATTAGGTTTCTATAAGTCTACCCATTTTCCCCCATGGACATTGTGTAAACATTGATGGAAAGAGAGTGACTAAGGAATTTGGGGAGAGGGTTATATTTGATTATTCCCATTCTTGCTGCCTATTCAGTAAATGTTATTATATTACTGCTTTTGCCTTCTCATTAATAAATATTTTATGCTTTAGAGTTAGTGATATCATTGTGACTGTCTTATTTAAATTGGAAGCACACCAATGGGAGTTCAGAAGATAAAGTGGTGATAAGTAGGTGTGTACCATCTCATATCGGTGTAGCTCTCACCCTAACTAGCCCCCTTTTAAGACTACCCTCCCCATCCTTCTACTGTGAGAACTGGTTGGGAGTGAGCTGGCCCACAAAGAGAGAAGGGAGATGCAGGTATCATATTGGACATCATGCCCCAGACTAGCCTGCCTACATTGAGTCAGTTCTATGCCCATGCTACAGAGAGAAGAAAAAAGGGTCCAGAACTGAGCCTTGAGAAATGCCCATAGTTAGGGGGCTTCATATGGGTAATGTACAAGTCAAGAAAGTAAGAATGAGTATTAACATTGGTAGGAGTAGGACCAGAATAGTGTCATGCAAACCCAGAGAAGAGTGAGCATTTAGAAAGAAATGGTAGTTAATAGTGGTAAGTTCAGCAGAGAAGTTAGGAAGGATGAGGTCTGAGAAAGGACCCTCAGATTTGTCAATTATGAGATTATTAGTAACTTTGGATAGAGTAGTTTCAGTTGAATGATAAGGTTAGGGGCTAGATTGCAAAGAAAAGCAGAGAATTCATAATAGAAAAATGCTTTGAAAAGCATTTTGGGTGGTAATAGCTTCATATTTGTAAATATCAACTCTATAATATTAGAGATGGTGTCAATATCATATTTATTTGTATCTGCTTATTTCCTTCCATAGATTTTCATGGAACTGGGTTTAGTTTTTTTCACCCCTAAGTGTAGGTGGATCACAGAAAGGATGGCAGATTTCATCAGTACAATAAACTCATAATGTGGAAACTCCCCCTTTATAGATTGGTAACTAATTTCTAATCATATGGAGATATCTGGATCATTGAGAGGTTAAGTCATGAACCTAGGATTGCACAGCTAATTTTTCTAGGTCTTTCTGACTCTTTATAAGAAGACAGTCCTCTACCCACTACACCTTACTGACTCTCTACTGAGTACATAGTATGGACTTCCGTGTTTAACATGCTATAATCATTCAAGACTGACAAAGTGTGAAGACATTCCTCCTACTAAAGTTGTTGGTCTGTTAGTAATTTCACAGGGGTTTTTGAATGAGTATCATTCTCAAATCAGGCAAGAATATAATATTTAAATTCACAGAAAAGAGATGAAAGACTCAGTCTACTACATGGAAAATGAATTTCTCGAGATGATTGACACTTATCAAAATATATTCTGGACCATGGGAAGTCCAGTCTAAAAATGCTGTCAGGAGATAGAATATTAGTAATTCCTTTCCTCAAACTGTAGTACAACAAGAATGCTATTTCCACTTTTTGTTTTATTATATATTTTTTAATTTTTATTTATTTATTTTTTTTTCAGGGTAATAAGGGTTAAGTGACTTGCCCAGGGTCACACAGCTAGAAAGTGTCAAGTGTCTGAGGCTGGATTTGAACTCAGGTCCTCCTGAATCCAGGGCCAGTGCTTTATCCACTGCACCACCTAGCTGCCCCCATGAATGATATTTCCAAAGTGGGCGGCTACATCTGTTAAATTTTACTTTAGTTTAATGGTGCTTTTAGAAGCATCTAACCTGTTAAATACCTTACAAGCCATATGTTAAAGACAAGCCAAGACTGCATAGTTAGCAGCAAAAAGAGGCTTCGAAAAGCAGTTTGTGAATATGTAAATGGTTAGGGACCAGCATTTGGGTCATTTTCACTTTCTGCCATTCATTTTAATGATCCATTTGAGAATGTATGTGGTGAAATGGATAGAATGAGCCTCCCCTGTTTTTCAGAATTAGTAACACCTTCTGTTTACACAGGCTTTAATGCCCAATGTTTTTTAAACCCCAGGAAACACCAACCTGCTTTGGCATCTTCTACAATGTTAAAAAATCAAAAGTCTATGTATGTGTGTATATAAATACCTGAATGAATGAATGAATGAATACCCCATAATATTTCCGTGTTTTTCATCCATCTACTAGGATCTTATTGTAACACAATTCTCATTACTGGGGAGGATGACCTTCATTTTAAGGCAACTACCCATTGGAATTTAATTGTTGAGGTAGCACGAAAGATTTCATTCATTTTTTTTCAGGTAATGAGGGTTAAGTGACTTGCCCAGGGTCACACAGCTAGTAAGTGTCAAGTGTCTGAGGTGGGATTTGAACTCAGGTCCTCCTGAATACAGGGCTGGTGCTTTATCCATTGTGACACCTAGCTGCTAGAGAGGATTTCATTCTAAGAAAGTCTAGTCCAAAAGTTTTGTCTGCACTATTGTATGAACCTTGGAGACAGCTTCTGGGCAATTCTTAATTCTTACTATTAATAGGTGGTTTTTACTCCCTCTTTTAGCTGAAGACATTGAGGTTCAATTAGATTAATAGCTTTTTGGACTGATTTATGTTCAAACAATATGGAGAATAGGCGAAAATGTCTTTTCTCTGATTGCCTCTTCATTCTTTTAACTATTAAGTAGTTTACATAGTTAACCTCTTTATTGTTTCCAATATTTTGTTGTTCTTTAGTCCTTTCAGTTGTGTCTGACTCATGACGCAATTTGGAGTTTTCTTGGCAAAAACATACTGAAGTGGTTGTCATTTCCTTCTCCAGCTCGTTTGACAGATGAGGAAAATGAGGCAAACAGGGTTAAGTGACGTGCCCAGGTTCATACAGCTAGTGTCTGAGGTCAGATTTGCACTTAGGTGCAGGTCCGGTCCCCTATCTACAGCATCACTTAGCTGTCCATATCATTTCCCATGTAGGACAATCCATTTTTCATCTTTGTGTCTTTGCACAGCTTGTTCTCTATTCTTGGAATACACTTACTCTTCACTTCATTTCTGTCAGTCAGTCAACAAGTGTTTATTGTGTGCTTCTTCTGTGCTAAACATTGTGCTACAAAATTACTTTATATATTTATCATCAGCCATATTTAATGGCTAGGCATCTTACTTGTAATAGTAATCATGAACATGCCTTGTTGTCCTTCCTAGTCTCATGTTTTCCTTAAGGGCCTAATTGTGTTAACTCTTGAGATTATACACACACACACACACACACACACACAGTTGTGTGTATACACACATATACAAATATACACATACATATATGTATATACATGTGTATATATATATATACATACAGACATATAGACTTTAGAGACAACTCTAGTATAGTTCTTATATTTATGCATTATTGTATCTGCTTATATTCTTCTCTTTTAATAGAAAACTTGCATTTACCTAAGGGTTTCATTAGGATATTTCTCTTCCTTCTGGGACATCCAGCTGGGATTGATGGTGGTACAAATGGATAGAGTAGTGAGCCTGGAGTTAGAAACACCTGAGTTCAACTTCAGCCTCAGATATTTACCAACTGTGTGACTCTGGTCAAGTCACTTATTATGATTATTCTATGTCATTGTGATGGATTTCATATAAATGCAATGCAAGCCATTGGGGGTTCAGGAGCTAGAATGGTGAGAAATGAGTTTATTCTCCC